>NC_137541.1:67765500-68390500 GCF_963082525.1 Nesoenas mayeri | reverse complement strand
CATCACAGTCCTCCAAGCCTTATTTTCTCCTTTTTATATAGCTACATTGATATATATATTTTTTTCCCATTTATAGATATGTTTTCCCTTTTTTATATAATAGCAACAGAAAATTAAATGTCATGTCATCTTCAGCACCTAGAAACAGCTTTTTACAGTTCTCACAGAATTACTTATTTTCCTTTTTAATGTGTTCAAGGGTTCTAAGAATAATTATGCAGAAAAGAGAATGGAAGAAAAACTAGAAGACTGAGAGAGAGATAACATTTGATAAAACTTATCTTAAAGGTATTTCTCTAGACATTGGTTACTGAAGCCAGTAGCAAAAATATTTAATAACTAGCTCAATGATGCCATGGATGCTGGTATGATTCATGATTAAAAAAACTTCATTAGGAATACATTCTTGTTAAAAACTCAAATGTTACACTTTTATCTGTATAATAGGATACGATGTGCAATCATACATAGTGTTGAACCAACTAATAATTTATCACAGAAGATAATATTGTTTATTGGATTAATCTTACCTGAGGTGACAGAACCGGAATTCTAACAAGTTCAGGAGGGATGAATGATGATACCTAACAAATAGAGGTGTTAAAGAAATTGTAGACCGTAATTTACTGTACCACACTTAAGAAAACTTCTGTTACATTTGCCAAGGTAATATTCTATTTTGTGCTAGAGCTGGTTAGAAAAGCTTTGCCAAAAGTGTTGGTTTTGTGGGATTTTTTTTGAACAAAAAATTCTGATCTGAAACGATAGTGAAATAAAAGATCTCTTGCAGTCAGCCATTTTTTGCTTGGTTTTGGAAGAAAAAAATAGAAGAGAATTTCAACAAATGGAAAATGTGTGATTTGACAGATTAGAACTAAATGCTTCGGTTTTATTTTGAACTAACTTGTTTTGAATAATTTTATTTTGGGTTATGTTAAATGTAGAGCGAAGTATTTTTAATGAATAACAATCTTTCTAAATTTTTTCTTTCGCAGAAAATCTTTAAATACCAAGCTTGCAAAGATTCTTTCTGGCATTTTTACCTTGCAATGCTCCCCTAAAATTTCTTAAAGTGAGGAATAACTATTTCCTGGTTCACCACCAACTGTGTTTAAGGCAGTTACAATTAATTAGAAGCAGCCCAAATATTCTGCAGAGGGCAGCAAATCTCCTCCAGTTTGTCCACTACATGTCTCTGACAGTATTTCTTGGTTACACTCTTGCTGAATATTATTTTCTACTTTTCTTTCTCAGTATTTTTCCTAGTGGTTTCTAAAAATCAGTGTTATCCAGGATTTAATTAAAAGCATACAGAGAGCACTCTCAGTGGAAAGTGGCCCTTCACCAAGTCATAAAGTCCCACAATTAAAGCATAAAAAGCCTGAAAAAGCTCAGCATGGATACAGATTTCAATCTATTCCAGCATACTGATGTATAAGTAAATAAAAAGTGGTCTGAGTTAAAAATACAGGAGAGACAAAATAAAAATAAACAAAGTTATGTTGATTAATAGTAAAATGCAGAAACACTGGCTTCCTATTGATTTAAATTTAACATTAGCTTGACTTTATTGGACCTGAGAGGTGTAAAGTAGGCTGTAGTTTTCCTTACGGTGATGTAACACGTGCATGTTATCTGTCTTGTGTTGTTTATGGTGGGTGAAACCTTCATTTGAGGCACATCTCTCCCTGTTCTTTACCTGACTGTTTGTTTTCACATAACTTGAAGGCTTTTAACTGTAAGACCTCTGTATCTGTAGGTTACATCTGCTGCAGGTTCAATGGACACTGAGGAGCAAAAGCACACACAGCCTGATTATATGAACTCTCTTTCCATAGGATTCAAGGAAAATTGCAGGGACTGTCTGAAAAATTGTTTTGGTCCTGCAGGTATAATTGCATTTTACATAAACAATGACTTATTTATTTCCAATTAATTTATGTTTCCACAAAGAGGGGCGGAAAAAAAACCCAAAACAAACAAACAAACAAACAATACAAACAAAACCAAAAACAACAAACACATGAAGAATGGCTACCATTCCCTGCATTCACATGCACATGTACAGATTTCAATTAAATTTTTCACTGTTATTTTCTTCTGGAGGCAGGGAAGGAAGGTGAGTGTTTCAGCTTGGGAGCAGGTATACTCACTTCTCATTTGTGATGGGCTGTCCCAATCAGCACCCTCAAAACAAAGGTACATGTATGAAACTCATTTTCTCTAGATAATCATGTATTTTCATATTTATCATACAGTCATCAGCTTACTTACTGTATATGAACATGAATTTATTTGAACTTCAAGCATCAGGGAACTCTCAAATTACAAAACTAACAGTTTACCTTTTGCCCAACATTATGAGACAAGTAATGGCAATGAACATTCATAGTGCCTTTGCTTCATTAAACTTCTACGTGTAGCTGCCAGTACAAGGTAAATTGACTAGGGGAACTCTTGTTTCCTATTTCTGGAGAGCCGTGCCCTCTTTTGCACTCCCTTTATAGACTTCAAAGACCATCCAACAAGCAGCAGTGAAAATCATTTTCATGCTTTAGGAACCAATATTTCATTTCAAAACATACTACTGTTTTGGAAGAACCACCTTAAATTGATACTATTACATGTTCACCAACACACACAAGCAGTGCCTGTTGCACGCACAGTTTTAAGGCAGATTTAAGGTACCTGAGGAAGATACTTTGAAGTGAGATATACTGTAGAAGAGCAAGTAATAGCATATTTGCCCACGTGACGAAGACGACAATTCATCCCTCAAGGGTATAGATCTAAGCTACCTCAGTGTAGTGCAAGATCTCACAACCAGGCAGCTACCCCAGAACTCACATACTGAAATTTCATATCTCTGGTTATCCCACAGCAGTAAGAGTGTGTGTGTCATCATCGTCTGATTCTCAGGTCCTTTTCCTTGTAAGCATAAAGGCATATTTTCAATTGGAAGGTGTTAACCACAGATATTTAATAAACAGTGATCACTTGAGTTTTATTCTGTTCCACGGGTTCTTCTAAAAGGAACTCACACCTCCAGGAAGAAAATCAACCCTCACGATGCTTTTCTAAGTTATAACCAGAAGAAATTTTTTCCCTCCTAAAAAGCAACAAGCCTAGTCACAGTGTGACATAGGTAACAAGCTGTGAATCTAATTAAGTGTGCAATTATACAGCAGATTGCAGCACACTATGCTATTACTTAAATCAATGGACTTGCATGCCAGAAGTATGGAAGCCCTAGAAACATGGTGCTTGATGCAGACTGAGCTGAACATGCTAGGCACCATTTCCAGAGAAGGTGAAGAATGAGCCAGGTTCTGTCCATCCAGGTTAATGGCACATGCACACTCCCAACAAAAAAAGATGGTGGCCACACAGAAATTCAAAGTCTAAAGAAGATGCAGAAGCAAACCTGGGCAAACCTGTGGTGTGGCAGCTTTCATGTAGAGCTTCCTTGCATCATTGGTTTGTACATATTTGTCTCAGCCTTTTTTGTGGATGTGGCTGTCAGTGTACAGCTCTATTGCTGCATTTCTTTTCCTTGAAATATGGTGAATTGACAATACCTTTTCAAAGTTGTCTGTGTAAGACAAGTATTTCCCCTTTATGAAACTACTCTTCCCAAAAAGCAGTAGTTGCAGTATGTGTGCCATTACACCATGCAGTTCCTAGATTTGAATACTAACACTTGCATAAATAACACAGTGAGAATTTCTGCTAAACAATCTACACAAAGCTGATCTATTTTTGCAAATCTCCTTTGAACCAATATAAAAAAAATACATACAGCATTAAAAGCAAACAGTTATCATGACACTGAATTCAGAGCTCTGTGTGTCCACCACAGTAGGGCTCAAGTAAACATGGTTTTGTTTCAAAGCTACTGCCATTATCACTGTTGCTTTGAGGACCTAGCAACAGATGGCACATCTCTGGGGAATTTTGCAAGCAAACACACACTCTGTAAGGTACCATTTTGCCTTGGCTGGGAGGAGAGGTTGGGAGGACCAGGGACTGCAAGTAAATTCAGTGAACAGATGGAAAATCATGCTTTGAAGTAACAACAAGGCTGCCAAAAATCAGTAAAAGCATCCTGAAATCTAATCTGAGATTACAAACACAGCTGGTAACTTTCCAGGCATGACTCTGATCCACCTGGTGTGATTGATGGACCCTCTATCTCATTGACAGTCTTCAGGCTTGCATGGTTTTCTGAGGGTTCCTGGGTGACTGACTATGAGCAGCTTTACCCTCTGGTCCTCTCCGTGCTGGCAAATAATTGTCAATCCAGCGGGTGTCCTCACCTCACCTGAATCTCTCAGCAGAATGGAAAACTCAGGCTCCCAGTCTGCTGAAGATTTAAAAAATCATGCATTTATAGGTTACTTAGTAGGAAAACAAACAAACAAAAAAACCCACACTGTGCTGGAAAATGTGGACAGGAAAACAGGTATATAGAATCTTAAATAGGGTGAATAAAGCCCAGGAATATTAAACCAAACCAGAGAACAAAGTGAGCTACTTCTATCTTGTGTTAGAATGGAAAAATTGTGCTATGACATGGACATGCATAGTCACAAATAGGTGAAAACAGTAATAAATCATCTAACTTTCTGAAAATTATTACTTTTCTGCTAAACTTTTCTGTATCTAATAATCTACTCTTGCATTTGACATAAGACAGAAAAAAATTAAATAATAATTTGGTTAAAGGTTGCTCACTGATCCTGACTGGATTGCTCTCAATGCAAGCAGAAGGCTGTACCTCACTGATAAGACATACTCTTAATGCTTCAAAAGAGCTAATTTCACAAAAAGGAAGGAAAATGAGGACATAAATTGAGATGGGAAAAATCAGGGGGAAAAAAAAGTGAACTAAAGCAATGGGGTTTTTCATTAACCACCACACATGGTTTGGTCCTCTGGAGACAGACCTCTTTAGTGCTTTAGAGAGACTGACAATTGGTAGTCCCTTACACAGTTCGTGTCTCCAAACTGGCTATTCTCCCCATTCCACCAGACAGTAAAGAAAAAAATGTTTTTGCTTCTTCTAATTCTTCCTCCCAAGGTGGATTCCTGTTGCATAAGCAGTAAAGCCAAGCTTGCTTGAGCACAAAACCAAGAAGGAAAGCCTTACTTTTATTCACCATCACCAGAAGGGCAGATTATAGTTTCAGTTGTAGTGGTAAAATTCCCTCTGTCTTCATTGTGCTTGCCAAAATACTAATCCTTTGACTTTGGTAAGACACACTGTTGAAGATGCAGAAAACCACCAGAGCACATATTCCACTTTCTTTGGTGTTTTTGGCTTTGACCCAGGATATGGGAATAAAAGTTGACTTCAGTAGTTCAAATTCAATCTGGTTTAAATGTGGCATTTTTAAGAAAGTTATTTAAAAAAAACAAAACAAAACAAAACAAAAAAAACCCCACACAAACAAAAACAAAGACCAAAAAACAAAACAAAACAAATAAACAAAAAAACCCTAAAAACTAAACAAAACAAAACAAACCCTAAGGACCAAAGACTGTCCTGTAAGAAGACCTTGTCCAATTTCAATCCTGAATATCAGGGTCAAATAGTTCACATAAAATTTACAGAGAAATTAGGAAGTTAAACACAAGTCACATTGAATGATATTTAAACAATTTTTCAAACAAACCCTGAATACACTTTCTATTTAGATTTAGTTTATTTTAGAGGAGTTCCCTTTAACAAATAAACGTAGATTCTAGGAGTGGTTACTCTAAGATGTAGGACAGCCAGTGTCATCTAATTAAGTCATTAACTCATATCATGTCTACCTGGAAGTTGCCTCCCATTAGCAATTCATGTCATATTTTACTCAATTTCTTTGACAGATATATGCTATTGCATTGGTCTTGTATTAGTTTGTGGAAATCACTGAATCCTGTTGTTTCCAAAGTGACTTTATGCACACTGTCAGCTGGCTGGCACAAACCAGCTTAACATAGGTAAACATGAAACAGCCTTAGTGTGGCATACTGTTGAATCCAATAAGCTTCACCGAGGAACTGAGATATGTCTAGATAATGTATAGGGACAAAAGAACAGGATGTATTTCATTTCAGCCACTAGCATAAGCACACCTTGACTTTGAAACTGAGATATGTCTAGATAATGTATAGGGACAAAAGAACAGGATGTATTTCATTTCAGCCACTAGTATAAGCACATCTTGACTTTGCATTACCTCTATGACCTAAGACAAGAACAATGATCCAGTTCAGCCTAAGATAAGCTCGGGAAGTGAGACCCACTTTCATTTCTTCTGAATTTTCATATCTAACTGAGATGACAAAGTTAGAAAGTTAGAGACCTTACGCTAGTCTTTCATTAATGAGCAGAGAAAGGCACTTGTAAAGGACAACAGGAGGAACTTTAGTAGGTTGAAACACTCTCAGACATCATTGCTTCTCTCTGGTAACAAGAAAAGAGAGCAAAGACAATCCCTCTCCTAACTGAGGAAACTCAGGGAGGGTAATGCCCCAAGAATTTAATGAGACAAACTTTCTCCTTTCCATGAGTAGCTCCTACCTCTTGCAATAATGAATACATTGGAACAACCTGTGTAAAAACCCCCTTGAGATTATTGCTTTCAGTGCTGCATTACTAACACAGCAAATTTCAAGTAAAGTCATCCTCTAGTCAATGCTTTGGGTGCTGTGACTTCTGTTCCAGTCTTTTGTCTTTCCCCAGTCCTTCACCGTGTGTTGGATATTCCACCTTTGCCCTGTGCACTTCCGCATTACAGGTCTGTATGAAACTGAATCATCTGCTGTGATTTCGAGGCATCTTTTAGTGCTCTTGTTGATTATGGCTGATCCCTGCAAAAAGAGAGGAAGTATGAGAGAAGCTGAAGGCTTATAAAATAGTGTTCAGTCAGGAAGCAATTCTCTTGGCCTCTACTAATGTGTTTGAGAAAAACTAGTAGGTCACAAATCTGAAAGAAAAATGTTGCATTTTCCTCAGGCTAATGACATGTGACAGCTTATGGAACTCTCCAAGGCATATTGAAATATATATGGAGGTTAATTTTGTGTCTGTTTTGTTGGAGCTAGAGGAAAGGGTGAGTGGTGGTTGTTTTTTGCGCAGTCTTTGGGATTTTTTACAGTTCAAAAAAATAATTATAGTAAATTTTAAGACTGTATCCTGTTTTGAAAGAGCTAGTAACATATTTGTCTCTTATCTCTAAGTTGATATTGCATCACCAGCTATTGCGTGGGGTGTGATTAAGTCAACACATCACATTGGAAATGAGGATTTTCATAAGCTGTTGGACTCCAGAACAAACAGGATCTTAACCAGCTCCTTCAGGCAGTCAGTTGATTCACTATGACAATGCTCGATGAAAGTTTACTTTTGAGGTGAGTCTAAATCTTCCAGAAACATACCTGCGATTTTTTCTAAGCTTTGTGGTTACAGACCAGACTAAGGATGAAAAAAAGCTCACAAGTGGAATTTCTGCAGACCATGTAGGTCTATATTATTTGATGCACATGACTGAAACTCCTCTGCTCTCAACCACTGCTTAATTTTTCACTGAGAGACACAGTAAGAAGGCCTATGCATTACACATAAAATTAATTAAATATTAATTACATAAAGCTAATAAGGTTTGAAATGCCTGAGAGGGGAGAAGCTCTATGGCTTCCTTTTGCATCTACCTCCATCATTTTCATTGCTGCCTGTTTATCCTGCCCCAGCAGCACAGCAGAATCTGTTTTAGACTATCTGACTAAGCTAGTATTATTGTATTCTGTATTCAGAGGCACTGAATACAGAATACAAAAGTATCACTTCAGACCTTAAGTATGTCTACATCGGCTGGCATAAATCCTGCACAAATGAAGTGAACATGGCTTGAAGGCTCTAATCACCAACCATAAACTGAGTTTCTGAAAGGCTGAACCTGATCCCCAACAAGGATTTCCATACTCAGATGCTGGCACAGAAGATTACACCAGAGAGTGGGCAGGACAAGGCATCAGCCCACTTTCTCCCTAAGACCAACAGGTCCTATGAGGAGGCTGGGAAATAGATGGTGGACAGTGGAAAGACTTCACAATGTGTATTCAGACTGTCAAAAGCGACAGAGGCACCAGGGCTTGAACATCCCCGGCCCGTTAGCTGAACTGTGATAACTGAGCAAGTGAAGGTTTTTAGTCAGCCCAGCTAAAAACTAAAAGACTCAAACCGTCAAGTAAAAGGCTCAAATCAGCTGATTCTATCAAGACTGACAGACAGCTGGAGTACAAATAAGTGGCTGTGGTTCAGACAGAAAGTGAGA
The DNA here is from genome assembly GCF_963082525.1 of Nesoenas mayeri. Taxonomy (NCBI): domain Eukaryota; kingdom Metazoa; phylum Chordata; class Aves; order Columbiformes; family Columbidae; genus Nesoenas; species Nesoenas mayeri. The sequence goes on along the minus strand of NC_137541.1, from coordinate 68,382,176 downwards.
ATAAGTTAAATTCTGGTAACTCAGTCAGCTTCAGTTGTGTGACCATCGCCTTGTTTTTAATATCACACACTCTTGAAGACTCAATCAACTTCACCATAGCTCTTGCAGTGGCACCTGTAAATCTTGCAGTTGACGTAACATTAGTCAGACCCAAACTGCTTTGCAAGGAAAGTGTCTAAGGATTCAATATAATGGGAGAGCTTATTGAAATGTGGGGATATAGAAATCCATCTACCTGTTTAAAATCCCAGTGTAGGTTCAGGCTTTTATTCATAGCTGTGTCGCATTGCTCTAAAACTGGCAAGTCCCCATTCCCTGGGTCTATTAGGCATCTATCAACTGTATTCCGTCGGGCACGTAAACCTCCCACATACAATTCTCCAGTGCTGTGATAAAAGATGTGCTGAAAGGCAAAGCAACACCGCTGTCAGTGAATTGAGATACCAGGGAAATCTTGTCAGCAGATGACAGTAGACAGTTCCAAAACTGATACTGAGAGGTAACACCTGTATAGCACCAGCATTCACTGACCTATCAGTAATTAAACCAGGATGAATTTGACCCTATGCAACATCCTTCTGCTTTCCAATGAAAAAAAAACAAGATGCTTACAATTGAATAGTAACACTTAGCTTCCCTCCTACTGAAAGGATGGGCAGTGAGGAAGAGCTCCACCTCTCTCCCATTCACCCCACTGATCTTCTCTTAATCAGCAAGATCAATCAGTATCAACAAAAGGTCTCACATCTTTTTGGCAAGGCTAAACCAAAAGCCTTAGTTTAATGCTCTTAGATCTCCACGGGAATCTGCTCTGCTGCCATTTGCATTGGGGAGCAGAATTCAATGAAATAAAGGTTAATATTGCTTTTTGGATAGCATGGAGGTAATAGTTTTGATGCTTTTTATGGCCCTGAGGATGTTTGAAAGGAACAGTTAACAACAGCTCATATGTGAAGATCTGATTAGTTGCTTTTATTACCTGTGGTGTATATGCATGACAGGTATGCATAATTGGTGTGTTTCCAGGGACAGGGCCCTGATCAAGACAGATGTCTTCTTTCAATGTATTTTTCATCTGCAGAATAAAACAGGAAATTTACCACGAGGAACAGCAATCCAGTTTTCATCTCCTCACTGCTATTTTTAGAAACCATCTTGAGAGCCCTGCATCAAATCCTGAAGTGAAAGATACAATATGGGTTTAGAAAAAAAAATCTCAGATTAACTTTGTAGAAATAATTGATCACAGCACAAATCAAAAGCAAACCTCAGGTCCAAAGACTCATTGACATCATGTCATGCAGCACCACGTTCAGAAGTCACCAGGCAGCTCCAAACAGGTGACTATCACAGCCGAGCTCCAGCAAGGTATGCAAGCTTGGGTCTAGAAAATGCATACCTATACTGAGAAGCTACTGAAGCCTGGGTGATTAGTTCTCTCTTGCAAACAGTGGCCTGACTTCCAATGTTTACATGCTATCTTGATTAATATCTGCGTTCTTTCCAAATTATCCTCCTAATCTCTGCAGGAAAAAAAAAAAATCCATATACTCCATTGAAAAATTCAGGTCCTTACAAGAAGATACTGATCCATTCTTGTTGGTCAATATACGAGTTTTGCATGCAGTAAAAAGATGCATGTTAAGCACTGTCCCAAACTACTGTTGTGCTCTCATCATTACATATACAATAACCACAGTTTAGAAATTCCAGACTGATAACTAATATGAAAAAGATTTTAGAAAGCTTCAGTGTCTAGAAAAACATGTAAAAGTCTAGAAAAACATATAATCAGCAAAACAGTGTCCACAACAATTCCATAACAGTAGAGATAATTAGTTTTTCTGTATTTCAAATAAACAGATTCAACACTTACTATTCCATAGCCAACAATGTTGGGAAGAGGTATTAAATTTGGGTAAACATTTTTAATGTACCAGTCAAAGCCTTTACATTTCAGTTTTTTCCTTAGCTCTTTTCTGGAAGAAACATCTCCAAAGTCTATTCCAGGATTCTGCAAGAGCAATATGTAAAATTTCAGAACACTATGTCTATTCAAAACATAAAAATATATTTAAAGGTTCATTAAAAGAACCTGTAGAATTTTTAAATTTCAGAACACATTTGCCTGGAGGTCCCAGTGAAGTACTGGAAAAACTAACATGTTACGACTTTGTAAATATAAAGAACATCTAAGGTAGATATGGCTAGCCCAAAGTGAAAAATAAGACAGAGCTTATGAACAACCTTAACAATCAATAGACTGTTGACTGTGATGCTCATCTCATATGGGATCAATGAAGATTCAAACTATTGTTTCCAAGACTGTGCAACTTCTTAGGCAAAGCGTAATAGCTCCAGCAGGAAAATTTGACAGAAATCAGTTGAACAGGAGCTTACACCCTGTGTTTAAGCAGTTCAGGAAAATGCAGTCTGTGACCTCAATAAGTGAGGTTCATGTTTTCAAATAGATTCGTACATCCCAGAGAAAAGGGGTCATTAAAGATGAACAAGTTATACTCAAGTTTCATTTCATGATAGAATTGATACTGTGTTCCTACCAATGGCTTAGTATTTGATGACTAACATTTTTCAGATGAAAACTTCCAAATACTTACAGTAAAATGTAATTAATGGGGAAGGAAAGTGGATTATTCTGAAGTTTTTACTTATGCTATATTACTATGTATTTAAATTTGTTTAATATCTATTCAAAAAACCACAAGGAGGTGGTAGGCTATTCTTCTTTTGCACTGAGGTGCAGGCTGGGAAAATTCACACATTTGTGGGTTTTTTTTAATTGACTGAAGTTATAAATACTCAAAAGATCTGGTCTCACATTTCCAGTATCTTCAACAGTTTGTGCTAGAGAAAAATGAAAACCATATGCAGAAGTACTGAAATTAATCAAAAGGAGAAAAAAAGCCTGTAATTAAAAGGGCTTAGGTTATTATTATTAATGAAAAGTTCTCAGTTTCCTGGTATTACCATTTTTCAACCTCCTAAGGATGCTATAAGGTTTTCCCCTTTTCTTGCAGGGAAAAAACAAAAACAAAACAACAACAACAAAACAAAAACCAACCAAACAAAACAAACAAACAAACAAACAAAAACAAAAGCAAAACTTAGGGCTGCAGAGCTCACTTAATAAATGTTTTTGGGTATGTGATGAAGACTAATTGAACACTATATTTAAAGTTCAAGTTTGCTTATTTAAAAGATATTCAGGGACACCCAGATCACTAGGCACATGCTCTTTTGTGCAAGATTTTGAATATTCCAAGTAAAATATTTCCTTAAAAAAAGTTATAATACATGTTAAATAGTTTAATTTTGTGTTCTTCAAGTTAGACATCAGCTCTTGGTCTGAACCTAAGAGGAACATGTCTATGATAATGGCTTTTGAGTGCTGTTGATATCAATAATTGTTAAAATATATATATTTTTTTTTTTTCACAGTATCCCTCTTTTCGTGTGAGCACATGCTCTTATTTGACGACTTTTAGATTTTGGATTCCAATTGGAAACACAGAGAAACACTGTCACCTCAATTGGAAGATTCCATGCAAAGTAAACCATGTACTTGTAGTCATCCATCCACACTTCGGCTGCCCGCAAAGCGTTGCGTTGCACTGCAGGGCTTAAGTCCGGCAAGTAAGGCTTGTGAGCTCTTTCCAAATGAGCGATTCTTGAACAGGGCAGCACTTCTATTTTACCTCCACACTGCCAGGCCTAGGTCAAGAAGAAAGAATTTGAGGTAAAGTTGCCTATTTATTCAAACTTTTTGCACTTTCTGTTAAAGTGCTTCCATTTCTGCTCCCCCACACTCCTTCACTAGATGAACTGCCATAACCTCAACATTCAAAATTCTATTTCCTGGCTTCAGTGAACAAAAATAATTCTTCAATACTTTTCATTCCTACTGTGTGTAACCCTGTCACAGGTCCAGGAAAATAGAGGCATGTTCTTTCTTCTTTATCTTTGGCATCACCATTGACAAAACGACTCACCAGTTTCCTGGATAAGGCGCTCAGATCAATTGGCATAGAGGCACCAAGGAAAATTGGAACATACCTCCAAAAGTTCTTACTAGGAGCTAGACTGCTAAATACTGTGGGGCTTATGGGCCTGAATCCTTCAGAAGCGGTGACATTGCCTGGGACATGCCAAGAACAAAGCTGGTTCTGCAAGATCTTAAAAACTAGGGAGAATTCAAGGGAAAGAGAAACCCAGAGGATTCCTGGAAAACACATGTATGGAATTCAAAGACATACCTAGGCAGGCCACAACCAACGTTTCAAAACTACCAAAGCTTCAGAACAAACACACCTAACCTGACAATACATGAACCAGTGTAAGTGTGGAAGCTCTTCAAAAGGTAAACAGCTATGCAGAACTGAACTCAAGCTGCAAAGTCCACATGGCACTGCACAATGCAGATTTATTGTCCTAATTTAGGGATCACCACACAATGCTCCATCATTTACTACAGACTTCCTTTCATATGCTCACTTTAAATTTTTCCAGACTGACAGCTGGCTAAAGAAAAACATGAGAGGCTGCTTACATGCTAAACAAGCATATATGACACAAGAAAACTTCACAATAGAAATAAACAGAGACCTTTAAAGCTATTTTTACAATAAATTTTCAGAGCAGTTTTGTATTTTAACTGAACCAACTCTCCGTTGTTTTCACTTTTGGCATTTGTATAAACGTTTACAGACTAAACATACATTGCCAGTACTGTGAATGATGTAGGGCAATAAAGAAAGAAGTGTAAATTTTTTTTTTCAAGCAACAGAACTGAAATATTAATTCACAACCTGCCTTGCAAAACATGAAGTGACAACATGTGACATTTCAGTCTCAGATAGAATCTGAAGCACGGAGTCTGTGGCCACGACCACCACAAATAATGGAAAAATGTGCCAAAATCTCCAATATGGTATTAACCCAAGTTAGTATATCAACATGACTCAGTGTGGTGTCTTCCACTTTTCACAAAGCATGCTCCCTTGTTATAGAAAGAAAAAAAAAAATGGTCTTTTTTTACATTATTTGCTCAGACAAATGTATATTGTCTGTATTATCTTTTATGTGCTTACTAGTAGATAGCAGAACAAAAAAGAAAAATCTATAAAAACATGAGAAAATGCCCATACTAGACCCACAGTCCTTCTTGCCTAGTATTCTGTATAGTGCAGTGACTGCAAATTTAGTCCTGGGGAAGGTTAAGAACAAGACAAGTACGTATGTTACCTCTCTCAGCCCCCAATTATTTTAATGTCAGAGGACTTCGTGCATATTCCTGTGATTCACTTTTGTTTACTAACTCTGAGTAGGTTTTTCTTCTGTAGCAGTTCAGTCTCCCCCCAAAATGACTACAAGCTTTTAAGACCCTCAATACCCTTTGGGAGGAGCTCTGCTCCTCAACTGTCTGGTCTGCTACTGGAAGAATGAAGTGCCTCCTCCTCATGGTCATTTTGAAACTGGTTGCTGACTTCTTTCAAGGACCTCTAGTTTACAGAGTCTTTTATTTACAAAAAAAGAGAACCAAGCCCTTTGTCCTAGATATTTAAGTCTTGCTAACAGGTTTATAATTCTCATATCCTACCATCTACCACCCTTTCTCTTCTTTATACAGATAAGCATTAAGTTCATTTTTTTCTTCTCAGGTCTTCTAGAGTATATCCAATCATGGTTACTTTTGAAAAATACTCATCAGTAGAATTTTTGGTGCTTTCTCTTATGTTCTCTAATAACTAAAGACACTCCAGATAAAACTATCCCCCACCTGCCCACCCCCCCCCCAAAAAAAAGCCTCTTGATTTGAAGACATTCAAAGCTGAAAAACACATGACTTTCTAGGGCAGACAGACCTCTTTCTGGTCTTGTGTTTTTGGTTTTTCCTAATGCAGAATGGCATCTAACTTGATTTCATTCTTCTGCTGAGCCAAGCAACATATATCTTAAATTTTTACAGGAGACAAAATAATTAAGAAATATCAACAAAATCTTGCTGGTGAGCCATAAACACCTTTGGAAATCTGTCACTTCCATCTGGTACCCAAAACAAAACAGAGTTGTTCTGAACTATTAACCCATGCTTTGAACAATAACCAATGGCCTGAGTGCTTTCAAACAAAATCACATACTAATTTTCATTATCTTTGCGAAAAAGGTGAAAAAATAGGCTTACCCTCAGTCCAAGTTCCACATTTTCTCCTCCATAGATGTGCATTCCACCATCCAGTACACCAATCTCACCCAGAAATTTCCTGTCTGCAGCAAGAATCCCCATTATAGATGGGCTTCTGGAGAACCAAACAAGTAAAATTAGAATGAAACAACAATGATGGAAATGAAGTAAAATCAATTAGCCATCAGTCACATCTTGAACTTCCAGAAGGATTCCAGTTGTATCCAAGAGAGAGTAACATATTTAATTGAGAACAACATGTGGATCAGCATTAAAGAATCCAGAAGACAGCTGATCAATGGTCTAAAAAGCATGATCAAGTATTTTTTTAAGAAATAGACCTATTTTGAGAGGAGATGTAACAACAATTTTCCTACATTCAAGAGAAGAAAAAAATCAGATTAAGCTGCAGCAAGGAAGAATTAGGTTGGATGTTATACAATTTTACCTAACATTAAGTAAACTTAAACACTAAAGCCCATTGCCAAGAGGTATTGTGGAGTCACTGTCAATTGAGGTTTGGAAAGAGAGATGAGACAATCGTATGGCAGGACCAGCTCCACTGTGGATGAACTCTAGAGGTGGGGAGAAGGGAACTGAGAGGGGATTTGGTGCTCTTTTGGTGTCCCCATTCTCTATGACTAAATCTGCTTCTGTTTTGTCTGGTCTAAGAATTGTGGACACCTCCTCACAGAACATTCTTTAACCTACATTTGGCTTGCTTTCATTCCATTCTCCTGCCCAAACTATCAACGCTCACTGTATAATGTTTTTAACACATACAGGTGCCAATTTCACCCATAGTTGTTTATTTAGGTATCTGTGCAGTCCTATCTGAATGTTTGGCTACCAGGTGTAGTAGTATCCAAATGAAGAAATCTGTGATCTCATCTGAAAAAGACAGTACATTATTTCCAAATGTTTCCATGGTGTCTTTCCTCCTCAGGATCTACACAGTAAATTTTAAAGACCTTTACACAAATAAGAATGGTGGGTTAACCTCTGCTGGCTGCCACCAGGTACTCACAAAGTGGATCCCAAGCCTAGCAGTAAGGGGTCACTTTAGATATAAAAGCTGTGTGTGTTGTGTTCACATCGTTTTCTTGCTTGTGATACAGAAGTGATAAGGATTGAAAAGGGCTGCCAAGATTACTACAATCATCTGCCACTCCAACACCTCCAAAGAAAGAACTGCACAACTTGAACACATGTGAGTTCTCACAGACATGCAATTGTCCAACAAAGTTGTGAGATTCACACCATATTGTTGGGCAAGCATGGAGAGGGGCCGCAGTTCATCTTGTAGAGTTAATAAATATTAGTACCACACTCCTACTTAATGAAAATAGGATAGAAAAATCAAAGGCTCAGGGATTGCCTGAAAATCTGACAGAAGGATCAGCACAAGGCAGATCCTGTAATACAGCCCTGCAACTGCTGTACTGAGATTTTCAGAGCTGCTAAAGAACCCGCACTTCCAAACCAACTATTCAGGTATAATGTGCTTTGCAGGTATCTATCCCACCACCTGTGAAACATCTTGTTCCCTCTGCTAGCTCTACATTGGATATCATGTATCTTGGTCCACTCTCAGATTTTGTTCATACTTACCGAACTGGAGCTGTTTCATCTTTAAGAGCGTACCATTCATCTGGTAGAGCTTCATAAAGGCACCAGAGTGCCCAGTCAAATCCGTCTGCAGCTACTGAATACTGAATAAGCTTAAAGTCATCAAAACGAACATTGTCAAATACTGGCGATACTATAACAGTGCGATCTTCTTTTATTCGAGACAAAATAGGTTCTGCCCTACCAAAATTAAGAAACAGAGTCTATTAGAAACAGAGTCCATTCAGCTTTAAAAAGTGAAAATCTAATGAACAGTACTAAACTTTACCACCTGTTTCTAAAACTGGGTTAGCTAGTTTACTTAAGTCATTGACTTTGGTCTCTACAAAAAGTTATATGTCAGTCTTGGAGTGTTAGTAGCCCAAATTACTAATGCCATGGATCAATTCTATCTTCCATTAGGCAACTCTTGTATTTTTATTGTCATTAATCATGCTAACCATAAGTTCCGCAGTTAATTTTCTGGGTTAATTGCTGCCTGGGTCTGCCTCCTGCAGGTTCTAGGAAGTCTTCACTCTCTGCATGAAGAGACAAGAAGGAAAGGAAAAGGAAGGGAAGGAAACCCTGAGAGGTGCCCTGAGCTTGATCATTCACCCTCTTTCCTCTGTGTCTTGATGGCATGGCTGCTGTATGAGGGAAAGGGTGTGACCAGTCAATGAATACCTATGACGGAAGAAGGCTCAGAGAAAACAGGCAAGGACAACATACTCATAAAGTTCAGAGAAGAATGTAGGGAGTGGCCACAGCTATCATAAAGGAAGCTGAACTTATCCCAACACCAAGAGAACTGGAAGGCAGTCTTTGTGTTAGATAAATGGTAATATCAGTTAAGTGGAGGAACTGCTTATGTACAAGGCCTTCCTAAAATAGTCAGCAGAAATTATCATCCTGAGTCAGCTCGACCAACATGGGAGAAGTTTATATGTGACACAGCCCAACATAGAGTATGAAAACTGAACAGCCAGCAAAATGAATTTTGAAGAGAGCAATGTGCTTGAGCTGGATTCAACCCATATGTTCCTTCCCAGCAACTAGGGATGTCCAGCATCTTGATGGTGAACATATAGAGAACGGTAATGTGAATCATATTTATATTACAGTTCAGTGGTATACTACAATTGCTATATTGTGCTTGTGTTGTGATTTCAGCATATTACTGTATTACTTTTATAAACCAAAACCTTGTGTAATGTCAAACATCTTCAAACAAGTAAAGTATGAATGAAAATGTTAAACCTTCTCCATGTAGAATATCTAAAAGAACCCACTCAGAGAGTATTGGACTCCAATAGAGGGAATCTTTTTGCTGAACCTCAATCACTGTTAAGCCTAGAGGAAGTCACCTTGTCTCTCCCTACGTAGTCTCAACAGCCAAACCTATCCCATTGAGTACTGAAAGCCACAACTAAAGGATTTCAGTATTACTTTTAAGATTGTAACAGCTCCCAGAAAGCAAGACAAATAGGCAATAGCCTGTGAATTCAACAACCCAGAGGAGAGAGAACATAGAGATTTCACACAAAACAGTACCACAGACATCACTACTTAACAGAACATGAATACCCATCATCAGATGCTTGTTTGTCTCTCTTTGCAAAGAGTCCTATAGAGCTATAGAACCTGCGCTATTAAACTAGCAGATAACAGTAAATAAACATGAGTCAAAACTGTAATAAGAACCAAACCATTTTAAAGTCATTCGGTATTATGGCTGCCTAACACACTTATAAAGGTCCAAAGTTGCTGTTATGCAACTAAACAACCTGCATAATTCTTACGTTTTTTCACTGCATGAAGCAGTGAAATAAGTATACAGAGAAAGTCGGCATTTATCTCTTCTTCTTCACTAAACAGCTTACTCTGCTACTTGTCTGCTTTGGTGTTTATTTCAAACAATTGTATCCCCTTTCCTCTCAGAAATAAATGATTTTGTGGCTGTCAATTAACATGTGGCAAGTCAGAAAGGAGAACCACACATGGGACATCTGGCCCAGCTACAAAGTTATACTCCTTGCCCACCTCCCTCTCCCCACGTCAGAAACTCTCCAGCCTTCATAGTCTTACCATTCCATGTTCACTTCAACATGGGCATCTAAAATTGCAACAATATCTGCGGTTGATGCCTCCCAGCCAGAAATCCGAGCTTGTGTTAGGCCTTGTCTTTTCTGATGTCTGATGATCTTCAGCAGTCCAGGATGCTTTGTATTGTAATTTTTGATGTGTGTTTCCAAAGGTTCTTTCAGATCATCTAAAACCACATTTTAATGATTTTTAAAAAAAAAAAAAAAGTTAATCAATATTAGGAAATAGAGAAGATCATGTTGGTAATGGCTTTCCAACTTCTCCCAATTCCAGATCAAAAATTGGTTTCCTCTTTCTAACAGAACAGATAAAATTATTCAGGTACTCATGAATTCAAGAGGCTTATTTTTTAAAACAGCTTCCATTCCAAGCATTCATTTGACTACCTAAATTTCCTTTACATATAACATTATTGTGTGGCTTCTAAATTGTACAAAAATACATCAGAATGTAGAAACTTTAGACATGTGCCATAACAGCAACAAAACAGCTATGTTAGTGCAGTGATTTCTGTATGTATCTTCTACCATATGGAAATGAAAAGAGAAAATAAACCCTGAAAATGTGAAATGCTTCTATAAGAGCTGTAGGTATGCCAACTTCCTCATCAAAGAACACAATAGCGTCAGAGAAAAGGAGTAGAAAGTTGGGATCTCTTAGTATCATTTTGGAAATCCACTTAAACTCTTGCTCTGCTCAGACTAACATGTTTTTCTAGTAGCTACGATGCCCTGGGAACAGGAGAAATCAAACAGAGCACCCTTAAGATCAGGGTCAGGACTGTTTCTTATAGGTGATTTTACAATGCTTTGTTCAGCTCAATTTTTAGAACAATGATGCACCCACTTCCTCCTCTATGAGTAGTTTCCACAACCCAAGATACTACTCTTTGAAGAGTTATTTTAGACACCTACAGAGATAGTTTTCTTGGCATACTCCTAATTTGGTTCTGTACCTGATGAGCCAGTTGTGATAAATACTCCCTCACTTCAATTTTTAACCTTTTCAAATACTTGCAAAGCATCATCCTGTTCCTTATTAGCTGCCTTTTTTTTTTTTCAGACTGTTAAGGTTTGGAGATGTTTTTTGGTTGGAATGTTGGGTTTTGTTTTGTTTGGGTTTGGGTTTTGTTTTGTGTTTTTCCTGTACTCAATTTACTTCTTAATTTTGAGTGGTCTACTCTGGGTGCACTCAAAAGGCCACCAATAGCCATTTAACACACTAGAGGCATAAATTACCCAGACTCCATGCCTTCTCTTCACTTACCATTTGAACTGTAATCATCTACCAGGATGATTTCTTTCAATAAATGCGAAGGCGTTCGCTTAATTATACTAGTAATTGCACGTAAGATGATTGACAGTGCTTCATTCAGAAATATAAGTACAACACTGAGTGTTGGAAGGTCTTTTGGATATTTTTTCGTTTTACAGCTGTAAAAGAAGAACAACTTTAGTACAGTTTCTAAAGAAACTCAGAGAGCAAGGTAGCTGCAAGAAGGCAGAATTAGGATGTTGGGCTTAAAACATCTAGTGAAAAACAGCATGAGTGATAAAAAAAAGGAATTCTCAAATCTAAGTTTAATTATTCATTTGAGTTGTGTTATGTATGTATATAAACCATTTGGGTAAAGTTAAAATTTCTGCTAAAACAATAAGGAAGAATAATTACTGTTTCTCAATCCAAAATGCTTATAAAAATTGAAAATAAAGAATACAGTTGACTAAGCCGGGGTGATCAACTTACAAGGTAGTGGACATGTGAGAGATTTGGCTTTTTGCACTTACGATGCAAATGGTTTTTGCATTTATGTGACAATAGCCAAACTTGACAGCAGACAAAAGCAAATTAGACAATAATGCTTTTGTATGTGCAATGAAGAGCAGCAATGTAGGTCTAGCTATACTTAACTGCCATGGGAGAAGGATTCCCTTGGACAAAGAATCTCTTCAAAAGTTCTTTAAAAAGCTTCAAAAATCCTTCTTACAGAGTAAATCAGGCCTTGTGGAGCTCCATGCTACTCCAGAACAAATTGTTTCCAGTACTGAAGTAAACCTGACTACATCATAATTTTTTTTAAAGTATGTATTTGGGATATTTATCAGGTCTGCTAATTAACATCCTGGCCACCAGGCAGATGGTGAGGACTGGGTCTTCTTCATTAGTGCTGAGCACTAACTCCCTCTAGGGAAGACAAGAGAGTATAGCTGGATTATTGGACTGATCGTTCCTTCCCCTTTGAAACATACTCAGGAAAGCAATACTCAGACTACCTGAGTTCTGTAGCTGCATAATGTAGCTCTCTGGGAGGCAAGCTCATGCTCAAAGTAGATCTCTCCTATGGCAATTGTGCATGAATTGAATGCGTTTTTGTGGGAGTTCCTCCATTAGATTCATTACCCATTAGTTCGAGAGCCTGCATGGATATCTGCAAAAGGCTGCCTGTGCAAATATATCTTCATAGAGAGGCAAAAGAGCACCAGGCACTGCAAGCCACCCTTTGGCACCACACAGGCTAATAATGCTCCAGCCACCTCTGCGGTGACTGCTCCAAGCAGTTCTCTCCAAAATGATCCCACAGCAGAGTAGGGATCATTCAGCTTGGAGCTGCCTCAGGAGGATCTGTGACTGAATCACCACTTTATGCCCTCACACAACTCCACACCTTCTGCTTGAGCATCCAAAGATATGCTGCACAGGAAGTCCCCCTGAAACTCACTCTGGAAGCTGCTATACAGCCCTCACACTACTTCAGACACTAGGAACTGAGAAACATGTGCAAACTGTCATTATGTACCAGAGCTGAGGCTTGATCCAAGACCCAGAGGACAACTGCACTCAAGGGCAAAATATTACTGTCTGCCCTAGGTGGAACCAGCTGCTTCGAAGCAGTACAATGAGGAACCAGTTGCATAACCTGCTCTTTGCATGTTCCAGAGGGCTGCCAGTAAGACAGCTCCCCTTTTCCCAAGTACAATGTTGTTAATTCACACCCAGTTTGCAGTAAATTGTCTTATCATACTAGCAGAAAAAAAAAGTTCATTTTTTTAACAGATACTGGTTCCTTATGAGGATTTGTATGATTACTTATGCCAGCTCCCATAATACCACTGGTCTGCTTAAAAAACATTATCTATTGGCTTTGAGAACCAACTGATTCCTAGAAAAATCCCTTAGGCTTCCTCTTATAAAGTGTAATGCTTACTTACATCTTAATCCTTTAGATGCTTACCCCACTATATTTTTCAAGTAATTAATTCTCAGACTCTAATAACTTGAGATGGAAGCAGAGAGAAATTTTAATTTCATGTCTTCTTGTGGATGTAGAGAGGGCTTATACTGTACCTGGGAGATCTGGTGTCTCTGATAGGTCGATCCAGAGGTAGCCGGTCACTGAGATAAACATTATACCCATATTTTATGAACAGATTCTGTGCAACAGTTTGCTCCTCTTCCCTTAAATCTGTACCCCAGCGTTTGAACAAAAATGAGTCTGGGTAGAGCAAACGGTGTACAATCTTCTTTTCCCCCTTTGCATTGCCAGCTTGGCGTACTTCAGTCTTGGAGTTATCTTGCAGCTTCAGATCATATTCTATTTGTTTTATATTTTCGTGTAATGCTTCCACTGATTTTGCTGATTGAAAATAAGAAAAAGATTGACTATAACAGCAAGTGAGAACACTCTCCATCATCATAACTGAGCCAAATTCTCCTTATAAACTGCAGTTCAAGAAAACCACGAAGTTACAACTAAACTGATATTCACATAAGAGTAGCATCAGAGCCTCCCTCTGACACGAGGACAGTTTTTAATCACATTTCACAATACCCTGAATCAGATTTTGCTCTCAACTGCATGAGCACAGAGCAAGGGACACTGCACTGGAACCAGTGGAGAAGCCCGAGAGTAGAGGCAACACGCAGATTGTTAAATCAGGCCCAAGTAATTTCCATGATGTTGTGCTTGAGTTACATTAATCTTATGGGATTAGATGGGATTCCCATCTAAGTCAGGTTGTTACTATATTTATCTTTAGGGTGAATACAGTAAATGAGCCCTTTGCCATCTCCTCTAATAAGCTTACTGGAATATTTTGTTTTCTGTTTTGAAGCCTTTGAATAAGGTGAACCCTGACCTCTTAGAGTGTTGTTAGGTTCACAATATTGTGCCACAAATAAAATGCACAGAGCTTGTGTGAGGTTGTTTAGGACATATTTTTCTTGAAGGTAAATACAAGAAATAAGCCCTTTGCATCATCTTTTGAAAACTTTATTGCCATTTTTGATTTCTGCTCTATTAGAAACCTTTGAACACATAAATACTGATCTCTCAAGGTCTTGTTAAGTTCACAATACTGAACTGTGCCTTACAAAAATGGCACAGAAAAACTTGTAGAGTTAAAGCTTACTAGAGTTAAATTACTGTCTTGGTGAATAAGGGAATAGGAATGGATGTTGTTTAAAGTCTGATGCTTCCTCTCACAATATCCTCCTGCACAAGTTGAGGAAGCATGCACTAGGTAAGTGGATAGCAAGGGGGATTGAACTGCCCGGATCAGAAGGTTGTAATCAGTGGCATAAAGTCCAGATGGAGACCAGCCACTAGTGGTGTACCCCAGGGCTCAATATGGGTTCCAACACTGTTTTAATATAGAATCATAGAATCATTTTATTTGCAAGAGACCCTTAAGACCATAGAGTCCAACCATAACCTAAATCTAGCACTAAATCCTGTCCCTAAGAGCCTCATCTCTACATCTTCTAAACCCCTTCAGGGATGGTGACTTCACCACTTCCCTGGGCAGTCTGTTCCAGTGCTTCACAACCCTTTCTGTGAAGAAATTTTTCCTAATATCTAATCTAAACCTTTCCTCGTGCAACTTGATGCCATTTCCTCTCATCCTATCACTTGCTACTTGGGAGAAGAGACCAACACGCTCCATGCTACAACCTTCTTTCAGGTATTTGCAAAGAGTGATGAGGTCCCCCCTCAGCCTCCTTTTCTCCAGGCTAAACAGCTCCAGTTCCCTCAGCCACTCCTCATCAGACTTGTGTTCCAGACTCTTCACCAGCTTTGTTGCCCTCCTCTGAACTCAGTGTCTTTCTTGTAGTGAGGGGCCCAAAACTGAATAGACGATCCAAGGTGGGGCCTCACCAGAAGGACTATCACTTCCCTAGACCTGCTGGCTACACTATTCTTGTTACTAGAGACCTTGAAAATGGGGCACAGTGCACCTTCGTCATGTCTGCCTGTGGTACCAAAGTGTGAGTGGCTGACACACCAGAGAGTTCTGCTGCCATTCAGAGGGACCTCAAAAGTCTTAAGAAATGGGCCAACAGGAACCTCATGAAGTTCAACATAGGCAGGTGCAAAGTCCTGCACCTGGGGAGGAACAACCCCATGGACCAGCACCGGCTGAAAAGCAGTTTTGTAGAAAAGGACCTGGAGATCCTGGTGGACACCAAGTTGAACATGAGCCAACAGTGCACTCTCATGACAAAGGACAAAAGGTACCCTGGGCTGCGTTAGAAGGAGCGGGTCGAGGGAGGTGATCTTTCCCCTCTACTCAGAACCAGTGAGGACACACCTGGAGTGCTGTGTCCACTTCCGGGATCCTCAGTATAAAAGACACATGGACATACTGGAGCAAATCCTACAAAGAACCACTAAGATGATTACGAGACTGGAGCACCTCTTATACAAGATAAGCCTGACAAGGCCTGGGGACAGGGGGTGACTTACTGATGTATGTAAACTTCTTATGAGAGGGCCTAACAAAGATGGTGGAAGACTCTCTGTAAGTCTTTGTCTTCCTGGTGTCTAGCGAGAGGACAAAAGGCAGTTGGCACAAACTGAAACTCTCTTGTGTCTATGCTCAAGGTCCACAAAGGCAAACGACTGAGTCACAGGTCCTGTTGTTGCTCACCCACGCAGAGGAGGCTGTTTCTCTTAAAGGTAGCATTTCATAGCAAACAAAATAATGACAAGAACAATAGCCACCTGAGGTTAGTAGGCTGGTACAATGACCTAAAAATTGCTTACCACTTCTAAAAGAGTTCAAGGTCTAATATGCAAAAAACCATGATGATCATGAAAGACTTTAGTTTTTCTTGTGCAAGTAGAGAAACTAACAAATATTTTTCAAGACTGCAAGAAAAAGAAAAAATCAATTGCGTCCAGGGGAATCTAAACAAACATTATCACTACTATCTGTTATTGCGTCCTTCAGGAAATCTAGATACCTAATCCTCAAAAAGTTAAGCAGCATGGCATTTTACTTACAGAGGTTATACATTTTCCCATCCAAATGATCCAGTCTTTGAATGATGATATCTGGGTTCAGAGATCGAGGATTAACTTCCAAGGAATCACATCTCCCTTTTCTTTGATCTTGGAATAAGTGCACGAGATAACATACAAAACCTGTGATCAAGATTAACAGTGCAACTCTATGCGGTCTCTTCCAGGGTGCCATTGTAAGCTTAAAGAAACTCAGCGTTCTGCAGCTGTTTGGAGTTTGTGGTTCTGTGTCTGCACTGAGTCTTCTTGCCAAACACACCGTTTGAAATTGCCTGTACTTGACTGAGAGCTAAGACTGCTCAGATGAAGTAATTAAATCTAATGAGTCATAGAACTGTTGATGATAAGGTACAGCTTACGGGTGTTTTCTCTTGCATGTTTATATACATTTGTATGAGTTATTGATGTCAGAGAAGGTGTGCAGCTCTCACTGGCTCAGGTAATGAGTGACGTGAATGAAGTGAGCACGTGATGCCGTAGGAAGTGCAGGGCTGCCGTGTAAATGCTAGAAAACCTGTCACACAACAAAGCACCTGTAGACCCAAAGACAGCAGGAATAAACTGCAAGTCAATTCTGTACTTTCTGGTCATTAGCAGCTGGGGAACTGGGAATCTAATCAAAGAAAAATGTGAGAATATACATTAAAATAGATCTTCCATCAGTTTTTGAGCTGTCTGGAAGCAATTGTGACTGGTATAGGGCACTTCATAGTCCTCTCCCACACAGGCCATTCCTGCAGTTCACCACTACTAAAACCCAGACAGTTTTGCCTCCCACACATACATGAATTTTAAGTACTGTTCAGAACAATAACTAGCATACAGAGCTTTCCTTTCCATAGAACCACCAAGCTGCTTTATGCTTCCCAGCACTGCTGTCCCAGTGTGGTCATCTGCTGGCCACAGTCCCTCAGGGCTGTGCCTGCCCCAGTGTGTGTCCCCCACAGGCCACAGTCCCTTCAGAAGCATCTCCTTCCAAAAGTGTGTCTGCAACCCCAGGTCTCCTCCTCAGGAGTCCCCTCTGTGTGTCTCCTGCCCTAAGGCTGATGCACTTTCTTCATGGCCCCTTCCTCCCCAGTGCAGACCTGCAGCCCCTGTTACAGAAACTCTAACAGTTATGCCAGATACATATTGCTATAAACACTGCTTCAAATTCACATCACTAGTGTACAATCCTTTTCTTTTTTTTCCCTTCCTAGAAAACATCAAACTTTGGCCTGATTAATGTGAAAAGAAAAAAAGAACCAAAACTACTGAAAACCAAAACAGTTATACATGCCAAGATTCCTCTACTATGTTAAGTGTTGACGGAAATGAAAAAGGAGCCAGGGGGAAGATGGGGGTATAAGGAAAAAAACCAACCAACCAACCAAACAAACAAACAAACCAAAAAAAAAAACAAAAAAAAAAAACCAAACAACAAAAAAAACCCACACAACAAAACAGAGATCATTCCTCAAGGAAAAAAAGGCAGGATAGATGGATCTATGGATCTCTTTGCTATTCACTTGCATTTCTTTGTCCTCACAAGTTTTCCCACAAGCTGGATGTTGCAAATGCTCCTAGGCAGTGTGACTGTCCACCTGACAAATCCGCCTGCACAGAAACGCAGAGTGGTTGAGCCCGTTTGCCCTGGACCATGTCCAGATGGCTTCTGAAAATCTCCAGGGATGGAGAGTACATCACTTCTCTGGGAAACTTGTGCCAGTGAACAGTCACCCTCACACAGTGAGCATTTCCTGAAGTTCAGATGCTGAGTCGTAGCTGTTTTATTTCCTTGGGAATGCTAGGAAAAGTATTTGCAGATTGTCCAAGAATTACAGGATGCGTAGGAAAGAAACTAAAGGCAGGAAATAAAAAGGAGTAAGGTGGTTTGAGGAGGAACAAACATGGAAGAATGAGTGGCTGGTCAGTTTGCTTGTTTGGCCATGCCTCGTACCTGATCTGTCCTGTCTTCTTATCAAACTTCATTTCTGAGCATATTCCTGAGTGAGGGACTCTGTTCTTTGTGCATTTCTGTGCTTGGAGCTCTAAGTGCCAGCAACTGGAGACCACAGGTCAGAAGGAGCGTGTGCCTGTTGTGCCAGCAACTAGAGTGACCAGCGTGAGTGAAATCAAGTCTTGACAACTGAACTGGTGACCTGGAGTTTATCACAAACCAATAGCTAAACCCTCCTTCCTATACAAAACATACATAAGGCTATAAAGCATAGGAGCATAGAAATGAGAAACAGGCAAGGATCATACCGGCAACACTGGAGACCAGCTAACAGCTTTTGTTTTCATTTTCACTTAGTTCTGTCACTATGCCCCTAATAAGTCCCAATTCCACTGGCTAAAGACAGTAGGCAACTCCACAGAGAAGAGACCCTGCCATTTACCCACTTGCAGAAAGACTACAGCATAAGTTTAAGCTTTACACACCAGTTAGTTCAATGGCAGAGAGAATGACAAACACCAGAACAGGAACAAAATGAAGTGCTGATGCCCTGTTAGAGAGCTGAGAAACCAAACACAAGACACAAATGCATGAGAAACTAGATTTCTCTAGGTAAGAATCCTTCAGCTGCTCACTGAAGCTCCTGGTTACAGAACATCACAGGCCAAAGCAGCTTAGACAACCTTCCTGCTTCTCTAACTCCCATGGCAATTTTTCATAGAGCAAGAAGTCAGAAGACTGACTTACCATGTTCACTGCTGAATGAAGGGATGTAGGAGCTCCAAGGAATAGCTTGCAAACAGAAGGTGACAGTAGCTTCACAAGGCTCCCAAGACTGTATTGCTAGAGAGATATTTTGGTTTGGGGTTTTTTTTGTTTGTTTGGTTGGTTGATTTGTTTTTTTTTCTTTCAGGGGTTAGAAGGGGGAGCAGGAAAGCAAAAATAAAAAGACAAATCCCAGTACCACAGTAGGTTGGTTGTTTTAAAGAAAAAATCATTTCAATTTTACTTTTTTTCGTGAACACTTACAAAGAGAATACAAAAGTATTTTCATGAACCATAAAGATTATTCTTTTGTTAAAATTTTATGGAAATCCAGGAAAGACAAAAATAAAGGACCTCAGGACAGAAACAAGACTAGAAAAAAATGACAGAATGAGGTTCATCCTAGGAAAGAAAAAACTAAGGTAGGTAAGTCTGGTGGCTGTAAACTCTGCTCAGACCACAGCTGAAATATTATTCCGATATTATTGCACAGCCTGGTTTAGAACCAGGGGGAGGGGAAAAAGAAAAGGATAGTCAGAGGGATCCAAGAGCACTTTGTACTGCACAGGTTATGGTTAAACCACAAGTACTGTACTATGCACTGTAAACACATAGGAATACCTCAATAGCACAAGTGTAGTACAATAGTATTTAAATACCGTGTATTTAAAATTATTTATTTTTTAAATACTCAATGTTTTGTTAAAAGTACCAACGAAATACTTCTTTGGTGATAGGAACATTTTGTGTGTGCTTTGGGTGTACTTGGGTCAACGGGAGAGAAAAGCATGCCTACAAGAACTGTACCACTCCACTCACTTTCAGGATCAAAGAATGATCCTTTACTGTTTTTTGTATCACAGCACAGATACCGCTGTGATACACTGAACAAAGGTGGGAGGGGAAATGATTTCTAAAAGGCAGAATTTTGGGGGATTGCTGGTAAGCATACTCAGCACCCTCCACAGCTCATAATGAAACATCAAGCAAAAGTCCTACATGAGCTGAAGTCAGTGGCACTTCTGCCAAAGTGGAAAATTTTTACCCTCTGAGAAAGAAATTGAACACTATCCAGAACAGGCTCCTAGGGATACCACTAGCCTTCCAGTACAAGGAAGGACAGTGCATCAGAAATAGAGTAGAAAGAGATGGTCCACACCAAGAAAAATTCCTGCATCAGCCAAGAAAGGATGTTGTGAATCACTCTTCATATTCTTATTGGTTCTGAAATGATATGAACCCAACCCATAGGTTTCAGGAATGGTAACTCTGGAGAGTTACTCTCAGATCATGAACTGACATAAATGGTCATTGCCATGAACAGAGTTGTGGCCTTCATCACTATCCCAAGATATGCTTCCAACTTTTACTCTGTGAAACAGTCCAGGGTGTGTCACGCACTACAGCCTTCAGAGTTGTTCAGCATATTTTTTCCCAAGAAGCTGTATTTTTTCCTTAGTGACATGTTTCAATCCTTTCCTGTCCACATTTACAACATCTTCAAAGTCTATTCGCTTGCCTTACAGGTCTCTGCCAGCTTTCTAATATAGAAACATTTATAAGTGACCTTAAGGCACTACCTGACTCCTTTTGCAAATCATAGGGAAAAAATTGCATTAAGATAAAGAGAAGGAATGCCTGGCAGAGTTTCAAATCACTAGACTCACACTATAGATGTGCATATTGTTGTCACTGTATTTGGTTTGTAGTTCTTAAGGTTCTGCAGTTGCCTGTAAATCCACGTTAGCATTTAATCCCCATCAATTTGAATCACTTCTTCCTGTTGGAAGGAATTCAAATGGATGTTTTGGAGAAAAAGAGATGGAACACTGCCAGGACCCACACATTTTGTAATTAAACTTTAGGATATTGACATATGTATTCCATAAATGTTCTGCATTCACTGAGGTTCTTTCATTTTGCTTTTCATAATTACATGTATTTATCCACCAAGGTTTTAAAGTAACACAAACTGAAAATTGGTCAAAATTAATGGAGTTGGAGTTGACAGCTAAAGATTGAACAATGTGATTTCCAGCTAATTGCTAACCATACAGATTTCACCAGAGCCAATTCAAAAATTGTTTTTAACTGTTTACATGAAAGAAAACTTTTCAACTGGAATATAAATATTTTGATGCCCATAATTTTGTTAACCTCCCTATTTTGTATCCTGGGCTGCATAAAAAGCCCTGTCATATAAAAAGTCCTACCATATCCTGGGCTGCATAAAAAGTGTGACCCTTTACTCTCTTGAGACCTCATCTGGAGGGTGCACTCAGCTTTGAGGGTCCCAGTACAAAAATGACGTGGACCTGTTAAAGCAAGTCCAGAGAAGGACCACCTTCTGGAACACCTCTCCTATGAAGAACACTGAGAGTCAAGACTGTTCAGCTTGGAGAAGGCTCCGGGTAGACCTTATTGAAGCCTTTAAATATATAAAGTGGGGGGGTTACAAGAAAGACAGAGGCTTTTTACCAGGGCCTGCAGTGACAGGACAAGGGGCAACAGTTTTAAACTAAAAGAGAGTAGGTTTAAGTCAGACATAAGGGAAAAAAAAAATGTTATTATGAGGGTGGTGAGACACTGGACAAAGTTGCCCAGCAAAGTTGTCGATGTCCCATCATTGGAAGTGTTCAAGGCCAGATTGGATAAAGCTTTGAGCAACCTGGTCTAGTGATAGATGTCCCTGTCCATGGCAGAGGGGTTGGACTAGATCTTTGAGGGTCCCCTCCAACCCAAACCATTCTGTGATTCCTCGGGTAGAACAAAAATAGTGGCAAAGGAATATGAACAACAGGGTAGAAATACAGGCATGATAAAAACTTATCCCTCAAAATTACTTTCTTATTTTTCTAACTGTTCTGCAGAAGCCATCTCCTTTCTTCTTACTTGTTGGGTCATCCTTTCTTGTATTGCACCAGGAAACTCAAGTATGAAAAACAATCCTTTCATATATGCATATATACTCACAAAGCAGAAAACTTTGAAGGAAAGTATTTAATACCATTTTAAACAGTTTTATCAGCCCAGAGAATAAAAGTTGGCCAAGAAAGTTACAGAAGAGGTGGAAAACCTAGAAAAGCATTTGCTAACCAGTAGCTCTGACTACTGGCCAATTTAATTCTAATCAAGACCACGGCAATATAGAAGGCAAATCAATGCGCACGGGTTACTATACATATTTCTCAGATTTGGCACCGTATGCCCTGCTCCAAATCACAATCTCAACAACAAAAGCCCTGGGACCTGGATGAGGTTCCCTAGTGATAACAGAAAGGCAGTTTCCATTTTCTAGTTTTTACCTACCACCCCCACCTCCTCACCTCTCCCCTCAAAAAAAACCACCAAAAAAACCTACAAACTAAAAAACCAGCTAAAAAAAACCAAAACAACAACAACAAAAAAAAACCAAACCAACCAAACAAACAAACAATAAACAATCAAACAAGCTTTGCCTATCAACATTAAAGCACTCTCCAAAATCCTGGAAGCAGATCATCTGTGATTTATTGTTGCTGATCACATAAAGGCCAAAATAGAAATGTGTGTCAAAACAGGCCTAAAAAAGCACAAAGGAAAGTAAAAGTTGAGATTCACAGGAATCTAGAACTAGCTTCATTCAGAATTTTCTCAAAAGGTCTCATTTGTTTATTACAAAAATTTTGATAGCACCACCTTCGTAAGATTTTTCAAGAAAGAAGAGTGTTTAGGGTGAGTGCCAAGCTGTAACTAGCCATTAAAAGGACATAAGGATGCCTCAGCAGCACACTTCACTCTATTGTCAGCTCTGCTACCAGCTATCTCAAAAGTGGCCTTCACCTTCTGTCTCCGTACCTCAAAGACACTACACTGGCACTGTCATAAAATACTCATCAATTTTAACAACACTTTCATTTACTTTATTACTTCCTTCACCAAGTGACAGAGGAGTGGTGCTGTGTTGGACCTTGTTATCACCAGCAAGGAGGGGCTGGTGGGGAATGTGGAGCTCAAGGGCAGCCTGGGATGCAGTGACCATGAAATGGTGGAGACCAAGATCCTTAAGGCAGTGAGAAGGGCACACAGCAAGCTCACTACCCTGGGCTTCAGGAGAGCAGACTTTGACCTCTTCGGGGATCTGCTTGGTAGAGTATCATGGGATAAAGCCCTGGAGGGAAGAGAGGCCCAAGAAAGTTGTTTGATATTAAAGGAACACCTTCTCCAAGCTCAGGAGCAATGCATCCAAACAAAGAAGAAATCAGGTAAAACTGCCAGGACACCTGAATGGATTAACATGGAGCACCTGGACAAACTCAAACACAAAAAGGAAGCCTACAGATGGTGGAAGCAAGGACAGGTAGCCTTGGAGGAATATAGAGAAATTGTCTGAGCAGCCAGGAATCAGGTTAGGAAAGCTGAAGACCTGATAGAATGAAATCTGGCCAGGGACATCAAGGGCATCTAAGAAAAGCTTCTATAGCTAAGTCAGTAACAAAAGGAAGACGAGGGAAAACATGGGTTCTTCCCAGAGGAAATGAGAGAGCTGGTTACCCAGGATATAGAGAAGACTGAAGTACTCAATGACTTCTTTGCCTCAGTCTTCACTTCCAAGTGCTCCAGCCACACTGCCCAAGTCACAAAGGGCAAAAGCAGGGACTGGGAGAATGATGAACTACCCACTGTATGAGATCATCAGGTTCAAGGCCATCTAAGGAACAAGGCCATGGGACCTGATGAGTTGCATCCGCAGGTCCTGTGGGAACTGGTGGATGAAGTTTCTAAGCCACTATCCATCATATTTGAGAAGGCATGGCAGTCTGGTGAAATTCCCACTGACTAGAAAAGGACAAATATAATACCCAGTTTTAAAAAGGGAAAAAAGGAAGACCTGGGGAACTACAGGCCAGTCAGTCTCACCTCTGTGCCTGGCAAGATCATGGAGCAGATCCTCCTGGAAACTATGCTAATGCACATGGAAAATAAGACGTGAATGGTGACAGCCAATGTGGCTTCACTAAGGGCAAATCATACGTGAAGAATCTGGTGGCCTTCTATGATGGGGTTACAGCGTTGCTGGATAAGGGAAGAGCAAATGACACCCTCTACCTGGACTTGTGCAAAATGACACTGTCCCACATGACACCTTTGTCTTTACATTGGAGAAACATGGATTTGATGGATGGACCACTTGGTGTATAAAGAATTGGCTGGATGGTCACACTCAAAGAATTGCAGTCACTGGCTCCATATTCGGGTGGAGACCAGTGACAAGTGGTGTTCCTCAGGGGTTGGTACTGGCACCTGCATTGTTTAACATCTTTGTTGGTGACATGGACAATGGGATTGAGTGCATGCTCAGCCAGTTTGCTGATTACACCAAGCTGTGTGATGCAGTCAATATGCTGAAGAGAAGGATGCCATGCAGAGGGACCTTGACAAGCTTGAGAGGCGGGCCTGTGTGAACCTCCTGAAGTTCAACAAAGCCAAGTGGAAGGTCCTGCACCTGGGCCAGGGCAATCCCAAGCAGAGATACAGGCTCGGCAGAGGATGGATTGAGAACAATCCTGAGGAGAAGGACTTGGAGGTGTTGGTTGACAAGAAGCTGAACATGACCCAGCAATGTGTGCTTGCAGTCCAAAAAGCCAAATGTACCTCTGGCTGCATCAAAAGAAGCACGACCAGCAGACCAAGGGAGGTGATTCTGCCCCTCTACTCTGCTCTCATAAGACCCCACCTGGTGTACTGTTTTCAGCAGAACGACATGGACTTGCTGAAGCAAGTTCAGAGGAGGACCATGACGATGGTCAGAGGGCTGAAGCACCTCTCCTATGAAGACAGGCTGAGAGACTTTGGGTTGTTCAGCCTGGAGAAGGCTTTGCGGAGACCCTAGAGCAGCCTTCTAGTACCTAAAGGGGACCTACAAGAATGCTGGAGATGGACTTTTTACAAGCACAGGTAGTGATAGGACAAAAGGTAATGGATTTAAACTGAAAGATGGTAGATTTACATTAGATAGAAGAAATAAATTCTTCACCATTAAGGTGGTGAGACACTGGAGCAGGTTGCCCAGAGGAGTGAAGGATGTCCCATCATTTGAAGCGTTCAAGACCAGGCTGGATGAGGCTTTGAGCAACATGGTTTAGTGGAAGGTGTCCCTGCCCACAGCAGGTAGGTTGGAACTAGACTATCTTTAAGGTCCCTTCCAACCCAAACCATTCTATGATTCTATAAAATACAGTAGTCCTCCAATCTCCTCATTTCATATAACGTGTATCCATGTGCATCACACATGGATCCTCCTGCATCAGACAGGAGGAAAGGAAGAAGGTAAAGCAGTGGGGAGAAACAAGGACAGAACTACAGAATAATTGCTGTCAGTGTGAATTCTCTTCTCAGTCGCTACCTTCTCCCCTCTAAGCAAGTGAAGAAAGTTTTAAGGCTTTCCAAGTTAAGTCAAAAAGGAAAAAGTATGAGGCAAAAAAAAAAAAAGGCAACAAACAGGGAGGCTTAATTCCATAAAAATCACCTGTTCCAACATGGAGTGACACACTATAAACAGCATAATTGAAGAGTTACCATATTTTCAGCATCATTATGCATATAATTAGCACTAAATTCAAAAGGTAAGCCCAAACCAGAGTCCTTAGGACACACAGAGTCTTTGAAGGAACACAACTGTCTACCCTCCAGGGAGGAGGCAGATGGGAGCAGCACCCCAGCTCACTCAGCTGAGGATCAGCTCTCACCTTCAGGCTGTAGAGCTGTGTCCAGTGCCCTTGAACCACTACACACATCAGGCTTTTTAAAAACTTCTCTTCAGATGTTAATGACATCCTTCACCTTCTTCTGAGGAATAACTCTATATTAACATACACTCTTTACATGAGATGAAATTCCTCTGCTTTTCTCCTCTATCAAATTTAATTTTAACGGAAAAGCTCTTAGAACTGAACGCAGAAAATTGATACTTTCTGCAGAAACTTGGTTTTCTAAGTACGCCCTGGTCATAGTCAGTCTTCTCTAGTTCTGTGTGTGGATGTGTGTATGTCATGGTTTAACCCCAGCCAGCAACTAAGCACCACACAACCACTTGCTGACTCCCCACCCCAGTGGGACAAGGGAGAAAATCAGACCAGTAAAAGTGAGAAAACTTGTGGGTTGAGATGGGGTCTATTAGAAGGGGGGGTTCTCCTTCCCATCTACTCTGCCCTGGTGAGACCACATCTGGAATATTGTGTCCTGCTCTGGGCCCCTCAGTTCAAGGACAGGGAACTGCTGGAGAGAGTCCAGTGCAGGGTGATAAAGGTGATTAAGGGAGTGGAGCATCTCCCTTATGAGGAAAGGCTGAGGGAACTGGGGCTCTTTAGCTTGGAGAATAGGAGACTGAGGGGCAACCTCATTAATGTTTACAAATATATAAAGGGTGAGTGTCACAAGGATGGAGCCAGGCTCTTCTCAGTGACAACCAATGGTAGGACAAGGGGTAATGGGTATAAACTGGAACACAAGAGGTTCCACTTAAATATGAGAAGAGGGTGACAGAGCTCTGGAACAGGCTGCCCAGGGGGTTTGTGGAGTCTCCTTCTCTGGAGACATTCAAAACCCACCCAGGCACCTTCCTGTGTAGCCTCATCTAGGTGTTCCTGCTCCAGCAGGGGGACTGGACTAGATGATCTTTTGAGGTCCTTTCCAACCCCTAAAATTCTGTGATTCTGAAAAACAGTTTAACAGGTAAAGCAAAAACCGCACACACAAGAAAAGCAAAGCAAGGGATTCATTCACCACTACCCATGGGCAGGCAGGTGTTCAGCCATCTCCGGGCAAGCAGGGCTCCATCACACATAATGGTTACTTGGGAAGACAAATGCCATAACTCCTCATCTTCCCCCCTTTCCCCAGCTTTACATGTTGAGCAGGACGTCATATGGTCTGGAATATCCCTTTGGCCAGTTTGGGTCTGCTGTCCTGGCTGTGTCACTCCCAGCTTCATGTGCTCCTGCAGCCTCCTGGCTGAAAAGTCCTTGACTTGGTGTAAACATGGCTTGGCAACAGCCAAAACAGTGTATGACCAATGTTTTTCTCACACTGAATCCAAAACACAGCATGATACCAGCTAATAGGAACAGAAGTAAGTCTACCCCAGCTGAAACTAGGACAATAAGGTCCAAAGCCTTCTCTCCATCCTTAGATGCAGATAGTACTCCCACCTACACAAGCTGTTTCTAAAATGCAAGTATCCTCCAGTCCTACTTGCAGGGAAATCTCAAAACCCAAAGTAGTTATGTTTTCTGGTTTTGTTACCTGTTTTTCCTTCTTCCATACCTACTTCCTTTTTACAATGAGGGTGGCACAGGGAACTCAGAGAGGTGGTAGATGTCCCATCCTTGGAGACATTCAAGTTAGGGCTGGATGTGGCTCCAAGCAACCTGATCTAGTTGAAGATCCTACTCATTGTCAGGGGGTTGAACTAGATGACCTTCGAAGGTCCTTTCCAACCCAAACTATTCTGTGAGTCCTTTCATACTGAAAAATTACACTAGCAGTTACCTTCCCAATAAAGGATAAGGACCATCAATATTTCTGACATGAACTCAAAATAAAGAGGTGCTCTGATTTACATTAATAAAACCATAACCACTAGAATAATATCTCATTATATTCTCCTACTCCTTATAATTTTCTCTTCACATCAGCCAAGATACACTGGTGCTCAAAGGCAGCATGTGAACTAAAAGTTAACGACATTGACCAGAAGTGTCCCTTTTTCATTTCAGGCTAGCTGAGTGCCAAAAGTGAGACGTGATGTTTTAGTGACACCTATGTGCTATTTCCTCCTTTCTTCCCAGTCCCAGGGAAATGCACATACTTTCCATTAGATGGTCCAAGGTGAGAGGCAGCATGTATACACACATATCTATGTACATGCACACACACATAGATATATCTAACACAACTGTCAGTATGATTGCTTTCACCAGCTCTTCAGTCCTTGATGGTCCATAACAATTCATCTCCTAAGTGCGCACACAGCCAAGCAAATACAATTCATCTGGTCCATAAACAGATGCTGCGAAGGGTCTGCTTTCTCACAAGACCCTCTAGAGAAGGCTGAAGGGGGGTTACAGATTAGATTATTAGACTCTGTTGGGAAAGGACCAAAGCCAGTTCCTTTTCAGCTAGAGATGGTACCTGTGCCATGTATTATTATGTCACTGTACCTAAATTTGTCAATGTACAATTTTGAGTCTGACCAGAAAACTCCTTTCTGGACATCCTTCTGGCCGCAGGCTGGCAAAGAACAGAGATAAGAAACAGCAAAGCCTAAGCAGGAGACAGGCTGCAAAAAAGTAAAGGCACCCAGCACGTTTAAACACCGCTGCCACTTTCTGCTCTACTAGTGACCTCTTGTGGCAAGGATGGGGAACAACAGCCCCCTCTTTCCCTCTCCATAGTCTTCTGAGCGACACCCAGCACAAAGGCATTAAAAATGTGCCCGAGTCCACACATTTACAGGACATTCAGTACTTTGCAAATTGAAGAATGGCTAAAAAATTATTGCAAGCTGAGAAACTAGGGACAGGATAAGAAGGAAGATGCTCTCATTGATAAATGAGTAGGGATAAAAGTCACAGATTAAGCTGAATTTTAGAAATTATGTATTCTGGACTGTATTACAAAATAAGCGACCTTTTTAACAATGAAGAACCCTACAGAAATTACTTTGGAAGGATAAATAATGAGAAATCACACTGCAATTTCTACAAGATAGGAAGCAGAAGTGCTATGTAAGGCAAAGTACTATGGAAAATGAAATTTGCAGCAGCAGCTCAACATTAACATGATGCTCCCTTTCACTAGTGTTCCCATTGGATGTGGAGGAGGCTGCTTAAAGCAAACTTTTAATGGGTATCCATCACCTGCATGTTTCTCTGCCTAATGGCTGGCTGAATTAAGATCCTCTAAGAATGGTCTGTGGTGCAACTGAAGCCACAGGAAAAGCTGTGCTTTGAATAGAAAAAAAAAAATCACCACATTATGGTAAGTATTCTCAGCATCAGCACCCAACATTACAGGATTAGCTTTGACAGGTTTTTCTGCCTCAGTTTGCCATCTGAAAATGGAAACTGCTTGTTGGTCAAACAGAACTATAATGACAATTACATATCTCTGTGTTGCTCTATGTAGCACCTGCAAAAATGTTTTCACAGCACGATGTAAATAACATGCAATGAATTAGCATTAGGGCCACACATATTAAATGAGCACTAACAGGGCTATTTATTACAGTTAAGGTCTTATGAAAAAAAGTTTGCAGTTCAAAAAATAAGGAAAGTTAAGGATCATATTATTAACAATATGCACTTCACTTCCAGTTTGTCCTAGCTTTTGAATGTTTGAATTTGCAGATTTATTTTAAAACAACTGAACTTACCTTATCAAAAGAAAAATAAACAATCCGGGAGAGCCACACTGAATGCATAGTAAGCAGGATCAAAAAATTTGTATTATCACAAGAGCTCACCTCATCCTAACAGAGTAAACATTAGCAGCAGTAGGTTTTATGTGGAAGAGCAAAATGTGGAAACTATTGGAATTTAAAAAATACTTTGCCCAGGACTTTCTTAGTAGTCTGGCAATAATACTGAAATAGTGAGATTCTAATCTTTGGCTCCAGCAATCAGTGTGATTTAATCAAGAGACTTCTGTGCTTTCCATAACCTTAACCTTTTTGCGCTTTTTTCAATCTGTCTGTTCTTTCTTCCTTACTCTCCTTTTTCATCACCTGTTCCAACCCAGTCTCCACATCTCCCCTCTACCATTAAACTTCTACTTTTGATACTCATTTGTCCAACTTGTCCCAGTTCCACTCCTCCAATTTCACATCCAACAAAGGCAAGTAGTAGGGAAACTTGGAGGCGAAGACACAAGATGTTCTGTCATTCATTTTACCTCTCCTTAGCCTCAGCTTAAAACTAGTTTTCCTACCAATCTCAACTCATACTAGTTAATGTGATTTGGCCTACTCCCAGAACTAGCAGCTCAGTCCTCAATTCAAGAAACATCTTCAAACCATCAGAACACTGCACTGCGTATAGAAGATCTAGGTGTCTCCTCTCAGTCCTGTGCACGAACCCATTCAGCTCTAAACTGTACCCTAGCTAACAACATCCCTGCCAAAACGTAACCAAAAGCCTCCAGCAGCTCTTTGGACATGGAAACAGCACAGCTCTTGATCAAATTCAGGCAGGGATTTTTCTTAATCTCGAAACAATTGAAAATATTAAATCCTGAAGTAAAGCTTATTCATTTTACCAAAAGAAATATGATGTCTGCGCACGTAAAAGCATTGAGCATCTAAAAATAGACTTTCTCATTTAAAAATGGAAGAAATTATACTTTTCCTCATACCTATGAGCCACAGCACACGTAAGTATCACAAGAGATCAGATGACATGTAACAACTTGTTAACACATCCGATTGATGCTCCCTGACCTTATAAACAGCTTGTGCCATTTTAGCTGGCATTTACAGTAATCTGCTCGGGGCAGAAAACAAAGCACAGAGAAATCAATAACTTGAAAATGAGGCTTTATCTAAGACCTCATAATCTAATGAGGCGGCAGTACCAGAAAGGACATGTTCTAGGCCAAATAGTCCTGAAGTGCAGTGTTATTCAAATTACTTGAGTACTTAATAAAGCTCAGTGACACGCTTGCTTTGAGAGCTAAGGGAAAAACCGACTAGTGGTAAGACACATTCCCTCCCGTCTCAACCTTCAAAATATTTTAATGTTCACAAGCTAAGCAACAGTTTGTAAACTTGCTTTCATGACTTTAAAGAGACAAATTGCATTTCAATGACAGTCTTCCATAATTAAAAAGACAACACTGGTGAAACAGAGTTTACACGATTAATATATTTTACTCAGTATGTACACAGCTCTCCAAACAAATTGGGTCATACAAAGGCAGTTTAAGAAGTGTTAAGTAACCACCTCATCAACTGTTACATGGGATATGTCTTCGCTGGTTTTGCTTCCTCCAGCTCAGCATCCAACCAGCGGTATCTGCGGTGACGGCGCAGAACTTCAATCGCTTTCTGTTCTAAAGGTGTTGGTTGAATACCCAGGTCTTCCAAACCAGGAAGATCAGGAAATGTCATGTCTGTTGTGTGAAACTTTAAAAAGAAGGAAACAAACAACAAAAAAAAGGCGGCTGAATTCACTGGATAGAATGAACAGCATTACACCCAATGCAATCATTCATGTACTGAAGTCAGTATTGTGTACTTATACCTGAGGTTACCTTTTTTTCTTTTATGGAAATGAACTACCATAAATTCATAGTACTAGAAACATTCAAAATGTCTCAAAACAATTTTCTACAAATGGCAGCTCTTGGGAGATTCTACTACAATTTCAAGGCTGCTGACGTAAGACTGTTTCCCCCAAGAAAGAATCCTGCAATACAATACACTGCTGCATCTTGCACTCGATCTGAAGACCTATTCAAACACAAATATGGGTCCAGCCAACTGTGTGTCAGTCTCAGTTCCTTGACCATAATTTTCACTCAGTATTCTTTCCTCAGGAGGAGGAAAAGATTCAGTGTGGCCCTACAGAACTATGGTGTAATTGTACAAGGTATTGAGTACCCAGTGTATTTCAACAAGAGATACAGACATTCTGCATCTGGCAAAAAGTCCTTCAGGCTTCAGATTTGGATTCAGGAATAAATAGCAGCTAGACACACAGAAAGTATCTTTGTTTTCTCTTCATCAGGTATATGTTATCAGGAATATTTTTCCTTTGCAACCACAAAATCAAGTCAAACTTGTGAGGGCGCCTTTGAAACACAATTATATGCATTTTACTTTGTCACGAAAACATATGTTGAATTATCACCTTGTTTTTTTTTCTCTGTTCATGGTTTACAACAGGGTCCTGTTGTGAATGTTTAACATTTACAACAAATAATTCTATTACCAAATTTGTAACACATATGACCTGTATCTTAGAAAACAGGAATTTATTTTATGCAATTATTCCCTGAAAGGTCTAAGTCAACCACACCTAATTTTGTGTAGATTGCTTAAGAATGAGAAGCCAGGAAAGAAATACAATCAGACACAAAGTGACAGAGAAACTTCCTGTTACAATATCCATGCTACAGCTGAACTGCAGTAGTTTTAGTGATTTGGTGCAGTCTTATTTTATTAAATGTAACTCTATAAACTACAAAGGCAGCTAGAAGTAAGGTTTTCAGGATATGTTCCATCTACATCCTACTCAATACAGCCAACAGAACTACAATGGCAGCACTTAGTACAGGTGATGAGTCACTAGTTTGGGGAAAAAAAAAAAGCACTTTGTACTAGACCCTGAATAAGCTTAACTCCTTCATTACACACACTATCCACAGTTTTTCACAATAGTTTCCAAACAGAACAGGAAACCTGTTTATTTCACAGATGGATAAGTGTAAACAGAAATTAATTGCTTACAGCTATTCAGTAAGTAGTTCTAATACATGGCCCAGTTCTTTCAGATTTGCAGTAGTACCCCATCTCAAACTAATTTTGGAACAATCAGGTCAAAATAGGTTATTGATATTGCATCATAAAAAAAGGCATTAAACCCCAACTCTGCAAAAATTTCAGACAGCAGCAAGCTTAGAGTTTGCCAGAGTACAGGGCTCTATCTTTGCAAACCTACACATATGCCAACAATTTTGACATCAATACTTCCTAAATTGCTACTTTTTCTTTACTTGCAGTTGTTTTTTTGCAAGTTATTTCTCCACCCCAACTTAGACACTCCAAGAAGGGTAAACATGAAGTTTAAATGTGTTCACGAGAAATGCATTCTAACGTTATGCAAGAATTTGGGCTGTATCCAGTGCTGTCAGTTCAACATGACTTGTTAAAAATGCCATGAGCTGGATGGTACAAGTGATTTTAATTAAACCAGAGATACATAAATTCACTAGCTACCTAAAAGTGGGGAGTACCCCTTCCCCATCAGTTAGTTGCACATTGCACATCAAATCTCTACTTTGGCTTTGCTATTTTCAATAGCATGTGTTTTAGGGGAGTGGGCTGGGACACAGTGAAGCATGCGGCCTTGACCACTTCTAAGACACAAGAAGTTTGGGCCCTTTCCCTGCCCCCATCATGTTACCTCTTGCTATATAACCCTCTTACCAATCATTTCAACCACTTTTTAGAACATATTTAGAGAAACATGTTTATTCTTCTTCCATCAATGCTAGTGGAAAGACTACATGATAATGATGCCTTTTTTAAAAAAAGTTCTGTTAGTCCCTCTCTTTTCCTATGTCTTGGTGAGACTACATCAGAGGACTCTCCAGACTGCTTTGACAGTGTATCTGTCTCATTGGAAATGTAACAGGTCTGAATAAACAAGTTAAGAGTCAGATTACAGAACACTAGCTGCAGCAATTGCATGGCAGGAATCATAACCATTTTTGAGGAAGGTTATATATAGACACCTTTTAAAACTTAAATTTTTGTAGTATCCAGACAATCTGAAAGCAATTCTTTACAATCAAATTCTAGCCATTGAACTGACTGAAATACAGGGTGTTTCAAAAAGATGGACCCAATTTAAAATCACTATCTCTTTGATACTGGGTCCATCTTTTTGAAAAACCCTGTACTACACCACATGAGGTACACAGATTTCAGCACTCCTGGAATGCAAAACAAGTGCAAGTTACAAATACACAATGGAACATTTCCCAAGAAGAATTTATGACTTGTCCTACACTTACCCGGTCCACTTTGTCGCGTGTTATCCATGGTTCAAATGGATTAATCTCAAAGAATCTTGCAACTAAACTGTGAACAGAAATAGTATTGCAGAAGTATAGTCATTATTCAGATGCACAGAATAAAATGAGAACTCGTAAAAATATTTCACACTTAACAGAGAGTGCACAAAAACTTGGTTTTGCAAGCTATGAATTCATTAAAGCAGTAAATGTGTCAGCCAGCAAGTTCTTAGCTGTGTTTCTGGTAACTTTAATTGTTTGCTACTGAATTTTTTGATCTATTGTTTTACTTTGGAAGGGAATGGAGGAGTAGATATCTAGAAGCAAAACTGAACATTAGTGGTGAGGAAAGTAAGCCTCCACATCCAATTCCCCACACACTAGAGGGTTCAGTCTTGCCCCTGACTTTCCTCCAAACTCTGTTCCCTAGTAGTGTAGGCAGCAATCCAATTAGTCATGAAGTTTGATTCAGTGCCTCCATGAAAAAACATGTTTGCTGACAACTACATGATTTAACAGCCATACAAACAAGATGATGGAATCTGGAGCAATCTGCATATATAAAACGTATGAGGATTAGTGTATTTGCAGTTTCCAGAAACAAAATTTCCCTTGAAAGAAATAAAATCTGGCAAATAATAATAATAAAAAAACCCACTATAGCTCTCACTCAGCGTCTTGGGACCAACAATATTCAAAGTAGAATTTCTTACTGAAGTGCTCACATGGCAGACCAGAGTATTACAAAGTGACTGCACATAAACAGCACTAGGCTTATCCATTTAGATGCACTCTTTTCTCAAAAATATGAAATACGACTTAGTTTAGTCTATAAAGAAAAAAGCATAACATGGATAGCAGCAAATGTGAATAAAACTAATAAGCACACACATAGTTACATTTTAACAAGCTGCTCTGTGTCAGATGAACCATGTTAACCCAATGCTTCTACAGCCAATTCAGAAATAGCCACAACAGTTTAAGAAATTGTTCTAGCATTATTCCTCATCCATTACATGAATCCAACACTGAGTCCTATCAGCAGATCGGTAGGAGAGTTCTAACATAGCTAATTTTTTTTGGCTTAGTAGTTCACATTGTACTTAAAATGAGGACAGCAGTCCAAACACTAACATATCTCCACCATGCTGAGGGCAGCTTCTGAAATAGCATTTACTGTTTGAGGTAGCTCTTCAAAAAGAAGTCTGATTATGCCTCAAGGACTAAGCCCAGGCTCAGATTTATGCTACAGTTTTTCAAGCACTAAGTAGCTGCAATTCAGCAAATCAGCTTCTCTGTGCCCCCTGAGGCCAAAACACACAGCTGCAGGAGCATCTCAGGGCATGCAAACAGAGCCAAGTTCATCTATTGTAGTCAGCTGAAGTGATGCTACAACTTTCCCTTCTTATCTCTCAATTTTTTACCATCTTCTAAAGATGTTACTGCCCACATATCTCAGAACAAGAAATGTTTGCTCACAACTGCACTGCTCAAATTCCCAGGCCAAGATCTCAGTACAAAATGAGCTCCAACACTGGCTCAAATCAATACAAAGGACTGAACTACGAGGTCAAACAATATCTTTACCCACCCTTACCCCAACTCTGCTTCCAGGGTGGCAGTGCTCACCAGACTGGAAGGACAGCTGACAGCAGCAATACCTTAAGCTGCTGCAGAAAAATCTGTCAGGGCCTGCAGTCAGCAGCATACAGACTATCTTTGTGGTACTATTAGAAGTTTGTTTAGTTTGTTACTGATTGTTTCTGCTTAAGACTTTTTTTTACTTTTTGACTCAGCAAAAGCAAAGCCATTCAATGACTCTGGAATAGTTAAATTTATTACAAGTACACCTTTCACACACTACCTCATCAAATGCAGGCCTGTGCCTCAGCAGAAGCCTCAATGTAACTAATGAGTACCAAGGGAAAGCCAGTATCTGCACTCATCACATTAAATAACAATTGACAGTACTAAATAACCAACACAACGGTTATTTATGCTTCTGTGCCACCTGGTAGATCCCAAGTTCTTAGTGAAGGAAGGGTCCCACTTACTGGTAGAGAGGACGTGGAAGCGGATAGGGAAGAAAGGTTCGATGGGAAACGGAGTAGATGTATTCTACTATGTTGTAAAGGAGGTATCGGTTAGGTCTGAAAGAAAATGCAATAAACATTGTAGGTAAGTTAGACATACTTAAAAACTCACGGCAAGAGACAAGAATTTTAATACACACACCTACACTTCCCCTAAGCCTACCAAAGGCCCAGTTTTGCTCAATCTAAATAATTTGACAGATTTGTCATTTTCCTCAGAAGAGATAAATACATTCCAGCTCTCAAGATTCTGTACTGGTCGAATTTAAGATGTTTTCAGTTAGAAACATATATCATCTGACACAAGCAAAGGTAACAGTGTAAATCACAAAGTGCAAGATTGTTTTGTGTCAGGTGCTGGGAAGGGGGCACTGCAGAGGCAGCCTGTGGAGAGAGGTCAGGGTTGCCCCGCGCTGGGCACAGTCGGCTCCAACCAACCCATCACAGGGCACAGCTGAGCCCCTCAGACAAAATGGCAATGTCTCCGGGAAAACATATTTAAGGAAGGGCAGAAATGCCACAGAGGCAGAGAGGAGTGAGGAAAAAAGTGTGAGAAACAGCTCTGCAGACACCAAGGTGAGAGCAGGACGAGGTGCTCCAGGCGCCCAAGCAGAGACTGTGGTTCATGGAAAGCCCACGGTGGAGCAGGTTCACATGAAAGGCTGCAGCCCATGGAAGGGCCCATCCTGGAGCTGGGGAAAAGTGTGAGGAGGAAAAAGCAGCACAGAGCAGCTAGTAGGGACTGACCCGTAACCCACTGTTCCCCACACCACTGCACTGCTTGGGGAGATAGGGGAGAGGAGTCAGGAGTGAAGGATTGAAGTTGAGCCTGGAAAAAGGGTGGCAGGGAGGTGGTGATGTTTTATTCTTTTGGTGTTTATTTAACACTATTCTATTGTAATTGACAGTAAATTAATTTTCCCCAGTTGGATCTGTTTGGCCCAAGACAGTAACTCCTTTTCTTTATCTCAAATTTTAAGTTTTTCATACTATTTTTTTCTGCTGTTTGAGGACAGGGAGTGGGCAGCTGGGTGGGCGTCTGGCTGCTGGTCAAGGCTGGCCCACCACAATCATGGTGAATAAAGTATATTCTGTGTATTTTTAAAGCACACATTTAACATGCCTCCTCCATGCTGACTCAAATTCTGAATACAAGATTTTCAGTGCTGAGACATGATAATCATCTTGAGAGGGATTACTTCCCAGGTAATCCCAGCCTTCTAAAAGACTGTAGGGGTTTTTTTTGTATCTTCAGTCTCCCTTCTTTTTTCTTTTTTTAAATAGGAGACACTGAATTACCATTGGAATCTAAATCCCAACAAAGTAAGTATGCAAAACTTCAAACAGTCCAAAAGTCCAAGATTATGATACAAAGAATGTGAATTTCAGTTTGATGAACCCAAGATCTCATAGATATCAAGGTCTTCAATTGACACGTTCTTCCAAAAGAACAGCAATGTTAATAACCTCAAACAAAATTTATTGATAAATGCTGGAAAAAAGAAGATGGAACCCCAAATTACTACTACTTTAGTTTGTAAAAGCAAATTAGTGCAAAACATTCTAATGAATACACTTAAAGGTAGGTTAGCATATTTGGGAGAATTCAAAAGATTTCAACACTCAAAACTCCTTATCAACTTCATCTAGGTGGCTGGATTAAAGAACCTGGGAGAGATCTGCATTTATGAAGTTACACTAAAGGACTACCATGAAAACCAAGATATTAAGCTTTCCTCTGTTAACAGAATTTACAAGAGAAACACAGCAAAAAGTAGTAATAGCCAATTTACTTACTCAGGTGAGATTAAAAAAAAAGGACACCACCTTTGTTTTCATTAGTCATTAGCAGGTTTTTTTACCTATTTTTTTGCCCTTATACTTAATATCTTCATGTCTATCCAAAGGCAGCATAAGAAAATCTCACTTTTATCCTGATATGTAAGAACCATGGAAGGATGTATAGTAGAACCAAACTTAAAAACGTGAAGATAAAGATACTGTTTGTAACTTTACAAATTACCAAACATTAACAATACAGCTTCAGTGAGAACAGAATCACATTGAAGTGTCATTACACTAAACACAACACTAGCAGACAATGAGGTCTAGAGCGCATTAGCATTCAAGAGAGAAGATTGAAAGAGTGGATGAAGCAAAACCAATGCCACAGGGGGAAGAGGTAAAATACCATACCAAATATTCAGTCATTCAGACATAGCAACAACATGACTAGCTGTCATAGCTGTAACTCTGTTCCACCATACAAAAAAAAGGAAAAAAACCCTAAAAAAACAAAACAAAAACACAGAAACGGAATGCTCTTTTACAAAATTAGTATTTGAAATGCAAACTGGTAACTCCTCTCAAAAAAAAGAAGTCTCATAAAGCTTTAGTCAAGAGGTATGCTTCAGAGTTCCTTTGGTTTTACAACACTAACTTGGATCTTCCATTTAGACCATCATTTATTCAAAGTGTTTTCAGTCATTGTTATGTGCCTGAAACTGTATTCCTTGCAGTGAGAGCCTGGCATCCATGCTTGAATTCCTGCCTCTGAAACCTGGGCACTGAACTCCTGGCCTTCCATAAAGTGCCAAAAATGTGAAACTGTAAGAATACCTTCAAAGTTTAGCCAATTGCTCTTCCATTTGGCTGCAGTGTTCTATTTAATGTGTACTTCTCAATTTCTCCTGCAGTTGGAGCAGCTGCTCCTGCTGAGATAGAGATGAACCTAAAAATAGGCACCTCTCTTTTGAGGCAGGTGCTTTTGGATACATATTGACCCATCTTCAAGTTTGCCCCCAAGAGAGAAAATAGTCGTTCATGGGGTTAATTTTGTCACATTTTGTGGTTTTGCATTGTGTCCATCTGACACCTACATGTCTATTCTCTTTGATAAAAAAGTGGTTTTGAATGGCTGTTTAGCCTTTTTTCCCCACTTGTTCTTTACTGTGGCACTTCACAACATCCCAGTGATTTGAAAGCCACTCCAAGTTACTTAATAACTTTATTGTTGCTGTTGGTCTTTTCAGACCATTTTTAGCCTCTTATTTTGCTAGTTTTTGAGCAGAAGTTCCTCAGCATCATAATCCAAAAGCAGCTGAAGAGCTGCTTGGTGCCTCTTCCAGAGCATCAGCACACACAGCACATCTGGCCTGGCTGCTGGGATAACATCTTCCTCAAGAGCTCAGTTACAGTGCTGAAGAAAGAGACATCACACAAGCGAAAGACAAACTAGCAATGATCTCTGCACTACAGCAGTAAACGGCTGTTATTGTAACAGCGTCACAAAACCAACATGGCAAAAACAATGTAATCTCAGATAAGCCTTTTGCAACATCCAGATACTACACGCATTTTCAGTGTATAAGTGGGGAAGACAGAAATATGCATGCAAAGGGAAAAAAGGGAGCTCTTCAGCATAATTTTTATCTCAACTAATTAGTAACTGCTTTCTTTATCAGTTAATCTAATGTTCCTTTTACCACATATATCCATGAAGACCAATTTCAGTGCCATGTTACAACAGCAAAACACGGACCCATTAACTTGGCATTTGCCACGTCATTTATTCTTAATGCTAAGGACATATTCTGACTTTTGCACACCAAATATTCCAAGAGATCT
This sequence comes from Nesoenas mayeri, assembly GCF_963082525.1. Taxonomy (NCBI): domain Eukaryota; kingdom Metazoa; phylum Chordata; class Aves; order Columbiformes; family Columbidae; genus Nesoenas; species Nesoenas mayeri. The sequence continues at coordinate 68,342,763 of NC_137541.1, read as the reverse complement.
AGTCTCTACCCACTCTCATTCCAGGTGGCTTTCACACAGCTTTAGTAGAATTTTCGCCAAAGCTGTGCTGTCTAGCACATTTCCCAACACTGCGTATTTCTTTGTGTGCACATACATAACATTAAATGCAATGGGGTCCAAACTAGGATTTTCAGAGTACTCGCAATAACAGCTTGAGTCATTTTTACTCCCAAAAAGGAGGTGGAATTTATTGCAGCTCAAACTGTGTGCACGGATGGAGAAATTAAATGTACTGTGCAGCATGCCAAAAAATGACACCAAAAAGAAGTTCTTCACTTAATTAGAATCAGAAAAGTAACCTACCCAGCCAAGGCATATGTTTTTCCTTTAGCATCAGGATCCTTAATGGCATTTATAATTGCCTTTGCTACATCAACCACCTGTGAGAAACAAATTCAGATAATTACCAATAGAATACACGAATGCACGCGCATACTCCTCTTTGAGAAGCGACTTATCAGAGGAAAAGAAAAAACCCAACACACACACAGAGGATTTGGGATTGTCTTGTTTTATAGAAAACTTACATATATCGGTTGCTTCACTGTTTTTTTGCCCAGAGAAATAAGAGGCACACCACCAAACCAGCGCATGTCTAATAAAAAGACACATATATAACTTGAGAATAAAATCTGTGAATCCTTTCAGTAAACCAATAACCTAGGCACGTTGCACTACACCGAGTATGGATTTCTTCTGAAAACTAACTTTTAAAAATCAGTAGTGTTGTTTTCAATGCACATTTAATTTTCTTATTAATAGCCATAGTAAGGCTGTATTTACTGTTCACCTAGAGTGGTTCGAAGATATCTCAGCTTTGCAAGACAGAAACAGATTCAACTCTATCTTGTCTAGAAATTTTGTTGGTGGTACATCAGAGTCATTACAGTTGCTTCTGAGTCCAGAACAACTCAGATTGATTTTTGCATTCCCACATTACCAACTCGAAAAACTACTTTCATGACGAACTACTTTCAGGGCTGAGATGACCAAACCTTAGCTCAGAACAATCTAAATTAAAAACAAACAAAACACAATAGCACATAGACCCACCTCAAAAAAAAGGCAAACAAAAAAAAAAAAAAAAAAAATAAAAAAACCCACAACCACCACACACAGCAAAATCTAACTAGATTTAGAAAGAATTCTAGAAATAATTCAGTCATGAAAGTTTTTTGTTTCCATTACACACTTTCAGCTAACGACATACAGAATATTTCTGATAAAAACATACCTCTGTTTTCCAAATGAAAATCACATTTTCTTCACAGACAGATATACAAACCACATATATTTTTATTATTTCAAGAGTACATACTTGCGTAATGATTGAGAAATCGGTCCTCTCTCCCATACATCTCTGAGGGCTTCAGAATTATAGCATCTGGAAATTCTTCCCTCACTGCTCTCTCTCCAACAGCCTATCATTCAGTTAAAATGAACACATCCATTAGATTCATTCTGAACAGACCAGAAAAGGACGCCTTTTCAGAACTGGCTACAGCACTCAAAGAAACGACACCATCAGTAGCACAACAATTATTTGTATCTGATTTGATGTTTGAGACACTATGCTGAGATACAGCTCTCACAAAACATCCCAGAAGTCCCATAAACACATAGATCATTTCTTCTACTTGAGATACAATAGTCTCCCTAGTGAAGTGACATAAATTTAAAGTAGTAACATTCAAAAAGAAAGAGGCCTAAGCTAAGTACTTCTCTTGCTTAAGTCAGACTAGAGCTTGGAAGAAAACAGAAGGTTTACATAATCCCTGCTACATCATCGGAACACTCCAAGAACTGCTTAAGTAGAGTTAGAAATTTCAGTGGCAGTTATCTGCTTTTCCCATGGGACTGGCCAATACAGTAAGGCCTAACTATCCTGTAGGGCTGTTGTATGTTGAGAACTACCAAATTTGAAACCTGGTTTTAAAAATTTTTAATATTAAAGACAAGGTGCAGTACAATGAACTCAAATAAAACAAAAATAGCTGAAACTGGGACAACACCTATATTAAAAAGAGAAAACCAGTAATAGAAAACTATACCTCCTAATATGGAAAAAAATAATAGGATACCAAAACCTGGTTGGTTTTTTTTGTTTGTTTGTTTTGGGTTTGTTTTTTTTTTTTGTTTGTTTGTTTTTGTTTTTGGGTTTTTTTTTTTTGGAAGAGGTAACAATCCCACTCCAAGGGCCTGTTATCATGCACCTTGCAGCAGTCATTTTGGCATCTACTTAATTTGCTAGGTCATTCCAGTCTTAGATGTTAGGCTTCATATCAGATCCCGAACCATCATCAGACTAGTTCCTCTTTCTTAATGACAGCAATTTTAGATGCAAAGATATTCACAGCTAGAAGAAAGGAAGAGTTTTCAGGAATACAAGTTCTATTTCCCTTCAAGGCACATGAAGTACTAAGGAGGATTTCTAGCTCAAATATGAACAGAAACTCAAAAATTCCTCAGTTGCAGAAAACATTCCATAGCCAGTACATACACCAATTTCCTTCAAACAGACCCAGTTGTGAAGAAAAAACAACCAATCAAACAACAACAACCACAAAACCACAAACAAAATGCACACACACAAAAGTAGGCTCTCTGAATACATATTCAGAAGGATTCCAGACTTACTTTACTCCTGAGGTATTTGGAAGGACTCTTCATGCTAGCATTCAGGTGAGAGATATGAATGAGTGTTTCCACACCAGCTTCCCTAGCTATCTGTGCAATACTTTGAGGAATATTTACAAATACATCTTCATACTTGAAGTTTCTAAAACAAGGCAAAAAAATAAATGTTAACTTAAGAGCAATCAACAGTAATTCCCTATCAATCAATAGCAATTATTACATATTCCTTGAATGTATTTCAAAAAGCTATTGTGATCCTCCTTGTTACAAAGTTTCCTTTCATGAGGGACTCTTCGCATAAGAAAAACATGAGGAGAGTGAAATGCAACAGTAAGCTTCAATTACAGCAATGGTACTGTCTGCTTTTTCACCTGTTAAATCGGTATCAAAAATCCTCTTGCCCATTTGTTTATAACAGATGGAAGACTTCAAGTGAAAAGAGATCTTTTTTTTTTTTTTTTTAAGAGAAGTGCTGCATCTTGAATTCAGAGCAAAGCTGTCTTTCTACAACACCTGTTCAAAATTTTACTTGATTTGATGCTCTCAAAAGCTCGAAAGTTCTGAGCAGCCTAAGTTAGAGCAGATGCTAGACATTCGGAAAGTGGACAAAACCAGACCAAACACCATTCAGGTGTTTATGCAAATGCAAAATTTCACATTGACAGAACAGTTAGAACCATTTCATGGCAGCTGTAAAGGACTATAAGGAGAAGCATACAGAAAGAACAACTTCACTCACTTTATGGCATTCAAGGGGCCTAAATTAGGGGGTTCAACTGTAATCTAGTTTGGCATCTAATCAATAACAATACAGAAGCTCTGTCTCCCAGCAGAAATGACACTATAGGCTGGCAACAATCACCAAATTCTTTCCAAATATCACAAGACTGTAAGAAAGAGAATTGGCTCTCATGTCTTTATATTGTCCTTGTAAGCACCCTGCTCCATCTTTTCCATTTGCTTTGGAGAACAAACAACTTGTCCAAATGCCTCTCTCTCTGTCCTTATCTACTCCCACAGCTCTTCAGATCCCACTGGAGTCTAAAGAAAGCCTTAAAAATAAAAAGTTATTTTTGACCCTTCAATAACTAATCTGATCCTGGGAACCATCACTCCTGTTCTACTCACAAAAATAGATTTTAGAAACACACAAGAACAAACAACATCCCTCCTGTAACTATGGAGTTTCCAAACAACATAGAATACACAGAGGGCACTGTACACTAGTACTAGGCAAGGAGGAACATGTTTAATGGCAGGCTTTATTTTTTTGACTGATCTGAACTTCTAATTTTACTTTTTTTCTTTCCCCTCCTTAAGTTGTTCATAGACTTTGAGGTTATTACAATGGTTAGTATGACCTCGTGTTTAATAGAACATACAATTTTATCTCAGCACCATCAATGAGACCAACATGGTGGATAAACTACATGATAGGAACATTTGTGCAATACAGTGGTAATTTTTCACCATTCAGAAGTCTCAAACATGTACCAAGACTCCTCTGCTTTTGAATCTGTTGAAACTGAGGGGGGTGACGAGGTTTGGGGGCTTTTAACTAGAATTAAAGTTTTTGTTGTAGTCCTTACACTTCATTTCAATAACAAAGAGACCTCCCTTGCATAAATCATACTTTTTACATGAGTCCAGAAATTTTCAAAGAGGAAGTACACATGAAATACATATATGAAAGATGAACCAAGATTACATTGGCCTTGGGCCAAATGTACAGTCTTCCCTCACTCTGATATTACGAAGAAATTTCTTCTATTTTGACAGCAATAGGTGTTTGAACTCTTATGTTGATAATTTAGTTAACAGTGTAAAAAAATCCTGACAGGTTAGTTTGTACCTTTTTACCTATATCTCAAAGTCTGAAGAAGATGTAAGATGAATAAAAATGAATAAAAAACCTTGTCAGATGCACAAGACCAAAGGTGGTTTAGGTTTGGTGGGTCTTTCCCAAATAAGCTATGTTACAGACTCCAACAATGGGACAAGGAACTACGTGACTATCAGAAAAAAAAAAAGTACCACTATGAATTTGAATTCAAAAATCAAAGTGTCTCCAGAAGTTATGTATGATATTTGACTAGACAAGAAACAGCTGAAATAGGTGCTTGCCAACAGACATACTATTTTAGGAAAAATAATTACACAATTTGACACTACAACAGCAAATGGCTGTTCACAAAAAAAACCAGCAAAGGCATTAGGCTTGTAAGTGTAGATGAAACTGATATCTACATTTGTTTCTGTCTACTACAACAGCAAAATTATGTAGCCTATAAAGGCAAATCACACAACTAATGAGTTTTTATCTGGCAGTTCTCTCCAATGCTTTAAATAAAGTGGAGATAGTTGCACACACACACACAAAAACCCCAATATGAGGCTATTACAGGTATTTCTAACATAAAATAAATATGGGATTTTTTTAAATGGATGTCAAAAAGGAACTATCCCATTTCTGCAACAATGTAAACATGGTCTCACAGAAAACAGCGACACTCTGTCAGCTAGAGGGAAAGCAACCAGCAAACATCTGTAAGGTGTATGAAAGCTGTAAAATGAACATTCTGGCAGATCAAAAGCTGTACACTAGAAAATTACAGAAAGAACACACTTTTCGAGAGCAGATCACAACCAGGGTTCTAGTTAACTGTTTATAGAAATAAAAGAACTTTTATATGTAAAATTTCAGTTTTGCATTTTCATAGAAGCCAAGAACAATGTAAGCATTACTGTATACTGTACACATGCTGTAAATGTGGCTACAATACCCAATACCTGGTCCCAATCTATCTATATAAGGGAAAAAAAAAAAAAAAAAAAAGGAAAATTACTTTGTTTCCCATTCCTTTCCAACAAGATTAATGACCACATTGCTGTGTTCCAGGGCTCTTCGGATAGAGTCTTTGTCCTTACAGTCCCACTCCTGTAACCAGAGCATCAAATGGGAAAAAGATGAGATAATGTGTAGATAGGCATAATCAAAGAAAGCTCTTTCACATCATTTCCATTTAGAGGCTAAACAATAGCTGGAGTTCTGACTTTGAGAACGATTAGCAGATTTCCTTGTATAGCAATGGCATTGTATTTGATCTAAAGCCAAAGTAAAAGACTTACAAGGAAGAGAAGTTGCCCCAGGTCACCCATCGGTCGCAGATACATGAGGTCATACCGATCACAGCGATAGGGTATGATTACTTGAGATCCAATGCGACCTAAGTGTTCAAAAAGAAGTTTCATTTCTCTCAAACTAATGCATCACTTTAAGCAGAGGAACTTCTGAATATACAAAAATTCCTCGTTTTCTGTGATGTTAACACACAACAAATATATAGATATTTTGAATAGTTATCTTCAAAGCTAAAAGTAGCATAGAAGTAAGTTTTGGAACCTACATCACTGGAATTCTTGAGCAGGGACACACTTGAACATTTGGGCTTGTAAGAAATAATATAAGCTCATTAACAACAACAACAAAAAAATCATTGTGTGTGCTATAAATATTAGTACAATACCTAAAAATGTGTAACATAAGGATATTTGCATTTTCTAAGTTGCATGGGAATGAGAAGGAAAAAAAAAAGCAAGAGTTATTTTCTAATACTTAAATTCAAATGGCAATTCTGAAGAATTCCAATCAAATTCCTGCAAACATTTTCCTAAGAAGTCCTAGTAAGGCCAAAACCAGAAGAAATAAATACATGCTGTATGCTCCTCAGATCTGCATTTTACAGACTGAAAAACAGTACTTGAAGGAGAATTGTTTATTTTAATCACTTTAACAACCTTCAAAGGCTTCTACATTTCCTAGTTTAAACCAGCTTTTACTAATTGTCACATCCTGGCACTTTAGCAGACCAAACACTATGAAAATATCACATAAAACACTTCTGCACTGCTGTACTTTTAAGAACCAAAAATGCTACAGATTTCTAGCTCATCCTGCAAATTAAGCAAAACCAGAGTTTTGTTAAATGCTGAAATTTTTTACTTAGTGCTACTGGCAAATATTACCTAAACGGTTGACAACATAGCGTCCCAGGAAACCTGTAGCCCCAAAGACAGTGGCCACGATGCCACTAACAGAGGATCGTCCACTTCTTCCATGAGGGATCACCGCATGATGAACTTGGCGGTGCTGCGGCAACACAGATGGTGCTGCAGCTAACACAGAAATGCCAGGGCCTATAACACAAAACAGGAGAGATTAAGCTAAAAGTTATCAGGGTCAAATCATAGTTAAAGTTATTTTTCTCATTACAGATTCATTTCCTCTAATCTCCCTCACCAAAATTTCCCATGTCAAGAGTCCTGACAGGCTGTTCCAGAGACATCTGGATAGATCAGAGGACAGGAAGCTTAAGGAAGTGGTTATAAAAGTCAAAGACCAAATTATGACCCGAAAAGTGCAGACTAAGGTTATCGGTTCCTAAACAGCAAATAAAGCTTAACTGGCTAGCATTAGCACTTGATGTATAAGGTGAAGCACAGAGGTTAAGCAAATAAAGAATACTTGCTACAGGTAGGTCCCATCCAAGTATATTCACATCCAGATCTGGGTGTTGCAGGATAAAGACCTCAGAATCACTCCAGATGCAGTTAACCAGACTTTTTACCGCAGTCTAAATATAGCACACCCAAATGCTGGAAGAGCAACCCACCTATATCAAATCTCTAGGAGTGAGGAGAAACGAAGAAATGCAAAGAGCCAGAGCCATGACACATAGAATTGCCTCCAAGCTGTCCCTTTTCTCAAAGAGCAATGAAAAGTTGAAAGCCAGGGAAAAAGGACATCACTAGGATATTGCTAAGGTAGCTCCAACAGAGAGTTTGAAGAGAAGCCTATGTCCTCTCCAACAAAGTTAGCTAAAAGCAAGAAATTAAGTGACTGAAAGAGATTTTTGAAATTAGAAGTGTTTAATGTTAGTACATCTCCATGATTATAAAAAGAAAGGAACAGATGAAACACAGAGAGTGTTAACATGGTACAGACATCTGGCTGTTGACAAAAGCAGACTCTAGGAGCTAACCTTGGAAAACTAGCTTGAGAATATAAAAAGTATAACAGAAATCCAACCTTTAGGAAGTCATGGCCATAAGCATTTTCTGGATAAGAATAAGCAAGTTTCATCTGCCCCATATAAATCTATGTACCAAGAATTATCATGAAAACAAGACTAATATTTGACATCAGAATGATGGATGCTTTAGGAAACCACAAAAAAATCCCCCCCTTGTACAATGAAAGAGTACCTTTTATCCACATATGGTTCTGTATTGCCAGTTACCCCGTGACACTTATGTTGTAGCCACAACATTAAAAAGACAAAAAGGACAAGGTGTGTTTGGACAAATTATATTTTGTTAGATCAGCTAACAGAATTCAAAACAGAAAAAAAACAAAAACAAAAACAAACCAGCAAGATTTCAGTGTCTTAAGGAGGCATTTCTGTACCTACAAGTTTGTCTATCCCTCCTCTCTCCATACCGCACAAATTGGAATAAAAACAGATACCACATCTCCAACCTTGTCCTGAAAGTAGGCTAACACCCACTTAAATAAATAAAGCAATTCCATATATACATTTGTACTTATGAAATTAATACAATATGGCTAGAAGATATACTCCAATTGGCTGATAGAAATGGGACAAAATAAGATATTACCTACACAAAATTCAAGTAGGTATATGACTTCTTTAAAAGCAACTCTCTTACCAAAAAGCTCCAAGATCAGGAACAGCTAAACTGGGCATGGTATCTGCCTTAAAGTGGCAGATACGCAGGGCCTCTCCATTACTGGAGCAGATACCTTGAGACTAAGTATAAGAAAGAAGGAAAATATACCCTTTGATAAAGACCAAAAAAACTAACAAACAAAACATACAACACTAATCTAACAAACCAAAAACTCCACATCCAAGCAAAAATCCCACACAACTTGTGAAAGATCTGCTACAGTTTAATAGAAACATACACTTCTGTGGTATCCAATTAATATCTTAAAATTATATGTCAGGTTCTTAAAGTAATGCAGTATGTTCATATTAAACTTTACAACACCTCAAACTGAAATTTTACAGAACATGCCAACTCATCACTGCTATATTCACCAGTTATCTTCACTCTCTGCTTTTTCTACCATCTAGTTAATTTTACATTGCCCTCTAAAAACTTCATGTATACTTCTGCAAAATTACCGTGAAGATGAACACAGTAATTTCAATGGATTTCCAATATAGCATGTTTTAAAACACATTACCATGCTATCTTTACAATGTTATCTGACACAAAATACACAAACATGCAGCTTATACCCTAAATTCTTACATTCAAAAAGCTTGAGGAGAAGGGGGAATATTTTTAATTTATTCTTTTAAATGACAACAACAAAATAAAGTAGCAAATGAAATCAGGAATGTATCCTGAATACTCTGTACAGAATAAAGCCTGTAGCTATGTAATGGATAGCTGGAGAGTGAACATTAACCAAGCTCAGTTTGAGTGCAGGTGCAAACAATAATACTGAGAGAGATGGTTTGATTAACTTGTTACCTTTATTCTTGTGGTGTTTTAATAACGAGGGGTTTGTTACTAATTTTTAGAAAAGGCGGGCTCACAGAGAAATGACTAGGTTCTTTATAACCAACAAGATTCCTTCAAGTATGCAAAGAAGCTACATGGTATGCTGAGATGGTGAAAGAGAAAGCTCAGTACTACGTTTACATACGCTTCTCTAGAATCTAAAGGTTTGTAAAAAAAGTAACCACACAATATCCACATTTAGAGAGCTAACAGTATGTGTTACTTTCAGATAGGAATATTTCAATCCTTACAATACAAAACCTAAAAGCAACATTTTAGTCCACAGTGAACCCCTGCTGAAAAAAAGTATTATTAAACAGAACAACCCATGTAAGAAGGACAGGAAAGTTAATCTGAAAAATATTCTACACATCTTTCAACTACTTTGTAGCTTTTTTGTTGTCATTTCTGCAAAAATTATTGATGATATGCTCTTCATGATGCTATGACTGTCACACTACCAAATAACATCCAATTCCTCTTTTGTATTCTCCCACCTGCGCATATACTCCTGTTGTCACCTTCCTTATTTTGCAAGGTCTTTACTGGTGTACTTCTTTTCTTGTTCCATAACTGTACAAGATCTGCCACAATATATCACCATCTATGGCTCAGTGCCCAGTGACTACCATGTTACACACACCAAAAAAAAAAAGTTGGGTTTTAAGGATGTGCATGAGACTCAAAGAAAGTAGGCTAGAGAGATCCTCACACTGATTCAGAACCAGTAGGACCTTCCATGTGGCACAGAGCCCTGTCAAAATGCAACCAACACATAATAACGCTAGACTACATAATTTAATAGAACCATACAGCTTTCACAACTCATGTTAGTATCGCCAGACTGAGTGACACTGCTAAAACTCTGAGCTTCGGTGTAACACACAGTTGCTCAGAGATTATTTACCCAAAAGAGTACAATTTCATCTTCTTCACTAACCATAATCTATTTCTCACTGCAAATTTACTTTAACAATCCATATCTGAAGCAGTTTATGAGAACTGATTTGAAATAAACCTCAAATATCCACAGTAAACAAGAACGATCTTTTTCTTTAAAAGACACATTGCTACAATTAGAAGCATATTAAATTCTTTCCTCCCTTTCATCAACCAACACGTCCTGTTTCCCATCTCTCACTTTACTCAACAGAGGAGCATGTGCTGAACCAATTTAACTAAATATCAGTTCTGTTTTAACAGCAAAGGCCCAAATACAAGCTTTATATATAATTTTTGGTAATTAAGCACGCTTATAGACCACGGCCAAAACGTCAAGGTCGTAAAAGGAATTCAAACTTTTAGCCTACAGGGCAGCATTTCATTTGCCGAGATTTTGACAGTCCCAGTGAGACAACCCACTGTACCGCTACACCGGCAGCCTGACACAACTCCACGCAGGCATCAGTTCTCTAAAGAGAAGGAAGGCAGAAACCCCATCATTTCCACCGCAAGCAGTTATCTTAACCAGCTGCTTTTCAGGCGCTGCCCTGTGAGTTCCCTCATCGCTCCCCACCGAGGGCGCCCCGCGGTGAGCGCGGGCAGGCCGCTGGCACCGTACAGGCTCCGGCCGAGAGCTCAAGAGCATTCGGGTTCCACCGCGACCCAGCGGGCAGACGCGGCACTCCGGCCCCTGGGCGGCAGTGACACTCACCTGCCCTTGGCAACAAGAGGCCGCGGGGAACCCGGGAGCAGCGAGCCACAGCCGCCATCTTGCCTTACCCACCAACCCTCGCGCCGGACGGCACGCGAAGAAGGTCAAATCTCTCCCCCGCGGCGTGCGCAAAAGCAACACAACGAGCGTGAGGAAGAAGTAACACGCATGCGTAGTCCCAGCCGTCGCAGCACGCATGCGTATGTGAACACTGTTTACCTTCTCTCGAGGGGCGGGCTTTGGGGGCGGAGCTTCGAGCACATGAGGCCCCGCCCCGCGGTTGGGCCCCGCCCACCCCCCGGCTTAGGGGGCCGCGGTGCGTGGCAGGGGTTCCATCAGCCAGGGTCGGGCCGCGGTCCCGCTGGGGCGGCTGCAGCCCCCGCCGAGCCCCGCCTCCCCGTCCTCTGGGCACGGCTGCCTGGCAGCCGAGTAAAACACCGGCACAGGTTGCCCAGAGGGGTGGTAGATGTGCCATCCCTGGAGAGCAGTGTAGCGGAAAGGGACCTGGGGGTCCTGGTGGACAGCAGGATGACCATGAGCCAGCACTGTGCCCTTGTGGCCAGGAAGGCCAATGGCATCCTGGGGTGTATTAGAAGGGGGTGGTTAGTAGGTCAAAGGAGGTTCTCCTTCCCCTCTGCTCTGCCCTAGTGGGACCACGTCTGGAATATTGTGTCCAGTTCTGGGCCCCTCAGTTCAAGGACAGGGAACTGCTGGAGAGAGTCCAGCGCAGAGCCACAAAGATGATGATGGAGTGGAGCATCTCCCGTATGAGGAAAGGCTGGGGGAGCTGGGGCTCTTTAGCTTGGAGGAGACGGAGGGGTGACCTTATTAATGTTTACAAATATACAAAGGGTGAGTGCCACGAGGATGGAGCCAGGCTCTTCCCAGTGACAATCAACAGTAGGACAAGGGGTAATGGGTTCAAACTGGAACACAGGAGGTTCCACTTAAATTTGAGAAGAAACTTCTTCTCAGTGAGGGTGACAGAGCACTGGAACAGGCTGCCCAGGGGGGTTGTGGAGTCTCCTACTCTGGAGACATTCAAAACAAGCCTGGACGCCTTCCTGTGTAGCCTCATCTAAGTGTTCCTGTTCTGGCAGAGGAATTGGACTAGATGATCTTTTGAGGTCCCTTCCAATACCTAACATTCTCTGATTCTGTGTGTGATTTACAGCCAGACTGGACTGGACTCTGATGTCCGTGCTCATTTAGCAGGGTTGGACCAGATAACCCTTGAAGGTCCCCTCCAACCCAAACTATTCAGTGATTCTATGGTGGGCTGGAGCCCAGCCAGCCCCTAGTGGACACGACAGCCGGGATGTGAGCGCTGTGGTGGGGAATGACACAGAGTCTGGGCCAGGCAGGGGGAAGGACACTTGAGGTCATGGGCTCACAGCTCTGGAGAGTGAGACAGAAGTTTGGAAGCACCTAAGACAGGAATTTCAGAGTAGGGGTTACCCCCAACATTTACAGGTGCATGTGAAAACCCCAAGCTTAAATATTTATTTATCTCTCTGGGGGAAATGCTCTTTCTCAGTTCCTTGTGCCTGCTTCCGAGTGTCTGTCAAGCAGGAAAGCAGCCAAGTCCAACAATTAAATGACAGTAACTTTGACCACTACTGAGCTGGACTGATTGAAAACATTTTCAGTAACTCATTACTTATGCCTTGAATTACCTGGCCTCATTAAATTAGCCTTTAAATGGGCATTAAAGAATTTTATGATTACAGACATGCAACTACTCTAAAATTCCTAACTCCCTCTGTCAGCCCAGGTCTTCAACATTTCACTGAGACTTTTTCCCCTAAGCAAGTGCTGCTGTGAATGTTGCATCATGATCACACACAGGGCACTCTAAATCTGCCACTCGCACTATTATAACCTCGTTTTTCCCATGGGTTCCCATTGCTTTTTAGCCTGCATTGAATACAAATGGCTGTTCTTTTGTAACCTGGCTTACCCCACTGTAGCCAGTGCTTATATTCACAAAAATGTTTTTAAAACATCAGTGCAGTAAAAGGCAGAGCAGTAAGAGAATATTTCTAGCAATTTGGTACAGACTCCAAAATAGTCAGTTTTAACTCAACTCCTTCTCTGACATAGATCTTAAGGGACAGTTCTGCCAAAGCTGTAGCATAGCGGGTAGTTTCGGGGTTTAGGCAGAAATCTGGATGCTCTGTGAACTCTAATCACCTCCAGCTCTCAGTGACAACACACGTTTTCTTTGACGTGTAAGCCAGGTGCACATCAAACTAAACATGCTCATCTCTTTTTACTGGTAGCTGGGAACACAGCAGCAAGTCCCCTCCATCTCCTACGCTCAAACTACCTACACACCACTGCTCTCTCCACATTCCTCATGCCTGATGGTCTTGCCAGAGCTTTTCTGAGTGGCCCAGCCTGCCTCATCACCTTTGGGAAATCCAGTTGGTACCTTTGTGCTTAGATACGGTATGAAACATCTGATGCTCACAATGTGTATTTATATGTAATGGCTGCTCATGGAAAGTGGTGGGAATTTACCAGGCGAAACTGGGTACCTATTCTCATTTCAGAACTGGCGCGCAGCTACATGAAGGCAAAAGTCCAGCTCCAGTATCTCACAAAGACATTTTGTTCTTGATCCAAGTCAGAATCTCTTGCTGTGGAGGCTTAGAATCATAGAATCATGGAATCATTTTAGTTGGAAGAGACCCTCAAGATCATTAAGTCCAACCATAACCTAACTCTGGCACTAAACCATGTTCCTAAGAACCTCGTCTAAATGCCTTTTAAACATCTCCAGGTATGGTGACTCGCCCTGGGCAGCCTGTTCCACTGCTTCACAACTCTTTCCATGAAGAAATTTTTCCCAGTATCCAACTTGACCATTACTTGCTTTGTATGGTGACACAGATGTCCATGGAAAGTGATTTTCTAACAAATTCTAAGACTGCACTAGAAAGAGAAGGATGAATTAAGGCTAAGGCAGTGGAGTATAAATCAGAAGTGTCTTCTGCTCCAGGTTCGCCATCCCCTGACTTTAAGAGAGATGAACTAGAACTCTGTTGTTTCCACTCTCCTTTTTTAAAAGAATATTTTTGTATTTCAGCAGTGCTATTGGAGGGCTCAGATGTGCTAGTTGACCAGAGATGCTTATGTCTTACAGTGATGTAATCACGAAAAAAAAAGCGGGAAGGTAATGGATGGACACATCCAACTTGTTACAGCTCCAGTTGCAAGTTAACTAGGTTAAATGTGCAATTTACAGGGAGAAGAATTTGATTTTAAAAGCAATTTGGATCATCATATTGCTGATTAAGGACTATATCACTGTATTTGAATCCAAGGGAAGTTAAAGGCAAACATCTAAAAGCAGCCTCAGGGCTACACCTAAATGTGTGAGGATTTATTAGAAGTCCTATACTGAGTGTTTCTGGCATCTCTCAGCTCTCCAACATCAGGAAACAGCAGGCTAATTGCAAATGCTGGCTTTAAGGGCTGGCAGGTGTAGAAGGCATGCCTCAGTTTCCACATACCCCAGCACCCTTTGTGTCCTTGTGGCCTTACTGTTGTTATGGAAATGCTGATGTCACTCTGTTTTCTGGTTGGAGCAAGATAAGTGGGAGACCAAAGAGCCGGTCTGGTGACAGTGACTGAACAGCTTAGTTATAAAACCATCCATTGAAAGCTGCCTGGACCCAACAAACACAACAGTGCTGCTGAGGCAGGAAAGTCCAGTTGATTCTTCAGATTATTCAGCACATGTAAGGGACAAATAAAGCCATGAGCTAATGCCTGGAGACCCCATTTTCTTTCTGTTTTCACCATCTTTTGAATTCATCTGGATGTTTCAGTGGTCTAAGAAACCTCTTTGAAATAGTTCCAGACTATTCACGTCTGAGGCTTCCCCTCACCATAGTCTGCCTTATCCCTAATCTGACTTTTTTGAGAAGTGTGTGAAGAACAGCCAGCAGATATTCTTCTTCCTCTGAAGCTTCTCCTTCCTTTTCTGCTGGGTTTGTCTACTGAGGAGTTTCAGTGGCTTAGGCCAGCAGTCAGGAACCATACAGGATGAGAGGCAAGAGGTGTCTCTGCTCTGTACATGCCATGTTGCATCTGCATTATGGTATCTTGCATCTGTTTCATTTGCTGACTCCCCAAACAGTGTTAGATTTGTAAAATTTCATGTCATTTCCCCAAGGTGTTCACTTCTCATGCTGCAATTAAAGCACCCCATGAATCAGAATGAAAGCCATTTCTGAGTGCAAGAAAACTGACATATGCTGCAGAGATCTTGGTGTGATAGGTTGTTTCCTGTGATGCTACTTATGAATTTGACTTAGACAAAGTGAAACGACATGCTGTAGATGGCAGAATGGGATCACAGCATTGCCAGTGAATCAAGCACCACATTAGCACTTGGGAGACCAAGGCTGTGTTCCCAGTTTTGCTGCTGGTCTGCTCCATGACATATAGAAGTCATGTCGCGTTGTCACATCTCAGCTTCTCCATCCATAAAATTCAATAATGATGCCTACTTTGTGAAACATCTAGCAATATAGTAATGAAAAGCACTCTATTAGAATAAAGTATTGATATTATTGTTAGTGGTTAACTTTATTTTCTATAGGTAGTATATTTTTAGGTTAATATCCTAATCCTACAGCTTCCCCTGTTGATATAGATTAAATTTTATGATACCTCTTTGCTTTTTAAAATTTTTTCTTAGTAGTGGGACACTGTTATTGTTTTCTTTATCCTTGTAAGAGTGCTATCCTAAGTTATCCCAGCTTCCCCACAAATTGTCTTTCTTGTGGTATATAACAATAAATAACTTGAGAAAAACGGATGTGACCATCTCACATTAAGACCTATACAAATAAAATATTTTAGTGCTGACAATAATAGCTTGTTCTTAGATAAACAAAAAGGTATAGTGGGTTAAATTCAGCCTTGGCTGAAATAGATGTTACATCTACGTGTGAGGCCTCTGGGACAGAAGTGTCACGGGAAGAAGATGAACCCACATGGCAACCACATTTCCTGGAACTCAGAGCAAGGTGCAGAGGGAACAGGAGGTCCCCAGAGCTTTGTTATGCCACCAGTGTGAATTTGTGGCTACTTTGGTGCAGTGGTAGCACCAGGGAAAACAGTGAGCCCCCACATCCATTGTCCTTCCAGTAGATCATAGAATCATCAAATCACAGAACAGTTTGGGTCAGAAGTGACCTTCAAAGGTCATCTAGTCCAACCCCCCCTGCAATGAGCAGGGACATCTTAGGCTACATCATCTTGGATGTTAGCTAAGGGGTAGTTGGTACTTGCAATATCCTGGATCCCACTCAGCACATCTGACCCAGCATCGGACTCCAACACTTTCTAAATAGGTGCTTTTAGATATTCCACACTTGAGGGATTTAATCTTTAATACCAGATTTACTTACCTGAAAGTATTTGATGTTACAAAGGATTTTCATTTAGTAGAATGGCACAACAATGTACATAAATCACAATACAAGTACAAATTACACTTAGCAGACTACAACAATTGCAGTAGTCAGCTGAATCACAATACTTACATGTTTCTCATAGTAGGTCTCTATAACATGCTCACCATCATGACCATGGGCATCCTCTGCTGCTGGAAGTCATATTATACATGGTCTGAAGCCAGCTCAGGCGCAGGACAAGGAAGAGTATTGATAGAAGTCTCAGAAATGTGTAGTCTAGAACTGTTTCAAAGGGGCTTCTCATGTTTACATTCCTCGTCCTGCTCTGGCTTATGCAGGAAGACATTTGTGCTCATTGGATTAAGTCAGGGATGTGCAGTTCTACAGCCAGTTGATTCATGCAGCTGATGTAGCCATTTCTCTAGAAGAAAGGCTGCCCCTCAGTTCCCCTTTGTGTCAAGGCAAATTCAACATTTTGTGTGACAGCTGTGGTCAGTCACTGCATATTTTCTCCCCTAAGCTTCATGAGCACGCTGACCTTGCCTGTCTCCTCAGAGGCTTTTTCAATCATTGGGTTTCAATGATTGTCACACTCAGGATCTGTGTAAAATATTGCTTCAAATAATTATCGGAATGCCTCTATTTATATTGTCTGTAACCCATAAATCTTTATTTCCAGCAACTCTTCCTCAGCCAGTACCAACTGCCTTATCTGGTAAGAGATTCACTTTTTTGATAGGTTGCTGTGCCCCATCCCTGGAAACATCCAAGGCCAGGCTGGAGAGGGCTCTGAGCAACCTGATCTGGTTGAAAATGTCCCTGCTTATTGCAGGGGGGTTGGACTAGATGGTCTTTGAAGGTCCCTTCCAACCCAAACTATTCTATGATTCTATGAACAATTAGATTCAACGACAGCAAGACATCCCTGAGGCATCCCATTCCCGTTTATGATTTTGCTGAATTGCACTGATAGAGCTGTTTTTCTTGGTCCTCTTTGCTCTCCAGCAAGGTAGACTTCATGCCACCATAAGGTGGCTGGAATGAGTTGAGCTGAGATTTTTACTGATTTAAAAGGACACCATCAGCTTGAAAATTAATAACTTCCAAAATAAAATGAATAAAAATAATTTCAGGTGCCATATCTGTTCTTGAGTTTTCATTATCAGGATTTTGTAATCCAAGTTGTAAGCATCTTCTCCTACCTCCAGTAAAATGGAATACCCAAATAAAGTAGGAAATTAGGTGAGAAGATTATATGATTGAAAAAAGCAACCAAAATTCATGTCAAATGCACAAAATACAGTGCAGTCTACCACCAAGATGATTCAGTGTCTATGGCAAACGTATTATTATGGATGTCAGATCCAGGACTGAGCCACCAGATTTTCACTTGAAGATGAAAACCACTCAAAATCCAAAGAAGCCAAAGGGAGCAGAGGGTGAGGCTACTACTTGAAGGCAAGTGAGAGTTAGAAGAGGTTTCCTTTTAGGCTGACAGACTCTCTAATCTTGTCATTGCAATGGTTTATAAAGAGATTAATGAAAACTCAGATGGCCCTGACCCACATTTTGCTGTCCTTGGAGAGCCTGGTCATAAATCTGTTGGACTAGGTACAAATAAAGATAAAAATAATCCATCAGCAAATGTTACTCATCTCTATATGAAAGAAAGCAAATATTAAGAGAGTCCATCTTTCAACAAGACATTTTCTATAAATAAGTAAACTAGTCTTCCAGTAGAAATTAGTTTTTCCAGAAGAGAAGAATGGGATGAAAAGAGAAGCAAAAATGGCATCACAAAAAAAAAAAAAAAAAAAGAAAAAAGAAAACAAACAAAAAAAAATACACAAAAAAACAACCCACGCATTTTGGCCAAGATGAATTTGCAGATAATTTAAGCATAGACATACTAATTTATAGAAATAATTTAGTTTCAGTCATAATGGTCTCAGTGATGAAGACCAGGGAATGTCAGGCAAATAACTCAAACATAGCTTGTGTTGTGCCAAAAACATGCTACTGAAGCACTCTAAGGTTGTGGTTTCAGACTTAGACTCCTCTATGAAAAACTTACATGACATAGCAGGCCAACTCTTGACTAATTCAGAGTTTGCTTCTTCAGTGAAGCTGACTCCGTTCACATCAGGTGGTCAAAAGGCTGCAGAAATTAGTGCAAAACTGGAAGGAGATAATGTCTAGCATATGCCTCCACAAAGACAGGTTAAAGAACAGATGCAAAGACTCAAAACGAAAGTTTACAGCAACAAGGACTGAAACATTACCAAAAGAAAAAGAAGTAACCTGTGCAGATGCAGTGGGTAACCACATTATTAAGCAAGGGTTTACCCTCTGGCACGAAGACCAAAACCAATACAGCCAGTGCTCAAAATCATAACCAGGAAGGGAAGCTGAAACAAGATCACAGAAGAACATGCCCTGGAGTTCAGAAATTTGGGATGTAGCCAAAATGTAACCAGAGTCATGTACTTGATTTTGATTGCACTGTTGCCCATACAGTGTCATCTAATCTAGCAGAAGAATACCAACAAAAAGCAACAGAAGGTGGCAATGCTAGCAAAACAGGTCCCACTGCCTTTGGGTTGTTATTACAGAGGTCTCATGTTCCTACCTTCCAAAGATTTGAAGAAAGATGTCAGGATCCACCAAAAGAAGCTGAAGAAATAGATTCACAGAAGTCAGACACTGAAAAACAGAAGCCAGAAAATGATGTGCCCAGTGTTACGTTAATGCTAATCCAGAAGTTAATAAGCAAAAATAGGTGGGGTTTTTTGTTTGCAAAGTAGAAAGCCAGCCTGGAAATCCAATTGTTGATGAAACAAAAGCACTGGGAAAAACACGAAGGGACATATTTGCCTTTCAGACACTGAAATATCCTGTAAAGAGGCCATATCTGGATTGACTCAAATGCTTACTGATAAACTTGACCTGAGCAGAGGAGGTAGCAGCAGGGTATATTTTGTTGTCACTCTGGTGGATATGGTGCTAAAGCTGTGTCTTATAATAGTTAAATCCAGTAACCCTGAGTCACTTCTGGCAGACTGGAGGAGCAGGGAGGGTGGCACAGGGCCTGTGGGCTCTGAGGGCATGGGAACTGCTGACTCCATGTCTGAAATCCAGTAAAGGTACCATAGGACACATGGTGGTAGCAGTGAAACAGAATCCTTCTGAAAAATGTAACAGCTTTGAGCCCTTTTGCAGCAGGTGATTGCCTCTCAGGCAGGTGTGCTTGCTCTCCACTTCTCAGATGGCGACAAGTTAATGAATAAGCAAGGCAGAAATTAGAAAGCGACTGGACTTAGTTATTTGGTTGGTTCTCCCCACTTATGCTGCCTTATGAGGAACAAAAATCTTTTTCCTTAAGAAAAGATTTTCTAGATATTTCTCTTTTTAAGCTAGTTCCTGCATAACAATATTGCTAATCTACAGTCTTGTTACAAGAGAGTAAACTAACAAGAAATAAAGACGTACAGAAAAATACTGACCTTTAGCTCAGCACAAAGGTGGTTCAAAATTATCTTATATGCTGTATTTCACACAAATTCAGTGGGACTAATTTTAAAGGTAACAAATATATTTACTTTCAAAATTTATTATGTAAATTAAGATATTTACATTTGGAAATGTTCTAATGGCAATGCCATTTAATAAGGAAATATTTACATTATAAACATTATGAGTTGTTCACAAACATTTTTACCGATGTTACGGAATTGCTATGGATTCTGAGTATCCAAATAATTCAGAACCCCAAATTACTTTTCACTCTGTATTTATTATATTTCTTTCAACTTGGACAATGAAGAGCAGTCTGAGTTGTGTTTGGAGCAGCTCTTCACCTCTTGTAATCATTCCGTTTGGCAGCCTCTTACAGAATCCAGCCATGGAGAATTCAAGCCTCCAACAGCAGGATGGAGGTAGAGGATTGAGATACATCTGCTACATCGTGCTCACACACACACATACACACATGTGTGCACAGTCTCTTCAGTTCCCTTTTAAAATAATTGACCTTATCAGTACATCTGGTGTATCACACCTGTATATCACTTCCGGCTTAGAGCACACTTCTGTTGTGTTTCTGGTTTTTTGCAGCTTCAGAAAGCATCATCAGTGCCATTGGAGAAGGGATACAAAGTGTGAGGAATTTTACAAGCAATCCTGAAATACAAGAGGGGAAGGCAGTCTGGTGAGACTGCAGGCAACTCTGTTCAGTTGCCAGTCTTGAACTGGCTGTTGCCTATCATGTCCTCATCAGCAGCATGATGCTGGGCCAGCAAAGCATAACATGATATAGCAGACAAGAGCTTAGCACAACTCCATCATCTCAGACTCATTTATACAGCCATGATTTGTAAGACCTGATATTAGTTGCACTACTCCTTGGCAAACATGGATTTAGAAAGCAAGCAAAATAGCTGGGGAAGTCAGTCTGAAAAAAATAGTTGGTCATAAAATCTACTGTTTACCTACCTCCTTGATGCAAATTTTACACATTCTTCTTGGCTGTTTCCACCAGAGTTCCTGTCCTTCCTGAGTACCTTTCTTCAAGCAGAGTTTATCCCCATGCAGAGGGGTCCAAGATCTTTACCCCGAGTTTTCACTGTTCTTGGAGTCAAGCCCAGGAGATATTGAGTCATTACCAGGTTTGTTTCCCCTCTGTACACACTGAATGCAATACAGCTTGATTCTCCCTCTGTTAGATAACTTCCCATTAATGAAATTGGAAAGTGGGAGCACAAAAGAAAAGGCAAGCTCCTTGCTCTCTGGAGCAAATCAGGGTTTATGGCAAACCAGCTTGTCACTCATGCACTCCAGCCAGTCCTTGTCCCCCAGCAAGCTCTATGGTTTTAGCATTTCTCCAACTTTGCTCTTTATCCCTTGAAAGAATTTGCAAGTTTGAGACTGGTGTCCAAACAACCAGGTTTTTTGTTCTGTACTGTGTAGTCTGTTCTTTAGAAATCTGCACAGTGTCATGAGAAAAAATATGGACATCCAGGGAGAACATGTTGCGACACAAATGTAGGGACTGGAGGCTAAGAGTGATTTTATATAATGTGAAAAAATAGAAAAAAATAGGATAATATTGAAATTTTTAGATAATGCCAATAATAAAAAGACAAAAAATGACCACTGAGGGCATAGAATATGACTCAGGAAAAAAAAAAAAAAGAGAGACTGCATACAGTTTCAGGAGAGAATAATATTTATAATATAATCTATAATATCAAGAAAGAGAGAATTTAGAATAATGCAAGGCAGCTGTAAAAAAAAAAAAAAAAAAAAAAAGCTGCAATACAAATACCCAGTGGAATGCAGAAGACAGGGAAACAGCACCAAAAGAGGCCAAGGAGTGATAGTGAACACCAAGTGAGATGTGTTTTCAATACACTATTATACACTGCATGGAAGCAGAGAGACTATAAGCAAATATGTTAAGGCCTGACTTAGCAAAGTACAAGGGCACCATAGTGCTCAGTTGTACATCCCTATAAGATTGCTCCTTGAATGGTAAATCTAGTCCAAGAAACTACTTTAACAGAAAAAAACACTGTAATAATGAAGGAAATTTAGAAGGTAGAAAATTGATAATGGGCTACAAGTTGTGGGGTTTTTGGAATAATTAAATTGGGGGTTACAAGATTCCATGGGAATGGACATATAACATGATGTCTGCTTGTGCAAGAGATCTTTAAATATTTAAACAAGAAAGGAATTTGCTTAGAAATATAATAGAATACATAACTAACATAACAGAGATAAATACCAGTAAGTAGTTGTCGTGGTTTAGCCCCAGCTGGCAACTAGAACCACATGGCTACTTGTTAACTCCTCTCTCATTGGTAGAATGGGATAAAAACCAGCTTAACAGAATAGCAGAAGAAGAGATAAACAACAACAATAATAACAATAAAAGAATATAAAAAGCAAGGGATACACAATGCAATCATTCACAAAACTGATGCCTAGCCTGCTCCTAAGCAGCAGTACTCCAAGCAGTGATTCCCTGCCCCAACCAGCTCCCCCAACTATATACTGAGCATGACATCATATGGTATCAAATACCCTTTTGGCTAATTTGGGCCGGCTCTCCTGGCTGTGCCCCCTCTCAGCTTCCTGTGAAAACTAACTATATCCCAGCTGAACCCAGGACAGTAATCACTACCGTTCGTCAGGATTTATAACTCTACTTCCTAGGTGATCCTGGCCAGTCATTTGTGTTACTTTATGAACACTTACATGGTAATAAATATACATAAAGGTTACAAAGAAGGTCAATGAATTGAAAACTAACATGTTTCTGGTTCTTGCAGCCTATTCAATGCATTTTTGCCCAAGTTTGATTGTGTTTGCACTACTGTTAAGTCTGGAATGACTCCATGGAGTTCAGTAAACAAACTGACCCTCTGCACCCCAAAGGGCTCCTATGACAGAACTAGAACCATAGTGGGGAGACAGCATGAGTCTTGGGTGACCTGGCCTGTATATTTCCAGATGGCTCTGCTTCCTATACAGGTGTATTTTGCCAATCCATTATTTCTCAGCAGGAAACTGACATGGCTTGTTCCAGTAATCATGCTGTATTTTCCACCACTGAAGGCCCTCGGAGAGGATCCTGCGCAATGAACTCAGTAAGTGATTTTGTCCAGCACACCTTCTCTGTGCTTAATGTGGTGAAGGCCAACATCAGACCCTTTCCATGTGTTCATAAGTTACAGTGATAGAAAGAAAAAATGTCAGATAAAATTTCTTTCACAGTGAACAGGAAAAGTCGCATGAAGAAAAGTTCTCTGCACAGCTGGAGGACCACACAGATCAACCTCATTTGCCAGATTATAGTGATGACCTCATTTCAGTGCATGATGTAGTTAAAACAGGGAGGTCTAATTAAAGCTTCCTTTGGATAGAGAAATAGTATCAAGAGCAGGGAGAAATGAAAGGATTGGTTTACTCTGTGGCTATCATCTTAACAGAGCTAGGAGACAGACTCCTCAGATTGTAGGTTAGTTCCTATGGAAATATTATCTTCTGCTTCATTCAAAATGGACAAGTAAGAGCTGTCAAGAGTTAGAAAAGGATACAACAATCACAAAGGGAGTATTAGAGGCCAAGAGAAGCAAACTAATTTTTCTATCTGGTAACAGGACATCTAACTCCTGTGTATAAGTACAAATAAGTTCACTACAGGAGTCTGTAGATTTCACACAGAGCAAACACAAACTTTCCCATTGCTTCCACCAGCTGACATAAGGTCTTTCATGAAGTCGTAGTGTGCTTGGACTTGTCCTTATGGCAGGATTTGCTGTGTATGCCACTGACAGAATGGAACTTTGTGTTAAAGAAAACGTCTAAAACAAAATTATTGCTTATAGATTCTGAGAAAATAGAAGTCTCTGAAATTAATATGTTGTTTTTCTCTGTAACTAGGTAAAAAGGTGCTGCCAAGAGTACACCGAGTGGGGTGTAGTGTTTCTGTCATCTCTGTCTACCTACATTCTGAAGTTCCTCACATAAGCAAGGATCTGGAATTTGATTTGATTGCTTCTATCGAGTGGAGAAGGAATTTTCCTCAATGGCTTTAGATTTCCTTTTGAACAGATAGATAGGGATGGCTTGTAGCCAAGGCAGGTAAAAGAGACTAATAGTTTGTAAGAATTGAAAAACTAAGAGATTGTCAATATCTGCATTCATGGGGTTTTTAACACATGCTCATTTCTATGATTTATCTCATCACCTGAACTCTTTCAGACTTACTTGCCTAGTTGTTTCTTCCAGCTAATCTCAGAATTTTTGAATATCCAGTATTGGTACAATTCTGTATCCACAGAACCCAGCAAGATTAATTTTACTGTTTACTAATGTCAGTGAATTAAGACCTTGCTCAGACTTCCTTACTATGCATAAACTGGGGATGGGTAAAAGGGTGCCTGTTGCCTTACTCACTCTGTTGGAAAACAGTGTTTAGCCAGTTCATCATCAGGCCATATCTCTAGAGCCAGCTGTTGGTCTCCAGGTGAAGCTTTGGAGACTCAACACCAAAGCTATTTCCTAGGGCAGGTGGTCAGTTTAATTTCTAAACACTTAAGCCAAATTTTCAATGGCGGTATAAATCAGCTGGTAGACTGTTACCATGAGTGCTGGGAGATTTATTTGTGTGCCTCAGTTGCAGCAGCAGCAAACCTGAATTTTAAAGTCCCAGCTGAGTTGCATCCATTATGGTGGTGCTTTAAACACACCAATCTAATTCACTCTACTCAGTCAGCCAGAAGACTCCTTTGTAACATAAATGATTTTCAGGCTTTGCTTTCCCACTGAGGGTATTATTTCAGATTATATTTTCCCAAGTATGTTAGCATGCATTTTCCGAGCTGAACCCTGTTTTATTTTCAGCCCGCCTTTCAAATACCCATGTTTTACTTCTCTGTCATCTCTCATTTGCAGTTCATCACCTTATATGTATATTTTCTTAAGCTTTAGTTTGTATATAAATGGATTTAAAACATTATTGCACACCTTCCCAAGTTTAGCATGTTCTGGGCTAATGCTCCTTTCTGATTGTAAGCATAGAATCAAAGAAGATAAATTTACAGGAGACCTGAAAAGGTCTTCTGGTCTATTCCCCTGCTCCGCCATAGCATCGGTGCTACCTAAATTGTTCCTAGCAAACATTTGCCTTGTCTCTGCTTAAAAGTCTCCAAAATTAAAAATTCCATGATTTCTCTAGGCAGTGTATTCTGTCCTCTTCTATAAACCATCCTCACCAATAGAAAATGTGTCCCGGTGTTTAGTTTAACTTTCCCTTGAAAGACTTGCAATGGCTGAATAATCAGCATGTTGATGTTGTCTTCACCAGTTTTCATTCCATTGTCTTCTTTCAAGTTGACCAGAAATCTGTGCTCCCTTAAATATATGATTCTGAGTTATTTTCAGTGAGGGTGAAAGAAAGGAATATTACCCATTCCTTAGCAGTTTCATTATTATTTGTTTGTTTGTTTGTTTTCCAGGTTTAGCTTGAGAGTCATCTATAACAAAAGAGGATTTCGGGAGAGATCTCAAGTAGACACTTTGACTTGCCATTTAAAAGAGTTTAGCGGCACAGCAACTACAGTAGCTAATAGCCACATAGAGGCATCTTAGGAAACATTTTACACAAAAGACACAGTGAGAGCAGATTCTAAGACATCTCAGTTGTATTTGGCAGTGTTGTGGGGGTAGGTCAATTCTTGGATTTTTGTTTTAAAGCAGCAGTTCACTGTGGGTAAAGGGAGTCAGCCTGACAGACATGGTGACTTCAGCCTGCAGCCCTGTGGACCAAATACCTTTTAGAGAACAGGATGGGGTTTGCATTCATCTGACTGCTCCTCTAGACCTCTCGGTAAGTGTCAGGTGCAGACTGATAAATTCATTATTGTTGCCTTCATGCCCTTTTCTTTCCTGGTCTTCTGACCCCAGAACACTACGAAGAATGAAAAATATTTTGTGTCCGTAGTCTTTGGTCACTGAGCACGTTACTGCAGCCACCTTTGCTTAATGTGACTCACTAAATAGCCATTGGTTGGTAGCAACTTCTGGTAACTGTGGGCCTCAATTGGATCTCATCCAGTCTCTCACAGACCAACTCAACACTCAGAGAGACAGAGAAATCTTTCCATTAACTTTAAAAAGTATTGGCTTTGACTGTCTCCATAGACTTCACCTTCTATCACAATATTCTGAGCTACTTAGCTGTCACTGGTAGTCTTTTAGAGACTTTGTATCACTTAGTCACGAGTAAAGCTGAAGACTTCCTCTAAAAATGGCTGGAAATTATATTATAATTTTATCTTAATCCATAAATATTTCAGACTGGTGTTTTGCTGTAGACAGTCAGGTCCCAGGTATGCCAGAAGGTTTTAAGCAAGATTATATTAGCACAGGTCAAAGATGGCCCCTGGAGGACTAATAAATGCTGGCAACTGTGCTTGGCTTATAGTTGTGCTGGGTCTTTAAGGAGAGATTCCACTGCCTTTAACCAAGTATCTTACAAGTTCAAATCACTAAATGCTCTTTAGGAGTTCACAAACAGGGAACCAGGGTTGGCAGACAGCCGGTGACAGGCAGGATGGTATTAGCACTAGTTCTCTTACTCGGGCCAAGGGAAAACTTTGGTTTTTTTCCATCTGAATGGCAGGAAACTACATGCACCAGCTGATCTCAGAATGATCAGTGTCTGTCTGTGTTCAACTTCTCTTCTACCATTTGTTTATTCCCTTTTTTCACTTTCTTCCTTTCAGGACACTTTTTCTCCCTATCTTTTCTGTTCATTCATATTCTGTTACCCGTATCTCTTTTCACTCCCATCTGCACTCTTCCACCAATTGATTTGATTATTTGTTATAATCTATTTTTACATGTTATTATTTCAATTGCAGTAGCACCAACAGGCTGAACTAAGACTGAGTTCCCATTGTACAGTTAAAATGGTAGAAACAGGCAGTCCCCACCCTGAAAATACACTATGAGTGGGCAAGAAAGAGAAGCAAAATGAATTTCCCAAGGTCCTACAGCAGGTCAGTGGCAGAAATTAGTGAACTCTCTCAGCTTGGTCTCCTGAGTCTCAGCCTAGTTTCTGTCTATCATATCTGTTACTTTTCTTGTTCTTTTTGTATGTGAAAGTACATATTTTGTTCTTGGCAGTCTTGATCATCTGTCCATGCAAGACCAACCTGGAGAATGGTAGGCAGAGTTTTTGTGTTATTATTGTATGGTGGTGTCTTCCCACACCTTTTCCCAGAACTTTATCCCCAAAGTTGAGGCACCTCCTGGGATTTCCGTGTAAAAGTGCTATGCCATTTCTGCTTTTGCTTCAAAGCCTTGATACACTTGGTGCACTGTATGAGCAAGGCTGAGTCTGTTCTCAAAGCTGAACTTGTCCACTGCTTTTTGAGCATGTTTGTAAGCTTTTAGCACTCTCTGGAGGAGAAGAGTCTGAACACTTTCTGCTCTTTAAGGTATGTCATAGCTCCTTTATGTAAGGTGTGTGACACAGGGACAAGAAGAAACAACACAACTTATGCTATTTAATTACCTTGGGTTCATCTTGTTTAACCACAGAGTAGATGCTCTGAGCTCTTGTTACAACCAGTCTTGTTGACAAAAAGTCACAGAACCTGGCCTGCTTAACCCTGCTTCTCACCTCACAATACAGCTGTAACACCAGCCATTCCTCCACTTACTACAGCAACTGGGAAAACTCAGGAATTAATACATTTCTAGAATAAATTATCTCAGAGATGTGTTTCCCTTTGAGAATGAGGGGTGAAATTATGTTCTTAACCTCTTTCACCTTGCCTTTGCCACCTTTGCCACCTCAGCTTTTGATGGAAACTGCAGGCATACTTCCAAGAGCTCATGTGTGAAATAACCAGGGAGGTCCAAACAAAAAAGCACCTTTACAAGATTAACCCTGAGAGATTTTCCCCTCTCCCTCCTCCTTCTTCCTAAATATTCTCCTCACTGGATGTAAATGTAAGGTATTATCACTTCCACAGTCAACAGGTTAAAAAAAAGCCTCCGTTTTCAGTCGCTTGAACAAGTGCTTGTTTAAATGATCCTTTTCCAGATCTGTGGAAAGAAAGCTAAATTTATAATCTGTAATTTTGTCAAAGTCAGTCTGGGCCGTACTAGCATCTAGGAAAGCAAAACAAAGAAAATCCCCAAACACAGCACGCAAGCTTATTTGAATGGCAAACCAAAGGCATAAAACCAAGAAAGAATTTCTGTGGATGGTTTCCTCTCCACAGAAAACCCTGAGCTTGGAGACATTTTGACAAGCCAAATGCTGGGTTTGTCTGATTATAGGTGCTGTTGTCAGTAGATTTATTTTGTGGGTCTCTTCAGAGATTATCTCCAGTTCCGAGGTTTTGTATTTTGATGCAGGGCGCATTTTGTATTTCGATTGCGTATGTGTTGGAGATATTCATTAGGCTTTCAGAAGGATATTCCATAGCTGTAAGCCTTTTAAATCACATACAATGTGTTTCTTATTTCCCTATGGCATTCTGCTTGCATCTGCTTGGTATGTGGAACGTCCAGGCCAGCCACATTTCAGTGGACTGTTTGTCTCCCAGTGATGAAGCACGTGGCTGATAATACAGGGACATGTAAGCATTCATGGTGCTTTTCTTTTGAAAGCACGTGCCTAGTGTTTAACACAGTCAATACTTTTAGGGACACAAACAAGACAGAATTGTCCTCTGTAGCCAAGAAGAAGAGAAAATATT
Source organism: Nesoenas mayeri (assembly GCF_963082525.1). Lineage (NCBI taxonomy): Eukaryota > Metazoa > Chordata > Aves > Columbiformes > Columbidae > Nesoenas > Nesoenas mayeri. The sequence continues at coordinate 68,314,141 of NC_137541.1, read as the reverse complement.
GGAGCATTTGTGCTTGTGGAAACTTCACATTTAAGGTTCATAGAAAATAGACTTGAAATTCCTCCTCCTAAGGCAACGATGAGGATTCACAAAGAATGTTGATTATGTTTGCTAGTTTATTTGCTAGCAAAAACCCTGGATCTTTCTTGGTGGCTATAATATCGGTGCATTCCTGCTTCACTATGAAATAGTTTACTGATGGCTGCAGCAGGCAAGCAGGGCAAAGCCTGAGGACAGAAAAGCTATGAGAATATCTAAGAGAGAAATCCTCCTGTTCTTCCTTTTTTTTCTTTTTCTGCACTCACCACAAAGGAGAAAGGAGAAAAGCCTAAGACATGAGAGCTAGGATTCCTTAAATTCCCCGAACACCATGCAGCTGCCTAAATGCCCTTGCATCTACCAAGTTTTCTCCCACAGATCACTAAGCATCTGAACATCTGCTGCTGGATAGATGTACCTCACTCCTTTCCCTATCCAGGGTGAGTGCATTGAGCCCTGGTTAAGCTCTATTAGTCTCCACAGGAGCTCTCCACGTGGTTCAGTTGCAGAGTTGAGTATAATCAATGTTTGCAGAGCATGCTTCCTAGGTGAGGCTCCACACACAGAAGCCAGAAAAGGAGTTTCTTTCCTTGCCTCATGATGGGCAGTTGGATGAAATGGTTAGCATCCAGCATCCCTTCAGTCCAAGTACACGTGTTTTCATTTCTCCAAAGCAGATGGTAAATACTCGGGTCAACAACCTCAGAAGAAGAGACTAAGACAGCCTCCCTTCCACAGGTAGCTCTGTGGTTGGATGTTCAGTGCAAAGGCAGTAATCATATCACACAGAGCGGGGACTGAATCTGAACCTGGCGTAGGTTGTTCCTCTTGTAGAAGGTTGTACCTTGCAAGTAGGAACTCTCTTGGCTCAAACACAAAGCTCCAGAAGAAAGCTTGTTGGTGAGAGGTCCAAACAGGGATGGATGCTCTTCCACAGAAGACTAACATTATGCCATCTCCCATTTATTAGTGACAACATAGGGGTGTCTCCCTTAGCTTTTTAGGGTGCTGTGTTTTGATATGCCTGACTCTACACATGTATTTTCTGGGTGCCTTGCTCAACCAGGAACTCTAACTGAATGCTTTGGGTGCCTAAAAGCTGTGAATCTTCATGGATCTAGCACAGAAAGCTTCCTTATGGGACTGGGTAGACCTGCTAGAAGGATTCCACAGAGTTATCAGGACAGCTGTTCTATCTGCCTTCCCTTTTCAGCAGTTTCCAGTTTTATGTGAAAGGGATGTTGGATGTACATTCTGCTGTTTCCAAAACTAAGACATTTAGTGAGACAGAGACTCAGCTGTGTTAAGCCAGAATGCTCCATAAAAGTAGTGAATGTCACTAAGAAACTGACATGATTTTAGTCTTTTTAATGCTTATTAATGTTATTCAAAGATTAAAAATTCCCAATATCATGCTTTTAAATGAGGAAAACTGCAGTGTTTTAGTAACTCAGAATCTTAACAAGACATAACTGTACTCATTTTGCTTCCCCACTTAAAATTTTGCACAGCATGATGGAGCAGGAGGCGCCATCAAATGGGCTCAGTATCCCCTTTCACAGATAAAGTGTGTACAAAGTGTGTCAGCATTTCAACTGGGGCCCTTCTCCTGAAGGCCGTTAATTAGTGCAGAACGCAGACTTCAGTTCTTTTGCCAGGGTAGATGAAAATGATTTTGGAAGACAGCCCAGACAGAGGAATTTGTCATAGGTTAGAACTGTTCCAACTCTAAGAACCGAGTGTACGGCTTATGCAAATCACTTTCCTAAACACAGATTCTGTGTTAATTTTTTCAAGGCTTTTTCTTTGACTAGCAACAAGAGCTCACTTGCCAGATCTTGTCTGAAATTAAAAAGAAGTGATTCCTTCTCTGCACCTAAAAAAAAAAGAAAAATGTTTCTAGTCTAAAACATGTCAAGAAAGAGCTGAGATGTAAGAATAAGGCAAATGTTCGTAGGAAGTAGAAATGGAAAAGCCCGATGACATCACCGCTCCATCTGCCCAGGGCCGTCAGATTCCTCAGTACAATGTGCTCCACAGTGCATTGAAGATGAGGCTGGAAGAAGCACTGAGCTGTGTCTCAGACTGCACTGAAGAAATGGCTCCACAAATTGAATGTTCAGACCGTTTTCATGATAACTGGCAGGTGCCGCCACCGTTCCCTCCAATAAACCCATTCATAGCACATAAATCTCAATGCAGGTAGGTTTGGCATCTATTTCAAATTGTTAATGCTGAATTTTGTCAACCGTTATCAAGTTTTTTTGGTGATTTAAAGTTGCTGGTTAGCATTTAAAGCTCTATTAAATAACAGTGCTTAACAGTTGCAGGGGTTTGTTTGTTTGGGTTTTTTTCCAAAGTCCAACACCAGCAAAATTTCAGAAATGCCTTTTTTATACTCTTATAAAGGCAGTGGGAAGAGAAAGAACTTTATGCAGATTTGGTGACAACTCTGTGATGGGGCTTTAGAGGAATGTTGTCTTAGTTTCTTTGCTTCCCATGGTATTTTCTACTGGAAAGGTTAAGTATTTTCTTCTTTCCTGCTTCATCTTTCACAAATCAGCTGAGATCTGAAGAAAATGCTCCAGTTACATCAGTGAGGCTGTGTTTTGTCACAAGGTCCTATTAGAGCAATGTGAACTTGTCCCATCCCTTGCCACATTTAAGCCATTTCAGCTGATTGAATTTACAGGCATTTCAGGCGAAGAAAACATAGGTACAGACTACTGCTGCAGATTAAAAGAAAAAAAAAGAAAAAGACATCAGTTTCTGCCTTCTGCAAAGAAAACATGTTGGTCAGAGAATAAGCTGCATTTCCAGTAGGATCTTTGAAGATGACACAAAGCATTTATAGGAGTTATACGTTTCTTTCCATGACAATTGAATGCCTTTCTCTTGCTCACTCCCCCACCTGACCAAATCTTTAGCTTCAGTTCAACAGAGTGGCTGAGAACAGCCACTGACATCCTTCCCCAGACATATAAATGTAAAAAAACCCTGAGGCCCAGTTGTATCTGTCATTTCTACCAACACTCACGGGCTGCGGAGGCTGAAAACAATCCTCCCCCCATCCTGTGCCAGGACTGCACAGTTATTGTTGTTCTCGCTGTTTTGTCCTGCGGCGATGCCCTCGGGATCCCCCGCATGGAGCACAGAGAGACAGGGAGCAAAACCCAGCCTGAGCTGTGAACTGCTTGCGAATCACTTGAGCAGACAAACGAGAGGGAGGAGTTGATACTCATTATTTCCATTTCGCAGGGGCCAGTGAGCTGTTTGCCCAAAAGCACCCAGAAAGCCTCTGGCAGAGGCAGAAGCCGAGCCTGGAGCTTGTAGGTCCCAGACAGGTCTGCTGGCCAAAGGAGTCATAGGTGTCTCCTCCAGTGTAAGGCTGCACCTCCCTGGTAAGCACGTCCCATGGCCCTGGCCCTGGTGGGCAGATGAGTCAGTGGTAGGTTGGCTGCAGCATGAGGCTCTTCATGGTGTCTTCCAGCCACCTCTGGCAGCTCCACGAAATTCCCTCAGCCTGGGCTGAGGTGATCGAGGACAGATATCTACAGCAGGGCCAATCTTCTGGAAGAGTAGCTTTCCTGTGTCAAGAGCAGCCACCAGGTCCCTCACATCCTCAAGGAGAGCATGGGTGCATCTTCAGTTCCTAGCCAGGCTAGGTCAGCTGCCATTTCCAACCAGATTGCACAGTGTGATCAGAGTTTCCAACTCAACCTGAGCAGATGGTTTCTCTCCTCTCCTGCCTCTATCCAGCAGGGCTCCCTGCAAGCTGCTATTTGCAGTGAACACTCCTGCTTTCCCCCTTCCCAACTCCTGCACCTTCACTGTTGTTGTCTCACCTCTCTCCATCACCAGTCCTCCTTTACACTTGTCCTGTAATCCCTTCTGTGCAGCACGCAATGGCATTCTGGACACTGTCGTGGTTACTTTGCATGTACGATCATGTTGCTGTGGAGAGAGTGCAGACTCCCTGCCTTGTGCTTCTGGCCTTGTCCATGACTGCAGGCTCTCCATCACTGGAGCAAAAGCCTTCCCCATTGCACCAAGACAACATCTATGCCTTCATCTCCTATGCTTTTTCCTTTGAGGACAGGCTGAAAGAGTTGGGATTGTTCAGCCTGGAGAAGAGAGGGCTCTGTGGAGACCTTATAGCAGCCTTTCAGTACTTAAAAGGGGCCTGTAAGAAAGATGAGGACAGATTTTTTAGAAGGGCATGTTACAATAGGACAAGGGGTAATGGTTTTAAACTAAAAGAAGGGAGATTCATGCTAGACATGAAGAAGAAATTTTTTACAATGAGGGTGGCAAAATACTGGCCCAGGTTGCCCAGAGAGGTGGTAGGTGCCCCATCCCTGGAGACATTCAAGGCCAGGCTGGACGGGGCTCTGAGTAACCTGACCTAGTTGAAGATGGCCCTGCTCATGGCAGGAGACTGAACTAGATGACCTTTGAAGGTCCCTTCCAAGCCAAACTATTCTATGATCGTATGATTCTATGATTCTATCTCTACTCTGGTCTCATTTTACAACAGATAAACTATACCTTCCCCCTTTTTTTCATTTTCTTTTCTGCTGTTCTTCAGCTTGATGCCTTGTGCATATCCGATACTTGTGTTAGTCTTTTGTACTTTCTATTTATGATCTGCTTATGGTTTAATTCCTATTATGTCTATTTGTTTCCTATATAAAGCGAAGTTTATTGCTGGGGCTGATCCAGAGCTGGAAGGAAAATGTCATCGCTTTTTTTTCTCCCCATCAAAATCTGAGGTTTTACATTCAGCTCTCTGAGTGGGTGAGAGTTTTGCTATTTTCAGAAACATTTTAGTCAAAACCTCCAACTCTGTTGTCCAACAAAATCTGAATTCATGCTGAAAGTTCCAGCCAGCTCTGCTCTACTGGTGCAGTTCTAAAATGATGTCACTTTGTGGACATTTCCTAATAAATAGTTGCCAGTTTGGGGGGAGAAACTCCATTCTCTTTAAAATGATTGCCTGTTCCATAGAGTACATCTCACACAATAACAATAAGATGCCTAAAAGAAACTCAGAAAGATGCCCCAGTTTCAACAGACCTGAATTTTGAAGGGAATTTCAAGATTGGTAAACTCTGTCAATGGGCAGAGCAAGGCTTTTTGCAAGCAGTGTGTATTCTGTTCCCTTTGCTAGCTGTGCACATTTAGTGCAAGCAAAACGTTTTGAAATGTCCTTGTTAACAGCACTCAAAAGATGAAGCAGAACTTCTCAGGAGGCAACAACAGCAAAAGCAATACAAGTTCGGAGTGATTTTACGGCTTATGTCACGGCTAAAACCTGCTTTTCTGTTGTATTCATAACCTTGCTTCACTACAGGGTGGCTGAGGTACCAAGAAAATGGCCTTGGAAGACAGCTCTTTGCACATGGCAGCATTACTTGGGGTATGCCACAGTGAGCTGAGGAGGATTTTCTCACTTCATGGCTTTGAACTTCACCTCTATACCTCCTTGGCCTGTATTACAGCTATCAATTCTAAGGATCAGAGCTGGACATCCCACATGTCAGGCACAAAAAATGGCATTACTGGTAGATACAAACACACAGGCATTGCACAGTGGATCATTTTAATATGTGTGTGTTGCTCTGCACCCTGTTTCCAAGAAGACTAGAAGAAGTGAGGACCTTAAATCAGGTCATAACAGTTTTAGGAATTAAGGTAATGAGCAGTAAGCATGTAAGGTATGACATCTTCATTGCTTTTCCTGATTGTGGAAAAAAAACCAAGTGTGATACTGCTCACGTGCATAATGCTGGGGAGATCTGACCACGACAACAATGAAAGACCCAGCTTATCACTATAGCACACACTGAATTTCATGAAGGTGCTTAATTGCCCTTGTTTTCTGTAGACTGGATTATTTTTTAAGCCTTTAGAGTGCCCTGCCAAACTGAAGGACTTAAATCACACTACTGAGGTTTCCAAAAGATACAGTAAGAATGCTTGGCCTAGAGTCCTAGTGAACCCCCTATTCCTACCTATAGAAGAAGTGACTGGAAGAAACCCAAACCTGATCACAGTCTTTGTCTCACAAGACTCTTGCCAGGCACAGACAGCAACATCTCAGCTCTGCATTCTGCACACAGCTCTCGTGGCAGCTGCTTACAACAACAGGGACTCTATTCCTTCTTGCCCAGGCAGGAAAACAGAAGCATAGAGAAAACATAAGCTACTCAGACGAGATTAAATGCAAGCCATGTAGTCATGAACACCACAAAACCATTCAGGTTTCCATTCTTGGGTCTGCACCCTGCTGCCTCGAGTAGATGCCACTCTGGCACTACTGAGCTCACCTCCACCTGTATGCCCATTTGTGTGTTCCTTCTCCCCACTACAGATATGGAAATATGCTGGAGTCCAACCTGAGCTCAGCTAGCAGAGATGTCTCAGTAAATCTGTGAGCAGACTTGCAGCTGAATGCAGAGACAACAGCATTTCCACCACTGCTATCATAAAACAAGTCACTAGGACATACCCCACTACTGATCACAGAGCTCGGGCAGTTCATACCAGCCCTTGATGTGAGTAACTGTGCTTTCCTCTAAATCCGAAACCAAATTCATTTTGGCAAACAAGCAGAGGAGTCAGGAGGAAAAATTTTCATTAAGGCAGAAATTTTTAGGCTATTTCAGACTCCAGCTTTTATGCAGAAGCAATTAACCAGTGAATGCATTTTATATGTCTGATCTTTGCAAATTCTGTCCCAAATCAGCACAGGACTGTGACTAATTGCATGGTTTGCATTGCGTAGTCTGTCTTGTAACAGTTGGAAGGACAGTCTTTTCCCTTGGTAGTGCCTGAGTGTCAGGTTCAGGAAGCGCATGTAGATTTGATGGCCATGCCTTCTCCCCTGACTGAGATTAGCTACCATCTGGTAATGCTTCAGAGAAGAACATTTCCCCATTGTCACTTCCTTTGTCTGATGGTCTGTAACATCTGACCTCTACTTCACAGGTCATGGCCTTCACCTCCTTTTTTTTCCAATACGAATAACGACAGCAGGGTTAAGTTTATATGATACCTCCGGTAAGTGCTACTTGTGAGCACTGGGCTTTTGCAGTGCTCCTCCTTTCTTTGATGCTAAAGTTTCTGTTTTGACCTCCTTGCAGCATTAAATCAGACTGCCCTATCTGCCACCAATCTGGCCCCCTGGTTACCAGGATCTGTACTTCTGTTTCTCTCTTCAGACTCATGACTCCTGAAAATCCTGAGCCAAAGGTACATATCAGTTGTCTTCTGAAAAGTATTTTTTTTTCTTTTCCCTTAATCAGAGCCTTAAAATCTCTCTCTCATTCAATTATATAGCTCTTATTCCTTGCTCCATGTGTAACTGATGGACTGAAGGGCCACCAACCGTCAAAGCAAGAGACGGTCTTCGCTCCAAAGCACTTCCTCTCCAGTGTCAAACAGAGGACATTTTCCATTTTTGTTTATAAAAGGACTGAGTTCCACAGAAAGACTCCCATCAGCTACTGTGAGAACAAAATTCCTTGTTAAGGGACCTCCCTAAATTCATGCCAGAATGTTCTGGCAAGACAAGTATGGAGCCCTACACTCCTGAATGCCTGTCTTGTAACAGCACAAGTGCATCCTTCCTTATATGGACCCTGCACCAGCATCACTGGCAAGAGGAGCATTTCCACAACAGGGTCTGCCATCCTCTTCCGCTGTCACTTTCCCTACTGCTGTGCAGTGTCTTCACATTCTTATTGCACAGGCTGAGAAGCTCAAGCTGACAAAGTCGTCTGCATTGAATTTAGGGCCCACACAAATGGTAAGCTCGACAGCCTTGGAAGCAAACATCTAGCCACATGTGAGAAGTATAGACATGAGAATACAAATGTTGCATGAACCTGCCAGTTCCCAGCCCTGAAGTGGAAGATCTCCCCGTACAATGCTGTGATTCTACTTTCTGTGGCCATTCAGGCATGTGATTTTGAAGAATTCAGACAGATGCTAGTGCTCTGCTCCCCTTGGAAATCAGTTCAGATCAGACTTCCAAGCACTTTTTGGTCCCTTAACTGCCACAAGTGGCAAGAAGAGCTGCTGAATGCATTGACAGTTCAATTATATACCTGCTAATATCCTGGGAACCAGGCTGTTCGAGTCCCACAGCCATCTCTTGCCAGTCCCTGTCACTGCCCGGGATCACAGAGCATAAACAACCTTAGGCTTATGAGCTCTGCAAGCACGTGGCTTCACCCCATGGCCAGCAACAAGGCTGTGATGATGCAGGGATGGCTGAGCAATCTGAAGGAAGCAAGGCTGGAGAGGTGAGAGCAACCATCCCCAGGTCAGCTTGGGAGGGAGCTGCAGGGCCAGGCGTGTCCCAGCCCATGGTGGAGTGGGGAACCCTCAGGAATTCATTACCTCTGTGTCTGATTTCCTCCCAGGACACCTCTTCCCTGGCTCTCCAAGGCATGGTTAGCTGTCATGCTGCTTTCAGTCACGTGGAGATTTTGGTGTGATGTTCCTGGCTGGGGAAGGCTGGAAACTCCTCAGGCACCATTCACAGCAAATATGCGTTCAAAAAGTATGGCCAGATAGTGCTGTCACTGTGATCAGGGGCCACATCAGGTGCAATTTCCTTTCTAGGCTCCTTTCAGCCTCATTTCTCTGACAGAGCTATGCAAGTGCCACATAGTCCATTAAAAACAAAACAAAATAAAAACTAAAAATCCCAAACAAACACACACACAAAACCAAACAAAAACAAACAACAACAAAAAAAAGCATCCGTTTGGAGAAGATAAGGGTGTATTCGCTTCAAGATTCCTCAATAACATCATTAGCACTTTCCAGAACTTGTACCATTGTTCTGTGGATGACAAGAGTAAAATTGGTAGAGTGCGAAATTTATGGCAGAAGAATAATGTGTTCAAGAGTGAACAAAAACAAAACAACCAACCAAGCGCACACACAAACAAACAAAAAACAAACTGACAAACAACAACAACATAAAACAGGTGTTCTCACTGCTCTTACTGCTGGCTGGTAGATGTTTTGCATTTAATTCACTTTTCTCTTTCATTGCTAAGAGCTGGGCTGGAATACTGCTGCTGCTTCCCATTTGGCTGGAGGGAGAAAATCTCTTTCAGGCATTCTTCTTTATTTTAGAAATATCACCCAAATTATTACTGAAGAGGCTTTTAAAATTGTAAAGGTTTCAAAGCGAAACTACGTCCAGTAATATATTATAAATATATTATTCCATTCTTAACGTTCTGAAACAACACCGTTATTTTCCACACTAGACCAACGTTGTCCACCCCTCTCCAGCAGCTTCCCGGAGCGCTCGGCTCTTGGCCGACCCAGACAGCCGGAGCCCGGCTTCCCGGCGCGCCGGGCGCTGCCGGTGCCGGCAGAGGGCGGGCGCGGATCGCCGCAGCCGTGCGACGGAGCCGCCACCCCCGTCGCCTCCTCCCGGCCCCGCAGCTGCCGCGGGACGGAGCCGCCGCCGCCCTGGGCGCTTGGTTCCTGCGCGGATGGGGGTACCGGCAGCCCCGCACCTTTGGTCTCCGTTCCTGCCCGAAATCGCAGAGTGACATATACATTATATATGTAGCGGCCTCCAGCCGGGTATGGGTGCCCATCGTTGGCACTACACCTGGTGATCTCTGGGTTTAAGCTACCTGGTCAGCCTGATCTTTGTCCCTGAGCGTGTCTAGGGACTTCTCAGCTGAAAAAGAGAATCAGATTGTCCCGGCTGAATCTCATTCTCAGCAAAGCAGAGCACTGGCCTCGGCAGGGCCCTCTGGCTATTACTGTAGTAGCAAGTTTTCTATCTTCTCTTTTCCATCTGTTTTTGCTTCTTCTCTGCTTTCACTTACCTGCTCAAGCCTGAGCTGCTGTGACAGATTCTCTTCTGCAACCAGCCTCCCTTCAGCAGAGGACCAAAGCATAAAATGGCTTACCTTTCTTGAAGGGCTCCTTTTTGCTGCTAGCGGGACTGGGGGAACTTCAATAGAGAATGAAGCCCACTGTTTTACGACTGCTTTAGTTTGATGTCTCAGAGCGTTGGCTGGCTTTACGTACAGGTCCACCAGACATGCAAAACTGCTGCAATTGCATATGAGTAATGCAAGTCATGCCAAGATTTACTTGTCATCTTAACTAGAGAATGCTCACTTAAGGATACTCACGTACGTTGCACACAAGATCCCTCTTTACCAGTATAGATAATAAGACGTTTTCTCTGTATGTCAAAGAACCTAGAAAACCCAGGAGAAAATAGTCCAGTCTTTGGATTTGGTTACTACTTTAGCACTCAGAAGTTAACCACAGAGCTAACAGAAGAATGTGCAGTAATTCATTTCTAATGATCATTTCCTGGGTGTGGTAAGTGGTTTTGTCGCTTTAAATTCTTATGCAAATAAAATCAGGCTAATCTTCTTAAATAGGTAGCTGTAGCTGTGTCAGCCTATTCTGAGCTGGCAGGAGAGCTGCATAATACTTGGAATTCTCTAAATTGTTCATGTCAGTGGGATATCAACAATCGGCACAATAATAATGATAATAGGCATGTGTTTGCTTGCAAAGAAATTATTGCATAACTAAGGGCCTCATTAAGGGTTTTCAATACCTCAGAAGAATGTCCCTAACTTTCTGATTGTTTTCATCCTACTAATACCAACATCACAAAAGCCACTCCCCAAGAGGCTTATAACAAGCATGTTGTTTTAATCACTGGTTAGTTAGGAAATTCAGATGCAGCAACATATTTGAAATGAATTAACAGTGCAGTTATGTCTGGAGTCCTTTGATTAACAGAGAAAAGTGCCTGCTTTGAAACTGCCATCTCTCCAAAGTAATGTTTTCTCATTCCAGTGTCCTTGGATTGTGCAACAACCCTCCTAATGTGATTCCAGGTAGAGGAGCAGTAATTGTTAAATGTAAACCTTGTAGTAATTTCTACAAGATACTGCTAGAGAAAGTGAACGGTACCAACACAGCCCCACCCCAGCAACACAGGAAATCAAATGACATCTCTGTGGCACTCAGGGAAGATCACCCACATCAACAAGTCCAGAGCATCGCAGTCACAAGCATCCTGCAGTCTTGAGAAGTTCCAGGGAGTATCCACGCCCACAGCACATGTCACAAAATGCTGCATCACTCAAAACAGTCTGAAAACCTTTGCCACCAAACCTACTGTGCCATAGGAGAAGAGACAGAGAGATGAGCAGCATGGCCAGATTTCCAAATCGTACTCTTACAGGGGTTTTATTAGGTGGAGATGCTCAGATGACAGGGCAATCTGAAGGATGTTGACAATCCTGAGGACTACTTCTACGCTTCTGAGGCTAGAGTGTCTGCACACGGTCATAAAGTGACTGCATGATTATATGAGGCAGGACTGAGATCTGTAGGGCTGGATCTACTTTTCCAGTTGTGAGCCCAAAGCCTGGGTCTTTACCTTTTCTTGAGATGGCAGTAGATAATATAGGAAGCCAACCACAGCCCACACTGCAAAGCAAGGGAAACAAAACCAACACAATAATCCCTGCCAATGTGACCTAGGGCAAAATTCCTTCCTGACCCTAGACCTGGCGATCAGGTTTAACCCAAGTATGTGAGCCACACCTGCCCACAGATACTTGAGAAATTTTCCAATACCACTACAAGTATAAGCATGCTTGTCCAGCCTCCTTTTTTTCCAGACAGGGCAATGTTGGTGCTTCAAAAAGTGAAATTAAACTCTACAGTGTTTCTTTCTAGTTCTTCAAGCAGCCAGCAGAAGCACAAAGCAGGTGACTGACACAAGATAAACACAGTACAGAAAGTGGGAACTGAGTCACCTTCGAACTCCTTCCTGCTTCCCTGCCACAAGCTTGAGAATAACAACAAATCAACCCCTACCTCCCCCAGCCATATCCTGATGTCCTTCCCACTTGCAAATACAAAGCAAAGGGATGAAACAAAACTACCTGACAGGGAAAGCAGAATAGCAACCTGGAAAGAGCTGAAAGAGCCAGTGGTGTGCTAGCTACATGTCAGCCCTAGTCCTGCACTGTCAGCACAACTTGCTCCAGTATCTTGTACCAGCACTCCTGTTGCAGCCACCAGTGGTCATGGATGCAGCCACCCGGCATCTTCCCCCTTTGTTATTCTCCACAGTCTGCTGGTGAAACCAGCTACTGCTTTGCACCCCTGGTTTTCTCTGCTGAGGCATCCAGTCAGTACCCTCCTCTCCAAGTTGTTCCCCACAAAGTCTCCATCCAGACTTTGTAGAGTCCAACTGTTAGGTCTATTTTTACTTCCAGAGAAGCACAGTTTACCTCCTTTCAGGTAGTTGTAGACAATGATAAGGTATCCACTCAGCCTCCTTTTCTCCAGGCTGAACAGCTGCAGTTCCCTCAGCCACTCCTCATAACACTTGTGCTCCAGATCCCTCACCAGCTTCGTTGCCCCTCTCTGGATGTGCTCCAGTTCCTCAATACCTAGCACAACCATAACCGTGTAGTGATTACTACAGATGTTGTAACACCAGCTGTGAACTTGCAATACAGCCACTGTGATAAATTATAACAACAAGAAGCATGTTAATGTTTTAGCGTTTTCTCAGCTTTGGTCACCCAATGTCTGAAGGCTATAAATAAATTCTAGCCTACCTGTGCTTTTACCATATCAACTCTGTAAATGTAAGATAGCCCACTTCTTCCACTTAAATTAATAAGAGTGTACACACATTAGCATAAAAACATGCAAACCAGATAGGCAATCAGAGAAGTTTGTGATAATTGGAAGCCCTGTGTTCCACATTTCAAGCTTATCAAGCTGTATTTTTAAAAACAAAATAAATAACTAAATAAACTGGTTGCATATATGGTTTTGGTTTTTATTCTGACAGCGTAGGATAAGGTCAGGGCCAGTGGTAGGAGCAAGGCTGAGGAAAGAATTATGGTTAAGGATAAACACATCCAGAACTTCAGAAGTGAGGCAAAATGAGCACGTGCAGCTCTCCTTAGTTTATCAGGGATTTCTGTTGGTAATACTGAATATACAAAAGAGACTACATGGTTGGCAAATACTAATTGGATCACATTATCAATGAAGCCATAATTTTCATACATCTTACAAACCAGACTGTATGTTACAGCAAAGAGCAGGAAAATCATAACCTCATGATCAGTGCAAAGGGTCTGGGAAGCAGCGCCATGCTGGTTGGGCATGAGGTGTTTGAACTCCTTGGCTGTGGACTTGCTGTGGGAACTCCATCAAGATCCTCACGCAGGCTTCTACTCTACCCCCACCTTTGGTCCGGTTTTATTTCATCCAAAAGCCTGGGAACAGTCACTGTCTCTTAACACGTCTTCTCAGAGCCTGCGTAATAGTCTGATTTCACAAGGACACTCTACAACCTACAGAAAACACAGACAAAAGCTTTACTAAAACAATATCGTTTACACAGTGGTTATCTACAACACTGTGGTCCAGCAGTAAATAAAAAGTGGACAGAGTCATCTGCTAGGCAGGAAAGGAGATAGATAGACTTTGCCTCGTCTAGAAGCAGATGAGCTCTGCTCTCCTTTTAACCCCATTACCACTGCTTGGATCAGGATCTGTCACTTTCTTCACTTTCTAACATGTGTCTGTGCCAGTTCAGTAAGCCTGGTTTTGTACCTGTTTCCTTTGGATTTATTTAGAGCTAAAACCCTGCAAGATCTGCTATTCCAGAATCTTACTTATCATCCTCACCAGGGAAGAGTTTTACAGCCAGAACCTCTAGGACTGCAGCACACATCTCTAAGGTTTTGTCTTCAGGACCACTTGTGTTCAGTCACAGTGGGAATACACATCAGTCCTGGAAGCTCAGGAATGGTTTCTGCACCCTGTGTCAGTAGGCCTAGGATAGAAAATCAAGGCTAGCTGCCTCTGTAAGAAGCTACCACCAGATATTCCCAAAGGAACATCACTTTGAAGTGAAGTGTCATACTGCTCTGGGGGAGCACAAGTGTCTGTGTTCAGTGTTATCATGGGATATTGCAGGATTTTTCTGACAATCATGGGGAGAGAGCAAAAGGATTTTTAAAGCCATTTCTGTACTAGCTAAATCTATGTGGAATACCACAATGTTTCCCTCGTGTAGATTTCAAAGGTCTACCATAACAAATACAGATCATCATTGCTCGATCCTGTAACTCCAGCAACAACAGCAGTAATGTTGTGCTCTGAAGACATACTGAGCAAGGTCAATGGACCTGATTTGGAGCTGACAGCGCTAACTCAATTGAAGCCAGTGGAGTTATTTCTGTGTGAGAGGAGAAACCAACCAGTATTTTGCCCTGTGGAGCTGAGGCACCACTGAGAACACTTCTGTCTCCTGCTTTCTCTGCAGTACCACAGGTAACACTACAGTGGCAACAGCAGCCACACTGAAACTAAACCCAAATACATAGATTTGGTAACTGAGAAAAATAGCATGTCTCAAAGATGATGCCTGTGATGAAGTCTTCAGCAACTCAGTCTTTTGAGCACTGCGTGAGCAGCAAGCTACCAACTTAGTGCCTTACACACTGAGATGTTTCTAAGATAACGTCTTCTTAGAAAGAGATCAAATGTGAACCTGGTTTGCATGGCTGTGTTTTGCACCAGTGCTTCCAGAATTCTGAAGCTCTTTCTTCTTTGTTTTGCTACAGATTGTATAGATGAGTGTCTCACATCAGGTGCTTCTTAGAAGCCCTTTTAGCAGAAGCAGGATATTTGAAGCATCAAATTGTATCCCATGGGAGCTGCAGTATTAGACCATAGAGCAGTTTATAAGTCCTAAAGCACCAATAGCATCATATGTTTTGTCTGTTTACTTAGCTATGCAATGGTGCCCTGCTTAACTAAATTTTGGCTTAAATCAGCAATCATTTGCCTTAATATTTTTCTCCTAGACTCTTACCCACCATGTGGTTTATGCTAGGATGGTATGCTGTAATCTCCTGATGCAACAAATACATTAGAGTAAAACCAACATGGTGTGAGAGATCAAACATCAAGGATTCAGTGTCTGATCTTTTCAAACATTAGACCTGAATTATCAGTTGGTTGACTCCGAACTTCGCTCTTTGCACACAGTTCAAAGCAGGAAAACCACGATCTCTCCAGTTTACTAAAGGACTGTCCTGGAGAATTTCTCTTTTCCTGTTATGCAGCATGTTAAGCTTCTGGCTTTTGCCCTGCCAGACCAGAGGCTGGTGAATAGTTATGGTAATTTTTGTGGCTGATGAATTATTCTGTGGAAGAATTCTGGTACTGTTACTATTATTTATTATTTGCTGAGTGCTGGCAACATGCTTCCACCTCAAAAAAGATACTTTACATGGGGAAACTTCTTTATCTGCATATGCACATGAATTTGCCCTCCCTTTTACCTCAAATTCCAGTAAGTCATCGTTTCTCTGTGAGTTTCTGCACAAAGTGCCCTTAGAGGAGTGATGCCTGGATGGAGAGATAGATCAAGACAGTGGGCATAGACTTGATCAAGCACATTAGTGTCTGTCTTCTAGAATGAATGCTCTCACATGGGAGAAACTCATCAGAGCTGTCTCCTCCAGCTGTGCAGAGCAGCTCCAAACCAGAGCCACATTTTGTACAGTCATGGCTGACTGCGTGCCAGATGTAGCCACTCTGCCCATCTCCAGGCCCACACCAAGAACAATGGCAATCCCATTGTGCACATCTCTCGGGGGAGATGCAATGGTCCCCAGGCACTTGAAGACCAACACAAGGAACAGTGGGAAATGAAACAGCTCTTACCAGCACAGGCTTCAGATCACACCTGCTGTAATTTAACAGTATTAGGCTCAAAACCATTTGTGCATCATGGACAAGACCAACCATTATTCATGACAGAGCTGCCTTGATCCTTCTGGAGTGGGGAGCAATACCCTAAAAGCTCTGGGGCAGCTCTCTTTAAACCAAACCTGTACAGACATGAATAATACAAGCTGCACATTAGCCTCAAATATTTATTTTGATATTGAAGTACATTTATATTAGCCTTTCCCTAAACATCCTCAGCAGTCTTCCACTGAAGTGGGAAGAGCAGCACAAGGAATACCACAAATACCAAGGTAATGTTATCTGTTTTTTCTAAAGCAAACTTGGCGGATTTTGAAAGGACACCCACTGTGGCAAATTCCAGGCTTCAGTAAAACCTTTTGATAATGGAAATATGAAATCTCAGATATCGATAATGGAGGCCAGATTCTGTGTTTTGTTGTGGCCTTTTCAGACTGGGGCGGAAAAGGAAGCACGCAGCTTTGCAGCAGTGGAGCGTTGGGAAAGAAGCTCAGGGACATGCCCTCCCCTACAGCTCCTGAAACAAGGGGCACACTAGTGAGTTACAGAGATATGATGAGAACGTGTAACTTCAGCTCATAAACCAGCTCATTAAGGGCTGGCATTAATTGGCTGGGGAGGCGTCAATATTTTCTCTTTGCACTGCCGCCCCACCCAACTCAGTCATTTCCAACTGGACAATATGTGGACATAGCACTGGATGAAGAATCTAGTCCCTTAAGTGATTATGAAATATTTCAGAAAACTTTCAACTTTGTTAATTCTACCACTTAATCTCAGGGCAGGGATACTTGTGGATACTTCCTCCGTCCTTTTCAAGCAAACAGAGGCAAATGCAGCACATTATCAAAATAGAGAAAATTTAGGCAGAAGCCTAGGGAAAACCTACTGAATGATGACACCTATTCCTCTGCTGGGTAGCATCAGTGTATAAAGAAGATGCTGTATCTGATTCACGGGGGACTTCAGTATGGAAAACCCCAGAGCCTGTACTGGGGCAAAACAGTCCTGCCTCTACTGGAAGCCGACAGTCGCATTGTGTGCCCTGGCAAATTTTTCTCTTCCAGAACACGCCATGTAGACAGCTCTGAGGAAGAAACCTCTGCCTCTGTTCCCTTTTGTTCGTGAGAGCTATTGTATGCATGCTGAAAGTAGTCTGCATTTGAGTTGGCCAGAGATATGTTTGGCATGTTTGTTTTCACCTCTACCTAGCCACTGGTACCATAGCGCATGTTTCTAAACAGCAGATTATCAGAAAGCACGAGGTGAGGTTGCAGCCAGACTGTGGTTTCTTCTCTCTCTCTTTGAGGCAGGGAGCATTTGTAACCACTTTCCTGTCTTCACAGAGCTGCTGATGACTGCATCTTCTTGGAATTTGCTTGCTCGTGCTGGCGCACAGCAGCAGGCAGAACCACCGCAGCTGCCGGGGGCTTGCAGATTGTCTCTCTTCTCCCGCGGCTAGCCGGGGTCACTCTGGTTTCTGCTTCCAGGGAAGGGGAGTCCAGGGGTGTTTGTGTGATCTAGATCCAGCTAAACTCATGGCAGAGAGCGAAGCTGGAGGGGGGTGGGAGGAAGTGGGAGTGAAGAGGAGATTAACTCTGCTTGAAGCCCAGCGAGGCGCTGAACCACGCTGCAGCAGCTGATGGGCGGCGGGGTGGGTGTGGGATATTTGGCCCTTACCTCTCCACATCAAAGCTCTTGAGAAAAAAAAATCATCCCAAGGATAAAGGAGAGCAATTCAACAGGGTCACAGTGCCTCTTCTACCGAGACCAAGCACTTCTAACAAAAGGCAGCTGACCAGAGCAGGGGTGACTGAATGCAACTTAGGGAAGATGTCTTGGGGCTGAACTTACTATGAAATCATTGTGTGGCCTCAAAGGTGAGTGGCTCCCCGACCCCTCCCCCCGTGGGGGTGGTCACAGACTCAGGCAGAAGGAAGCAGCAGCACACAGAAGACACGTGGAAAGGCTGGCCGTTGCCATCAGCACAGTGGGTCAGGTCTCAGCTGGGATGAGTCCTGAGCCCTATTGACAGGAGGGCTTTCCCATTTCACTCCAGGTGAGGAGTTGGCTCACCTCCTGTGGTAACTATTCAGAAAAGCCACATAACCTCTGTTTGGACAAGCATGTCCTGCGGAGTTCCCCCTTTTTGGATGAAATCTCTGTTTCAGCTCTAATCTGTCTATCTGTCTCGCTAATCTTACCTCCCAGGATACAGCGCTCCCTATCGCTGCTTCCATCTAAAACTGGTCTAACTATAGTCCTTACTTCTTTTCTGTTTGTTTTTGTTTTGGTTTTTTTTTTTTTTTGTTTTATTTTGACCAGTTTAATTCTATCCAGCTTGCGCTGGTGCTGCTCCCTGGTGGGAAGTTGCTAGGGGGTGCAGGCTGTTGACGCTCAGAGCAGAGTTGTGGAAGCTGGGCTCTGTGGACCATCTTTTGAAGCTACTTCTGACTGGGCTGCAGGCGTGGGCTCCTCATGGGTTCTGTAATGACTTGTGCAGCCCACAGCCTCTGAAAAGCAGCAGCTTGTGGTAGTTAAATGACTGCTTGGTTTTGCCCAGGCCTGCTCAGCCTTTCAAGTGTTTGTTGCTTCTTCACACAGGCTCCTTAAGCACGAGCACCAGGGTGGCCACTAGCCTCTTCTCACTAATCCATTAGCTGTCATAGCCTGACACTTTCAGGGAGGGAGTGTATGAAATGTGGGTGTCCCCATCTCTCTGGTTGGTGACAGCCCTTCCCCTGTGCCAGCATCCTTGCTTGAAGAGCAGTATGGGAGTCAGATCTGGGACCTGATCCACTGGCATATAAACCTTGGGTGGTAAATTATTTGTTTCCAGCCAGGTTAGCTCCACCATTCAGCTGACCGTGTTGCAGTTTGAGATCTCACAAAGCTACAACACGGGCAATGGAAACAAGCAACTAGTGCCAAGGGAAAGAAGGAGAGGATCACCACTTTTAATGCTTTCCTAGCTAAAAGCCATTCTACCTTGGCTGTGAACACTGCATCCTTGCTATTGCCTTCATTCTGAATACCTTGAGTCTTGAATCCTGCTTCCACTCTCCATACAGTCCCATCTGTCCTCTACCACGTAGCCACGATATAGAGCACAGTCTCCCCTGGGTTTGGATCTTCTGCCTGTTCACCTTAGACTTTGGATTCTGATGTGCAGTTGTTCTCATTCTTTTTCCAGTTAATTACTCCCTGATGGCTGAATATCACTAGAGCTGACACAATTAGTTGAAGCTGCACTGGCCAAATTTTCCACTGTTCTCTGCCCAAAAGATCCCCAGACTTTAAGGACAAGAGAAAACTTGGTCCTACTATACCAAGGTAGAGGACAGTATGAACAATTATTGCCAATAAATGAAACATGAGGATAAGATTTACCAAAAAAAAAAAAAAAAAAAAAAAAACCACCACACAAACAAAACCAAACCAGCATAATGGGCTACACACAGGTCTACTACAAATAGGTAGTATCTGTGTCTCCATCAGTACATACTGATGGCATATCATGCCGATAAGTGCAATGGGGAATCCAAGATGTAGCCCTAAACAGCATGTGAGAACTTTCTCATTCTCCAAGCAGCTTTACAAGGTTGCTATCTTTGAACACTCAGGGCCTGATCCAAAGCCCTGCGAAGTCAACAGAAGGAATGCCAATGTTTTCAGAGCTTCTTGGATCTTGCTTGCCTGCCCTGGCCCCTGGAGGGGAAGAGGAGGCAGAGCTGTTAGGGGAAAACAGATTCTCATGCTTCAAGAATTTTTTCTGGATTCCTTGGGGCGTGTCAGGCTTGCAGCATGCCAGCAGCTGGAAAGTGCACACTTGGAGTCCTCTCCTTTGCCATAATCTTCCATTGCTAATCAGATGAATAAAGGACCTTCGCTTCATCTGACTTACCCCATAATGCAATTGGTGAAAGCCTTGAATACTCCTCTTGAATTGTAAAGTCATTGCATGGTTTTCACCCAAAGTGTTCTCAGCCTGGGAAAAAAAATGGTGTTGTCCACTAGATGAAAACACTGTGATCTCATTAGAGATCCTTTAGGTTTTGAGAACGGGAATGCGTAAATGAGGCATCCACTGTACATCTTCTTTTTATTCCATTTCAGCCTTAAGTCTCATTTCAGAACGATGGAAATATATCTGCCTGTTTTAGGGGCATAGCTCAATTCTGGATCATCAAAGACAATCTGCAAGTTTGCTACTGCTTGCATTGGAAACCTCTTGAGATTTTTGTTAGCATACATGATCTCCACTAGGACAAGCAGCAAGTAAAAAAAAAAAAAAAAAATCTAAGAGTTTGAGAACCAGACAGAAAAGAGCAGAATAAATGTGAAAAATATGCCAGGTCAAAATGTCAGACAGCTACATGTCCTTTGCACATCAAAGACTACAATACCCTAGAAGGCAAAAGCCACTCCAATTCTATCTAACCTCTAGTGGGTAAGGACTGGAATTCAGGTGTAACTCATGCAGGTGAGTTAAACCACAAGCCAAGGGCTGTTTCACACTTGGAGTAAAATAATCAGCAAAGGCACGAGTGCTGGAGGAGGGATACACAAACCCTCCCTGTAGTCTCCACTGCATTTTCAGAGGCAGATACTGGTTCTTTCTGAAGTTCAGGATCATTTGGAGCAGTGGCAGGAGGCTTGGAGGTGTTAACATGTTCCTGATTGTCCCCTTGACTCCTTGTAAAAGGACTTGCCTCCTCAGGACTGCTCTAATCTATAGTCAGAGCACAGTAGGTGTAGCTAAAGGATGCTAAAGGACTCTCAGTATTGGTAAACTAAAGAAAGGGAGGAATTTCATTTCAGGAATTTGTAAACAGCTGAGAACGGAGCTAAGTATGAAGCCTCCTTGGGTTAGATTGAACTCCTCTGCAATGGTACGCGTGTCTGCGCTTGAGCAGGAGGCACTCATGGTCAGCGCTCTCTTTAGGGGGTGTTTGGCACCTTCTGGGTTTGTTTTTGCTTCAATGCTTACACACACACCTTCCTGTTTAAGCAAGGGGAAGGAACAGGCATGTGTGAGACCGTACGCCCATAATAACATGATTATGCCACTCATACCAATACCAGCAACAAAACAATAAGCAGAATCAGACAGCACTGGCCCCACCATGTGTGGGCTGCACACGCAAAGGAAGGGTAAGAGTGTGCCAAAACCTGAGTCTACAGCCAGAGAGAAATGGCTAACTAACAGAAAGAGGGACTGTGGTGTGTACAAGTGACACTCTGCTGGTGTGTGCACGTGTGTGTAATGAGTTGCACATGTATAGTCTGCTTTGTGTGTGTGTATGTGTGCATGAGACGTGCTTCAGCCTTCATAATTTTGAATGACTTTTTTCTGCTTTTGCCAGCATGGGAAGGCTGCCTCCCACTGCTCACCACACCGCTCTCCTCCCTCTCTTGCTGGCCCAGCCATGCTGCCAACGTTTCAGCTGCATCCCTCCAACCCATGCGAATATTTAAAGCTGTTAAATTGATGGGCTGAGTAAATAGGATTAGCCCCGTGTGTCCAAGGGGGGAGCACCACTGCTTGCACGGACTGATAGGAAGACAAGGGGGAAGGCTGACGAGGAGAAGATTGCTTTCAAGCCGACAAGAATATACTATATGGGAGGTACACAGATAGCTTCCAATCTGCCAAGGATTGGATTAGACATGCTCTTAAATGTGAAGTGCCTATACAAATCTGAGGCTTAGCTGGTGCCGGTCTGCTGAGAGCCTGCCGAGGTGCTCCCCAAGGATTGCTGCCACCCCAGCAGGCCCTGTAGACGTCTGACTGTCAGGGGGCAGAAAGCCCCCGCTGCTGGGGCCTGTCTAGCCCACCATCCCAGGCATTGGATCTTTAACCCGCTCCCGGTGAAAGCTGAGATCCTTTGCCTCCATCTGTTCACATGAGATGGCTTTACAATTGCCCCTGTAACCTACCAAAGCAAAGCGTGAAGTGATCTCTCACTCCCTGGTGGAAGGAAATCTCTCCCTCCCTCCATCTCCCTCTCCTCTTTTTTTTTTTTTTTTTTTCCAGATGAAGAATTCAAACGTCTTTCATGGTCTGTTTAAAACATAAAGTGGGTCCTTGACATATTTTTTGAAGCCATGCTTGTCTGGGCATTGATTATTGTTACTAACAGTGATGTGAGCCAAATGCTTCCCTTTTTCCCCAAGCTTTGATAAAATGTCCAAGAACTTCAGCTGCTTTTTTATTAAGTCAGTTTCAGATCCAAAGCATTAATAAAAAAGAGTACACCTGGCCTGTTATGTAAGAAGGCAGTGAAGAGTTTGGGTGAGACCTTTCTTAGGTTTATAGAAAAATAGCTCCAAATATTTTTAATTGGAGCAGAAAAAAAAATGTCGTAGTTACTGAACAAAGGAAAAATGAAATTAATTTTCCAGCTGCAAATCTTTTGCACAGTATGCAATTGTTATAACTGGGTTTATTACATGGATATTATCCTTTACCTATTTTCTAGTCAGAGGAAAAATATTGGTGAGGAAAAGCTTTGTTTAACACCTATTTTGACAGTGGTTAGGCGGCACTCTGATGTCCATGTGCTCACTCTTAATTAAACACTGACCTTGTTTTTGAAACAGATGTTTGCCCTGATATTCTATCAAGGTAAAAGTTATACATCTTTGTTTTCTTTTTTCCTTATTTTTCTTTATTCTGCCTAGAAATAACAATATCTCATCTGCGAGGTGTAAGCTGCAACAATAATTTGGATGAATAGAAATAGTGGAGAAAAATACAGGAAAGACCATGATGTCTGTTGCCTGTTGCAAAACAAACAAACAAACAAAAAAAACCATAAATAAATAAATAAAAAAATCCTGTTTTAGCCAGGGAGAAAAAGCAACAAAGAAGGGATTTGACCTTAAGAAGTGAGTTATGGAGTCAGAAGCCAAATTCAGGTGTCAGTACTGACTCCTAACCTGCTGCTTTAGTTACTTATCCTGGGTTACAGGCAGGCAAAAGCATGAGGCAGGAGTAGAGCAATGCCTTTTGGGCACAACCAAAATTAAAGTGCAGCATTTCTCTCTGCAGAAAAGGGCTGGGCTTCCTCATCATCACTCAAAAGCTGACTGAGAAATACATCTAGACTTCAGGGAGACATTTATGTCAGAATAATATGTAGCTATGTATACAGGTGTGATATATAACATAGATACTACCAGTAAATGATATAATAAATAGAATGCAAGAACTTTCAAACATGATGAAGTTTCTTCACCACAATGTGGTGAACCCCATCAAATAAGGTACACAGGCAGGAATGGAGCTGACCAGGGTGTCCACTGGCCTCTGGCAGCTGGGAAAGAGACACCAGAACCTCTCAGCTGCAGAGTCCAAGCTTGATCTTGCTGCCCTGAGGATTAAGGGCTCGGAGTGGCCCACAGCCAGGCTGTGGACAAATTCCAAAACTACTTACATAGCATTTAACTTTTGGGCACATATGGGCATCAGAAGAGGCCCCTAGTCAGAACCTGAACACTGGGAGAAGCTTTAGACTACCTACCCTCCAGGGAGGAGGCAGATGGGAGCAGCACCCCAGCCCACTCAGCTGAGGATCAGCTCTCACCCTCAGGCTGTAGAGCTGTGTCCAGTGCCCTTGAACCACTACGCACATCAGGCGTTTTAAAAATTTCTGTCTAGAAGTTAATGACACCCTTCACCTTCTTCTGAGGAATAACTGGATATTAACATACACTCTTTACATGAGATTAAATTCTCCTGCTTTCCCACCTTTCTATCAAGTTTAACTGATAAGCTAATAGAACTGAATGCAGACAATACTTTCCGTAGAAACTTGGTTTCCTAAGCACTCCCTGGTCATAGTCACTCTTCACTAGTTCTGTATATCGATGTGTGTATGTTGTGGTTTAACCTCAGCCAGCAACTAAACACCATGCAGCTGCTCACTGACATCCCACCAAAATGGGAGAGAATCAGAAGAGGAAAGGTGAGAAAACTTGTGGTTTGAGATAAAGACAGTTTAACAGGTAAAGCAAAAGCGGTGCACACAAGCAAAGCAATTCATTCACTACTTCCCATTGGCAAACTGGTGTGCCGCCATCTCCAGGCCAGCAGGGCTCCATCACACGTAATATTTACTTGGGAAGACAAATGCCGTAACTCCAAACATCTCTCCCTTCCTTCTTCACCCCAAATATATAATGAGCGAGACATCATATGGTGTGGAATATCCCTTTGGCCAGTTTGGGTCATGTGTCCTGGCTGTGACCCCTCCCAGCTTCTTCTGCACCTGCAGCCTCCTGGCTGAAAAGTCCTTGAGTTAGTAGAAACATGGCTTGGCAACAGCCAAAATATCAGTGTGTTATCAACATTCTTCTCATACTGAATCCAAAACACAGCACTTTACTGGCTAATACAAAGAAAATTAACTCTATCCCAGACGAAACCAGGACAGTGTACATGATCATTCCTCTGTGGCCATCCATTCTTCCTTCTGATCTGTCTCACTTCACTCAGTCCCACCCAACTGCAACAGATACATCAATCTACAACAGGCAGCAGTGTACGTCCGCACAACAGGACTGCTTCCCCAAATTACTGCAGTCTTAATTCCTTTTTGCACTTCCTGACACGATCTGTCTGAAGATTACCTGCTTATTTCTGGACACTGAAGCCACTGAATATTCTGCTGGTTCAAAATCAGACTTCTGACTCCAGTCAACTTCTTCTGTCTTAGCAGTGTTTCCATTTCTTTGCTTGAATAGCACCAAAAGAACCTTTTAGGTTCCCTGAACTTACTTCATTTTTCTTCCTTTTCTGGCCTCATTAAAGCTGTTCCTGATTTTATCGCTTCTTCCTGCACTTGTGCACTTGAATGTTATGTAATTAGATCAGATAACCTATTCAAACAAAGTAAGAGGAAATTAGAGATGGAAAGGCTTCTTTAGATCGATGAGACAAGCCCCACTCCCTTGGGAAGAGGGCAGGAAAGGAACATGCATTCCTAATTCACCCGAGTGGAGTGGTGTTCATTTTGCCCTTCAGAACCAGCTCCAGACTCAGACCTCACTACTAGGAAGTACTCCCTGATATTTTACCTAACACTTAGCCTGCTTAATTTGTTGGCCCACACCTAGTTTTGCTCCTCACCACTCAAAATAGCTTCTAAAGAGTCGCCCTCTAAAAATACTTGTTCACATCTACCTCCATCATTATGCAGCTGAGCTTTGCATTTCCTAAAGGCAATTATAAAATCTTCCCACTGACCTCAGTGGCCTTTTTCTTGGTTTCTCAACCTTTCCTCCCAAACAGAGGACTATTATCACATTTTTCTAATGCACCTCTTCCTCTCAGATACCTGTGCAATTTGCTTCAAAGAGAATCAGATTCCAGAATCCACTGCAATGATTTGACTCTGTCACAACAAGACCCTCCATGAAAGGAAAGGTCCTTGGTCCTTCCCATGGAAAGCTTTCCTGCTGTGGTCGAACACTTGGTAGACTCCAGGAATTCATCAGTGACAAGTGGCATTCCTCAGGGGTTGGTATCGGGTCTGGCGCTAACATCTTTATCAGTGACATGGACAATGGGACTGAGTGCACCCTCAGCAACTTCGCCAATGACACCAAGCTGTGTGGTGCAGTTGACATGCTGGAGGGAAGGGATGCCATCCAGGGGGACCTTGACAGGCTGGAGAGGTGGGCCCATGTGAACCTCATGAAGTTCAACAAAGCCAAGTGCAAGGTCCTGCACATGGGTTGGGGCAATCCTAAGCACAAATACAGGCTGGGCAGAGAGTGGATTGAGAGCAGCCCTGAGGAGAAGGGCTTAGGGGAACTGGCTGATGAGAAGCTCAACATCACCCGGCAATGTGTGCTCACAACTCAGAAAGCCAACCATATCCTGGGCCATATCAAAAGAAGGGTGACCAGCAGATTGTCCCTCTCTGTTCTTGTGAGACCCTACCTTCAGCTGTGAGGACTCTAACGTTATAAGGTCAAGGACCTCTTGGAGCAAGTTCAGAGGAGGACCATGAAGATGATCAGAGGGATGGAGCACCTCTCCTACAAATACTTGCTTAGAGACATGAAGCTGTTCAGCCTGGAGAAGAAAAGGCTCTGGGGAGACCTTATAGCAACCTTCTGATACCCGAAGGGGGCCTACAGGAAAGCTGGAGAGGGATTTTTTACAAGGGCATGCAGTGATTGGACAAGGGGTAATGGCTTTAAACTGAAAGGGGCTAGATTTAGATTAGATATAAGGAAGAAATTCTTCACCAGGACAGTGGTGAGGCACTGGAATAGGTGGGAACAAGGATATCCCATCCGTGGAAGTGTTCAAGGTTGGGTTGGGTGGGTTTTAAGCAACTTGGTCTAGTGCAAGGTGTCCTGCCAATGGCAGGGAAATTGAAAGTAGATGATCTTTAAGGTCCCTTCCAGTCCAAACCATTATATGATTCTCTGGTTCTATTATCTGAGTGCTCCACAACCTATATCATCATGAATGCCTGTGAAACTATCTACTTCAATTGCAAACTATCTTTTTGGATAGGAAACCAAGATTAGGGGTTTGGGGCAGTCAGTGAAGTTGTTCCCTTAATTTTCCGTCTGGCCTTGGCAGCCCAGGGAGTAACTTGTACAAAACCGCAGCCCACGTGTACAGTTGGCAACAATCCTGTGAATTTGCAGGATTCGCTTTAGATTTCTGCTTGCTGTTCAAACACCCTCTAGAGTATGTCACTGTGGGCCTCTTTGGCTTTTTGAGACTGTTTAGAGTGATAAGGACAACTCTACACAGAAGCAAAACTGCATTCAACCACATGGAAATCAATGAAAAAACTACTCTGTCTTTGGAAATGAAGGCAGTTTATGGGTCTCCTGAAGCCACAGAGCAGAAACAGGAGGCATCCAGTTTAGACTTGAGTTCATGGACATTAGGCTGGGCTATTCTGGTAAGAATCCGTTCTGGCCATTGATCTCAAAGAACAGCAGTACATTAGCATGAAATGAAGCTGACATATCAGAGAGTTGAAAACAAAGGAATTTTGGATTAATATAAACTTGTACATTGACTCCTGTAATCTTGCCCATTGTTACATTTTTGCTTATGTTTACTCATCTTTGTTATAAACATATTATTTATCTGCATTATCCCATCACTGTGATATTAAGTTGGATAGTGTCTTCACAATGTTATGTAGCTGCCAAGTATTGTATGATGGAGATGGGAGACAGCAAAAGGCCACTAAGATCAAAGAGATGAGCAAGTGACTAGACACAGCAGAAGCAAACTGGCATGAGATAACTGCTGATTCAGTCCTGTTGAAAATCTGACTTCAATGAACCAAAAGTGAAGAGTAGCAGAGGAGGAATAAGAGAAAGTAGGACTCCTTCAAGAGGAAGAGATGGCCACGTTCCTGTGGGTTGAATTGGAAAGGATGAGAATAAGCACAATGTTAACTTACTAGGGAAGAAAATGAACAGACAGAGAGGAAGAAAAATCTCAACCTTCCCAAAACTAGCAGGAGATAGCATGGATAGCTTAGAAACAGAAGACAGAAGAGGAACGAGGAAATGGTGGAAAGCAATAAGCTACAAAAGACAGCTCAGATTGTTGCTCCTCCAGAGCAGGAATTATTTTGCATTGTCTTTCTACGATGCCTTATACTGCAGGGTCATATTCAGAGATGGCTCTCCAATACTACCACAATGCAAATGAAATAATAATCAGCTACAAACATTCAGTAGTTGCATCACCCAATTATAATCACTGTTGGAATAACACTCAAGGTAATTTATCTTATCTATACATGTTATTTCTGGCCCTTAACAGCCGACCAGTAGTTGTAGATGCTGAAAAAGATCTTGAGTGACTGTTTCAATATTTGTTAAACATTTATTAAGTATACACACTAAATTAAGGGAAAAAAGCTGAGATGCCTTCAGAATGTGCACATAACCTAGTTAATAGAAACCAAATTGACTCCTAGATTCAAAAAATATATGGCATGATTGTCCCTTTAAACTTCTGGACTTCTTGCAGTGACAGTGGTAAAACTATGTAGATACTGAAATAATTTTTTACAATATTTACTGGGAAAAAGAAAAAAAAAAGTAATACATTTTGGAGAGCTGTATCCATCTGAAAGAGTTTGCTTTCAATGTGAATTCCGCATACTATATTTTATCTTCTCCAGTGTTAACCCATTTTAAAGGTATTTGGACAAGATTCTGGAGTTAAAGAAGGATACACACAATAAGAAATTACAAGTTTTTCCCCAATTTTAAAAAGCCACTTAGGAGTCTAAATTCAACAGATACAACTAGTGCAATTCTAATGCAGCTCTCACTGGGCTCACATTAACATTGGCAGAAAAAAGAACTAAGTTAAGAAAATATTAAGCATTTTTGAGATCCTATTCTGCAGGATTCAGGAGAACAGAAGAATGTGAATTACTGAGACACCTACACCTATCTGACCACAGATATTTTGGGTAATAAGAAAAGCTGTGGGACCAAATTTGCAAAGGTACTTAATCCCTTCAGTTTCAATAGGAGTTAGGCATCGCTGTTCCTAAAAATCTGGACTCAAGTTATTCAGTCTTTGGGCACTTTATTCAGGCAGTTGTTCTTTTACAGTAATTTAAATCCATCAGCAGAACAAATTGTTCTCTCTTTTTTTTTAGACTTTGACCAACCAAGCAATTACTCAATTCATCATTGAGAAGGGATATATACCTATTAATTATAACAGTAATATTCACAGAATATATTTTTATGGCATCTTCCATTTAAAGAGCTGTTTCATTATCCAGCACCTGGAAAATGAATATTTTTCACATTTCATAGTTAAGAAAACTGACACCTAGAAGTATTAAATGACTGCTGTAGGACCCACAGAGGACTTAAGACAGGTGGGGATCTTTCGGACACGTAAGGCTGCTCATAGCAATCCCAGGCAAACACATCCTAAAATTCCTTCCTAAAACTCATCAAGCACCTTAATTAAACATCTTGGTTAGACTTTTCTGGCCCCATGCCTCTAGTGTGGCTGAGCCCAAAACTGTAGTTTGTATGTATATAGGGCTTGGCTTAAGCACAAAATTAAATGGTTTGCTGAGCTGGGTTTCAGGTTTCCTGCCACATATTTGGGGAGGTTTAGCATTCAAGCAACAATGCCTCTGCTTTGCTCAGAAATGTAGCTTCCTGAAGGTGACCTCAGGACGCAGCATTGCTCTCCACCGGCCAGGCAAGCTGGTTGAAAGGCAGGAGGCACAGTAGAGCTTTGCTGGGTCCCCCCTGATGTTGTTGAATCACCCTTGGCTTGTGGTGTGGATCCCTGCCAGCTGGCCACCTGAACTGCTTGGGTGCTCTCCTAGACAGGCACTGCTGCCTCCTGCATCTCAGCCTTCGCATTCCATACTGCTTGCAAGCATGTGAATAATGCATGGTATTCCTCTGGTTGTTCCTCCCTGGCCTCCTCACTTTACAGGAACTGAAAACCTTTGCCGTAGGAGGAAATCCCTGGAGATATTCATAGAGGTTCCCTTGGCTGGGCGCTGTTAAGAATAAAGGGTCTGAGTGGTATTTCCATTCCCAACAGGGCTCCAGACTTGCACAACATAAAGCAAGTGACTTAATCTTTCCATACCTTAATTCCCTTTGGATGAACTGAGACACAGTGTCTCATGTTAGTAATGGGGATGCTGTGGTGCAATATCAGGGCAGAGCTTCAGTCTCCTCTGAAAGGTGTCACAGATAGACAGGCAGCTTTCCATACCATGGGTTATGAAAGATGCACACTTCTTCTAATCAAAGCACCACCTTCCCAGGATTTCTGGGAAAACATTCTGGTGCAAAAACTGAGATCAGAACTTGTCCCATCATGTTTCCTCTTCCTTCTCCCAAGCTGATGCTAAACAGTGACACTCCAGATTGTTCTGTCCTTCTGTCACTGACGGAGTCCTGATGGTATTTATCTTAAAGAATAGATATATACCAATTTCTCATCGGCAATACAACTCATAGGGTAGATTTTTAAAGGTATTCCAGTTACCTACATGTGCCTAAATGTCTTCAAAATCCTTTGCTTTTCATATGTGGCCTAAGTTCCCTGAAGTCTCAAATGTTCAATTTCATGGCATATTTGAGTCACTGGCTAAATAAGGAACCCATGGCTGCCCACAAGCCCTACTACAATGCAGCAGTCAAGTGCCTTTCACAAATCTGCCTATCTCTTCCTCCTCACCTCCTTGTTTGCCTCTTTATGTAAAGCCCTACACTGCATTTATTTCTTTCCACTATATCACAGTGGAAGCTCATGTCTATTTTGCCCTCATCACCCTGGAGACCCTCAGGCCTGAGTGCTTTCCAAATTCCACCCTCCTGCTGTGTAATTAGGTTTCTGAATATTTTCTCCCAGATGTGTGAGAAGCTTCTTTTCAACTAACCATACTTCCAGATCCTGATGTACTGTCTGTCCATCCCTACCACTGTGCAGCTGTATAATCTGCCAAAATTTTGATCTTCTTACTCAGCAATTAATTGCAGAAGTTTCAATAGCTCAAGCTGTCCTTGCATATCCATTTTGCACTGAAGAGGCATCAGCATAGCCTTGTAGTACTGCTTATCCCTACACATACCTCTTTATATTTACAGATACAACCATTTTTAACAGCAGTCCACCTCTGACCCCTTTCAGACTCCAGTGTTCTCTAAGTACTACCCCTTGCACAACAATTTTCAGTTCTGTGTGTGCATATGACTGCCCACCTAGGCTGAATTCTGTTTTCTTGTTGTTTATGATGCAAACTTGGTTTCAAGGCTCTGCCTCTCCTGCATCTTTGCTTATTAATTAGGTAGACAGTCTTGGGTGGGTTTATCTAAAAGTCTGAGAATTTTAAAATTATGCTTTGATTATGAGAGCTTAGTATGCTTTTAAAGCTCTCAGTTGGTTGAGACTTTCTTTGGGATTTGTCAAAGGCGAAATAAGCCCATATACATTTTTCTATAGCCAGGCAAAATGCACAGGGGCTGGTTTTATGGGTAGATGTTCTCACTGGAAGAGGCAGCAAGACAGAGAGAGTGTGCTTGAGCTCTACAGCATCCTGGCCTTTTCACAATGGAAGGTCAAAACTCAAGAGGTCTTCAAAAAAGAGCAGCCTGTATCATTTCCTTCAGGCAACACTGACTTCACCCTTTCCACACGCAAATCCATGTTAGGCACCCTGGCTTGTTTTATGACCTGCAGAGGGATTGCATGCCTGAATATTAGAGGGCAGGGGGTCAAGCCCTTAGTCCAGTGCTGGCCAGCTGGCAGCTCTTGTGCTTCAGGTAGCCTGTGGGAAAGTTTGTACAGCTCATGGGGACCAGGTCTCACCCCTTTTCCTTTCCCTGCTTTTCCTGGAGCAGAGTGTTTCCCATCTCACCACAGGTCTCAGGCATGTCTTGGCTGGGTCCTTGTACCATTTGCATGCTTAAATCCCAGCATGGTGAGTGACTGATACAGACCATCTTCCACTTGACTGTAGAAAGTGGCCAGCAGTGATTTGCACAGAAGTTGTGACCTGGCCACAGCAGACTGTGTGAGCCTGCTCACTGAGAGCAGGACCATCACGAGTGAACATCTGCATGCCAAGCACTCTTGACAGCTGTACTTGTCCCCTCCACTGTCACAGTCACTCTACAGGCACCAAGGCAAAACTACTTGCAGTCATGTCTTTAAAAAGAGCATTCCATGAGCAGCTCACCCTTAACAGGATCTTCATCGGCTTCCCAAATGGAGCTGCTGGCTCTTGGTCTCTCTACCTAAAGGTCTGGTGATTTCATATGAGGGTCTAAAGGAGTCTTCTTATTAACCTACCTGAAACTGAAGTTAGAGCCTTGGGCTGTGACAAAGCCAAATGGTTTACTGGTATCCTGCCATTTATATGACATCTGCTCCTTTCTTCATCAGACTACTCTATACCTCTCTGTGTACAGGTACAATTAACTTACTTTTTAAAAAGGCCATTTAGTCTGCACTGCTATCAAGCCTGGTTGAATGTCTGTAAAGATGCCTAATGTCTCAATAGGTGCTCTTCTCCACAGGGAGGTTTCTACCATAAATAAAAAAGAGCTTTTACCCTAACATTACTGTCCTTGTCCAGAGTAAAGAGGATTACCTTCACCCTCCCTCTGCAGTTCCTAACTAAAGCATTTTTCTTGTGCAGGCAACATCCTGGTGATACAGGTATGTACATACATTTTCTGCTTTGAAATTAAACAAAACATGGTTGTATGGAAACCTGTCTTCAGATCTCTCGCAAGGTGTTTGCCACATCATTTACTTTCTCTTCTTTGCTCACTATTCCCTCTGTGTGATCAGTCCTGTCAGATGAGATGTTGTAGGATGTGGTTCCAGCCTACATGTCTCCCAAATGCAGGATGCATCAGCTCTTATCAAGCACATGTTCCAACTTCTGCAGAGCATCAGCAGGAATGTTGGCTTAAGGTGTTTATCACAAACAAAAGTGTTCGGAGTTCATCTGAAACAGGCTTCTAAGGTACTAATACAGGAACAAGTTACCATAGGATAGATAAATTTGGAGTGCAACTGTTCCTCTACAGCAAATACACACGTGCACACTTTTTTAACTCAATGAGGAAGAAGCAAAGCTGTGTTGATACCCTAGAGGGTACACTGGGGTAACAGCCAGGACTCTGGTGGTCACACCTGATGCTGTGAAAGCTCGCACTTGACCCCCTCGGTAAGTGCTTCTATTCCCAGAGAAGCCATGCCTCCCCTGCTCTTCCCCTGGCACATGAAGACTTGCAGAGAGCCTGGCAGAGCTCAGCAAGCAGCAAATATGCTGGTTGGAAACCCACCGGCAGGCAGTGGCACCCAGCAGAGGGCAGCGGTGCCTGCGCCAATGTCTCCCCCTCCAGTCCCTGCCGTCCTGCACCACCTATCTCCCCAAAACCACCCTGCATCGCCTCTCAGCTAGACATGTAAGCCTGCTCTCCTTCCCTTTGCAGCTGTAAGGGCAGCAGATGATCGCTCAAGCATCTACATCTGCAGGTGCTTGCCAACCGCTAACTGGTGTCATGGCCCCGTGGTTCTCCTGCCACTTGTACAGCCATGAGTAAGAAAGGGTTGGGATGGAGAAAAACATGGTGGGAGTACTTCTAAATGCTATTACTATTCTGGGGAGATTGGTTTTCTCAGGAAAAAAAAAATAGAACTGTGACCTAGTGGTTAATGTACACGCAGAGGAGTCAGAAGTCAATTTTTATGTGGTTTGAACTGGTTCATTCATATCTAATTAAAATAGAAAGGAGGGGGGTGGCTCATTTTATGCTCAGTTAATCAAGAGACTGCAGAAGCTACTACTTTTCTTCTAGGGATATTGATAGCTGCTGGATTCAGCCCTATTGAAATAGATTGGTTAAACTGCTCTTTTCCATTTAAAGTCATTTCAGGAAACCCTTGAAGACAAAGGCGAAGGCCACAGTACAAAATCGCTGAAGCTGAAGTCCATTTGAAATCTCATTCCAACCCTGAACCACATCTGATTCTAATCCTCAAGCTCCCCTCAAGCTCATCACTATTTTGTTCCATTGTAGAAAACTGGTCCTGCATCCCCTGGTATGCCATATATAAAAGTTGGGATATTCAGAACTTGGCTAGAGAAGATCCTGAAAAACCTTTTTTAGAACTGAAATTAGCTCTATTCTGAGTGGCGTATTGGATTTTAGAGATGCCTGTTGACCTAAATTATTCTGTGACTTTTTGACTGTATGGCCCACATCCTGCCGTTCATATATATGCAAGTTGTATCATGCAGGAAGAAGCTAGTGAGAAGGAACTTCAGCCCTTTCAACCCCTTCTACTCATAGTGCAGTCAAAAAAACATTGGAGACCACTTCTGTGTCTAACAACTCTGCTAATGAAATATTTGAGAAGTTCCTTATGCGATAAGGCTGAAGTAAAAGGGAAGAGCTGGGCAGTGGATCCTTTTGACACTTTCAGGGGATCTGCAATAGAAGAAGAGGCTGCACAATCAGACCACAGTGCCTCAGAGCATGCAAACACACTCATTGCCTTGCTGATACTATTCGTGATGCTTAAAGCTAAGCCCAGGCTTATGTATTTAGTCAGGTGAGAACCATATGTCATATCAGAAGTGAGGACCTTAGGGTGTTTCTACAAACCTTCAAGGAGGAATTGTCATGCCAGCCATGTAAGCACTGGCTTCCTATGGACAGAAGCAGAAATAATCACGATTTGGCTTAGCATCTTGTAACTACAACCCATCTTTTTTTAGAAACTGTAACGTAGAACAATACATGCTTAATTACAGGTAAAACTTTGTCTTTAAAAATATTTTAAAAAATAAACGTTATAGATACCCAACTAGCCTGCTTTCTTCCCATGATACCAGCTGAATTTATAAAGGATATTTTCTTATAAAGCTGACCTCACTCATAAGGACAATCACATGCAAAGCAGCAGAAGCAATCAGTAGACCAGAGTAAACTGATTAACTGAACTGATGAAAAATGGGATCTAAATTCCACTACATTTTCTTAAAAGCTGCTCCTCTCGGAGGCATATGTGAACAGCTTAGTTTAGTTATAGAATCACAGGACCTCATTCTGCTTTCACATCAGAGTAATTCTGAAGTAATTCCATTAAAGAGAGCAGAGTTACAGTGATGTGAGATCACCATCAGCTAGAAATGGAAAATTCCTAATAGCTTATCCAGTTCATAAGCCTAGGGCTAGTATGCAGTTATTCATTGCACTAAAAACGCATTTAATTCTTTAAAATATGAATAGTGGAAAATGGTGCTTGGGAGGTGTTTTGGTCATTTTGTGAAGTTTCTTTAATTCCTCATCCAGTTTCTCCTCTTGGGAAAATCCTTATTTTTGACCGAAAACCAAAACCTCAGCTACATTGCCCAATAAATGAAATACGGAAATGAGGTAGACACACCACATTATGACAGTGTAATTCTGGGTGCCTCATGTGCCCATTCTCCCCTACTGGTTGTGGATCACCATTAGACTAGTGAGACATAAAGGTTTTAAAGAAGTTATTGTAGAGACAAAGCAATATGACAATGCTGGACAGCTTGGGGTATCACCTCTAGGGCCCTATGGCAGAAATTCTTGCATGTTGTGTTAGAATAACAAGCTGTACAGGATGTATCCTTTTGTCAAAGAGATTTCTGTTTTCCAGCAAAAGGTCTATGCTGTAGCATGAAAACATTTCTCACTGAAACAACTCTTCTCTTAGATCTGCTCTGTCTGAAATGCTTCTTCCTACTGAAGAATAATTTCAAAATAAACATTTTAACCAGACCTCATAGTAAAGAGATTTCAAACAGAAGAAAAACTCTCTTTTTTTTTTTGGAAAGGGCCCAGAGGAGCTCCACCAAGATGATCAGAGGGCTGGAGCACCTCTCTTATGTGGACAGGCTGAGAGAATTGGGGTTGTTCAGCCTGGAGAAGAGGTGGGCTCTGGAAGGACCTTATTGTGGCCTTTCAATACTTAAAAGGTGCCTATAAGAAGGATGGGGAGAGACTTTTTAGCAGGGCCTGTTGTGATAGGACAAGTGGTATCATTTTAAACTAAAGAAAAGGAGAATCAGGTTAGACAGGAGGAAGAAATTTTTTACAATGAAGGTGGTGAAACACTGGCCCAGGTTGCCCAGAGAGATGGTAGATGCCCCATCCCTGGACACATTCAAGGACAGGTTGGATGGGGCTCTGAGCAACCTGATCTAGTTGAAGATGCCCCTGCTCATGGCAGGGGATTGGACTAGATGAGCTTTGAAGGTCCTTTCCAACACAAACTATTCTATGATTCTACGCTTCTTTTTTATCCTAGGAATATATAAATATAGCTATTTGAGTCTTTTCACATAAAAGGGTTTTGCTGATGACATGGGAACATTGCAGGAGGGGAACAGTGCTTTACTCTCTCCCTGTGTACTTAGCACCAGAGACGTTTGCTAAAAGCCATTCCTGTTGAGCAACCTGGGCATCGCATGGTTGGTGTACACTGATTCCTGCATCTGAAGGGTTGCGCACCAGCTGCTGCAGAAGAAGTTGCCGATCCCAGGCCTGACAATGGCACTCCAATCGCAGAAATTACTTGTTGACTGCTCAGGGCTAGTAGACATAGAAGTACCGAGTTGCTGGCTTTAACTTCCAAAACTGCTGGTCAACTCTGGTTCTAGTCTTGCTGTTTCCTAGCATTTTGTTCCAAGTCTCAAGGTGCTTGTGGTTCAGGTGAAGGAGCTGGAGTAAAGAAGAAAGGCTGTCTCTGGCCAATGCGGGGAGCTAGAGGTACTCTTGGAATATAGACACATTGATTCAGAGAAAGGTCTCCAGGCAGTTGAGGCTTCTGTACATCACTAGGCTGTACATACATTCACGATAGCAAGCATTTCTTGATGCTGTTGGAAAAATACCTGAAGATCTGATCCCTCCTGCTACAGTTGAAGGCTTCTAGCCCTTTGGTGCATGGAGAACCCACTCTTAAACACCCGTTAAAGCATATTAGAAGAAATGCACTATCATCAAACCTATGAGGTTCTGGTAGAGACTTCTGAACAGAGTCACAACAAGAAAAACTCTATCTGTAAGACGAGCTTGATGTTGTAATAAAGAGTTATATTGTTACATAGAGCTTGTTGTTGTTATAAATTACGCAGTTGCCTGCTACACAAGGGGAAAATAATTTATCCATTCATCTCTTATACTGTATGTCATTATAAAGTCATGTGATTTCTAAGCAAAAATCTCATAATTGGGGAGACTGACCTGGACTGAACAATAAAAATGTTCCCACAGAGCAAACCGCTTAATAGTTTTTATAAATGAGGACAACTGCTTAGATGCTAAACAGGATTTCACAAATAAGTTTTTTTATTAACGATTCATTTGCCTTACACCTTTAAAAGCTGAGGTCTAAAATCAATCTGCTTGTGAAAGTCCTTGCTAAAGCGTGTGAGGCAAATGTGACCGTAAATCACACAAGATACTAAGCAGAGTCCAATACCATTTCCCTGTGAACAAAAAGCAGTAAGAAATCTCACAGCTGCTGTTCCTGCCCTTCAGCAACATTTAATTTTTACTGATTGACACAACACCTACGCACCACAACATCCACAAGAGGCATCAGGTCTGTTTCAGGAAAAGCAAATTATTCCATATTGTCAACAGCTGGCAGAGGCCACCAGGAACTGCTTCTTCATTCGTTTTTCTCAGACGCCCGTTAAGAACTGTCATCACATATCAAACAAAGCAAGTATCGGGCAGCATGTGTGTTTCGATGCTGGCATACAAGGCCTGTTCCCCTGCTACTGGGAGGCGTGTAGTGAGTCATGTCAGCCATGACAAGTGAGCAAAGCAGGTACAAAGTGGGCCCAAACTTTCCAGAGGTGATCACCTTTGAAGATCACTTTTGCTGTGGGTGGTAATGGCAAAAGAACAAAGAAAATAATCTGGACCTATTCAAACCAGGTACACTGCCTCATGAGATGAAGGCTGTTGCCTCCATGGCGTTAATATTTGCCCTTCACTGTGGACTGATGGGGGCAAAAGGACTTTGCATGATGAAGTCAAGAGCTACCCCTCAGCATTATTTGAACTGAGATAAACAGGGCTTTGAGGACTGTGATGTTCTTTTTATCTATGCAGATTTATGATTAACTTTTGTGGGAGTACTGTACATGTATGGGTAGGATGTACAGGATATCCCTTGATATGTACAAAACATGGTATATGAAAAAAGTTTTGTCATTTGTGTGTAAGCCATTTTGGCCAATATTAAAGTCAAAAGGCAACATGAAATACTGCACATGCTTGTGATGCAGTAGTGAAGAATAAAGTGTTTCACTGAAGAGGGAGCTGGAGGTGTGTGAAATATATTTTCCACACTATAATGTGATCAAGATACTGGGTAAATGCCACTGCTGCTGAGAAAGGACTACAGATATCTCCAAAGCCCTAAGTGGTTAGGAACTTGATTTCTCAGTCATGTCCAAAACTCAGCAGATTTAGTAGAATAGCCTCCCCTTAGTATGATTAGGTGCTTGGTTCAATACTGAGTCAGAGAGAATAACATTACTCACTGAGTCACCACCTCTGCTTCCTCCAGTGCTGCCTTCTCTCTGCTGGTTATCCACTCAAGCCCAAACATGCTTAGCATACACGATCTAACAGGACTGCACTCCTGAGAATGATGGCTGGCACAGAATGAAAGCCCTGTGAGTGCCAGTGTGTCACAGTAATCCACACAAGAGTTGCTGTTGATGAGGTCTGCTGGGTGATTTTTGGCATGAAAACCATGCTTACCTCTCAAGGAGACTGTACGTGTTCAACCCCACTCTCCATCACCTCCACAAATACTACCTGCCTGGATGCCTTCCTGTGTAACCTCATCTAGGTGTTCCTGCTCCAGCAGGGGGATTGGACTAGATAATCTTTTGAGGTCCCTTCCAATCCCTAACATTCTGTGATTCTGTGATTGTGTGATTCTGTGTGTGAGTTGCATTGAACAGATTGCTGAGCCCAAGCTCATGCCATGCAAGGGAAAGCTTCAATTGCCTGAGGAATGCAGCTGTCTTGCACCCCTCTCCTCTGGAGACGTCTGAGCCTCCCAGAAAGGATGTGGAAAAGCCCGAAACCCATGCTGTGTTTGATCTGAGCTGTGCTTAGCCTATCTCTTTTCTTTGCAAATATACTGAACTCATTTGGGGTGGCAAGAAGAGAGCTTGTGCTAGAAATAGAAGATCTATATTTAACACATGGTCTTAACACAAAATAGAATCACTGTGGCCCCTCAAAGTTAGGAAGTTTTGCTTGGAAATGCATTCCAGGGTTTATCAGATTTCTCTCATCTGCAGCATCCAAGAGAAAAAACTTCCTATATATAGTGTAATTGCATGCCCAACAGGCTGGACCCAGATACATACTTTGGTTTTAAGATTAAAAAAATCTTCTGGTCACACACATCATGCACATGTAAGTAATTCATAGTCTTCAAGTACTAACCCTTCACAGCCTGAAGCCTGGGCAAGTTCCTTCTCTATTCTCACAGGCCTGTTATCGTTATGCAAGCTTTCATTCTGAAACTCAAACTCACATGAAAAATACCCAGGTTAGTGAATCCGAAACTCAGCCTAAGCAACCCAAATGAAAATGCTGTGTGTCTGTTAACCCAATCTTGTTTCTCCTCTTATGGGTAGGCTGCTTATTCTCCCAACAGCCCAGCTCATCCTGCCATATATGAAGTTTTCTGCAGGTATGATGGTTTGGCTTCAGCTCCTCAGACTCTCTTCACATGTCCCTGCCCTGCACACTCAAACCTGTATTCTTTCATGTCTCCAAGGAGGGATGGTGGAAATAAGATTCCTGGATCTTCACAACTATTTTTTTCTGTACTACTTATTGTATGGCCACAAGTATCGACCTCCGAAGCTGAAGGCTGTGCTTTATTACCCATCAGTCCTCAGGCAAGCTGCTTCTGCTACTGCCTGATGATCTAGAAATGAGGAAGAGTTTCTGGGGTAAGTTCCAAGTAATGGAGGATGAAGAGTAAAGTAAGGTTGAAGCCTGCAGAGGTCCAGTGTTTAGGTGCTTCCAAGAAGGTTTAAAATAGAGTATCACACCAATAGAAGGAACAAAATACTCTAACAGACTGACCACGATATGGGTGGAAGGAGATGTCAGACCTAACAATTAATTCCTTCATGGCTTTGGTCAAACTACTCAATATTTCTGCCTGTATTTTTTCCACACATAAAATGGATATAATAATATGTACTTTTTCAGCTATTGTAGCATTTTGATTAAAAATTGCCTTTTTAAAGCCCTATGGAATATCTTCCATTCAGAGACACAAATGGGAAAGATTGCCAGCAGACATTAATATCTAGGGAGAAGACAAGGAAATGAAAGCACAGGTATTAAAGGTGCCAGAAAGAATAAAGATGGAACCAGGAAAGAAAAAATATTATTAGAGCCATCTAAGGGCTGGACAAAAAAGGGAGGGGAGGAATACAATACGGAAAAGATAAAGGAAAGGTAATTTTTCACAAAGAGAAATGAAAAGAAAGCAAGTAGTAACAAATACGAACAAAGAGAAAAAGCAGTGAGTTAAGAAGGAAGATGGAAGTGTTAGTTTCTCTTAGTAGGACTTGTTACCATGTAAGTACCAGCAAATGGATTGCACAGGAAAAGGACAGGACAGAAATAAAAAAAAAAGTAGAAAAGTAGATTATCAGGGAAAAGTATAAGTCAAACCTAACATTTTAATGATTTTTTAAAAATATTTTTTCAGTAACTGTGTTTTTCTTTGAGAAACAAATATTTTTTTATTAAAAATAGTTTTCAACAAGAATCTTCAATGTTGCTCAGAAAGAAGAACAGAAAACCTAAGCTTAGTAACCCAAAACCTTTCTGCGTTATAATTAAAACTTCAGTGTTTTCGGGGTATTTTTACAAAAAAATGATGTTTCTGCAAGATAATCATCACCTCCCAAACACCTCTATTTTTAGGCCTCTGTTCTCAATTAACCTGGTACTAATTTGCAGTAGGGCTCTTTGCAGCACCGCAGCAATATGGTATACCAAAGGGTTACAAAGGAGCCTGCCTGGTATCAAAAATCCATGCCAGTGGTTTATGGCAGCTACCAGCCAGCCTTTCTTTTTCTCGCTGGGAAGAGAAGCATGGGATGTCAAATCTTCCTGTGAGAACTTCCCACAGAAGAAAATCATGATGGGAAAGAAAGAGAGTGAAAAAAACACAATGTACAAGAATAACCTTAGCAAGGATGAATCCTGATTTGCACCTTGGATGTGTGATTGAACCCCAGATCATTCACAAGTAATCCTTTTGCTTTTGTTGGTACATGTCTGAAACACCAGCTAAACTAAATGCGCTCTGGGACAGATTCTGTAACAACTCTGTCAGAACAGACAATCACAGTCGTAAATGTGAATAAGTCACCAGAGCATATCTGTTGCTTTCTGCCCACAGAAATTTGTCTTAGTGGCACTGTTCCCATTTACAAGCTTTGTGCTTGAGGGGATGAGAAAAGCTGCCCAGATGATCATGGGAAAGTTTATACATACAGCCACTCAGCCAGCAAAGCTCTTGGTGAAACATGCTACGAGGCTGGTGCCTGCCTATGGATGTGTCTCTGAAGGCATTCAGCCTCCAAGCAGGTTGGCTTGCTGAGGCCATGGATCTGCTCCAGCATCTGCTGACTGGAG
Source organism: Nesoenas mayeri (assembly GCF_963082525.1). NCBI lineage: Eukaryota > Metazoa > Chordata > Aves > Columbiformes > Columbidae > Nesoenas > Nesoenas mayeri. The sequence continues at coordinate 68,273,023 of NC_137541.1, read as the reverse complement.
CAAAGCAGATGTCCAAGGGGCAGGAGGGCACCGTGAAAGAAGTCATTTGCCAGTGCACTGGTAAAAGTTTTGGTGGACACAGCCATAGTTGCCAAAGGACTCTTAAACATTTTGGTGGACAGAGGTAACTCCTTCTCCTGTGTAGTTGCACATCAAGAGTCCCGGTGGGTCTAGCATTATCCTTACCTCACTGACTGCACAGACTCCTCGTCACTGAGCAGTCCCCAGGCCGAACATGACTGGCACTGCTAGAAAAATCAAAACATGGTATCAGCAGTTCCTCACTGTGATGGAAGCCTAGAGACCTGTTCCTCCTGGCTTCACCTACCTGGCACAAGTGAACTCTTGTATTTGTCATCGTTGGTGTTGCTATGGCCACTGCATGCAGGTATAAACCTTGCCCAGAGGACATTGTTAGAAGAGAATAGGGTGCAGCTCGGGAAAGGGTATTGCTCTATTGACATGATTTGTTTTCATGACCCATCCCGGTCTCTGGAGTTTATCCATTCAGTTGCTTTTGCAGGAAATCTCCTCATGACAGAGCACTAGTGTATTTAGTAATAATATTTTACATCTATGTTGGGCTCTGCGCATTCCAAGTGCTATACAAACACAAACTCATTCATCTTATCTTTTTATCTCATGACAGTTGCCTGCAGTGCTGAGTTGGTTTGATCCCAGCCTCACAGACCTTTCAACAGTGGAATTGTTACCTGACTAATTATCTGTCTAAATCACCATGAAGGACTGGTAGCTGGGCTCCACGCTCAGTTTTAACCAGCAGCTCCCATCACTTCAGTGAGAGGCCTCCAGGTTTTTCTGCTGCTGAAGGCAGGAAAAAGAAAATATTGGAGGCAATTTTAGTTTAATTTGTTATCACCATGAGGGAGTACACTAGGAGCAAAACTGTTTTTAGAATCACAGAAACACTTGCTGTTGATTCATGGGAAATGCAGGTGAATATCTCTATTAATTTTACCCGCAGGCAATAGTGAGGTGAGGCTAATATAGGGCTAACTTCTACTGCTCCTACCTTTTCTCTGTTTGCTGTCTCCAAACTCATTCATACCTCCCTGGATAAATAATCAATTCAGAGTAAGTTACTAGGATTGTGAAAATAGACTAATCAGCAGAGACAGCTATGTCTTGGAGTCCAAAACATTTAGAGATTAAAGTGAGAATTTTTCTCAAAGCTGATCTGAGTTAGAGCATGAAAGGAAATTGAAACAAGTAGCAGATGTTGTTGTAGAAAGAGGGAGAACATAAGGCAGAGATTAGGCACCTTTTAGACATGGTCTAAAACCTCTATACTTTATTTGTGGCTCTCTACAGACTGGATAAGGCTGAACATGGCAGTGAAAAGACAGTATGCCAAATGAGAGGAACTCCATAGGTATGAAAGTAGTTTTATAAACAGTGAAACCAAACTCAATGAAGCTCTGTGCACCAAAACTGGCAGGAACAGCTAGGCTCCAAAATGCCGCATATACTAACATGTAATAATTCAGTGCAAAGTCTAAGTCCATGCCTTTAGAGAATTTTTATCCTAACTTAGGATAGGTCGTTTGTTGCAAAGAAGTAATAACATTTCCTATAGCAGGCAATCTTAAGAGGTCCTCCTGCTTGCTGCATGCAACTCTAGTCCAATGCTGATGAACTCAGACTGGAAGAACTGCACAGAAGAACTTCAATGAAGGTGTACATGGAATGGCTGCTGAGGATGGGAAAAAATGAGTAATTATCAAACAGAAGTCAGTCCTAATATTTGGAAACATTATAACAGTGGTGAATTCCAAAATCAGAACTGAATTAACTCTGTCAAAGGAAATTAAGGCAAATGGAACAAGCTATCTCACACTAAAAAGTCAACAGAAAGTGGCTTGTTTAGCTTTTTTAGATTAGGGAAAAAAAAATTTCAGCAGGTATGTTACTTTCCTTTTTGAAAATATGGGAAAGAAAAGAGCTATTTAAACTGAAGACAATGTTTGCATAGGGTACTGCGTATAAACTACTCATAGAGAAATGTATGCAGGAAATCAGAAGAATGTTTCAAACCATCAGAGGAAGGAAGTTTTGGAGGAGCTTTCAAGAGCAGCAGCAGGAGAAAACTTTCTATTCCATTAAAAAAAAAAAAAAGTGTATGAAAGGAATTACACTGTGTGGTTTCCCTTGGCATCAGGAAACAGGACTCAGCTACTTCAGATGTCATTTCCAGACCTGTTTCCCGTGTATCTCCTCTTTCCCTGCCACCCCAGACTTTTTCAGGTTTAATACATGATTTAAAACCCTAGTCTTTAACATTAATGCTGAGTACTAGCATGAGATGTAAGAGTAGAAAAAATGCTCCAAGCTTAAGTTTCTAAAATTTTTCTTAATTTAGCCTTAGGAATGAAAAAAACAGAGAGGAAGGATCTCTCACTAACCATCATCTCTTTCGTCACATTGGCTGTCTTCAGGACCCTTCTTCATAGCAGCAACCCAGACTACCTGGTGTGTTTGAAGCAAAGTCTTCGGTTTGCCTTTACCACACCCACTTTCTAGATGATATCCTGTTAATGCTTGCCTCTGTCCTTTACTGCTGAAATCTAGATGCTGAGTTTAAGCCCCATGGGCCCAGGATCCTCAGTCCGTCTTTGCTGGTCAGGCTTTCAGTGTTACAGTGTTGCATGGAGAACTTTTTTTCCTACTATTCCTGCCATGTTTGCTGGCTGTGTCATGTAAGACAATTTGTCAGGTATGTCTAGCCAGAGTACATTAGAGCCATGAATAGAGACATGACAAATCTAACCAGCTGAAAAAAAAATGTTTTATGAGGCCAACAAAAGCTGCAGTGACTGATTGAATACCTCAGACTATTTCTCCTTGAGAAAGGCCTCATCTTTTTGTTGAAGTTATTGATTCAAGTCAATGTTAGGCACAGTTCTCCACCAGTATCAGCTAGAGTGCTTATGGGTTCAACACGGTGCTTGAGGAAGCTTGAAGTTCAAAACTCTAAAGATGACCTCTGAAACGATGATCCACTGTCCCTAAAACACAAGTGTGACAGTTCCCATGTCACAGCCTCCTGCCAGCATTTGAGATGACAGTTTTAACATCCATAAAGAAGGCTGTCCTCACTGCCCTTTGCTTTCAGTCTGAGCGGGGGGTGATCTATGGGATTCTCAGTCAAGAAAGCCTGTGCGAAATGACTCCCTGAGTTTGGCAGAGCCAGGCTGATGACAGCTGAGCTTCCACTGGTAGCCTGGGGCACGAGCTATGCCTAGGAGTCTTGAACTTTGCAAGCGAACTACTGGAAAACTTCCCCCACTTGGGGAGGTGATGCCATGCCCAACCCTGCCCCCATGCCCAGGCCTGGAGAAGGAGCCTGATACCAAGTTTAGCCACCATCTGCTGCAGTCTACCTTCAGCTGCCAACAGCATTTTTGTGCCCGTGGGGACGTGAAACTGCTGTTTGCGCACAAGGTGTAACTGTTTGACAGCCGAGCCTACTACGTCCTTGTTGCTCCATCTAGTACTGTTATTGCTGTACCAGCCTTTGATAAGGCAAGGGTCTGAGATAGCTACTGTACTTTCAAGTCTGCCTCCAAATAAGCGGCTACCTTTCATCTTTGTTTTATTGCCAAGGACAGAGACAGACAGGCCAGACCACTGGCTGGCTAATAAGTAATAGGGAACTTTGCAGAGTCCCACAGTCCTCCTCATAAGGTGATGTATTTTTTATACATATAGATTTATACTTATATATTTTTATATCTATAACTCCCATAGTGTGAGAAGCAGGCAAGGGCCAGCACATGGTGCATGCATACACCAGTGGAAATACATGTCTGCAACAGACTCAGCTGTAACTGAGTAACTTGACAGAAAGAACAAACTCTTTCAGCCCTTTGCACTTTCCAGTCCCGAAATATGATAGCTTAATCATTTTCTAGACACAAAATGTCACCGAGATAAAGCAAAGTTTATAAAGGAGGACTGGTCACATCACAGAAAAATCTGGTAATATATCAAAGCAAAGAAACTCAAAGTTCAGGAAACATTTGTTTTCCTCAGAGCTTCCCCCTTTCCTCTCTCAGCACTCACAAAGCTGGAAATTAAGCCTGAAAGTTCCTTAAACAAATATAGCTCTGTCCTTTACATCACCATATGGCTCACCATCAGTGCCACATTTGGTAAACTGTGAAAGTCGAAACCCAGTTGCTTTGTTCCAGCTCTTCACAGATATACACAGATACACTGAAATTTTGCTGAAATAACTGAAATTGGAGTTTCGTCTGATAATTAGTTTATAGCTTTATATGGCTTATAGTATCATCAAACCCATTCAAATTTAGACAGGATTTTCTCCCCACCAAATTAAGAACATCTTAATGCTTTCAAAACCACATTTCATCTGACAGAAGCAGCACTGCCTTACCATGAGGGATGGAGTTATTGCACTATGCCTCTCTTCTAGAGACATCATTTACAACTCTGCAGAGTCTCATCAGTGTCTCTGCTTAGATCCCTATCCCATTAATCTGGGTTATATCAATAAATTTCAACTAGGAAGCCAGGGTCAGCTTTTGCCTTCATGCGCATAACACAGTTGAAGTGATTCACATGAAATGCCACCACACTAATATCAGTATGGGCAGGAGGCAATTCTGGCCTTCCACATTTCAGTCTGCACCACTCCGTGTTTTTTTGTTGTGTGTCTAGCTATTGTGTTAGGTGCTATGCAAAAAATAAATGACTAGGAGAAAGAGCCCAAGAGGAGGAGTTTGTTCTTCCAAGCAATTCATACCCTCCTCTCAATAACCACACAGCATTTATTATCTACCTTGAGAGGACAAGGGTTGGTTTTTGTAAAGTGTATAATTACATGTGTGCACTGTATAGAACTGTCCCTGACCCCTAGCATAATTAGTCATGTGGTTTCTTGTAAGTGCTTCTTGGGTGCTTAGATGAATCACTGAATTTTGAGGTTTGTCATCAGTAATTTTTGGTAACACATCTTAGCCAACAGCATGATTTTCCATATTTGTTTGGTTTTTTATTTTATGTTCCTTTACCAGAAGACCTTTGGGGATTGGTGGCTTTCTACAGCTGACTGTCTGAATGGTTAGGCTGGGTTTACTAGCCGTATTTTTTTTATAATGTCTTAGTGTTTGTAAAAAGCCCTGGGGCCTGTACAAACTTGCTGGAGGATGCAGTCCCAGCCCTGGGGAACTTTCATTCTCCACCAAGAGTGACAGGGTATGGAAAAGCACACAAGCAAAGCTACGAGAACGAGGATATAAATAATCATATCAGTCATGGATTTCCAGAAGTATGTAGATGCTCAAAGATATATCAGGGACCGAGACAAATGCATAATAAAAATACGCAAAGCAATGTATTGATTGTGTTGGATGTTTTATTTCCATGGAAGATTAGCAGAACTTAAGTGCCACCTTCTCTCTGTTTTGTACGCCACCACAGTGCCTTAGCACATAATTAAATACATGATGGCTTTTATAAACCTGCATTTATTTTTATTTTTTAAAGCTGAGTTTTCGTAGATTCATACTAGAAAAATAATCCCTGATGGAGGTGTTTCTGGAGATGGAGAAAGGATAAGAAACTGATGTAGAAGTGGTGCAGAAGAGAAAATAAAAGTGAGAGGGAAGAAGGTAAAAAGAACAAGAAGACAGAGTGGTTAGGGTAAGGGTTTGCAGTGAGAGCAGCTGAGTGTCTTTAGCAGTAGAGAAGAGCAGGATAAAGAAATCAGGACCAAAGGCAGTGCAGGTAAAAAAAGTATATATAAATAAAATAAAATCCCAGTGATTCCTGAGACTAACAGGCCAGTTTTGCTGGCTTTCTGCAGACCAGGTTTCAGGAACAATGGTGAGCTTTACAGCAATAGCAACAAAGCTACAACTACCCACTATCCCCGCCTCACAACAAAAGCAAAAGCAGCAAGTTGCACAGTAAAGACAAATGCACTTTCTTGTTACTCCAATGCTAAACCTACCTGCCATGAATCCTTTCATTTCTTTTCTCCAAGGACTGTAACATTTCACACTGTGGCAGACTGATACAGATTGTATTTGCTGTATAAACATTAGTGGTTGTGGGCACGAAGCTCAGAAACAGGGAATCTCCTTGGTTCCAAATACCTCAGGTCTGTTCCTCAGAGCTGCACCGTTACCTCAAAGACGTGAATTACACCATGTTTCCCAAGAAGAAGCCTTGAGTTTGCTGTCTTGGAGATGATATTCGGTATGAGGCAAAGGGGACTGCAGGGTGGGAAAGAGAGGAAAAAGGAAGGGAAAGCCAAGCTTTTGCAAGCAGACACTCATGTAAGTCCCTGCCTCTAACAAGGCTTTCTAAGCCTGTTTGAAGCCTGTAACTCCACAAGTGGCTGTCTCACTTCCCAGCAAGGCACTGAGGTTGGGGCTGGTGGATGGGAGATGTCAGAGGAGAACCATCAGCTTGGTCTGTGAGGATCTTAGGTACGCATGCCTGAGGAATGGAAATACATTGCTTAGCACACGTTCATGCTGGAAAATGAGTTACAGTATGCCTCTGGCCTCACTGCTAATGAAAGAAGGACGGATGCCACCACCTCATGCATAACCAGGCACCTCTTCTGCAAAGCAGAGACAAGTGTCCACACACCTGCAGGCACTGCACTCTGTTCCCTCTGCAAGGGCTTGCCAGGCAGTGGAGCACAACCAGGCTGGTTTTGGCTGAAGTCCAAGTGCCACTTGAAGATTTTTATCCAGGTGACTGTGTGTTCTGTTTTTTAATCTCTAACATCCTAGTTTAAATCAGACTGACCTCAGTATCAGCCTAACAGAGCGGATCATTTGGTGACACAGAGAAATGAAAACTTTCCCCTTGGGAAAGGAGAAGAAAAGTTCATCTGCAGAGCCAAATTGTAAAAAACCATGCTACTCCTCCAAATCCATGCCTAGATTGGGTGGTCAGGAGCATCCTGGAAACCAGGAACTTCGAGCAGAGGAAGAGACAAATCCAAGTGCAGATTGGAGAATACCTCTACTCACATCAAGCAGTGGAAGGCAAATAAAATGCAGACAATGCTTAAAAACTCCTGCACTGTTTTTTCTGGTGTTTTGATAACAGACATTAAGAAGCTTGACAGCTGCAATAATTTCTCCTGCTATGGTCATTGTATCTTCTTTAAAACTGATCAAGTCAGTACAAGAAGCAAGATGTCACTATCTATTGAAACACTGTGATTTTGGTTTTGAAATTTCTGTAAAAAGTAAATATGCTTGATTTGGAGAAATCCTGATTAAAAATATGTACTACAGCCACAGAGGCAGTCCCCTGCTTTAAAATCCTATCTTGAAGCTATCAAACTTACCTTCCACTCAGTCCATTATGAAGAGTCTTAACTACATTGAGGACTTGGCCAGCCAGCCACTGACTTTCATTTCTTGATGCTTTCTTGATCTCTTATAACTCACTGCTGACCATATTGTTGGGTTTTGTTTTTGTTGTTTTGGTTTGGCTTTTTGTTTTTGTTTGTTTTTTTTTTTTTTTTTTAAGTATGTGTGGGTGCGTATTAGCTGTTAAAAAGCAATTTGCATACCTTAGCTGCACTCAGCCAAGAAGCAGCCACAGAACTCAACCTAATAAATCACAACAAGGGGAACTCACAACAGTGGGGCACTCATACTGCCTTTGGAGCACTGGAGTCTGATAGCAGAGCTGCCAGATTCACCCTTGCCCACTTGAGGCTCCAGGAGGACATGTCCTCCAGCAAGTTGCCACAGCCCTAGTTGAGCATGGTAAATATTTTCAGCCAAAACAAAGGGGAGATGAGTGTTTCCAGCAGTTTCCAAAAATCAAATTCAAACACTGCCCCAATTCTGCTCCAGTGTTGTTTCTGTTATCTGGCCAGCTCTCATTAATAGCTTCTTTTGGACCCATAAAAAACAGGCACATAGAAAGAAAATACTCTCCTGACAGGCAGACCAGGCTCTTTTCAGGAAAACAAAACAAAACAAATAAAACAAAATAAAACAAATATATATATACCCACACATATATATGAGGAAGAAATAAATTGGGTTTTTTGGAGCGTGTTTGCCACAACCCCCCCCCTTCTCCATCATTTCCTAGGAGAGCACACTGATTTCATTGAAGGCAGGTTGTTTCATGGTCTCCCTTAACACAGCTCCACTAATAAAAACACCATTGAAAAAAAGTGTACCAAAGGCTAGAGAATACCTGGAGTGAGCACAGCCACAAGCTCATGCATTTGCCACCATGTGGGGAAATACAACTTGCCACAGAAAAAGACAGGGCAAAGTTTTTATCCAGTGTCTGTCTTAGGATACAGAAAAGGTCTTGAGTGATTTTAAAGCTTCTCTCTTTTCCAAATGATATCAGGAGATCTAGCAAGACAGAATGTTATCTTATACCCCTTGCTTCACTTGCCATCTTAGATGGTCATAACTGTATTTCCAAACTGTTAGTTTGGAAATATTGACAACCTTTTCCTGTTCCTGAAGACCAAGGCAGTGTTTTTGGTGAGGTGTCCTGGGTACCACTCACCTGTCACCCTTCCAGAACAGTATCAGAGTGTTTTGTCCTGTTGATCTGTGCCAGACAGCTTGCTAGAAAGCCCAGCACAAGCCAGCCAGCATAACCAAATACAACATCTTCTGCTTCGGTTAAAAAAAAAAAAAAAGAAAAGCCCAGAAACTGGGCCATGTCTTGAAGTAAATAAATCATTAAGATCTATGGAGATCTGAAAAGAGGAGTGTTTTATAGTGGTCTTATTGTAGAGGTTTGATAGTAACCAAAGTCTTGAACTTTGGCTTTGGTTTTAAAAACATTCTAGTGCTCGGGCTGATTTTCAACAAATCCAGCTCTGGGGCTTCTGGCATGGGATCAAAAACTCCAAAAGAAAAGAGTCACAAAGCTGCTATCATATAGAAAATTCACTCTTCCAATTCAATTTTGCCAATAAAACCTGATAGTTAGCATTCCTGGGACAGTCTTTGGGGTGGAGCAGGGTAGGCCTGGATGATGGTTGACACAGAATCATAGAATCATAGAATCATAGAATCATTTCAGCTGGAAGAGACCCTCAGGATCATCAACTCCAGCCATAACCTCACCTAACTCTAGCACTAAATCATGTCCCTGAGAACCTCATCAAAACGCCTTTTAAACACCTCCAGGGATGGTGACTCCACCACTTCCCTGATCATAACAGCAATGACATTGACATATCACTTACTCCATCTCCTTTGATAGAAAAGGCACTGGATACTCATGCCTAATTTGGATCTTGCAAGGAGGACTGGTAAGTAGGGGGTGCACACATCCAATATGATGGTGAAATGATGGTGACAGTAATGATGGGTGAGTAATTAGGGGCAGACCTATGGTTCCTGTGGTCTGCTGTTGCATGAGTGTTTTCCCAGTCAGCAAAACCAACATGAGGCAGTTTGATCCTTAGCATTTCCCTGCTTGGCCCAATCAACCCTTCCTTCCCTGCACTGCAGGTCACCACACCAGGTCAGCCAGCAGAAGCATTCACTACACATTGAAACACGGTATATGTAGAACAGAACCTCCAACAGAAAAGTAATTTATTCACGTATTCATATCAAACTAAACCCACTTAATTTAAAAATACATGTTAAAGCATTTACTTTCAATTTTAAAACCTCAGACCTACAGCACCTCATGCCCCCATATAGGGGAGGGCAGCCGTTGTGTCTTGCTCCTCCTCCTCTCCCCACATTGCCCAGCCGTGTGCTCTCCCAGCCTCGTGCTCCAGCACTCACTGCTTTTGCTTCTGTGAGCTGCTGTGACTAACTCAATAGAAAGCTACCCGGCCAGACTAGCTTCCCACTGCCCTAGAACATCACAGCATTTCAGACAACCAGACGGATGAGTAGTCTCTTCTCAGTATTGTGGGGAGCTGTGCCTTTAGCTTACGTACTCCTCTTTCAGACAAGCCAGGCTCAGTGAGCTGCTGTCTCTTCCCCACAGCCCTGTCTATTCCCATCCCTCCCACTTGTGTTCAATGTAGCCGTCAATCCTCCATATAACAAGTCATTTTGGTACCCTGGTGTGAAGGAACTCTGTTCTTTGCTGTTGCCAAATGAGTTTTCAGTCAGATAAGCCACTGGAAGTGACTCACACTGTGGCCACACAACAGCTGCTTTCAGTGCAAGGGGATCAGAGGCAGCACCTACCTGAAAAAGTGCAACTTCCCTTAAAAAGCACACCTCCCATCCAGCCCAATCAACTTAATTTAAGAACTGCTGTGGGCCTTGGGACATTCCTGCCTGTAGCTGTGCATTTTTGTTCTTTTGTTTGCACCAGCACTGATGCTCACCCCACACAGAACTGTTCCAGCTTGCTAAACTGGAAGAAAACAGCTTACTTTTTTGAAGGGGTTTGCTGCAGGTTTAGCAGGCTGGACTAGCTTACCTTGTGGATTACGGAAGGAGAGTGAGGAAGGGCAAAGCAGCCCCTGTTCAGATCAACTGCACTCACCGAGGAAGCTCAGCAAGAACCTGAGCCTGCAGCGAGTTCCCTGTAAACGATGACACTCAGGATTTACCCCCTTCATGTCGAAGGGAATGTTAGCTCTGAAACTGCACGGTGGTAATACAGATAAGCTCTCTGGCTGCTGATAGTTTTATTAGAAACATCCATCTAATAGGATAATCCCTAACTCAAACAGCTCTCCCCAGGGTCAGAAGCCACAACTATGCTCAGCCCATACAGAAAAACCTCAGGTTTTCTCCACAACAGCTTCCTGTAAATGTCACACATTTGTCAATACAAAAATCTGCTGGATATTGAAAACAGAGGATGTGGAGGCAGTATGAAATGGAATATAATTTAAAATAAATAACACAGGGGCTACCACGAAGTGTACTAGTGACTTTTACACACAACTGAGTGGAACCCACTGGACTTTTCATGTTCAAATGAAGTTGACACATAATTTTGAGTCTGCTGCCTCCCCCCCCCTCCCAGCCACACATTTTAGGAATGTGGGAAGAGACTTTGACTCCATTGCGGCACACATTGCATGTGATCTTACTGAAAACCTAATTTCAAGCACAGAAATAGGCCAGCTTAAATACAAAGGGAAAACATAAATTAGGCCCAAATATTCTCTGGGAGCAACCAAAGATGAGAAAAAGGAAAGTGAGGGACAGATAACCAATGAATAAAATGTATTCCTAAATGCTGGGAGTTTTAAAAAAAGATGCTTTCACAGGAGTATTCAAAACAAAGTAGAAGCAAGGTGGAAAGACCAAGTGATGTCCTGCCTGTTTTATTTTCATTGAGCAAAAGCACAGAGAGTAAACAAAAAGTACAGAGAGAGAGAATGCAAAGGTTAGTTCAAAATACTTTTAGCTTTAAACTGTCAACAGCACATCAGCCAGAAGCTTTAACTCATATGTGTCTCTCTGATAAAAAGAATCTTATTTATTTCATTTTTTTGAGTGGTCCAAAATTCTGTCTCTATTTGCGTCATTGCTTTGTGGGTTATTCTGACGCTTTGCTTAGCATGTGCTTGCCTTTCTAACAAGCCAGGGCAGCCAGAGCAATGCACTCCTCAGTAGCATTAAAAGAGAAGAAAAACCACTCCAGAAATACACGGCAGGGATGAGTAAGCAAGCCTGCCTGGTTGTTGACCTGCGATATACTCAGCAATTCCAGCAGAGGAAATATTTATCTTAGAAGGGCGCGTAGCTTCCGCTGGGTTTTCACTCCAGCACTTAAACTGGGTGCTGAAAGTTTTAATGATTAGATGATTTTTTTCCCCCTTTTGAGTCACAGCAGTGACTTTTGCTGTGTGCTTTACCTGCTTGAGCAAACAGTCGGTGCTGTTTGGTGTATTTCAGGGGCTGACCGGGAAACTTCTCTCAATGTCCAGCGACAGCCCAAAATGTTCACCTCCCTTGCAAGTTAGCAACATGGATAAATAGCAAAGCAGATTGGCTGGGTCACAGGTAGGCGACCTCCCCTCCTCCAATAAAATCTGCCTTCCTAGGCTGGGTCTCTGGAATCCTAACACCGCTGTTAGGCCAAGAGCAGAGATCCTCATGCCTGTGGTATTTGCTCAGAGGGCATGACCACTTTGGGCAAGTCTTTCATGTGAGTCAGCTTTAGCTGATCCATGGGAAAATTCCTTTGTGTTGTCAGGCAGGGTTTGCTCACAGTTTCAAAGGATAATCCGACTGAAAGGAAAATGCATCTAAATTTTAGCATATTTCAGTCAGCTCTTCAATTAAACCTGGTGCAAAGCAAAGGATGCTTGGTTTTCTTTGCAGGTCAATTTTAGTAAGGAGAGCCCTCAATAAGGAACAGCTTTCTGAAATATGCCACTCTCTTGCTGGATTCTACATCATCTCTGACCACAACAAACGTCATATATGCAAACAGCATTGAAATAGATTCAGAAGAAATGTTTAAATTCTGACTATGACACCTGGAGAAAGCAAATTAAAGAGCTAATCCTTCAAACTTTTATTCCTTTGGCTACCCTGTGTACTGTCAGGTTCTTTAGCCATCGAAGAAGAGGCACCAGGGCCAGCGCAAAGTCAGGGCAGAGTACCTTCCACTCACCTCCCATGTTCCTGCGTGAGGAGCACCCAGAAGCCTTCACTCCCTCATCGTCGTGGAAGGGCTGTTCATTCAGGACAGACCAAGGGCACTGGAAATCCTGGTGTCATTTTGATTGCCCAGTCAATGGCTGGGACAGTCAGGTCTCCATCAGTTGAATTCACTGCTGATATTGTGGAACATGAGTAAGAATGGCAGAACACAGGTTCACCTTCTTACAGAGCCTGCAAAAACACATATATTGTCCATCCCAATGGTTCTAGGCACTACTGCCAGGTAAACAAATAGTGGTCACTCTATGATGGTAAACATGCACCAGGTGTTCAGAGCCATTCTACACCATATCTGCAACCTGGCTCAATTCTCTCCTAACACAGTTACTGCATCCCTAAAAATATCCCATCTATTTTCCATGATGCCTCACATTAAGAGAATCTCAGGGACTAGGAGGGTTTCAAATGTGGGCCAGCAGAGACATCCTGCTCTTCTGACACAAAGAAGTTGAGGACATCTGCAAGGAATGAGAAGCTTGCAAACTGGATGCATGGACACAGTAGTTTAGTTCCAAACCCTTGACTGGAATGAACTGTCGTGGCCTGTTGACTTCAGTGGACAAAGTTGTGTTGTTCTATGCCATCTGAGAAGGGCGATGTAATGTATTGTAATCAGCCATCAGTCATGTCACGAAATAAGTTGCTAATCACACTTTTTTTTTTCCAGTGTAAGTTGCCAGTTCTTTTTTTTTATGAAGATAACCTTCAAAATGCCTTCAAACTCACTACCACTGAAAGTCTGTCAAGGTGATCTTTCTTACAGAAATCAGATTAGTCACAGCTCCTCTTGCCCCATCTCACAGCAGGCTCTGAATTTTCAGAAGGTCAAAAGCACAATATTCACAGCCTGAATCAGTCAGTCCCCTGCATCCTCATGAAGTGAAGGTGGTTCGGGGATCTGGGTGCTGATCTGAAGATGCATTGCTCTGTCACAGACTTCAACCATAGCGTTGGAAAAGTCACTTTCAGGCTGACATGTGAAAGAAGTTAGCACAGCTCACCAGGTTACTGGACATCCACTGAACTCTAAGGAAAAGCATGCTATTACAAACCACCTCCACAGGAACTTCAACATTTCACCTCGTGCTTGAAGGGACCTCTTCCTGATGTGGTAAATCACATGTAAGGTGAACCCTGTGGGAAGATTTCTGATGGTCTGCAAATGCAGAGAGTGTGGAAATCCCACTAGATGTCCCTCTGCCTCTTTATGCACTTGCATAGGCTTAACATTATGAACTGTCTCAGCTGTGTTCAGGTGCTGGACCTGTAAAATGGGATCAGTAGATACTTCTCTGTTACATGGAGCTTAAGGAAGAACCAATACATAAACAGCTATGAGATGCTTAGATACTGCAGTAATGGCAATTCATAAATAGCTCCTGTACCTGCCTGATGTCTGATGCCCACCCTTGCAAATAACTACCAATTACCAGATGCTGCCACACTTATTTCTTGTAGGAGTCTCCCTGCAGCTTCTCTTGTCCAATACCAACAGTACTGTTTGCAAAAAAAAGAAGGAACAACCTCTGGCCCTCTGGTGCTATAGAGCATGTCCTGATGGGTGCTGGAAACCTCTGTATGACTAAATACAATATTTGGTATCCAGCCCTTTTAGGGACACATGCTGACTTAAAAGTGTCTGGTAACATTTTCACTGTTTAACAAAGGTTTTATGAAAACCCGTTTCACCTTCTAGGCTGTTAATGAAGAATTTCTTGTGGCTACTATTTGCATACTTGCTGTTCCCACAGATGTCTGCAAAGACTTTGTGTGTGTGTGTTTGTGTGTGTGTGTGTGCGTGTATGTTACTTGCTACAACATGAAGAACATGAGAAGTAAGTACAGTGAAAAATTCAGGGCATGACATTTTTCAACACAAGGCACAGGAAAGTAGTTTGGAGGTATTGTGTCATAAGTACAGAGGTTTCCAGAGGTGCCCTCTATAAATTCTGTCAAAAGTCCTCGTGTTAGAAAGGCTCCTATACAACCAGTCTGAAGGCCCAGATGCACATATCCTTCCAGTCACATGAGGCTCCTCTAAGGTCCATTGGATTGTTGTTTCGGACAATGGTCCATCTGCTCAAATCTTAGAAGATGACTGAGTCAGTCCCAAAGTGTATAAGCATCTAAAACCCATGGAAGTCATTGACAATTAGATACTTAACCACACTAAAGAATTGGGGTTTTGGATAGTGTACCAGGTGGAAAAGTCACAACATTCAGATCCACAGACAAAAACAGTAAATGACAAAATGACAGCTGACTTGGGTATTATCCTAGAGTTGGGATCAAAGTGATCAGTTGCACAACAAATGAATTTGCAAACCAGCAGGGGCAAAACCCCTGAACAAATAAATGATTGTTGAATCAGATACAGCTGTAGAACCAACATTAGATTCTCATGCACAAGAGTCGTAACACAGACTTGTGTGAGAATCAGACTTAAATATCTTTTTCATCTTGTTTTTCTGATATGCTGTTAGTTCAAGAGGGCTCTCTAGAAGCTGTCAAGAAGTCCCACTACCATTCATCAAAAAATGAAAAATAAAACTTCTAAGCAGGAGAACATTTGCCTTGGATCTTGGAAACTAAGCTCAGTTCTTCTAAGGTAGCATTCCACACATGAACCATCTCTGCAGGGACTGACATGTCTTTCAAGATCCTATATTTTAGGCTCTAATGCTGACCTATACAGCTTTGAACTTTTGGTCTTCCACTGCTTATGTCCTCCTTTGGTAGTCATCCTTGGCCATCTTACATGACCACCTCTTTGAATTTTAACCAGCAGTCCCCCAAACCCTGTTCTGTAGCTGAGGGAAGCAGCCTACATCAAACTTCCTTCCTTCCACCATAGCACCCAATTATTTGACATCTTTGGCTCCTCTGGAAGTAAACATAGGTTTCCTGTAAAGAGAGGAATTAGATGATTAGAGGACAGATTATTAAATACCTGATCATCTAACTGCCTTGCATTCTGAATAAGTCAATTGTATTATGAAAAGACAAAGTATGATCACACAGTGAAAAACTGTATCATAATGCATATTCACAGGGCTGGGGTGAAAAAGAGCCAAAATTAGGCTGGCATCTGTAGCCTTGTTTCTGACATTTCCCATCTTTTAAATGTGAGGCACTATTTAGACATCATATTTTCTGAAATAACTATTATATTCTTACTAAATTCCTTATTGAAGGGACTCATCTCTTTCTGCTGGTTTTACATCACACTTCATGTGACTGTTGAAAATTATTTGGAAGTGACCTTAGTGTCATTATGAAAACAAAGTAGCTTGCCTACTAATACTGCAAACAAGTCCACATAAGTGTACTATTAATCTGCTTCATCTTTGAGATGTGTAATATTTTCTGTCTAGTTTTTTGCAGGCTTACAAACTATTAGTAACATGCTTTCCCAAGTCAATAAGTCAAGTAAACCAGCCCACCCTCACAAGCCCATTAAGTGTAATTAAAGCTAAAGGGTGTTTACAGATATGTGCTTACTAATATTTCTGATACCAAGGCTAAGAATAATTTGCATATGAGATAGGATCCAGTGCTCAAGTTCGAGCCTGTAGAGCACACGACTTTTGCCTTTAGTTTGGAAAGCAGGATTGCTTTCTGGTATGCCAAGATCACTTTGACTGGGGTTGGAGGGTTTCTTGAAAGTGAAAAAAACGCCACCTGCCTGACAACACCAAGCTTCTTTTTGAGATACTGTTTGCTCAACACTACTCTCCAAAGGCCTCTCTAGAAGGAGCCCTGGGCTCCTGGACATATTGGTCAAACTGAGAGGTGGGAGGCAGGACAGGCAGAAAGTCAGGGGGCAGGGAAAAAGTATCAGTACCTCTTAGGGAGGCAGAAGGGAAAGTAGCAATGGGATTGTGAGTCTGCCTACTGAAGGGCTGTAGCCAGAGTCCTGAGCTTGCCGCTCAGTTTTTAGCATAGCCGAAAAGAATGGCTGTACCAAGCCACTCTCATCCAAGTACCTGCTACAGATCATAGTGCCTTCTTCAAGATACCCAACCTCTCAAAAGCATGCCTGCAATAGTTGAAAACAGTGACCAACTCACCTGAGTAAAAGGATATAAAGTAGAAGACTCTACCCCAGCAAGCAGTCTAGAGCATTTTTCTTTTCCCCTTGCTTTTCGCTTAGATCACAGCTTGGGCTTTTCTAGCAATGGCTGGGAGCCAAATTCTCTAAAACTGCTAGAAAGGCAGTTCTCATACTATTTACAGCATAACCGGAAGCCAGAATTAGCAGATATCTCATGAGTAAGCTCATTCT
Source organism: Nesoenas mayeri (assembly GCF_963082525.1). Classification (NCBI taxonomy): domain Eukaryota; kingdom Metazoa; phylum Chordata; class Aves; order Columbiformes; family Columbidae; genus Nesoenas; species Nesoenas mayeri. Next base: position 68,256,085 of record NC_137541.1, on the reverse strand, counting down.
CATGAGATTTCTGGTCCAACTTTGCACACTGGAGGAGTTAGAAGTGTTATGGCAGGATTGTGTTAAGCTGCATACAAATATTACATGCCCGAACCAGTGTATTGCTTTTAACTGCAATATTTTAATAAAAGGTGTGCCAGCACCCAAGAAATAGAAGGGAGGGAGTTCCCTAACTGTCAGGTTATCTCATGTTCTGGCAGAGAGAGCCTTGCAAAGCCACTTGGCTGTTTGCTGCACACAGATGGGGCCAGAAAACAAGATGTTTACTGGTGGCCTTGGGTGAGGCAGTCCTTTGGCAGGAGGTGGGAGATGTGGTTTTGATTTCTCCTACTTTTTCCCCAAACAGACCTCTTCCTTTCTCTAGATGAGTATTCAATTATTGAGCTATGAGGAACAAAGAAGATGCATCCCACAAAGGTTGGACTGTCAGGCTTCTCCTGCATGCCAGCTCTTCTGAGGATCCCTCTAGGCTGGACTCAGAGGTCAGACAGGTTGGGGTGAGAACCCACTGCAGGAAGGAGAAGAGGCATGCTGATAGCTTCAGGATGTGGAGGTTTGCTGCACGCTCCCCACTACAAAATCCTCAGTGTCAAGCGAACTTCAACCAATTAATGCATCTGGAGAGCTAAGGTGCAGTACGAATGAGTATTTTAGAGTCTCAGGGTGCCCAGTGCTGGACTTGAGGACCAAATGAACACATTATATGGTTTTTGACCCATGTGTGTTGCCCATTTCCACTTTCTGGATTTGCAGATTTTGTCCCAATGTGCATTTTCTCCCAATTTATTTTCAGATAGCAAAACTGAATACCACATAATTATTCTAGGTGAACTCCCAATCTAAATTATCGCTTTCTTTAATCTGAAAGCACAAGGTAAACCTAAATTCATAAGAGCTTCTTCTTGCTGAATAGATACTTATTTGATGATTTACCAACACTTATGGTTGTCATGTCAAACTTCAAAGCCATTTGAAATGATGAGTTATGAACTAAAATGGTATGGAAAGTCAAGAGACACAGAAAACTTCATGTGCCATTTTCAACAGGAGCAGCAGGACTTCCTTTTAGGTCAGTGTGTTTAGACATAACTGTGTTCAATGAAAAGGGCTTTTTGTTTTTACTCTTTTTGTTAGAAAGAAATATATGCTCCTATGCTTACTAAAAGCAAGGGCAAAATTCTTTTTTTTTTCTTTTTTTTTTTTTTTAATATATGTCTGAAACCTCTATTTATTTATGCACCAATTAAAATGTTACATCCTTCCAGCTGGGAAAATGCTGTCAAACCAAATTTGTTACGTACTGTACATTTTATTTTTGGAGCAGGGAGCTAACAGTAAGTTGAGAGATTTTATTTTTTTTCCCAGCAGAAAAGATATAGTGAGTGTTTTTAGACATTCCTGGAATGATCAGGTTTTGAACTGGAAGCAAAATAAAGTGGCTCACATCATGAAAAAAAAAAAAAAAAGTAAAACCTGTGCAATTATTTTAGATATGCTAGTATTAAAAGCAATTATTGTGACTGTTATTTATTGACCAATACCTATCCCAACTGGCATTTGTAAGGTAAGACCGATTTTCATCTACCTGTGAGACAGACATCTGTGTTTCCAACACATCAGTTTCAATTCCGCATCTCCCTTATGCTTGGTCTTCATAGTAATCAGTACAGTGGACTTTTTATAGAAAAGCTTTTCTGTTGCAGGGTAAATTCTAAGCAAATGCTGCAGAATATTTCCATGAACAGCCTGGAATGCACATTTGTGATTTGCTTTAGAAACCTAACTGCAGAATTTACATTCCTCAGGGAACAGGAACATAGTTCTGATGATGTTTTTCCAATAAGCTAGTTTGAACTTCAAATATTTGCAGCAAAATGTTTATGTTGACCATTGGGGTATGTGTATGCATCACAACACTGATGCAAATAGATTTTAAATAAGCCAGCGAGACAATTTCTAGATCTAGTCAGAAAACCAGAATTCCATTCCATACCTAAGACAGAATTGGTACCATCAAGAAAAATGCATTACACAACAGTGAAACTTCATTTCCTGACAGAAGCTGAAATTCGGTAAAAATATGTGATCACCATTTGCAAGTCAAAAGAATGCAAGTTCATCAGTTAAATTATTTATTTTACTTCAGTGAATCTTATGTTACTGGGGATAACAAATCATGTGTTTTGAATCACATTCTTGAAGGAGTTTTTGCAACCTGAAATAGCTCTCTGACAGGTCTCTTGAGCTTGGGACATGAAGGGAAACTAAGTAGCTAATGAAAGTATTTTTACAGTATGTCTCTTTGCAAAAAAAAAAAAAAAAAAAAAAAAAAAAAAAGGAAAAAAGGAAACAGTAAAAGCCACTTGATATAGAAACTACACAAACCTTTTGTACCTTGGGGTTAATGCAGCATCAAAAGGGATATGGCAGCAAGGGCATCACAGGGCGTAGGAATACCTGATGCATAAGCAAGGGCCCAGAGGGAAGGATGCCCAAAGCTTTTTGTAACACATACACTCAACACAGGCCGTTGGCTAGTACTTCATCGAACTTGACACATTAGACCACTTTATAAAGAGCTTGACCTAGTAAAATTCTGATGAACTTCCCTATTACTAGCTGAGAAACCTTAGGTCTAGTGAAACTTGACAAAAATAAGAGCAACTTTCACTTTCCTTAGTCAATGATGCTGAGAAGGGAAAGCTTTCAGCCAAAGGAGAGACAGCAGAACTCTTCAAAAGTGACTCATGCTCAATCAAAAACAAGTTCTGAAGGAAGATTTTGGACATGCAACCAGCACATGTATTTGTGTGTATTATACCTGTGCTAGTAAAGCAGCTTAAACACAATGGGTTCATTCTGCTCACCCTGCCCAAGAAAGTCACCAGTGTGACTTTAGAATTACGTTGGTATGAAAGCAAAATCCAGCCTCAAAATTGTGGTCTCTCTGTTCATTCTCACTGTGCAGGAGATGGTATTACTCCACCACCAGGATTTTAGCAAGTTAGCAAAATGAAGATAATACACCTAAGAAAGTCTTTATTACGAAAAATTTAAAATCTTGGCTAGTTTTTTTTTTATTCCAAAAGCAAAAGCTGATCACCCTTTCTTTTTAATGCACGAAACATTTTTAATTCAAAAATGTGTAACAAAATTACATGTTTGGAATTCTAAACTTCAATACAAACTCAGTTTCCCAGGCTGAGATAGGAAAATATTCTCCTCAAAAAGAGACAAAACTGTAAATATCTAAAATCAACATGGTTTAGCAGATCACTACAGTTTGTAATGGCAGCAGACCCAAAAGGTTCTTGCTACTCTCAGGACAAAAAAATAATCCTATCTCAATTCAGTATACCAGACATTTTCCTTGGTTTTTTGTTTTGTTTTGTTTTGTTTTAATCTCCACAGGTTGCTTGCTTTGACAACCTGAGAGAGGCTTTATAGCATACATATCTTGGCACCTGCTTTGTTTCCAAAATCTTAAATTCCTCTTGTAGGAAGCATGAGCTGCTGGTGTGAGGAGGAAGAAGAATAGGTCCACTTGGGTTCTGTCCATGTAAGTTGGTCTCCAAAGTTCTAGTAGTTTTTTGATACCGTCTTGTTTTGTCAGTGCCAGGCATCTCAGTTTACCAATTTTATTAAAGCTAGCCTAACTGTGTGGTCCATAACTGACCAAACACCCTTGACTTTGGTCACTGGGACTGTGTAAAAAAATTGTTTGAAAGCTTGCTCGTTAATTTCTCTCAAAGTCTAGTATTTGTCTGAGTGGGAGCTCAACTCTGATGCTTTGCAATAGGAGAGAAAATAATTTATTGTTTGTGATCTGATATCTCATAAGCACTGCTTGAAAGGAGGCAGTGGAAAAGTTGCTTAAATATCCCAGCCTGCTAATGTGTTGATCCTGCACCGAGTCATGCTCTCCCCCTGCCATCTGTTCGATGAGGAGTCAGAGAACTGTAAGAGTTCTTAGTTTCAGCCTGCCAGAGCAAAAGACACTTTTTTCTGGGAGAAACTTGCCCTCAGGGGGAAACACTAAGAGATAAGCCTTCTGCTAAGACTATGCTTGCTCACATGCTGGCATCACAGACAACATTCAGGAGCGCTGAAGAAAAGGATTAGAGTAAAACTGCTGATACATATTTGAACGAGACGTATACAAGACTGTTGGTCAAATAGCACGTTGCCTAGATTTGCATCTGTTCCAGGTGTATGCCATGATCAGACAATGGGGGCAAGCCACAGGGAAGCAGATCACAGAGTTCGCTTTCGATATCCATGGATTTGGTTGCACAGCCACACACAAGCATGACCTTAGGCTGCCATATGAACAGGGCATCTCTATGAGGTAGATTCATTTTCACAGCCTGGGTGAGTGAATGGAGCACCAGGAGAGGATGCCAGTGCAGGAAGCCCAAGGCTTGGTCAACTGAGAGTGTCTAAAGGGGTGACTGCTTCTGTCCTGCAGCCTCAGCCTGAAAGGACACATTTTGGGCAAGGACAGCTGTTGCTAGAGCCAGAGCAGATTCTTTGCATCCGTCCCACCATTTCCAACGCAGGCTTGTGGAAGCAGTAGAACAGTGTTGCCTCTGCACCCATCCAGCTGCTTGCCAGGCCCTGGTGCACACCCCCGGTGTTCAGCTGCCCATGCCCAAGTCCAGCTCCTTGATATCGCAGTTGTGTGAACTTGGACCTGACTGCTGGGAAATAACTGCGTGGGAAAGAGCTGGGAGAATCCTCACTGAGACACTCTCCTCTTCCCTTGGGAGCCGCCTTTAAAGCTCAGGCTCTCAGTCCTAGTCCTTGCATGAGCTACATAGCAGCTGTGCTTGTGCCTGTGCCTGGCCATGCACTGATTCAGACCTTGACTCCACACCTGGGTCCTGCCTCATTTTTCCAGACTTGTCTGGCTACCATTGATCTCCTGGCTGTTCCAGTTCACCCGTGTTCAGGTCCTGTGACCCTTCATAGAATCACATAGATCACAGAATCACAGAATGGTTAGGGTTGGAAGAGACCTGTGGAGATCATTTAGTCATATAGTAACAAATTCTACATTCATACAATTCTAAAATTATATTTGGCCCTTTGAAGGCAACTGCAAGGCTGATGTGCCCTTCCCCCCGCAACCCCACCTCCAGCCTCGTGAAAATTAATTTGACAGCCCTGATCTAGTCCAACCCACCTGCTAAAGCAGGTTCACCTAGAGCAGATCGCACAGGAATGTGTCCAGGCGGGTTTTGAAAGTCTCCAGAGAGGGAAACTCCACAGCCTCTCTGGGCAGCCTGTTCCAGTGTTCTGTCACCCTCAAAGTAAAGAAGCTTTTCCTCATATTCAGATGAAACCTCCTGTGCTTCAGTCTGTACCTGATGCCCTTCATCCTATTGCTAGGAATCACAGAAAGGAGTCTGGTCCCATCCTCTTGATGTCCACCCTTGAGATATTTATAAACATTGATAAGATCCCCTCTTAGGCTTCTCTTCTCCAGACTGAGCAGATCGAGCTCTCTCAGTCTCTCCTCATAAGAAATGTGCTCTAGGCCCCTAATCATCTTTGTAGCCTGCCACTGGACCCCCTCCATTAATTCTTTATCCTTCTTAAACTGGAGAGCCCAGAACTGGATGCAATACTGCAGATGTGACCTCGGCAGGGCAGAGTAGAAATAAATAAAATAAACAAATGGTTTCTCCATTCCATTTTTTCAGGTTCAGGTGCTGCAGGACTGCAGCCTGCTTGGTGACACACCACCCTGCCCACCCTGTGGTCAACATTAGCTCCCAGATTGCCTTCCCATGGGAAGCAGCAGTCCTCTCCTGCTGGTCCCTGACACCCTTAAGTTCTCTGCTGTAGCCTACTGCCTCACCTCACTAGCTGATGAGGGGGACTCAGGACAGAGAACAGTTAAGCCAGGTTTATTATTCACTCATTTAAATCCACTGGATTTAGGGACCTATTTCTGATGCATGGTAACCAGAAGAAAACCACTGTATGTACTTTAAGGATGGGAAAGTCTTGTTCATTTGTTTTTGCTATCAGTATTGTTCCCTGCAGCGTATTCTCCAGAGATGTGTCCTGCTCATCTTCACATGACCAAAGGACTGGAAATTTCATCATTTCCTAGGAACACTATCATACAGCCTAAAAAAATCCTAGCATTAGGAAATACTAAGAAAGCAAACATCTTCTGAGGGAATAAAAAGGCACTCAGAAGCCTGTGAATTGAGCTGCTGACCCAGTAACAGTTCCTGTGTTAAGCTGGGCAATGTTTGTTAACTCTGTGACCCATGGACCACTGGAAGTGTCGCCCACAAAAATCCCAGAGAAACCAACCAACATGTTCCAGAGAAACAGCAGAAAATCCCAGCTCTCCCAGTGCCAAATGCAGAAAGACCACTGAAAGCCATAGGAACTAGGGTACCTGAATTCACATCCGTACATTCCCATCCATTTGCAGAAGCAATATGGGCTCCTAAGTAGCTTGGGGACCTCCATGGATCTATTTGTTGCCTCCTGGTTTCTTGCAATTGTGGTAAATCTTAATGTCAGGCAAGATCTCATGGATGATCATAAAGACAGTTGGCTGTTTAGGGAGACCTATCTTTGTGAAGTTCATGAAGACGTGATCTTCAGAAAATTCTTCTGTGGTTTGACCTGTTTAACAGGTCACTATAACAAAAAACTGAAGTCCCATGCAGAAAATGAAGTTTTGTTTCGCTGACCAAACCAGCCTGACACTGTTGTCCTCTAATATTCTTCCCCTTTTAAGGCTATAGACTTATTATGTCCTATTGTCACAGTATTTTTTAAGCATTATTGCTGAAGAAGGAGAGATAAAAGAGTTTTCTTTGAAAGCCAATGCAGTGCCTGCCTGGCAGCCCTTGGCCCAGTCTCCATCCAAGTGTTGGAGGGTATGTTTCTTTAAGGCTGGTTATGTGTTCATTTGACAGGGCAAGTGCATACGTGAAACAAGCTTCTGTTGAAGATTTAAGTCTGCGGGGGAATTTTCTAATGATCGTTTTTAGTTAATAGGCACAAGTTGTTAGCCTGAGCTGGGAAAGCCTTTTTTTGTGTGTGCCAATTCCACCCCCTCTTTTTTTTTTTTGTCATGGATTTAGTTCCCACAGCTAATGCACCTAATAATGAGACTGGGCAAGCGAATGCCAGCGTAATGATATGAAGCTTGTTTGGCCCTGACAAAGAACACAGAGAGCGGCTGGATGGCCTAAACGACAGGCCAAGGGCTCTATTCATCCCAAATGATCTCTCGCCTTGTATGCCACCGAATCCCACAGAAGGAAGGCTGCAGAACCGAGCTGCACCTCAGGATGGGAGAGGTGTCCAGCAGGGACTCGACTGTGCCCTACAATGCTCCCTGAGCCCCTGTCATGGGGCTTTTCAATAAATGGGGGTCAAAACAGAGAAACAATCAAGGGTTAAGCCCTTGACTGAATATTTTAGTCACTGTTTCCTAACACACATACACACCAACCAGTTACAGAGAGGGAAAACATCTTTTAAAACTTACCAGACAGGTTACAAGGACCTTGCTCAGCCCCAGCTACCCCAGCTTCAGTGGAAAGCAGGGGGTGGTATTCTGTATTCTGTCTTTTTAACTAGCATTTTCCCTTCAGTGGTTTCCCTCTCCCTTCCTCTCTTTTTTCAGGCTGAGTTAATAAACACCTAGCAACTTACTTCATGGCGTCTGTGTGCAAACAGCTCCCACTGAGCCAGTGAAAACTGTTCCTGCAAGAAGTCGATTGGAGCCTTTTCCACCTCAGCCTCCCAGAGCACTCCACAAAGGAAGGTGGTATTCTGGTGTATGGTCCATTTCACAGATCAGACCACCCCAAATCCCTTCCCATGGTTCCTGTCCCATCACTTCAGTCACTGATGGGACATGAACCAAGCCTTCCAGCTCCTAGCCATCCTCTATTTCTGTGGCTTGGCTTCAGTTTTGCATTTGTCACAGCCCAACAAATCCTCCTCAACACAAGGAGCTCTGAGCATGCAAGAAGAGCAGGTAAAAATCACTGTGGGCACAAAAGACATCATTGGGGTGAGGTAGGTCTGGTAGCAGATGATAGCTTAGTTGTGCCCTAGAAGATGCCATTAGGGTTCTTTTTATTTAACTGGGATCAAAACAGAGGAAATTATTATGAGCTAAGCCTTGAGGTGACAATCAGAACTATTTTGTAGTGCAGAAAATATTTTCTAAACAGTACATTTTCCCATAGATATTTTTTTCTCTGAAAATTTATTCCAGAAAAATTGTCTGATATTTTAAGAAAAAAAGAAGAAAATCAAAACAAAAGAAAATTTGTTTCATTAGCTGTAGATCTTCTTTCAAGGACAACTAACAGAAAGAAGTCCATCTAATATTCTAATTTTTGTTCTATCAATGTTTTTTGTAAGAGCAAACAACATATTATTTAAGCAGCTCTATGGATAAGTAATTTGAGAGAAACCATTTGCTTTAATATATTTTTATGCTTACAGAATATCTGCTAGCAAATGATCATATTCTCCATACTGTGCAAAAATATTCAGCACCAAGGAGATTTTTTAATAATTAACATACTATTGCATTATTTTAAACAAATTCTTCTCTTTGCTAGAGCTTTGTTGTAATTGGTCAGCTGAGTCTATAGCATATGTTTCTTGTCCCCAGCTGGATGACCATATTTCCCCTATGGATATAAATGTTCATAGTTGGAAATACTGACCTATCCAAGGTCGAAATTTGTATAGACTGGTTGTTTGTGATAAATGAACTTAACTGCGTGAATGCTCACAGAAGGCTGAAATGAGTGGAATATTAGTACAGCTGAAATAAATTCATGTATTGATTTTAGTGAATGCTCATAGAGAAATGTTCACAGAACCAGTTTGATCTGAAAGTATCTGGTGAGATACTTCTATGTACAACCAGTGCTTAACACATCAACAGGACCTCGGTAAAACAGCTTTGCACACTAATGATGATTTTGTTATCAGGCACAGGATAAATGCCATTACAAAGACAGATTAGGTTCTTTGCCTTTCTCGAAATAAAACCACTAATTCAAGCATTGCCTGTGGTTACCACAGGCAGGTAGATTGCACATGAAGCTATGGCTTCTACTTTGCTACTGCATGCTCTAGAAGGAAGCTCTCAAGAAACAATAGTCTGAGCTATAGGTAGTATTTGAGGTGTAGCATTATTATTTTTTTAATCAGACCCTTTTATTGTACACTATAAAAAAGCCTATTAGCATTTTCTTTTCAGATGCTTTGCTGCACCACAGCTGCTATGACTCTGCAGTCAGGAAAGCAGAATTGGTGTGACTGCAATTCAGGAAAGAAGTTGAAAAGAGAGAAGAAAAAAAAAATAAGGCTTTCTAAGACAGCTAGAAGAAAGCATGCCAATTAAATTTTTAAAGAGAGACAGAGGGTGGGAAGAAAACAAGAGCTAAAAGGCTAGAGGAACCTGGGGAAAGTTGGGGAGGAGAGAAGGAAAGGGGCACAAGAGAACCATATAAATGAGAAATGGGATGAAGGACAAAGTGAGGAAAGTTAAGGCACTGCACAGCAGCAGTGCACACATTGAGCATAACTACTGAGGGAGAAGAGGGAAAGGAGGGCCAGAAGAAGACATATGATGAAAAAAGGGAAGAAAATTCAATGAAAGGAAAGAAGGGAATCCACACAGAAACAAGAGAGAAAGCAAAGAGGAACGTGACAAGGACAAGAATTCTGGGGGTTTTTTAGAGCAGTGCTGTCTTTCTGAGCAGGGAAGCAGTGAACAAGTGAGAACTGATATGCAATTTGTGTTAATAATGTACTGTGTTCCCTGCATGTGCTCAGTCTATATAATTCATTGCAAATTTAGGTCATCAGGAGTCATTTAAGATGCATTCCTTGATGCGTTAGCATACTTCTGAAAAGGCAATCTAATATCGAGAGCACTTTACTGAAATGAACACCAGATAACTCATCCTTCATCGTAATCATGCTAGAGCCAATAATATGACATGTGCCAAGAACACACCGGTGTCACTATTATTTCAGAAAATCCTAAATAATTTGCTACAACTTATTACGCCAGTGCAAAGGAGAAACATAGCTTGTTCTCTCCTTAGGACAAGCCTGATGTATCATTCAACACAGTTAGATGCTTAACTTCACCCACAAATAGTTTAATCAAAGACAATGTGATTTCTTGTGCCCATAAGGTTAAGCACATACAGGCAGCTTTGCCAAGTCAGAACTTATACCTCCTGCCACCAAACCAGGCAGTTTCCATTAAAACCTTTAGAACTGCACATTAACTCTCAGGCATTATATGATGGATCACATACAAATACTCATTTTCCTAACTCTATGCTACTACTTCTATAAGAAAGTCTCGGAAGTTAGGGCTGATAAAAATAAGGCTGAAAGCTTATTGATCTTGGCAAGCTTCACAATTTTGCTAAAAGCTAGGGAAGGATGGGGCTTTGCTTTATCTTCTGGTGATTAAGAGGCAGTATCAGAAGCAAGAGAACAAATATATCCCAGGAAACATCCCACATACACACACATTTCCAACAACTGATGATTTAGAATACAAAGTCCCATTTTCAAAATTCTCTAATGTACTAACGATTTTAAATTCTAATAAAAGTCAAGGAGATTTGGGCCTTTCCCCTGCTTTCTTTTCAGGATTTCCATTGCCACCTAGAATTTTGTTTTCCTTGTACACCATATATTTTACTAAATTGTTACCCTGGTATTACAAAGGAACTTGATATTAAGCCTTTGGCTGTGGTGGTTATTTAAGCTAAGTTTTTCAGGTGTGTAGGTGCTTCAAAACGAAGATGGACAAACAAAATCCTGCCAAGAAGACACCACCAAAAATTATGTTCCTTCCCCTCAAAAGGACTCAAAGCCAAATGCATGAAGAAGTGTGTGTAGATGTACTTGTGCACACAGTCAAATATTTGGTTTGTTTGTGGCAGAAGAACTTTGGCTGCTCTTCCTATTCTGGCAACCAAAAGTTCAGGTTTCTCAAGAGAGGTGTCCCATAGTCACATACATAGCAGATACAATCTGAGAATCTTCCCCCTTTGATGAAAACTTTGAAATACTTCATACTTGTTATTTTCTGTGCTTTCTAGGGATTATACAGTAGCTCAAAGTCACCCTTTACAAGACAGCAAAACAGTTAAAGAAAACAACCATCATCTGATTATAGTGTCTCACATTTTGAGGAGGGATAAGAACACCAGTCTACATAAGCTAGTCCTTTTACAAGGCTCATAATTTCACCTGTCCTTTAACCCTGACTTGTCAGAGAAGAATGAAGTTTCTTCACAGCTCCAATGCCTTTGAACACAACCCCACATGTGGATCTCTGAGAAACCACACGTTTTTATAAGCAGGACCTTGTTTTGATCTAGAATTTCTCATTCAGAACTCTTGACTTCTACAAGTAAGCTCAGTGCCTACCTCAGTGCACAGACAAGAAAGCAGAGGGATAGGAAGGTGTACAGCCTGATTAGCCCAAGAATGATACTAAGCTCCTGTCCTCCTCTTTCTCCAATCTTCCTGGGCTCTAATATCTATATGGAGTACACATACATGACCCATTTCACTTCTGTGGCACCAGAAAATCTGAAAGTTGTTGTAATTTAGTATGTATCTGCTAATGATTAGGACAGTTTGAACAATCTGAAGATCCTGTTGACTTCTTACTAAGTTCCTTTGCAGTAGAAGAATAATAATTATTGAGCATAATATGTGGCATGCACACAGCACAAAATTTCCAGACATTAATGCTTCTTGGAGGTTGCTGAAGCAGTCAAATGAAAATGAGTCATTACCTTACAACAGTATTAGGGAAAAGAGCTACTTCTGTTGGTTTGAGGTTTGTTAAACTAAAGCACATGTTGGATGGAAGCAGTAGCTCTGAAGCAGACATCTCAAACATAGCTGGAATCACAGCATAGCCATGTAAATGATTTGCACACTGGTACCAAAAATAAATATTTATTGAGCCTTCCTTAAAAAAAGTAACAATTGTTATGCTTATCACTATTCTAGATTGCAGGATGTCGTGTATAAACATTTACATTTTCTCATTGTTCCCACCAGTGAGCATTTGAATTTCACTGTAAACAATGGCTTTGCATTTGGTGGGGAATGTCAAGTTTCACATCCTACTGGTGGTGGTAGGCACAGCCATTCACATTGCAAACTCAGGTGGAGGGAGCCAACCTGCAGGCAACCTTCTGGCTCAGGTGAGGAACCTTTCCAAGGAAAGGTGCCTCCAGGTAGGGTGGGAGTCCACCTGCCAGGCTTTGCTCCTGGCATGTTCCTTGCAATGCTCATCACAAAGCTGTGTGCACCACAGAGATGTGATACCATACAGCCTCTCAAATAGTAACTCTTGGCAGAGTAGCTGTGCTGTAACACCATTTAAAGCAGTCATTAAGAAAAAAGACCATTCAAATTGTGCTGGCCACAAACGAAATTTCTGAGGCCCCATCAGATTTCCCACTCAGGGCAGTTTACCCACATCCTGGGATCACAAGAAGGGAAAATGAGGCAGCTTCTGTGCTCTCTGTGCCTGTCTCAGTGATACTCTGAGCTACAGCTGCTCTGGAGACCTCTCCTTTGGCCAGAGGAAAAAAAAAAAATCTTAGGAACAGACTCCCAAAGGTATGTGGGCACATAAAGGCGTAGCCAAACACCCACATGATTTTTCAAGAATACCTCAGCTACCTTGGAGCTTTCAGAAAACCTTCCTAGTGCCTATCTGCATCTTTAGGCGTCTACATGCCTTTGAAAAGTTGGCCTTTAGCCCCTTATCCTTATGAAAGTATTTCCCCTGGAAGAAATGACTGGCAATTAGTTTAAGAATGAGGCGCTCCCTTTTAAATCCAGTACAAATAGCTGGAGTAGATAAATCACCACAAGACCAATGACTCTAGATAGACATTATGCCAAAGTAACTCATAGGAATATAATTTTTAAGCTGCCTGACTATGTTAATGCATGGATAAAGTGTTCAAATCCTGTTACAGAAGGTTTTTAAATATAGTTCTCACTTAGCAACTGTTTTCCAAAATTAAGGTACTAATGTCAGAATTAAACAGTGTTAAAAAGAAGTTTCCTGAAAACTGATTTCCACAATGGTTTACTGGCTTGCGGAAGTGAATGAATAATTTGATAGCTTGAATAATAAAAATCTGATAATGTAGAAAATAATGGACACAATATCCATTAACAGGCTGAGGCAACTTAGAAACTTCCTTCACAAGCACACTGGTACAACGTTCTCCATTGTAACATTTGTTACCAACACCTTTCAAAGATGCCAAATGAGACAGATATCTGATCAGATCCAATGTGATAATCCCACAGAGATATTTTTCACATGTATTTGAGTAGTATCTGTGTGTTCTCCTTGCACACTGAGCTGCTGTGATTCTCCAAAGTGATTAGCTTTCGAAGTCCTGAGATCTTTCTATGTGCTACGAGTTTCCTATGGTGAATAAACAGACCAGAGTTTGTACTGGGCTTCTAATCCCTTTTGGTGCTATGAGAAGAACAGCGGACAGTCCATAAATCAGGAGGAGAAAAGGTAAATGTATCTTCACTCAGACATCATTATTAGAACCACATCAGAATGTAGTAATTATTTCCTGCCAGAAATATGTAAACAAATGGAAAAATCACTTCTTAAAAATTGTCACTATGTCTGTCAACTCGACATTATAACAAACACACAAAGAGAAATCAAATACAGTGTACCCTTTCTCCATCAGCTCCAGATCTAGGGCAGTGTATGCTTCTTTTATGTATCAGGGCAATTATGCTCTTCATGCTCATCTGGAAGGGAGGAGAGGGGATAACATACTTGCCTGAACACAATGAATATGAAAGGGGCAAGGAGGAACCCAGACCTCCTGAGCATGATTTACTTTTTTCACAGATGGATATCTAAGGTATGAACACACTTTTCAGTATATGATTAGTCCAGGCTACACACTTCTCTTTCTCAATAGTTGAAGTTAGGTGATGAAATAGAGAATTTTGCCAACAAGCTGGTCAGCATGATGTGAAAAATTTGCCATGGCAATCCCCATACTTTCCAAAGTACACCTCACACAACTGGACCACCTCTGTTGGGTTTGACTACTACAGACACATTGATATTCTGTGGATTCTTAAAAGATGTTCTAATGGAGGTACAAGTGAGTTCATCTGCAAAACTGACAAAACAAAGAATCAGGAGAGACCAATATGGTTTTGTGATTGCTTGTGCCAAGAAAAACAGTAGCAGAGAAGTAAATCAACTAATAATGGCTAATTTGAGTAGCAGTTCCCTGGACATTGTAGGAGTTGTATCCATTAAGACAAAGATTGTCTTAGCAAATGTTGATTAGCAAGTCATTGTTTTATTTAACCAATCCCATTTTCTACAATTTTCAGCCAACACACTATTCCTGAATAACTTCATTTGCATAGTCAACTGTCACATCCTCATGGAGTGGCTACTGCTGGCCATCTATAGCATTTGGAGTTACTTTTGTGCTGCAAATAGATAACTGGAAATATAAATGGCAAAATTCCTTTAGAGGTTTCTGGACAAATAGTTGTTTGTGCTAAGAAATGAAAAATCTATGATTCACACTTACATTGCAAAGTCCTTTGCAAATGTTGCCCCAGCCAAAAATCCTGCATATTTTCAAAAAGTTATTTCTGAATCAATTGGTGTCTTACCAGTTCTAGATCACAGGTATGCAAAGGGAAAAAGACACAGATATGTCAACAAGTTAATTCTGATGAAGAGGTGGGGGAAATAGAAAAGGTATTGAAATACACTCAATATGCTAAACTATCTTGATAATTTTGTGACTTATCATTACCTCCCACCCAACCACTCATTTCTCTTGCGCATTCAACGCATCTTTTCTTAAAGTCTGTGATATCTGTGAAACAGTATGTACCAGCTGTGTAGAGTGGACCCTGACCAAGATGAGCTCCCTTGGCATTGCTACAGTACAAACATTATTAATAACAATAGCAACAAAAACAACAAAGTTTAAATCTATTAATGCTCATTGTCAAAGATTCCAAATGATCGCCAGTTATAGAAAAAAATCCCTTCCATCTAATTCAGGCATTCAAAGATGACTAACTGCTAGGGAGGAATGATATCCATTAACAAATGAGGACAAGGAGGAAGAAAGTTATTGTTGAGTTAAAATGAGCAACAATGAACTCCTTTTCAAAACGTATCAACAGCTCCAGAAGTTCTCTGTAAAGGAATGATTATCCTGTGAGTATAAACTGTTGGTAAATGGCAGGAAAGAGAGCTCCTGGCACTTGTGAACATGTATAAAACATCTGGTTTTGGCAATAGGCATACCAAACCTCAGCTGACATACAGTGAATAGTGACACCATGGACTTCAGATGGCAAGTAATCTGATGAAATAAAAAAACTAGTGGATGAGAGGGTGTTAGGGATGTATTTGGATTTTGGTCCATCATGTGTTCGTGTGTTGAAATAAAAGAAAATAATCAAAAGTTCATAAAGTTTACTGGAAATTGAACAGTCTTGCCTAGACAGAAAACCTGCTGAAACCCACTGAGATTTTATTTATTTTGCTATAATTATAAACCTTTTGGCTGCAAAAGCCTGATGCTGATTTACATATTCTGAGGTACAAGCCCCACTTCTAGAAAGAGTTCAAAAGAAATAGAAAAATACTGAGTGTGGGAGAAGTCTAATGGGTTGGTTTGGGTTTGGTTGAATTTCAAGAGAGCCCAAGGGAGAAGAGGAGCAAAAAATACTGTAGTATGGGTTATGAGTCTCTCCGCATTAGAAGAAGAGGGGATGAACAACTCAGGAGAGACGTGAATAGTCAAAAGAGAGAGTTCTGTTAAAAACAGAGACAGAAAATAAAATAACTTGGTTTGGAAACATGTTCTCTGTAGGTAATTCTCTCTCCACGTTCTATTTTGACTGATTACATTGCTGAGGAAAATAGTTTGCGTACTTAGAAGAGATAATGGGAAACCAACATGAAGAAAAATACTTAGAAAGAAGGAAAGAGGTATGAGAACAAGAGATGTGGTGGACAAGAATTGTGACAGTAAACCTCTCTTTACTTCAACCATAACCGTGATGAGACCTCATGGCTGTATCAGGAAGCAAGACCAGCTTAATAAATGCAATATAACATCAAGGTTAATAATGGCAAACACCCATCAATGGAACTGGTAGAGACTCCAACATCATAAGTATTTAAGTCAAGATTCAATGTTCTTCTAAGAGCTTTGCTTTCAGTTGTCTGAGTCGTGTGGACTTTCTGCAGAACGGAAGAAAGCTCTAAAGCCAGCACCATACAGATAATCACAATGCTCTTTTCTGGCTTTATACTATGACCACAAGACTTTTAGCCCAGTTGCTGTGAATGGCATTCTCAGGTGGATCCATCACAGTGGTCAGTCACACTTCCCAGACACATTCACTGGCTACTGAAAGCTCTTTTAAAGTAACTGAAACCCAGCAGGTATCCCAGGGGAGACCTCATCTGAGAAGAATACTTATGCCATAAGCTTCATGGTGGGTATAGAGTACACAGAGGCAAGACCTGAAAGACAGCAGGATGAATTTGCAATTCCTTGGTTGCCTGCACAGCTTCCAGCTCCCTGCAGTGATACTGGGGCTCTACCTTTTGAAATCACTGCAATCTGAGCAATTATGAATGTCTTTTCAGAAAGTCATAAGGCTTTTCAGAGGATCACTCATCTCCATTTCTCTAGTAGTGAACAAGATTTTTTTTTTTTTTTTTTTATTACTAGAGCTATTCAGCACAGCTCCATAGAAATACATGGAAAAACACTGGTGTAAAGCATATGCAAGTGAGAGAGAAACCAGACCTACATTCAGTCTGCCCCACTCAGAAAACGGGACAGCAGCAGAGACTGAGCATAAAGACGTGGTGTGTGCAGTGGCAACCCACTGAGTCTGGTTATAGGTACACACTTCAATGTAGAACAAACCATGGTTGAAGAAGTTCTGTGTTGGAAATGTGCATCTACCTCATACTAAGATAACAACATTCTGTGAAACCCGGATATAGGACTTGAACTTAGTGTTTCTCCAAAGTATAGGTACATTCAGTGAGCTCCACATTTTGTTTTGGTATCCTCTTCTAGTTACCTATCACTGAAAAGAACTATATGTTTATATAAAGCCTTGGCTGCTTCTCTGATCTTACCTCAGGAAAGAGTTTTCCTTCTTTTTTTTTTTTCTCTTTGTTTTGGTTGAGAAGGTGTCTCTCCAAGCATACTCATATTCTTTAGACACACTACTTCTGTCTTTCCTCACCCATTGGCAAGCAAATTTGCCTCCCATATTAGCAGCTGTTCCTACCTTATGATAACCTTTTCACTAGTGTAACCCAAAACATGCATTTGTACCATGCTTCTGGTCACTTACTCACCCACCATGGCCACCAGCAGAGCTACAGTCCAAACCTCTGAAGACACAGCTCCTTGTCGGTCAGACTGGGAAATAATGAGGGAAGCTCTTGCATCTGCATATGCCCCTCACATATAACAGTGCCATGTAACAGATTGTCAGACCAGGAGGTTTCATTATGATCATCTAAGACTGCTGAATCCAGGCAATAACATCAGTCTTAAGGCCAAAGCTTCTGTCAGAGTTAGACCAAATAATTTACAGTAATCCAGAGAGGCAATGAAGATGCCCTCAGCCCTCCCCAAGAAGCTGTGTCAACAGTTCATGCCCCTCCTTGTTAAAAATGTGCATCTTATTTCAGACCCGAGCCATCTAGGGAGCTTTACAATGACTGAATTTTGTTATGCTTCTGTCTACATAATTAAATGGTCCCCTCCAGCCGTGATTATCCCCCTTCAAGGAGTGCTCTCAACTGTAATCAAATCACCGCTTCACCTGCAGCGAGTGGGTTGCTCGTGAGTTTCGCCACCCCAGATCACAGGCCGGCACTTCACCACACCTGCCGCTGTAAGTATCTCACTCAAAGCATCTTCTCCCTGGGCTTTTCCCTGCCCACCAAAAGTTCAGCTCTCTGGCAGAAGCGGCAGCAGACTGAACAGTGCCACGCTCTGGCCACCGTCATGGCTTCACGGGGGAAAAGGACGCATGTGCATATGTGTGTGTGTGTCCATGAGATCTGCTGGTCAAATGTTTTCCTTTCCCAGGGGATATATTTGACACCAAGATAAAGGGGCAGCGTGGAAAACAAACTTACTTTCCCCTCCCGCCTCTCCTTGGAGTTTGGTATTGTAAAACAAGCCACACTAGCTGAGATTCTTTTTGAAAGCTCCTAGTTATCTTAGCAGCTGTAATATAAACCACAATCTCCTTGAAGTATCCCCCTGCCACAGCTCCCTTCCTAGTGGGGGATGGAGGGGCAAAATTACCATAGTACTCATGGGGAACAACATTTTTTTCATTAGTTCAGGCATTTTTTTTAAGGTGGCTAATGCAATACTATATGTTTTCTTTCGGAGTTCTGCTAAACCTGTTAGTTACATATGTGCAAAATGTGATAGCGTCCATCTCTCTGCACCTCATTAGCAGTATCTCCCTTGCCTTTGTTTCGGTCATGTTGAACTACAGTGGGAAGTAAAAGGGGTGATGGTTATGAAGTGTGTGGGTGAAGGGCATAATCAGAGTGGTTCTCTGTGAGTGTTGCTTGTTTTGATGTTAAGGCTGTTTGAGGCGCTTCCTGCTGAACCATGTCCCATGCAAGCCAGCTCACATCTGTGTGCTGCAGAGGAAACATTCCTGTAATTTTGACACCTTGCAAGGACAATGCCTGAAGCACAAGCACCTGTGTGTTAGGTAGTCACAAGACTTTCAGTTGGTACCTCTTGTGGTTGCCCAAGGGAGCCTTCCTCCTCTTGCAACTTCTGGCCTTCAAAAGCAAGGGATCTGGCCCCATGAGGAGGATCAAAGAGGTGTCTGGAATGTCTAGCAGGCAGTCATCTCCACACCTGTGTTCCTTAACCCACTCCAGTCTTTTTCTTCCTTCCCAGTTTCCTCCTCTGTGGCTGTGAATATGACTGGGGAAGAAAGAGGAAAGTGGAGGTCCCAGGCTGGAGAAGACATTGGCTCCCCCTTCTGCAGCTGATTTGCCACTACAAGCAGTAGCCAAAACCTTCCCCCTCCTCCAAAAGGCCCTGGCCCCTTGCCAGGCTGGGTAGGATGTTCCATGCACCAGGTCAAGCTAAAGGCACAGAAATAAAGAAGGAGCAGGTCATGGAAACCTGTTTCCATTATGGTGCTTGTAAATAGCCTTCCAGATTATCTTCTTGATTATCGTACCCTACCTGTGCTGTTTCCATCTCTGAGGAGCTGATCGCTTTTAAACCTTGCAGCAGCACTGTTGTGGCAGAAAGTACCGGTGAGGGCAGAGGGCCAGCAGGAACCTGGCTCAAGGGTTTCAGTGTCTCTGGCAGGGAGCTTCTCCCCACTCTCAGGCAAGTTCATTCTTGACTTGCCAAGATCGCCAGCTCAAGGAGGGGAGGCAGATCTGGAGACCATGCCTCAATCAAATGCATCACTAGTTACCATCTTAAAAGCTACTTTGGTCTTGTCCATCTTACCCAATAACCTGTACTTTAAACTATGTGCTACAATTGAAACTCTTTTTTTCTAGAAAACAGACGTCACTCTTTCAGCTCCTTCAAAGAAGCAAATAAATGAGTAATGCTTTCAAAGCTACCTGAGTAACTCAGGAGCTTGTGTCCCATTGTTTTTCGTGCTAAGCAATTCTGATTTTTTTTTTTTTTTTTTTTAATCTTGGCCCAAAATCTAATTTCCAAAAATAATTAAGGTGGTTAGGAGCCACAAAGTCTAACTCTAAATTGAATTTGGTCTCATAAGTCATTGCATGCTTTGGAAACGCTAACCTTGATGTGGCAAACACAGTGTAACTGGGTGCATTCGTTACAGGTTTTTGTGGGGTTTTTTTAATTTAATATCTAAATCAATGACAGGATGAGAGGGTTTGAACACCACCAGATTAAAGCACCCAAGCTGGCCACATGCATGTGCCCCTACTCCCTGACCAGCATGAGGTGAAAAGTGTTTAACTTCTGCTGCTGTCCTCTGAGGTTTAACATGACCTGATTTACCTCATGTTTGTCACAGACTAGGAGCATGCATGCAGTCATCATCACAGAGACAACTACCATTGAATCATTGAGCAGCAGTAACCGTTGTGTGCCTTCTCTCCCAGTCTGGCCCTCGGGCTGGGTCCCCCTAGCCCTGTGGGACCCACCTCCATCAATCTGCTGGGACCTCTGTTTCCAGGCTCAGCCAATACATCACACATTGGCATGGATGCATTTCAGTAATGAAAAATTAAAATGCTTTTGTTTGGTCCTCAAATCAGGATGAGTTTTTCCTTTATTATTTGTAACAATGGCTTATCTCTTTTTCTTTCCTTTGAGCACCCTGAGGCACTGTGATAAATTGAGCTGGTCTGCATCAGTCACCTCACAGACCCCAGGCAAAGGGCAGCTCCTGCTGCAGAAAGCAGCCAGCCAGCCTGGACAGGAGGGGCGAGGACAGAGGAAGTGGCACAACCAGGAAAAAAGAAAAGAGGTGGCAGCAAAAGGCCAAAAGTTTCTTGGTGTGAATTTTCACCTTTCTCCAGTGTCACCAAGGAGATTAAAAGTCTAAGGAAAAAAAGAGAGCAGCGAGGGTTGAAAAAAGCACAGTAGGGAAAACTTCAAGAAGGAGACGGGACTTTACCCATTTCCCTCTGCCTCAGCTGCTTTCTCTAAGTTCAGAGCTGCTGACGGCATCTGGCCAGCTTCTGGCTGCCTCCTCCCAGAGGTCAGAGTGAGGGAGGACACCACAGGGTTTCCAGTGATGCTCCATAAACAGCAAGTAATCACAGCCAAGGCAATCATTTTGTCAAAGTCAGGGAAAAGGACATCCCAAACAAGATAAAAGCATGAAAACTGAGGAAATACACACTGTCTGGTAGCACCAAATAGTAAATAAGTGTGAAAGGGGAAAGAGACACACTGTAAGTCAATCATCAAGGTCCTATTGATGATCTTTATTATGGTGCAAGCCACCAGAAACTCCTGCAAAATCAAGGGAGATACGCAGGGAGACCATATCTATTAAACAAAACTGAGCACACAAAGTCTGTGCTGGCTATTACTATTCCCAGGTTTGATTTTATTTATTATTTTTAATTTGAATGAAGACAAAAGAGCTTTCATCCCTCTAGGAAAAAAAAAAAAAAAAAAAAAAAAAAGGTTTTATTGTTGCTACTTGCAGCAACAGAGAAGGTGTATTGTGTTTCTGAATTTCTACACTATCATATTTCTGAAATTCCTCTGGTCTTGATCACTTCATATGGTTTACATGGAAAGGTGCTTCACGGAAGTGCTTTAACATGTCACATCTGCACAACACCATGAATAACAACGAAATGTAAAAAGCCCTGGATAACTGCGGAGAGAAAAATTCACAAAAATGAAGAGCTTCTCAGCTACTACAACAAAATTGTTGCCTTGAGATTAGTCCATTGTGCAGCACATCAGAACAAGATGTAGTCGACATTGGCTTGTGTTCTTGCCTCTGGCGTTGATGTCTCTGCAACTATGCACAACTTTAAAACATTCTCTCTTAATTAATGTTTTAGAATAAAAAGTGTGTAAAATGGTAACACTATTAAGGGCTTTAAAAATTAAGTCAGAATTGCCAACACCCAAAACCCAAAAGTTTTTATGGAAATGCAGAAGTTTTGACAAAACCTTGGGAATAGTTAATGGTTTCTAGGGTCAAGGATGGAGCCCGTGGCAGTAAGAGACACCAAAGAGCAAAAGTGGGCAGAGCATTTGTGCTCTCCCATTCCCCTCCCAGACAGCTGTAAAATCCCACCTTCCCCTGACAGAACATCTCCTACTGAGGCACGTACTTCTTTCTTAGCTTTAGCTGAAGCATCCACACAGGTATTTACAGGCTGAGGAAGCCAGGTGACCTCTTGACAAATGGTGACTTTAAATACCTTCCATCCCTTCTAGTTCAGGCAATGAGCAGGACTGATTTATTTCAGATAATGGTAGTTGCTTTTTTCCCATTCTGAAACAAAATGCTTCAAAATGCGTTGTATAAAGCACTCTAGACTTCAAACAGGATGGTCTCATTTTCCAGTAAAAAAAAAAAATCAAGAAAAATAGATAAAATGAACAACGAAAAACATTGACTGGGGAGAGAAAGTAGCTGTATCTCCCATTTTCCAGTACTAAGTGGTGAGACTTCTCAGTCAAGTTGCCTGAGGTTCTAGACCCTTCTTTTTGCTTTCGGAGACTCACATCTCAAGGGAGTGCCTTCACTGCCTCAGTGCTTTCACCAGGAGAAGAGTGAAAGCTACGTTCAGTCCCTTTGCTGACCTGAGTCCTCTTTGCCTGAACAAACATGCAAGAGATCAGAGCTTGTGATTCAGATGCTCCATCTCTTTGGTAAGCATCCTCAGGACAGGCTGGCCATCACTTTTACTCAACCCTGACTCCCCCTCCCTGTCCCAGCCCCCCAGCATGGCAAATATTTAAGTATTCCTGGCAGAGCAGAATGGTTCCTGTAGAAGCAACCATGAACATCACCAGCCAAAATACCCCAAATATGAAATTACAATGGAAATCTATTTAGGATCACATCACCTCAGGAAAAGGAGAGGCTTGAGCTCGTCTCTCACATATCCTGGATACTAATAGATAAAAAGGAGACATACATTTTTCGTTTGGTTTTGTCAGTGTGTCTTAATATGTTTTTTCTCTAAACAACTTTTCAGCAAACATCATTGAAATTTGTGAACAGTTTCTAGACAATAAAACCAGTATTTTTTCTGCAAAATTCCTATTTGCCACCAAAAGGACAGAAAAGTCACCTAGCTCTGTTTCACTACGTGCATGTGAGCTACAATTTCATGGGGACTTGAACCCGAGCATGAAATTCACCCAACCTTGGCCCAAAAAAAACATGCAATTAACCAAGAGCAGCACATACATTTGAGGGACCTCCATGTGATAGTCAGGAAGTCTCAACACACCAATCTCATTCATACCATTTCCCGAGATGAAGGGGAGGATCTGGGGCAGGGACAGTATTGTATCCCCTCCCATTTTACCAGAGCGTACCCCTGTGTATTATATTCCACTTCTGGTAACACTCCATATAATGTTGTTTCTGTGCTATGAAGGGTGTCTGGGTCTCCACTTGACTAATCACCGGGCACTGGAGGGTCATCTCTGGAGCTTGGGAACTTGACCTCCAATAACACTCATTTGACAGAGATGCAGATACATGTGGCTCCCCTCACTCATCCTCACTCACCCTAGGAGTTCTCCTCTGATGCCCTGTCAGCATAGGCTTTCAGACAAAAGATTCTGGTGAAATCAACAACAGTCAAAGGAATGTGGCCTTCTGGCCTAATAGCCTTTGATTGATACTCTTTATTTCAACAAAACCTTAACTTGGTTAAAAATGTAGCGTACAACCTGTTTTAGCATTTCCAGGCAGGACATGTCTGCAGAACTGGCAGGGTCACTGAGGCAATGTGTTTCAAAACAAATAACGGGGCTCTCTTTCAAAATCACAAGGTCGCTTTATCTGTACATATTTCTTCTGTTGTCTGCCAAGCTGCAGCTTTAAAAAAATAATTATGTCAATACTCTTATTTACTATCTGCTTTACAATAATGCCCAGAGGCCCAATAAACTGAGGGTTTCCTGGTGCCAGATCCATAATGAGACACAGCCCCTTTCCCTGCAGAGCTTCCCATCCCATCAGGCTGTTTGCAGACGGGGATTTGGAGTGCAGAGCCGAGGGAAAGCTGAGACTGCAGAAGTGGAAAGCCCAGTGCAGAGATGAAGGCTGAAGCCTGCTTAGAGACCTATGCCGTGCTACTCACACATCCCTCTCCAAAACAAGACCCACATTTTCCAGAAGGTAACCCCCTTAATGCCTTCTACATGGAGTTTCTGCATGTGTCCTCCACTGTACAAGCATCCTGCCCACCATGGCCAGTCCCTCACCCCCTCAAGAAATGGGATAAGCAACACCAGCCCCTGGAGAAACATCTCCAGGAGAGACCCTTCACATCTTGACCCTTATGCACAGGAGGTACAGGGCTCCTTCATATGTTCTTCCTGCTCTCCACAGGAAATTTCATGGTCCCTTTCCCCGCTAAGAAAAATTGCAATGCTCTCACATGAAATTGGAAGCGTTTAAAAGCTCAAGATGCCACTGGTGTCTACTCTAGAATGAATTTTTGATTCCTTTAACAAAGATGTGCCAGAATTTCCATGACAGATAGGGAGTCAGGAGAGATTTCATGTGCAGAGACCTCTGTCCTACAACAATATTTTATTGAAATGATAACTATAATACTGAGGTATTTTACAGCTCCACCCTTTGGAAATTATTTTCTTAGAGAAGAGGAAAAATGTTTAATGCCTCAGTTTTCTAACAGTCATTCAGCCCCTACTTGCAAACAAAATTTTTCAAAATATTTTTCTTTCCTATCACACCCTATTTAATTTCTTTGGGTGTCAGCAACTTCTTCCCTCTGTTGCTGCAGTGCTGTCTTTCACCAGCATGCCTGATTCCTGCTGCTCTCACATTAGGAAAGAATCATTTACTGTCCTTTGCAAAGCCTGCCAGGTACTTCCTCATGGCAAAAAGCCCCAAGTACACTTTAGGCAGAGCAGCTATCTTCACTCCTGCATGGTTCTAGTTGGTTAATGAATAGAGCAATATCAGGATGTCCCAATATTTGAGAAAGACACTTCCAAAGAAAACAGACAAGTGCAGGGAAATGTACTTGCAGACCAGGAAGGTGGAATAGGTCTCTTTCTAAGTCTGTCTGTAGTCCATCCTAAGTAACAGAGAACCTTCCTGCAACCTTCAAAAATAGGCCACCGATGACCTCACATGCTCAGAAATTTAGTTTTTATTTCTGCAAATGCTGACACCTTCACCACACGGCCTCTCAAGCTGCTGTGTTAGGCACTCATTGAAGTACCAACTGCATTTATCTTCTACCTTTGCATTTAGATGGATGCTTTATACAAAGTAGCAGTCTTCTCTGGAGAATGGGAATACATGAGGAAGCATCAAAGTAAACAATCAGGAATTTGTACCTGGAGATTTCCGCATAACGCATATAAAAATTTCGTCCACCTATTTTCAAACTGCAACACCATTAAATACTGAAGTGATGAACTTAATCTCCCTTAATGGGATTGTGTCTGTTCAGCTGCTCATAACACATTTTAGGGGTGAGTTCTTTTGGCTGATAGGACTTTTTGCCCATGTTGGTACGACTAACCATAACCAAGTTATCTCCTATCTTTCCTTTGGATAAACCAGACCTGGTCTTCTGTAGTATAAACATTACAACAGAAATTGTCACATTCATTAAGACACATTAACTAAATTGATTGCACTGATGAGAGTCCTATCTGAAACTCCAGAGAAAAGAACAAACTTTACACTTAAGACTATATTGAAGGAGACAAAATCTGCAGTCTAGCAACAGTAACCTGGAAGTGTCCGCAATTTAAGATCAATGAAGGTGTGAGAAAGATCTTCAGCCAGAGCAAACTGATGCTGCTGAGGCTACAGTAATTTGTATCATTTGAAAATGATCTGGCCCAAGACAGACAAAATCTTTTAGCAATCCAAACAGAGAAAGAACAACTTATTAGTTAAGTTATTCCTCAAACATGTAACTAAGAAATGAAACCTGCAGTTGCCTTGGAATAGGTGATCTGTAATAGCATCATCAAGGCATAAAAATGGCCTTTTGCCCAGTGTAGCCTCAGTCTAAATGCCCTCATATCTTTCTACTCTTCCCAGACGGGTAACTAATTGTTTGGTCAAATATGTTGCCCCCCAGCCCTGAAACCGAAAAAGCAGAGGACCCCATGATCATCATCCTGGCATGTGCACATCCAAAATCAATACAGCCTCAGGTTATTTTGTATGTAGGATATCATGGCCTTTTCAAATAAAAGTCTCATTTAATGTAAGAGAGCAACAAATCACTCTACATTCCTCCTCTCAAGGTGCTTGAGATGTATTTACTCACACCTATGTATTTACTCTACTCTGCCTTGGCTGTATTCAGAGAACTGCGCCTGTAGTCATGAACAGGACATATATCACTGAAGGATCTACTTTGTTATCAGGACTACATATTGCCCAACACCATTCTCCCTCCAGAGCTAAACAGATGAGATATGACTGCTTCATGCTCAGCAGACTTCCATTATTAGAGTCCCATCCCTGATCAGATGGCATTTCACAAACTGCCTCTTTCTGATTTCCTGTGCTGCACAAATATCATTGCTTCCTTGAGGCTGTAGGAGATGTTGGATTGTCCATTCCATTTGACTGAAAGCCTCTGGACACAAAACAGCTGCAAGAAGAACCATGGCTTTTACAGAGATAGATGGTCAGAAGCTGCTAGAGGCTCAAGTCCAGAACCACTTTGTTACCAGTGATTTATGTGACATCCTTAATTTCTAAAAGCCAGCTGCTTCCAAAAACAGCTACAAACAAAGAGGCCAGACTCTGATCTTGGTTATGTCAGTTTATCTCTGCAGTTACTCCCAACTTACACCAGGTAAGCAGAGATCAGGATATAGCTCCGTCTCGCTTTGCCTTGGTCATAAATAAGCCCATTAGGGTTTGTCCCGATGATGTAATGCTTTAATGTAATACTCCACATCCAGTTGTGTCAGTGAAGTTGCTTTGGGAGCAGACAGAGCTAGGATTAGCTATTTCCCATGCTTCTCACACAGGGCAAATTAAACTTTTATTCCCAGACACTGTCCCTATGTTCTTAACTCTCTAGCCCAGACAGCTGGTTGACTGTTGTTCCAAATGTGGCATTAGGGGCAAACAACAGCAATACATCCTGCCCACTGAGTCCAGAAAATCCCAGAATGAGACAGCATGGACAATGATTGTGCTCTTTAGTACGGTATGCTTTTAACCATAAAGCCCTAGGATTACAAGGCAGGAGGAGTTTGTCACTCTTGGCTAGGCAGCCTCCAGAGGGATGGCGTTTCAGACAGAAACATCTTAAAGGCAGTTGCTACAAATCTGGACCGTAACTCACAGCACAGGAATTTGGCCTAATCAAGGCCTCTAAATGATTAAAGCATTGAACAATCATTTAATTTAACCATCTGCAGCTGAAGATATCAATACTTAAACACACTAGGAAACAGGCAGCAGTATAAGGAAAAAACAGGTTGCAGTAGAAAGTTTCGTGCTTGCTACTAGGATGTGCTGACCATCTTCAATGAAAAATCACCTGACTTCAGTTTCTGTCTACCTCTACGGGAATACCTGAGAAAAGCATACCTGGTGGATAGCATCTACATAATACCTGTATGGAGAGCTCTTTGATTTACATCCAGAACAAGACAAAATACTGTTGCTTCCCATCATATGCTTGTAAATCTTATAGTAATTTTACTCCATTTTCACCTTCTGTTCCTGGAGTGCTGTAAACCAGTCTGAATCTCAGCTCTCCTACTAAAAAGTATTAGTATTCTGTCCTTGAGTTGGAGAGAAATGCTTGAAAACATACACTAAGTGAAGACTACTGGTGCAAAGAGTGAAAAAGGAAATAAGAACTCAAAATTAGAGCAGAACAGGGTTTAGGAGAGGTACTCAGAAACTGGAAGCAGTGTCCATGCAACCTCTGTCAGTCTCACATGCACCCAGAATGTTGCTAGTGCAATCCACCCTGCAGAAAATACTGTCATTTGTCTTGTGGCACAGCAGTCCTTCATCACCCCGTGCTAATTTAGGGAGGTATCTGAAATTCGGGTGCAAGAACCAAGAGATCCAGAAGTGTTTTACAGGCTGCAGCCCTCACTGCATTTGTATCAACACTCACAGTTTTCAATGAATCAACAAAGAGTGGCTTTGCCAGAGAAGTCAGAAGAAAATGCTGCAAATACCCCAGGCACAACTTCTGCAATGGTTACAGAGAAGGAACAAAACAACTCTTCCTAGCCTGGCCCCAGTGGACAGACGATACAAGAGCAATAAAACAGGCATCCTATTGGGATGCTTCCAACCCAGTGTCTTGCCCGCGGGCCGGGGCCCTGTTTTCTTCTGCTATGGCTATGGCTGGTCCTCCGCCAGCTGCTGGGAGGGCTCATCTCCCTTTTGGGGCCCTCTACTCCCACTTCTCCAGCTCATTGCTCTCTAGCCTTCCCGCACAGCCAGCTTCCAATTTGCTGCCTCCTCCCCTTCTGCAGTTTCCCATTGACTGGGGCCCCTACCGCCTGGAGGTAGTTGGGAATTCATCAGTAGGAGCAGCCACCTCATTCAAACCAAACATCTCCAAGGAAATCTATCCAAGTCAAGAAAGCCTGAACTTAAAAATAGGGTGAGTGGCCTATGTTGTGTGCTAGCAAATTTCTCTCTCATTTTCTGCCCCAACAGATATGCAGCTACTCACACAGAGAAGTAGAGCAACTCTGACCAGGTAGACAGGGAGAAAGATTCAGCTCTGGATTGCAGAAATATTCCTGCTAGACGCGGGAGAAGCAGTTTCACATTTTTTCTATAAATCTGGCTAAATGGCAACTCAAACCAAATCCCCACAGCCCAAATTAGGCACTTTCACCACCTCCACATTCAGTGGCAGGTCTCTGATTTTTCACCCATGATCACCTCTTTACAGGTTGGATCTCTCCTGCAAATACTGGATGAATTCTGGTGACTTCTGCAGATGATCAGACTCTTCCTTTGTACTCATCCTTCATCAAAGCAAGAAATATGCCTTACAAAAGAGTAAAGGCTCCAAATAATTATAAAACTTCCCCCAAGTATGCAAATAATAGTCCAGTGCTTCCAGATATTTTAAAAAAAGGAGAAGGGTACGTATATCTGACTTCATTAGAGACAAACCACATGGCTCATTCTGGGTACTTTCTGTCAATATATACCAACACAGCAGGTACATTCCCTGTGACTTGAAAGAGGCACCGCACAAGATTAGGTGGTTATTTTTGTGGCATGTCCTTGTCAGCATTTCTCAACCATGTTCCTGCTCATGAGTGATGGTGTGACTGTACAGCTTTATGAATGAATAATGTCAGTGTTTGACTGATTCACAGGCAGTCTGCTGAAGATGATGTGACTTGTTAAATGTGAAAACGCATGCCGAAATTAAATGCTAGTCCTTTCTTATCCTTTCCCAGCCATCAGAGCTACCCTGCATATGAACATCAGCTGGTTTGTAACACCATGTAAGTGGAATGTTAAGGATGTAACATTTTTAGCTATTCAAGCGCTTGGATGACACTCATGACTATTTCTTGGGCATGCAATGTGATTTTAAAGTAGACATTCCTTGTAATACTGAGTGTCAGAAAGAACATCATATTAATTCTACAACATAACTGATTCCAGCAATCAAAATGAGGTCACTCATGCAATTCTACAAAACAGATTTACATACTGCAATAGTCTTGCAAACCCATAGAGGATGCAATTTTATGGCACTGATGAATCAACATGGAAGCTTTGGCATTAGCAGTAGTCTTCTAACACACTGAGCAATAATTGTCTCCACATGAATGCCTGTGGGGGGACTGTCTACAGATGTAGGTGCTGCTCAACATGATTTCAAGAGTAGGTCTTTCAGGTAACATTAGAATTGGCATATTACATTCAGAAAATCGAGTATTAAGAGTTTGAAGAATTGTTGTCCTATCATACCACATTACAGATGTTTGCAACACAGAGATCAATGTTCTTTCTATTTTCACTATTATGTCTTATTCCAAGGTCCATGCTCCTTTGAAAACTTTAAAATTGGCAATGTAAAGGTACAGTAAACTGGTTCCATTCATCAGTCACTACTTTGAGTATTTTTGTCAAATTCATCCATAAAACCTAATCCTAACAAGTGACCATTTCTCACCTTGATGGTAAATTCCCTCCTGAAGGAAAGATCACCTTAATTCCAAGTGGACAGAGCATCTGTCACACACACACAGAAAATGAAAAGGAAAACGCATGTGATTACCATCCTGTGGGTCAGAGCAGTCACCCTCAAGACAGTCCTCCTTGCGTTGCGCTGAGGCAGCCAGACAAACTCCTCCCTCATTGGTTCTGCCATACTCGTCATTTCATTGTCCATGCTCTAGGACATCCAAGAATGCCCATCTCTTGACCAATAACCAGGAGATGTCTGGGGACTCTGGTCTCCATCCCAGCATTGGGTGATGCAGAGCTCTACTGCTGGCTAAATGCACAAAGTTCAAACCAGCAGCCTTCAAGCTGGGGGTGCACTCAACAACTCTACAGCAGGCAATACAAGCACCTCAGCTCTTCCCCCTAACTGCTCGTCAGTAATAACAAGAGCTCCAGGGACCACATGAACAGGTCTCCACCCTGTGTTTCTCTTCTTCGATTCTGCAATGTGAACACCCTCAGACGAGTCCATAATCTACAGGAATTTCCCAAACATAACCTTTTTTCTCAGTGCCCTTTCTACTGGCTCTGTCACTTACTGAAAGTAGACCATGTTACAAAGGAAAGTTAGCCTAATTTCATCAGACATCATTCTCCATCCACTGGTCTTCCAAGCAAAAGTGCTTTACAGCAAAAATCGCCCTGTCTGAGCAGATCCTCTGCTTGGAGCATCTCAGGGAGTTCTGAACTGTTACCCTGAATGTTTGCCAACAAGTTTCTGCAGTGATTGCCTCTTTCTCACCTTTCTCCTTTTCTCTCTACCCAGATGTGCAGTTCTGGATACTGAACCTATTCTCAGTGAAAGACACCTATGAGATCTGAAAGAGGAATGCAATACTGTGGGAGGAAAAAAAAAAAAAAAAAAAAAAAAAAGAATAGAGAAGGAAAAGCACTATGACTCCAGGTTGTAGGGCAACGTCAGAGGGAAACTGAGTTTGGGAAGAAACCTCATAAGGTCATCTAATATAATCTCCTGCCCAAAGAAGGGTCAGCTTCTTTGAGCATGAGACCAGGCCATGTTGTTTAGGGCTTTATTTGATTGGGTCTTGAACACATCCATAAACAGAAATTGCACAGCCTTCTCTGGGCAACCTTGCATGACCTTGTGATGAAAAAGCTTTTCCCTATATCTAGTCAGAAACCCCCTTGTCAATTTATGTTCACTATCTCTTGTTCTGCTGACATGCACCACTGTGAAGGGCCTGGCTCCTGCTTCTTGGTAACCAAAGTTGCCCCTTCTGAACAAGCCTCATTCCTTCTGCATGTCTGCATGGGGTACATGCTCCAGCTTCCTCTTGGCATCCCTCTGCTGAACTCTCTCCACTTTGTCAATGTCTTACTTCTACTGGGGGTTCAAGTACTGAAAGCTGTAGACGTGTTATGGTCTAACAAGTGCTGAGTAGATGGAGATAATCACTTCCCTCAACATACTGGCTATTCTTCTGCTAATACCACCCAGGATACTGCCAGTGTATTTTCTTGCCAGGGCACACTGCTGGCTCACGTTCAGCTTACTGTCTATCAACACACCCAGGTCATTTTCAGCAGGGCTGCTCCACAGCCAGTCAGTTCCCAGCCTGTACCATTGCCAGGGGTTATTCTTTCCCAGGTGCAAAATTTTGCATTTGTCCTTGTTTAATTTTATAAGGTTCCTGTTGTCCCATTCCTCCAGCCTGCTGAGGTTTCTCTGAATGGCAGCCCTGCTCTACAACTTATCTACTGATGGCCCGAATTTGATGACATCTGCAAACTTTTAAGTATTCCACCACTGCCTTCATGTCATTGATTAAGATGTTGAACAGGACTTGTTATATACACCTACAGAGTCTGTTTTCTGCCTCCAAGTAGAAGAACCCTCATTAGCCACTACACTTCAAGCTCTATCACCCACCCAGCTTTTTACCCATGCAGATCATAACATCACAACTTTAATACAAGAACAGTGTAGGAGACAGTGTGAAAAGTCTTCTTTATCGCAGAACAAAAACTGGTTAGTTTTCTCATAAGACACTGTGAAAATCAACTTTATTTTTAAATCAGCCAAAATGTCTATTTGTGTTATTTTGTAATCTTTTTTCAGTATTGCTACTTGATAATCAGTTGAGCAAGTTTTCAATAGAAAAAGGTGTTCACTACTCCCTGAGTTCAAAGGGAGTCCCCACCTGCCTCACATCACTTTTGATTCTCCACCTCACGCCATTGCCCTCCAAACCAGCACTTCAGAGTTGAATGGCGCTCTTGGCAGATTGCTGGGACCCTTCTCTCCCTCGGATCTGTAAGCGTGCAGCAGCCAACTGGCCTGCAAGTAGCAGCAGAAAATAGCTAAGTTAAAGAAAGAATCGAAAAGTTTGGATGCCTATCTGAATGTTAGCTGCTTCCATTAGTAATAATCCATTGTTCGTTGAGGGAGCTAGTACTAATGACCCCTGTTCAGGAAAGCATTTAAACAGAGGCTTAACTCTGTCCCTATTCAGGCTGGCACTTACATCTCAGTTTAAGTGCTGCGCTGAATAGACGACTTTTTTTTCTGAATCAGGGCCAATTTCAGTTCATCATCCCCGAGGAACAGATGCATTCTTCTCCCCTTTTCTAAAAAATGTGGAAAAACATGTAGCTAATATCTAACATGGAAGGGGGAACAGTCTAGGATACAAAGAGGGATCTCGTGTCTTCCTGTCAGCACAGATCTACCTACCCTGTGCTCCCTGAACAATCAGTGGTTCTCACTTGAGATTTCTCATGGATGGTGGAGGTCATTGCAATCCTCCACCACGTGAAGCAAGAGGATGTGTCACACCAGGCTGGAATAATGGAGATCACCTACTCCTGAATCCATTTTTACACTCCTAGGAAGTAGCACCTAATTTTTGAAAAACGCTGTAAGATTCAGGGGAGAAAGAGCAACACAGTGAAAATATGGATAGCCATTATTCAGTGAGTCATGGTTGACTACCCAGCATCCATACAGCAGTAAGAACATGTGTCATCTCCTGAGGCTCAGCTATGGCTTTATGAAGAGGGGCTGGGAGGGGATACAGCAACTGCACTATGTTAGGGGGAAGTTTGTGACCACACATTGAAAAGGAAGTATAACAAAGGATACTCTCAGAGATATAAAGGGCTGTTAAGCACCAAATTCCTGTATCTGTCTTCCACAGGCCCCGTTAAAAACTCAAGGAGTGGGGTTTTTTCAGCAGCATGTTTGTGGACAGCCACAACTACCCAGCCACCACCTTCCTCTGCTAGGTAACACACAGGGCTCCCATCCCATGAGACACCTCTCCTCAGAGATCCAGAGAAGAAGGGCTACCTGACCCCCCGGCAGGGCTGTTTGAACCACCTGGGCACTGAGCACAAGAACAGGTGTATTTCTGTATAAGTTCAACCCAAGAAAAGAAAAGTGACATTGAGACTTTTGACTTTGCAGAGGAACTGGTGGTGCTAGTACAATATATGCTGTAACTTGCAGAGTTAACGCTACTGGCAAATTAAGTGTTGTTTGTGTTCAGCACAGGCAGGGGAGGAAGGAAACAGGAAGATTAATTAGAAGTTTTCTAGTTGGTAAACATGATGCCTAGAATCCATGAAACAGCTCTTGGTCTCACTGGAAAAAATGGTATCCTAATGTCTTTAGCTCTGGTACAAATCAAAAGCATCCCTGTCACTAAGATGCTAAAACCAAGTTAAAAGGAAGGTGGACATTTTCCTTTAGTTTCATTAAGCCCATTATTAACATGAGAAGAAAGAAGAAGGGGAATATGAGGAAGGTGCCTCTACAGTCACTGAAAGTGTTGTGCTAGAAGAGCTTTGTAATCTGCTGCAGAGAGCCTGGAAAAGCAAAATCCACATCTAATACTAACATTGGACTATGACAATGTTTTCATTGCATTCAATGTATTTCACAAGGTTCAGCTATGTAAATATATGGGCTGCTTTTTCCCTCAATACAGGGTACGGTTTGCGAAGCCTAAGGAATTTCTGGTTGCATTTTCTCATATGTGATCTAGTAGCCTTCCTTTCTCTTTCATATTATAAACATATTATTACAAATAGGTGGTGAATAGACCTTTATATTTTTTCTTGCATTACTTTAAAAAAAATGAATTGTTATCAGATTTAATGATATGATAAGCTTTAAAGTTCCCCTGGGAAGCTACCACAGCCATACTGATTTACATAAGCATTTTCCTACACATAATACAGCATGCAAGCTCTCTGATCTCATTATTCATTAGAAAATTAATGATATCTCTCAAACGTGAAAGCAGACCAGTTCTGCAGAGAGTGCTGGAAATTGGCTAGTTCTCGACGCGGTAGTCATTTTCAATTTACTGGCTTGAAAAAAAGATGCTTTTAAGCAAATAAAAGGGTGCTGACATCAAACAGATACTTGTCTTGCTGCCAGGGAACGAGATGCCTTTTAAGGCAGGAAGGTGGGACTTGAGTGATGTGAATAGGAAGAAAAGAAAACAAGCCAGTCAGAGTTAAGCAGCTCTGCCCCATTCATGAAAAATGTCTAGGCTCATTTCCTCATTGCCAGAGGTCTTTTTTGCTTAAATTCTAAAGACCATGCTCTGTTCTTGCCAATAATAAATAGCAGCCTGTTGTTAGAAAAAGTGCAAACTATGGAGGTTTTTTTAAGTGCTTTTCCCCAAGCTACACAAATTGTGGCATCCCACAGATCAAGAGACAATGTTAATAAACGCCTTAAACCTTTGCTGATAACTATATCCCGAAAATGAGACTGTCTGAGATGGTTGCAGAATGAATTGTGGCTTATTCGGTCATGAGGAGCAAAAGGCTGATAATCAAGGATGGTGTGAATTGCCATATGACTGACCAGACTAAGATGTGATTTTTATCCTGGCTCTATTTAGATTATGGGATCAGCAATTAGCAAAGGCTAAATCCACTATGCAAGTCTGCTAGTGTTGGATACAACTAACAAACAGGATGATTGTTTCTGTCACTGTAGTAACACAACTGTCAGGGCATTGGGAGAGGGGGCTCTCAGTGCACAGTGTCACAGAGTGGAACACCTTTGTGTCCATCTCATAGTAAAATGGATGAAACCTGGGCCTGCTGTTTGTTGAAACAGATGCAATCTTTCTTTGTGAGATTCGATTGCTGCTTTTTAATGCAATTCATAGGTCAGATAGCAACAGAAATTGTTCTGGGGTGTGGTAGAAAAGGGATATTAGACATGCACTGCAACATCCTGTTTTGGAACTAGTTAATATGAGGCTCACAGGCTCAGCATTACAAAATTCTGCACTCAAGCTGTCACTTGCCAAATTTTTTGAACATTAGTTTTGTTTTTTCTTTCCTGTGATCGGTAGCGACATAAAAGGAAACATCTGGTTCTGCAGTGTCCGAATTAGGGGATGCCATAGGAAAAACACACCAAAGTGACATCAGATTTGAAATAACCAGGCAGCATGAGAATTTGTGCAATTTTCAGACTCTTCTAGTAGTGAAGCAGAAATCTACTGCTGTGATGAGAATTCCACCAGGAATTCACCAGTGCAGAAGGAGTGCTACTGTTGCACTGATGTACTGACTACCTCTTCAACCATTATGATATCTAACAAATAAAGAATACAAAATGATTAAACAAACTAAAAATCATCCAGTTATAGTTGTCACCTGAGTGTCAATTATGAGGATAAAACTTGCACGCATTTTCCGATTTGAGATAAATGTCTTTCAAGGGAAGCAATGGTTCTATCAGAGAACATTTCTATGGAGTTCTAATAGGTCTGAGGTTCAGATTAAAACCTCTGACTGGTCTTTATTAATAATAAGAGCTATTAGGCTAAAATATCAAGACATGGTTAGAGAGAGAAAAAGACATTTCCAGTCTGGAAGGAAAATCTTACTTGTTCCTACGTGATTCATCAGCTGCAAAGCTCCTATATGGAACCTCTCAAATCTGCACCAGAAACTATCATACGTGAAGTAAAATTCTCTCAGCCACAGGATAAATCCGTATGGTCTCAAATAGTGCAGCTGAGAACAAGGTGGTCAACATATACAAATATCTGGAGGGGGTTTATGGTCTGAAGAAACAATGCAAGTGTCTCGCTCAAAACAGCATCTGGGCTAAGTGCACCTACTTACCTGTTTGAACTACAGGATACCTGAACAGAACAATTTAAGACACTTTACAAGCAAGACTGTGAACCCCTTATACTCCCCATTGGATGAACCAGTCCCTGCCCCAAAGAGCTTACAGCTGAAATACAGACACAGACAGACAATGTGACTTCTCTCAGGCAGCTGGAGACAGAGTTGGAAACAACATGGAGGTCAGTTTGCTCTAAGCCACTTACGTGCACAGCCTTTGGATTGCTGTGATTATTGCTGTTCCACTAGTATCTAGAAGACACAAGGACAAATATACTATTGTGTTAGTCTGTACAGTCACACAACAAAAAGATGGTCCCTGCCCCAGAGACCTTTCAAGATAAAGCACAGCCATTATAAAGGGAGCACAGGCAAGCAATGAGATGAGAAGTATTTTTACAAGTAATTTCCCTTAAATTACAGTTTAACAAATACTTGAGGCTGACACTGCACTGAAAGTAACAGCACTGAAAGTAACAGATCTGATCTCCTGCACCACTCCTCCCTTCTGCCAGCATAAGTCTTTCTGCAGCCAGGTGAAATGATATAGGGAAATGAAAATATTAATATTATTTTTCTTTTCTGGGTTGTTTTTAAGGCAGTTTTGCTCCTTAGTCAGACTCAGGGCCACATAAAGACTAGCCAGAAGACACAGCAAGAATGGGACTGTTTCTTTAGGCAGCAGTGCTAGTTGATTTTAAAATGTTTGTTGAATCCAGCACTGTTTGGGCAACTATTGGACCTGTAGTGAAACCAGTTAAATGATGACGATGCCTTTAAAGGGAACATTATAGGCAAGGATGCTCCCAGGACTAGTGAAATTAAGGCTTTCCTCTGGAAATCTCAGTAAATGAATCTGAAAGAAGCATGCACTGTCTTGCCGTTTAATGATTAGTTATGCCTTCCGTGATGGCAGGAACCATGCACAATGATACCCCCAAAGTGGGGAAAGATTAAGGAGCAAAAAAGAGCTTTAAAAGGCTCAAAATGCCAAACAAGTATGCCACGTATAAAATCAATAGGACATGCTTTATCTCTCTGGGAAGATGGGAGTCATGAGTTTTGAAAGAATGTTATGGATATTGAACACGAGTCATCATAGAAGAACTATGAAGAATTATAACAGTCTTGAAAATGTGAACAGCAAGAAAACTGTCCAGCCTCTGAAGAATTTGCAGAGGAAGATACACAAAAAGGACCGTGGGATGACAGGTGGCCATGAAGAGGGCAGAAGAAGGATCCATTCTGCTTTCGAGCAAGAGTTGGGAACAGCAGTTTTAGGTGAATGGGTAAAGGAGCAGAAAAGATGCACAAGTTAATTAAGTAGGGTACAGAAAAGTTGTAGCTATCTTCAGAGATATTAATTTGTGTCCAGCAGACCTAAAGCTTAACTGTGAAACATAACCTTTAAGATATTAGATGACCTGTAGATTTCTACACC
Source organism: Nesoenas mayeri (assembly GCF_963082525.1). Classification (NCBI taxonomy): domain Eukaryota; kingdom Metazoa; phylum Chordata; class Aves; order Columbiformes; family Columbidae; genus Nesoenas; species Nesoenas mayeri. The sequence continues at coordinate 68,218,461 of NC_137541.1, read as the reverse complement.
TGAGGAAAACCTCAATGCAAACTCACTCTGAAGAAAGTGCCCAGTGAAAATGGGTCACTCCACTCTGGCGAAAATCCTAGAGGACAACTAAAGCTATGAACCGAGGCCATGGATGCTCTGAAATGAACATCTTGTTTTCTCCTAGGAGTTAGAAAATGTTCCAAAACTCTGATCAAATCTCAAATGTTTGGGGTTTCTATGATGGGCTTCACTCTGTTCCTTGTAGGTTTGCCTGGTGCTAGCAGTCAATGCAGAAGGATCTGGTGAACCTAAAGTACTTCTAATTAGTACTGACCTAGTTTTCCCAAGGGTTTGTCTAGTAAACATGGACAAACCCTTGGATGACCACAGCCCAAGGTGAGATGTAAAACTGAAGGCAGTGGAGTAGGTTTCTCACCAAACCACCACTATCACTTTGAGGACTGGTGTTACCTTGTGCTAGTTCTTGTCAAGGCATTTTCTTATGGAAGTGTGTAAGCTCTTGTATTTTTGGCAATAAGCAAGCCAAGGAGACACACTGACACAGGACAAGTACACAGTGTCGTACTTCTAGTTCAGCACTCAAGTTTGGAGTCTGGATAGTAATGAATTGCTGTGGGCTACATTTTTTAAGATGGGTGCCTAAATCCACATTTCTGCTTCTAAAAGCAGGTACTTATGAATCTAAAAATAGGTCTGCATAATTATCCTTTGGAAAGCAGTTTTTAAACTGTGCAGCTGACACTTGGGAATTCCAAGTGGCTGATCAAACTGAATAGAAAACTGTAGCTATAAAGTGAATGAGCGACCAGACTATATTGAAAAGACCAGCTTATTATGACGAGAAAAGCCAGTAGCACTTTTCCCATGATCACCCTTCAGCACTCTGATTTCCACAGAACAAAGTCGAAAGAAGACAAGAATTTAGTAGTGATACACACATCTGGATATTGCCCTGTTCTGTAGTTTGCTTTTTGTTTTGATTAGACTTAAATTTTATTTCAGTGGGATGTTCTCTTTAATTTGCAAAGTGCATGAGGCAACTTGTGTATTCAGGAAGCTATTAACCACAAACCTCTGATTCCGGGGGAAGAGAGAGGAGGGCAAAATTACTGGAAATTGAGATTTAGAAAAAAAATAGTGTGGATATTAGCTGAAAAAAAGCAGAAGATATTGCTATATGAATCACACCAAACACAGTAAAACTCTGAGTGCGGAAATCTATTTTCTGGACTCTCTCACAAAACTCTCTCTCTGTTGGGGCAGTCATACCCATGATATGCACCTGGTAGCAGCAAAGTAAGTGCCACACAAAGAGCAGAAGTTGAACTGTAGCATTAGAACTATAAAGTTACTTCCAACTATAATAAAAACCTAACATCAGTTTTAGCATTGCTATTCCTTATGTGATCTCTGCTTTAAGAAGATTCTTGCCCTCAGTATTGATCTGGATCTGTCACACATACATGACATAGCACAAAGCAAGACAGCAATAACGCATAGTACCTCATGTGGCATAACCCTGCTGGTACAGGGTTAACCTCTCAACAACTTCTAATGCACTTGAACCAACAAGGTGAGATGACATGATGTTTATCTTGGTGTCCTGTGGAGGCAGTATTTGTGATCTGATGTTATGAATCCTAAAGCTAGGCTCATCATACTGTAAAACTACATCCAGACATGTATAGTTTCAGATAAGCTGAATTATGGAGGTATTTTTGTCTTTCAGAGCAAGGACATCTAAGAGACATCAGAACACTAAAAGCCTCTAGGAGCCCATGTTTTCCTCCACTGATTCCAAGGGGAGCCTACACAGCTAGCTTAGATGGAGATGCCTGGAGATAGGCAAGGCAACTGCCATTCCTGCTGTTGCCTTTAGACAGCCAGACCTCAGATGTCTAGTCTCACCCAGACACTTAGTAGTAGGTGAGCTGAATCCTGACTTGGATTAACAGGGAAATATGGAGTTGTGTAGGACTTATTCTGCAAATCATATACACTTCTTTTTCATTGGCTCCTGGAAGGTTTTTTCATTACGTGCTGTCAGTGCTGGTATCAGGTAGCTTGGGATAGAGATATTCCAGAGAGGCACAAAACATCTGATACAATCACCCTAGTCTGCTGCAGATCCTAGAATAGTAAGTGTGAACTAGATCTGAAGCTCATCTTATAGGAGAGAGAAGGCAAAGAAAATCTGTAGTCTTCTCCACTGATCTGCGCAGGTGATCTGCAAAAGGTGTCTCACAGTTCTCTTCTCTACAACCCAAGGACCATCCAATGTTTTTATTCCAGTAGACATACTAATATTAACTCCTGTAAAACTAAATTAACATGTTATATATTTAGATCCATATTATGTTATATTTTCAAAATATGTTTTACATTTCAATATGAAAGTTTCTGCTGCATAGGAAGATGATGTTCACCACAACTCATCAGTTAAAGTGGCCTACAAACAAATGTGTATGTGCAGAAGAACACAGCAATGGGAGAATACTAAGCACAATGCAAGGTGATGGAACTCTTATGGTATTTGTATCTTTCTCTTGGGCAGAAGGCTGAAAAGGATGTTCCAGAAATAAGTCGTCTCCTATCCAGCTTATTCAGGTGGTGACCTCAGTAGAAATAACAGCAGTATCATTTTTTTTGAGATTTGCTTTTAGATCATCACATTTTGAAGACAAGTTCCAAACTCCTGCAACACTTCTTATTTACTATGCATCCCCCTGGACAGCTTTTTACAGCTTCTCATTTCTGCAGTAGGATTCGATTCCTTGAGTAATAGGAAGTGAATTACTGTGGCCCATTTCAGTATATGTACTATGATCTGAGAGGCTTCAACTTCATTTGGGGTGTCTGAGACAAAGGAGGAAGAGATCGTAGGGGCATTATAAGGCCAAGTGCAGTCATCAGATAGGCCAGTGGGGAAAGTAGTTCAAGAAACGTGGTGATGAAGTATTACTGCTCATAAGCAGAAGAGGGTAAACTGAATTCTTCTACCTGTAGGTAGAAGCCCTACTCCACACAGTGCAGAAAGGGGGAAGAGACAGACTGGTGTCATCTCTGTGCCCATGTTCCTGGTTCTAGAGACAGCAAATTGCCAGCTCAGTCTTGGGAAAAGAAAAAGCAGCTGCAAAACTGCTGTGCTGTACAAGCCAGTGAGTCTCTTGCTGAGACCACTGGCACATCAGGACATACAAATGGCTACCTCGAGTTTTGCAGATCCCACTCCACTGTTTAGACTCCTGAAGTCTTACGCTTGGCACCGGTGTGTGCTGCAGCACCAAAGTTTTTTACTCAGTTTTCCCAAATGTGTCTTGCCACAGACCTGCAAGACACCTGTACAAAATCCAGCAACAAAGGCTTAGCTTCTAAGCAACACCAATAAAAATTTTCCAATGGAATATTTTTATCTCAGAAGGTGTTGCTTCATCGAAATGCAATCTTTTCACTGGAACTTGCTAGTTTTGACAATGTTACCATTCCAAAACCCACACAAAATTAAAATTAGTGTTCTAATAAGATCAAACCTCTTCTGTATTGCAACAAGTGGGTTTTTTTCCTTTTAAAATTAGTTTTATTTTTGTAATTTAAAGAAATAAAAAACAGAAGTAAATTCCTACTTTTGGTTCCTCACATTATGGGTAGCTACATAATATATTTGTACAATCACTCTCTTTCACAAGACTTTTGTTTTTCTTTGATAGCGAGGAGCTAAATCAAAAACCTGGAGCAAACTTGGTATGTCCTTAATGACAGAGGTTATGGAATCTGGCCAACAGTTTTCTAAGACAATATGGAAAGCCAGAAGCACACAGCTTTCCCTCTTTTCTCATTGCATGCTATTCCTCACAGATTTTGAGGACTGATTCTATTAGGAGAGGCTCAGAGAAGATGTTGGGAGGCCAGGAATCTTGGAAAACCCTCAGAGTTGACAGTCAGTGCAAATCTGCGTGAGCTCTGTACCTACAGGGTTTCATGGCACCAGACTCCCAAACACTCCCATGGAAAAGACCACTCACTGAGGTGGAATTGAGCTCTTTGCAAAGGGTCCATGTGATGGTTGTGCAAATCTCTTTACTAACAGGCCTTTTAGGACCTCTTCCTGCCATCATTTCATACTTTAGAAATGGCCTTTCCTTTGAAAACTCTTGCCATTATAAGTGAACTGCTTACTCCACCTGAACTCCTCTTTTTCTTGAGAGTCAGGAGTCTCCACAGCTGCAAGTCTGTTAAACAGCACCACACATCAGCAGACCTCTGTGCCCAAGCACAGCACTGATGACCAATAAGGCAGACATCAACAGAGCACACCCGGGTTGGTGGCCCTTTACCAAAAACTAATTCCACCCCTGAAGTGCACAATGATGAAACACACTGACTTTCAAAAGGGACTTCTCCACAGAGCTACATGAGGCCATATGGAGATAATCAAACCAGCCTGCAAGGCTGTTGGGGTACCCAAAGCAGTTTACCTGCCATAGTGCAGTGTTCAGCCTTGGCTAACACAGCCTTTGTATCAAAGACACTCAGTCCTCTGAGCAGAGCTGCTAAAACTGAAGAGGAGGGTAAAGCTACCCACTTTGGAGCATTAGGGTCTATACCAGGCCTGACACCTTCAGTGTGACACATCTGCACAGCACTGTACCCCATGATGGTAGCCCTTCTAAGACTTCATCTCTCAGTAAGGAGAATACTGGGGCACCATCACCACCCATGCATTTTGGTACAAACAGCTGAAAAGTAAAAGCAGTATATTGTGTCACATGGAATATGGGTGAATGCATTGTACTTCTTTTGACTTTTCTACAGCTACACCTAATAGTTATGCACTTCATGGCAAAGCTATTACCAACCCCATGGCAAACACGCACTGTATCATGTGTGTAGTGCTCTTGGAAAACTGTTTTTTGTGCTCCGTTTAGCAGAGATGAGTTTATTGGTATGAGCTGCAGCAGCAAGAAAACATAGACACTTTTAGACAATATCACTGGTGGCCATCGTACAGTTAACGCTAGTTGGGTTCCAAAATACCAGGAGGACAAATTCTTGTAACAGGATGTAATTAGTGGATGTTAGACCATGCTTTAATTTGTCACTTAACATTCCCATGAAATTGGTTCCTTGGGGCACACCAGAGAGGAGAAGTAGCAACTTGAAAAGATATTTCCCAAATTTTTATTCCTGTCACTTGTTCCATTGAAGCCAATGAAAATACCCACATCAGCAGTGGAGTTGTGAAATCCATTTCTTCTATTTGATTACCTTATACAGGAGGAACGTAAGTTGCAGGATGATGATTCCCCAAAGCCAGTCACTTCCCCCTGATACTTCCCATCTTAGCTGGGTATTTTTGCAGAAGTTCTTATCTCAGCAACCTGTAGTCAAGTAGTGGGAGGTGGGAACAAAGACATTCAGGAAAGTGATGGTGCTGTTGTTTCCTCCTCTGAATTAAAGTCATCCGAAAGCCTAGCTGATAGCTTAGAGCGCAATGCTGAACGGTGCATCACTCCATAGCAAGAACAGCAAGCCTGAGAGCCTTGGCCCCACTGCAACACAATCAGGGTGCCTTGCAGCTCAAATTGCTACTATTTTGTGGGTCACTACCTCCTCCAATATTCTCTGTGCCCTCTCTTGTTTTCTTTTCATTTGCTATGCAGGCTTGCAGACCTTCCTGCTAGGCTTCGCTTGGGAGGCCCAGAACCCCCGTTCTGCAAATCCTAACAGGACCTTGATAGATGCTGATGTCTCTGCCTTTCATATCATTTTACCAGTGAAACCTTTGATCTGTCAGCAGTCTTTATATCAATGCAGTCATCTCATAAAATGGAGAGTATGACAAAAATATCTGTTGTGCTAACAGAGTATTTCCCCCCACCCCTCATAAAAATGCAGCATTAGGGAATTTACTTTAACTTCCAGCAGCCAGATGTGCCGTGAGTGTAGAACTGGGACCCAAAAAAAAATGGTTTCATTTTATTTTTCTTTTTTTTCTTCTTTTTTTTTTTTCTTTAAAAAAAGAAGCAGTCTGGTAAAGGAACTTGTAAAGCAACAAGTACTGTACATTATGATTCAGAGCAGCAAGGGACAGCTGGAGAGACTTGATTGGCTCCAGCCCAATGAAACAGAGGCTTCTTGTGACCAGCTGCTGTGCTGCAGCATGAATGACAAGGGTAATAATTGATTACTAACTGGCAGCTCAAAAGGAAGAAAGAATTAACAAGAGTGATGAGGTGCTTTACAGCTTGGTAACTGTAAAACCAGTAGAACAATTAGGGGAAAAAGAAAGGGTTTTCACTTCTTACCTTAGAGTTACAAGGACAGTGCTAGTTATTGTAAATTGCATGACAAGCAAGCCAGAGGGGCAGGTCAGTGAGTAATATGGGGGCTTTGCACACCCACAGGTCCCGCAGAATCATTCAGCGGATTTACCGGGGAGCAGCTAAAACTCAATCAAAAGCATCCAGCCACGCCAATTATATTGGTCGTCAAGGAAAGGTCTCTGAGCCGTCAGCCATAATATCATAGTGGATCTGAAACCTCCAGCAAATGGTGCATTGTGACAAACCAATTCTTTGCCTTTCAGTGGGCACTCGATGGCAAATACACTCTTTCTACCCTGAGAATAAATGCATGCCTTTTTCTTTTCCTTCTTTTTTTTTTTTTTTTTTCACCCCCCTTCTTGTAAATGGCTTTTGTGTTCACCAGTAAATGCACTGGATGCATTGTTGCTACACCTTTCTTCAAGGGGCTTGTACTGACCTCATGCTCTGGGCCATGTAAAGCCTTCTGGCCATGGAGAGCCAGGCTCTGCCCCTTTTTCATGCAGAGTAGCACCTCACTTTGGGCCAGATCATGGCCAGCATGCCAATGCAAGAAGTAAGGAGCCATAACGTGTCCTGTGTCTTGCTTCTCACACACAGGGGAATAATAGCCTCTGCGGACTATGCCCTTTCCTTAGTCGAAGTGAGAAGAAGGGAGAACTTGATAGATCCTTCATTTCCTTTCCCAAGGCATCTGGCAGCAGGAGGCATGTGCTGTGCCAGCTACAGACCCGTCACGGTTTGCTCCCTGCCTGGAGCAGCAAGGAGACAGGTCTGTCCCAGTGGTAGCTTCAGCAGTGGGTGGCTCCTTTCCTGGGGCTGAAGCACTGTGGTCTGATCTAGCTCTCTGTGAGCAGAGCCGGTAAAATCAATGGGGCTAATCATGGGGAAAGGTATCATTCAGCATGAGCAAAGCTGGCAGCTTCTGGTCTGACATATGGAAAATGCTCTTCTAGCTGGTTGAAGCCTCTTCAACACAGTTCAGCCTCACCCCTCCTCCCACTCCAAAATCTGCCATCCTTGTACTTATGAAGTAGCTCCTTACCGCTGGTAAGACCTGACACCCTCCAACTCAAAGTTAGCAAGATTTGTCTCTCACATCTTCAGCCATCTAAAAGCTAAACAACCCATCCAAATTGGCATTTTAGCCACCTTCTACAGTCACTGAAAAAAAAAAACTCTCCCCCAAGAGGTGAATTCTTACCACCTACCTCAAATGCTTACTCTAGGATGGTGCACCATCCTCCTCTCATGCTGGCCTGCGGACTTTGAATTTTTTGGAGGATAAAGACATGGGAGAGACATTGTCAAGCCCTTTTTAGGGTCTTACTCTGACATTTGAGACCAATGAAGTCAATGAGCAATGTACTAAGGGAATCAGGATTGGTCTCCTCTGCAACTGGAGACACAGCCCCTTTGGATGCATGGCAGGGACGATGGCGAGCTCAGGTTGCTAACGTGTCCTTCCACCAACAAGAAAAGCTGATATGACAGAGGGGAGCCGAGTTTCTCCAGGACAGGGCTAATTGAGGCTGTCCTTGCTCCCACCGAGTGGAACATTAATGGTAGAAATTTCAGACAGAGGATATTGCAGTGGGGCTCAAGATGTACAAAAGAAGCATGTCTTCATCAGTCCACCCTTGAAGACTTCCCTAAGGACTGTAGGAGGAACTTTACTAGAAAATCTACCAAAAATTCAAGGCCTGGGGGTGGGTTGGCAGGTCTGGGTTTTTTGTTATTATACACATAGTGCAAAAATGTGCTTGACTAATCTAAACCTTGTGTTGCTGTCTTATACTGCTAGAGCAATTATAGCTGAGGAAAAAAAAATCACCCAATATGGAAATACTTTTTTTTCATGTTTGACATTTTTACATTTTTACTGACAGGGCAAAGCCTATGATTTAATTGGTCTCCATTTCCCATAACTGCTGAGAAGGGGACTGGCCTCTCCTCCACATTTCTCAAAGGGCTGATGATTAGAAAGAAGGCCATGCAAAACCCAAAGGAGTTAACTCCATCTATCATGTAGCACTGTTGAACTAGGAAGAAGAAAAACAAACAAACAAACAAACAAAAACCCCACACAACTTTCTCCTGAAGCATATGAGTCTCTGTGGCAAAAATGGTATCACTTTGGAAAAAAAAAAAAAAAGGTATTTTTTGCTACTCATTCAGGAAAATAAGTTCTTCTGCTTTTCTTTTAGTGAAGCACATTCCTTCCACATCCTTTTTTTCACTCCTATTACCCTTTTTAGTAGCAATACCACAGCCTGCTGGGAAGAAAGACATACAAGAAAGGAAGAAAAAAGGAAGCAAGCAAGCAAGACCAGAGGCCTCGGCTCTGCTCTTGTCAAAGGTGATGGACCCACCTCAGTGTGTCAAGCAAATTGCCTTCAGTATGGACCAAACAGAGACACAAAGTCCTAGCATCCTGGCCCAGGAAAAGACAAGTGGCACCTGTTTCCTCCACAGAAGGTGTAGAGACGGAACCGCAAGCATGAAAGACCAAATAATCAGGTGGTCATAGAGACGAAAGAAACTGGGAGCAGAGCACAAATCATGTCATTGGTGGTGATTAAGGTGTTCAGATCTTAGGAAGAATGAAAAACTATTCCAGATCAGAAACTGATCTTCTCAAGCCTGTAAGAGTACGGTTAATTTTTCGTTTCAGCCATCTCCCGTGCATGCTGGCACCACCCCCTCATCATGCTCCAGTGACTTATGGGAATGGGAGGGTGCCACAGGTGACCAGAAGAGATCTTATTCTGTGGAAACATGGCAAAAAAGTTTTGTGAGCATCTGGGGATGGCCACAAGTAAGATACCGACTTGCTTTGCAGGCAGCTGCTGTAAGTGCAGTTAGCAGGTAAGACCTTTCTTTCAGTGGCTTATCACTTTGGCATATTACTAAGTTCAAGTATTACCTGTGCAAGACATTTGGCCATAGTGGAGAGAGGTATCCTGGGGTTTAACTTTCGGTTTGGCTTTTTCATAGACTTTAGCAAAAATAAGAACAAAGAGGTGGAAAGTTAGCCTGTCTTGACCATGTCTGAAAAAATTATGTGGTGATTTTTCAGTTGTCATTTTCAGAGAGCCCATCCTTACTACGTCCCAACTCCTCACAGCCCTCACCTGGAACCTGTCAGTGTATGCACAGACCCAACAGAGTAGAAGGTGCCCCTCAGGTCTCACCAGGGAAACAAGAATGAACCTCAGCTTTCCCTGTGGCTGCCTCTGCCAACCAGCCTGAGCCACACTGAGGGGCATCAAAGGCTGTTTCCTGGAGGCAGCTGAGGTGATCTGGCTGTCACTCCAACAAAGGGATGGCAAATAAACTAGTGATGAGGAGACAAAGAAAGAAGCAGCATGACTGAACCAGATAAGAAAAAGTCTGGAACAAGAAGACAGAGTTGGATACGGGGACAGAGTAAGGAATAAGGAAAGGAGATTGGAGCTCACCATGAAGGAGAAACTGGACTGGGACAAGTGGCCAGGATTTGTTGTGGGAAAAGGAGAGTGGAGAGTTGGTATTGATTTGGGATATCAAGTCTTAAGAGAGACTCTAGGAGTAAGGGCAAGAGACTCTAGGGCAAGAAGAGAGACAAATGAGAAGGGAATCTGGAACTGTGATTCACCAACAAAAGTACAGTGTGTCTCACAAACAATTTGTTCTTATCCTATTTTATAGATGAGGGAACTATATCACAAGGACATTAAGTGACTTTACCAAAGATATGCAGGTAATTATGAAGTTAAATATCAACCCTTCTCAGGAAGAGTGGGGTTTGCCATGTGACCACTGTTCTTTCTGAGACTGGACCAAATGCCTCTCATACCTTCACAATGAGATGTAGGAAACTTGAGTTTTTCTCAGAGCTCTCCTGCTGACCAGCAAGGAGCATGGGTCACTCACTCTACCTCTCTGGGGTTCTGTTGCCTGTGGCTTTCAGGACAATATGTGATGCACCGAGCAACTGACTAAAGCATCACATTGTGAGAGACTCAGTTGACTCAATACTGTCTGCTTACAGCTCAGAGGTTTCAGTTTTTGCTGCAAAGCCAAATTCACCAAGGCATAGAAGAGAAAATGAAAATGAAAAAAAAAAAAAAAAAAGAAAGAAAGAAAGAAAGAAAGAAAAAAAAAAAAAGTCTGGTAAGTCTGGTAGTCTGCAATACTGCAATATTAAGGATCTTGAAGAAAAGAGAAAGAAAAGGAACTACCTACCTGCAGGTGTACTCTCCTACCTTGCACAACTTTATTTATACAAGTGGGTATGGCTCATGTAACTTGTTCAGACAGCTCCAGTGGGACTTATTTAGTGAAAAGGACAGTACAGGAAGGGATTTGTAAATTCTGGGAGAAACCCAAATTCCCATGGAAAGCGTCTTTGGAATCTTTCAACAGCTTTCCAGTGACTTGCACTGTTCATTGCGGGTTTCTAAAAACATACTAACAAGCGGACAATAGCTTAGCAGCAAGCAGACTAATAAAAATTATTATTATTATCATTATAATCATCATCATCACCACCATCATCATCATTATGATAATCATGATCATGATCATCATCCCATTATTATTCCACCAGATTTACCAATAGGGAAGGAAGGGTAATTCCTCTTTGTAAATTATCAACTGCTGCTGAAATCACAATACTGCCTCACAGAAACCTCCAGACATTTTTCTTTGCTTTCATTATCACATGCTAAATACATAATGATCCACCATGCATTCCCACAATTTCAAGCTTATTTTGTGACTTCTACTAGTCTACAAACTTCATATATAAATCAAGATATTTTGACAATAATATTCCATGCTGCCACTTAAGAAGGAGGAGAATATGAAGGTATACTAGGAATTTGCTCACAAAGACGTAGAATAAAGTGGGTAGGTGCCGCGTGAGATTGCAATCAGATTGAAATCACTTATGATTCAAACTGAAAGTAAAAAGCACTGATGCACTCATTGCTTGCAATTAAAGTGCACATCAGAGGGGAGTTAGGATTATTAAGCAAAACTGAGAGTGTTGCAGTTAAAACATCTATTCTTCTAATTCTCTGGTTAGACATTCTCATTTCTTCACTTCACCTATACGTGTGCAGGGCTTCCCCTTTGCTACCATCAAACTTGCAGAAGAAAAATCTATTTCTAAACCAAGTTCATTACAGTAAAAGCAGCAGAGAGTGCAAGACCCTGGGAAAACTGTTCTGAGAAGAGCATTGTTCTTACAGTAAAGCACTGGACAGAGATATCTGAAATGGGCACAGTTCCTTGGTCCTCTGTAGGTTTTTCCTGTGCGTTCGACCAAGTTATTCAGTGCATCTGTGCTTCAACTCTCAAATGTCAAGAGAGGGTGATACCACAACATTCCCACACTCAGCTTGACAGGACTGTGTCAAGTATAGACTTTGAAGGTTGGGTTTGAGACTTGGCTTCTGCTTGTCTCTGATCTTTGTCACCAAGCTGCCCATTTGTCTTGTACAGCACCAAGGGAGGCTCAGCTGGGCTCAGGAAACCCTCTGCCCCTTGACAAGCTTCTCCGCATACCCAGAGCAGTTGTTTTTTACTTGCATGCTCCCTGGAACACCAGATCCACAGCACATGTGCAGAATGAGTTGATGGCAAAAGTCACGATTCCATGACTTTCCTTCGGGACAGTGGACGCCGGAGAGCAACAACTGGGGGTTCCCAAGGCTGAAATAAAAGCACACGAAGGAAGAAAGTTTGAGAATTAGAACACACAGCACGGTTAGAAGGCAGTCTTGTCTTTAGTCTTCTATGTATTTACATCAAAACATCAGAGGAACACAGGAATGGTCTTGGGAAGTGAGATCTGCGGAATAACCTTTGGACCAATGCGGCTTGTGACAGCCTAGCAGGTAAAACATTAGGTCAAACAAAGGAGACTTGACCCTTTAAAGATGACGCTAACCCTGATGCTTCTTCATAAGATACTTTTCACATGGGCTCTATATGATCATTTCACACTGCCTGATCTTCACACTGATCTTGCACCTCTTCCAATCCTTCTGCTGAGATTCCCAACATAAATTTGTGCTTGCGCCTCATCCGGGCCAGGGTGACATATCTTGCTAAAAATTCCTTCCCAGACCCCCTTCCTTTTATACAGCGAGAGTAAAACAAAGGAACCAGAACACAGCATGTAACTCTAGCCTTCAAGTTTAAGCCCACACTAGCAAGCCTATATCTATATTCAGATTAGATTCACAAGAAAAAAAACCTAACAAGTCTATGTTGTTCTAAACTATGAGAAAAAGGAGGAATAAAAAGAAAGAAGGCAAGCTATCTGGTTGGAGAAGAAATAAAAGCTGCATACAGGAAAGCACAGAGCATGGGCCATGGCTTTTTGCTATTACTTGTCAAAAAGGCAAGACAGAGGCTTTTTGAGTGTAGTTAATATCAGCAGTAGGGGAATTTCCCCACTAATGGGAAAACCGCAGCAAAATTTCACAAGGAGAAGATGTGTGAGTAACAAATTCTGATGTTCGGCGTGACCTCACCACACCTTAAATCCCTCTCTTGGAGGAACACCTTGTGCCATGCAATGTTTTAGCATCGTGAGGTCTCATGCAACTGACAGGAGCAGCTACACAACTCTGGAGGCTTCCAACCATACAACTGCATGTGGGCTGCCAAGATCCTGCTCTGCACTCCCTCATAGCCCTGCAGACTTGTTCCAGCTCCCACCAGGGGAACTCACATTCACCTCTAGCCTTGCATGCTTTTTAATGACTGGCAACCCAGCATCTTTCTCCACAAGTGAGTAATACAGGGACTGTACTACTCATCTTTCTCCACAAGTGAGTACCCTGTTTCCCTGAAAATAAGACAGGGTATTATATTAGTTTTTGCTTAAAAACTTATTACTTTTTTACATGTATACCTGCCTGGACGCTATTTAAACTGACTTTTTTATGAACTGTAACTAGGGCTCATTTTTTGAGTGCAGCTTATATTTCGAGCATCCTCAAAAATCCTGAAAAGTCATGCTAAGGCTTGTTTTCAGCGTAGGTCTTCTTTTCGGGGAAACTGGGTAATATGGGGACTGTACTACTAACTTCATTTAAGCATTCAAAGAAGGAAGTCAGGTTTGTTAAGCCTTGCAGAAAGTGGCACCTAATGATAACTGTTGCATTACTTTGATTCCAGGGACACCGTCACAACCCAGTGGGACAAAGCAGCCAGACTAAGCTCCTCTGGTCAGAGGACCCCAGGCACTACAATATTGGTCAGGATGGGACTACCTCTTCATCCACCATATGAGCTTTATGTTCTCTAGGAGGAGATGGCTGTGGGTGCCATGGATGGATGTGCAGAACGGTTACATCAGGGCACTGTGTGTCCGGAAGTAAACCCAACAGGAAGGATATGCTTTTGCAGGATGTGTTTGTCATATTACTTGAAGCTTTAGGTGAAAGGCAGCTCTTTCATTCAGAAATCCCTCCAAGACCAAGGACTTCACACTGTCTCAGAAGAGCAGTGCAGCACAGAAGGGTTTCAGTGCAGCTAGAGAAGTGCTACTGATGACAGATGCAGTATAAGTGAGCACAGAGAAAAGCTCTTTCAGTTTGTTAAAATGTAAGGCTTAGAGCCTGGAAGAAGGGAGGTTGGAACCAGCCCTATGGAAAACTCCTGTGGAATTTAATAGAAAAAAATATTACAGATTTTGAAAGCTTATTGGGAATATTCCTTCCCCTGAAAAGGTTTTGGGGTTTTTGCACTGGTTTCCTTGAAATCTGTCCTCACACATTTCTGTGGACCCTCCTGGATTCATACCTATTACATTTCACTAGACTTTTCCATGCAGACATGCAAACTGAAACCACAGAAAATATTTTCATGCGCCCTCCACCCTCCAGAGCAAACCCACCACGTTCTCCCCGACTCCAGTGAGGTGTGACGTGGCGGCTTCCTCAGAGGTGGCAGCCAGCTGCAGCAGGCAGAGAGGCAGCAGAACCTGGGTGGAGGGAAATAAAGCCAGCTTTTAGGTAAAAATCTTGTGCTCACTACCTTTTTCCTTCTATCTTTTGCAGCCAAGCTGCACAGTGCTAAATCACAAATCTGAGGAAGTTTATAAGCCAGTCTTGGTAGAGAGCAGTGACAATCCTAAATATGAGGTGTCCATGAGCTAGCAAATCCTGCTCTGGTGAACGTGAGTGCACCTCCTGTTGAGACCAGAAGGAGCTGCTCCCAATTACACTAATGCTGAATGGCCCCATTACTGACTTTTTTTAATTGTTGGACATATTGTTAAAAAAAAAAAAAGACACTGGAAAAATGTGCATTCTATCAAGGGTTGTGAAACTGTGTGGGTTGGAGAAGGCTCAGTTTTTAATAAAGGAAACATTCATTGCATCCTATTTCAAGGACTTCTGTTAGATAGAAAGGAGGAGGCAAGCAGGAAGCTGAGGCCTTCCTCCTGCTAGTTCTCCCTTTGCTATCAAACAACATTTTAAATGAAAAATAAAAGAAAAGAAAAAAAAAAAAAAAAGGAGGGGGGAATCGGAAATCCCTTTTCTTTTTTCTTCATTCTTAGCGGCTGTGTACATGTAACCGTGAAGGCTGGGGAAGTTTCCTTACCTTCACCAGGGTCAGAGCCTGGCATCACATATAGTGTGAGAGTGCTGGGTGCTCAGTTGGCTCTGTGGAGATCTTGACCATGTCTCCTTCACAGGAAAAGGGGACAGACTAGCCTTTTTACTGCTACTGTCAGGTTAATTTTTGAAAGGTTCCTGTGGAATGTAAATATATATATATATATATATATATTTAGTATATATATTTAGAGACAGATTTAAAACATCCAGAAAACTCAGCATATGTTCCTTGAGTTATGCCCAGGCATACCTACAGTCTTCAGTTCTACTACATTTTCAGAGACGTTTTCCACTAGGACAGTATGAGCCTCCAGAGTTTTAGGTATAGTTCATTCTTCCCAGCTTCCCTCTGCTCTGCTTCTTCCTTATTGTTTTCATCTGCTAGTACATCCCTGCCTGATTTGTCATAATTTCATGTTGACATACTGTAGCAAGACAATTGCAGCTGCTGTCTCTGAAGAATGCAAACAGGGATCTGTCATCTCCTCTCCCTCTCTTTCTCCCTTCCTTCCCCTCCCCCTCACAGCAGGGATGGATTTCTCCAAGAACGAAGGGACCGTGTCACCGAGAAGTGACTGCGGTCTGCCCATGCAGAGAGTGGGCAGATGATCCCTTGTCAGTCAGGTCTCGGTTTGGAAATCGCAGTTTATGCTCAGGCTAAAGGCTCGCTCGTGCAAGTGTCTGTATGTTTATGTAGTCAACTCTGGGATGCAAACGGCATTCCTCTTATCATACGGAGAAAGGATATGAGCTCATTCATAAAGAATCCTGGCTCTGGGGTGCCCCACTCACTTAATCCAAGCATCCCCTTCATGCCCCTTCTTCTGAGAGAGTGGAAGAAAAGCAAAGCACAGCGCTATTGGCTTTTAATAAGTGGGATAATATATTTCAGAGAGGAGCTCAGACAGGAGAGGAAATGAACTTGGCTAGACAGTCACTTATAATAAAAAAAAGGGGGGGGGAAATTTGCAAAGCTCATTCCATTATTTCATGTAAATACACTTGGCTGGTTTAAGACAGGCTGATATAATCATAAGATGCAAAATAAGACTGAAGGCCATCTCGTCCCTTTAGTCATATCCAACAATGCAGCACCATTTATTAGTCTGCTTGATAACGAAACAAATAGATTATTGGCTTGGCAATTGCTGACTGTCAAAATAAGCAAAGCTCTAAACCTTGTACTAAGCCTCTAATCCTGGAAAAAGGCCCAGGGACTGGCACAGCACCCAAATCAGCTCACTGGGGCTCCACCTGGGCTAAGGGATCAGCTTGGGTGGCACGCTTTGCCTGCCTGGGTTTAAAACGGTAGCGATGAGCAACTGATGTTGTGAGCATGTGACGCAGTGTGCACAGAAATCAGAGTGTAACTGGGACACAGGGATGCGTCAGAAAGGTTTTCTACCCAGGGCTTAGGTTGAACGCATAACCCCCAAGTGTTGAAGTAATTAGTAAAATGAGATTTAGGTGTGAGAAGAGCAAGGAAGAACACAGAGAGAGCTTTTGCCACTGAATGTGGTGTTACTGTTTGGGGCTTATTCAAACAGGGGACATAAAAAAGCTGGGAATGGTTCAGAAAAGAGTGGCAATGGTCCTGCAAACGGGCAGTGAGACCAGAGCTGGCTTTCACCATGGACAACGCAGGCATTTAACACCTACGAGAGCAGACAACCACAGGCAGCACCAGGTCTGCTCTGCCTGTGCCAGGCTGGCTTCTGTCAGCTGGGGGAGAAGACGGGACATGTGGCACAGCTGTGACTGTGCCAGGAGGTGCGTCTCTCCTGCCCTTCTGCTCCAGCTTCAACACTTTCCCCCAGTCTTCCCCTTCCCTGGGCAAAACCTGTCCACTACCCGCTGCAAGATGATAAAGCTCAGCTCTGCCTGCAGGACCAGGGTGGCTTGAGCCAGCCCTTGAAAAACATTTGAGTGACTTCAGCCTGTTCATTTTATCCAAGAAGATGTGCCCAAGCAAATCACAGAATCATAGAATAATTTCAGTTGGAAAAGACCTTTAATATCATAGAGTCCAACCATAAATGTTACACTGCCAAGTCCACCACTAAACCATGTCTTTAAGTGCATCGTCTACTCATTTTTTAAATATATCCAGGGATAGTGACTCGAGCACTTCCCTCGGCAAAATGAAACTTATTCCAAAATCAAGTAACTAAACTTCATCTCCAATAATGTGAAGGCTGTTCCAGTAACAGACATCAGTGTAAAGCATTTCAATAACTAAGTACCGCAACAGTATTGTATTTTGATATTCCCTCAAAACGCCTTTAAAATTACCTGTTGATGTATGAGTACATTAGGTATTCAACACTGGTTGTCTTTCCTGTGTATTAAAATAAAACTCATATATAACAATATATAACTTGGAAGTGAGAAAGTAATGTATCTAAGTGTTTGCATGGAAAGACCACAGAGCTCTCACCTAGCAAGAGAAAAGCCTGACAAGACCTCAGGTAGCATGGTGACATCAGGGACTGCTGGACAGGGTGTCCTTTTTGGTGTGACCAGGGAGCTCACACAAGATAATTTCAACAGTCTCTGCCAGCTATAGTGCCAGAGAGGCTCAGAGCAGCCCCAGTACAGTTAGGACATGATCTCAAAGTCTCTGGGAACCCAAAGAAACAGAAGCTGCAGGGGGTGGAGGAAAGGAGATGCTGTAATCTGCAGCTGAGGGGTAGATCAGCACAGACAGAGCTGAAGAGGGATGATAGTATCTCAAAGGGGATACTAGCACCACTCAGTTTTACAGTGCTGATACAGGAATGGAGCAGGTCCTGAGTGAACCTGTGCACCCCGGAGCATGTACATCCTGGATCTGTGCTTGTTAGCCCACTCTGCAAAGGGATTAGAAAATAGCTCACTTTCAAAACTCTGCCCCAATTCACCACCAGACCCACCAACACCCCCTAACCACCAGTTCTCAGGCTGAGCTACATCTCCAGCACTCCTAGTGAAGGCACCATGCAAGAACACAGGCAGAGGGTTACACTGTCACCTTCGAAGGCTTGCCCAAGATCACACAAGAAAGCTGTGTGAATGTAAAGCACTGAAATAACCTTCTGAGTCTTAAGCTACTTTGTTTCCCTGAAAATAAGACCTACACCAAAACTAAGCCCTAGCATGATTTTTCAGGATTTTTGAGGATGCTCGAAATGTAAGCCCTACTTCAAAAATAAACCCTAGTTACATTTCATTAAAAAGTCAATTTAAATAGTGTCCAGGAAGTTATACATGTAAAAAAATAATACGTTATGGAGCAAAAATTTATATAAAACCCTGTCTTATTTTCAGGGAAACAGAGTAGTATCTAGCCCATGAGGCACATTTTTCCAGTGGGATTTTTTTCATAAAACCATGCCTGAAACTTTCCTATCTTGCTCCTGCAGAAGTCAATAGGGAGTCTGTAATCATCATCAGCAGGAACGGCATCATCCATGTACAGTATTGAGTTAAAATGTTAGAAATAGAGAGAGCGACACGTTGTAGTGAAGGCAATTTTGCCAGTGCGTGGGATTTATCATTACTTCATGACACTCTTCTATTTAAACTTCCAGCTCCCAAAGATATGTGGTGACATAAGCAATTCACTGGTATTCATTAAGTGAATCATCAGTGCTTGTTGGTGAGAAAACTTCAAAATGTAAGACAAGATGAATGAAAATTGAAAAATGTGAACAGAACTTGAGTTACTTTCTAAATCTCATTTTTCAGCCATTCCTGTAAATACTTGCAGCCTAAACTTTTGGCACTGACAATATTTCTTATGCTTTAAAGTGTGGGGTGAAGATTATAGTCTTCCAAAATTATTGGTAATATACTATCACAAAAATGCAAACACCTTTTTTTAAGATTTGTTATTGTGTAAGTGGTTTATTGTTTTCAAAAAATATTTTTAAAACATTTTCTTTTAAATCTCATGTTGTGACTGAGCTGGCTTTATTTTTGAGTAATGTTTTCTACCACGTGTCAATTGATACAAAAATATTATAAAATAATTTGAAGGGAAAATATAAATTGAGAATGAAGATTATTTCTAAATTTTTATCATATTTATTTGCTTTTCAACTCAGCTAGCAATTTTGGATACTCTTTCCAGAACCTAATCTTGAATTAATCTAAAGGAGCCCCATTGTCCGAACCGTTCAGTTTCAGCTGTGAATATATAGCACACAGAAAATCTAGTCCCTCCGAGGTATCACATTATGAACAGCGGGAAACAAGGCACAGAAGTCCACTAGTCAGTTTAAAAGCTCTAGCTCATAATGAATTATTGTGCTTATGATCTATAAAAGGGCAGAGGGTTGAATGAGTTCATGCCATATTGCTTTTTTAACATATAGAGTTCTTCAAATTCACACTAAATTTGCATCTAGCAGGACACTACACACCTGGGGACACCTTTGCCAACACTGTAGCTTCAACTTTTAGCCAGAAAATGCGTGCGGTAGTAGATACCTTTTCCTGAAAGTATCTCTGTCAATATTTGTGAAGTACTCAAGGGACAAGGATGGTGAGCATGACAGACAATTGCAGGAAGGCAGTAATCACTCCCTCCTGACTGCAGAGCTCAGAAGTGGATGGTGAGGTATGGGGCTGTACACTGACCCTGATGATAAAACAAATCCTGCATATCTACCTACTGAGCAAGCATGATGGGATGGAGCTGGATGTTCATTCTTTTCCTGTCATTTCCCAGCCCTGAGAGTGTCTGAATTTAAGCAGAATGACATTGCTTTTCCCACAACACATGTGGGCTATAGCTAGCTGGGAAGAGGGCCTTCCCTTTAAAAAACAAAAACAAAAACAAAACAAACAAACAAACAAACAAAGTAACTTTGAGTTCTTTGAGTTTTCTCATTTTCATTAAAAAAAAAAAATTAAAAAAATCACTCAAACAAACACGCTCTTCAGTTTGTGAGGAAAAACCCATAAGCTTCCCAGAAACAGATTTTGCATCCAAATTTCTACAGAATTAATAAGCTGCTCTGTCGAATATATTCTGGGAGAAAATTTTCCACTGTTTCCTCAATTAGCACACACGCTTGTATACAAAATTGCACGCATATTTCTTTCCATTTCTATCCGGTTGTCTTGTAAAGGTCTAAAAGGCTAACATCAGCTCCTGTGAATGCAGAAAAAGAGCACTGCATCCATTTTACAGATGTGCAACAAGATTAATCAGATTTTCTCAAGGACACACAAGAAGTCTGTGCAACAGCTGGGAAGAAAACCCCAAGTTCTAGTCATGTGCTTTAGCCACAGAATTATCCTTACTCTTGGAAAAGCAGAGGGGTGCTTTTGTAGAAAACAATGAGTTGTAAAGCCCGAGGAAAATAAACTCTCCCAGGCTTTTTCTTAAGCAGGGCTGGAGAAAGAATTTGTCATAGATGGGTTGCTTGTAGGGATGTTTAAACGCGGATTTTGGTCCCATTTGTAGTCAGGTTTGCTTTAGTAAATAAATATGTACATATGTTTAGGTGGGCTTGAATAAACCTCCATCAGTGAAAGACTCCTTCACAAAACCACTGGTGCAGAGAAGAGCCCAGCTTCCCCCGGCTTGCATGCGACACCACACCCATGCCACCCCACTGACGTCATAAATGCTAAATTCTTTCATCGTTGTTTGAAACAAGAACTCCATTATAAGCCAAATTTTGACTCTCCCTCTAGACAAAAAAATAATCAGCCTGAACTTTCGCAGGCATGATATTATCCCAGGGTAGAATGTCCTTTTAGGAAACTTTAGGCTGAATGAACAAACTTCTCAAGATATTTTGGGTGAGAGAAGCAGGGGAGATGACAAGGTAATATAGAAAAATGAGCTGCTTTTATGTTTTTCTAGCTTACTGCTTAGGAAAAACCTTCTAGGCAGGAATAACCAGGGGGGAACAAGGCAGGTTTTCTTTTCTGTATGATATCACCACTTGCACACACTGCAGCAATATCTATAAGCTCTAAGTGATCAAAAAATTCCAGAGCAACCTGTGTCAGGAGGGGCAATGCAAGGTGGAAAGTAGCTCTGGAAGAGACAGAACAATCTGCACATACTTTGACTCATTGAATAATTCAGGTGTGGAGGGACCTCTGGAGGTCCCTAGTCCAACTCCTTGCTCACAGCAGTGCCAATTCCAAAGCTACATGAGATCTCACAGGGCACTGTCCAATCAAGCTTGGACGATGTCCGAGGATGGGTATCCCTCAGCTTCCCTGAGCTCCTGCTCCTGTTCTGCACCACTCTCCCAGGGAAGAATTTTTCTTAATTAAAAAAACCCATATTTTTTCTTGTTGCAACATGTGTCCCTTGCCTCTGGTCCTTTCTCTGTGCACCTAGGTCCACCTGAGCCTTCTCGAAGCTGCATAAACTTGGCACGCTCAGTCTCCCCACATACACCACATCCTCCAGCCCCTGACCAGCCTAGAGGTTTTTTGCAGGATTTGCCCCAGTTTGTCAATTTCTCCTTGCTCCTCCTCCACATGCAACAGTGGCAACATGTGCACATATTGACTCAGTCTACCTCAAGCTGGCCCAATCTGGCCACACTGACTGCAAATGTGGCTTCAGATGCAGTGCATACAGGCATGCAGAGAGAGGCAAGAGTGAGAGCAGAAAGGTTCAATGCCCTGGCCTCAAGGTCCAGAAGTAAACAGATGGGGATCTACAAGACCAGTTCTTCCTGAAGGTTGCTTCATGCCTAGTGTAGTCTATCCCTGTACCCTTCCCAGGACTCTCTTCCTAGATCCACCTCCAGTTTTCCAGCTGCAGAGGAGTACAGGCAGGACCAGATTCTGGCACGCTTACTGACATAAAGAAGCTCCATATTCCAGTAAAGCTCCCATTTATTTCAGGGCAACAGTTTTTGCAGGAACACTTGATCAAGCTGTATTAAAACTGGCATCTTTTGGGTAGAAAACACCACTGGTATTTTCAGCATGTGCAGTATCTGAAGTGTCTACCTGAAGGAGTTGTCCAGGTGATGGGCACAGCTTTCCAGCTCATTTAACTCCATCATGGTCCACAGCAGACTTCAGTGTCATTGTAGACAGATTTTCCTCTCCATCTGCACAGAAAGAGCATGTAAGGGACAACCAGGGCAGCATAACTGAAGCAAGCAGCTCCACGGCTCTGAGAACGGGCTGTTCCACATCAGAGGAATGGACTGTGGTTTTTGAAGGCAAAGTAACACATGACAACAGCCCAGTGATACCACAGTTATCTACAATGTACTGCATGAAACTGCCTTTTGTCCAGTCTGAGAAGAGTCCTGGCGAATAAAGGTGGCTGAGTTGTTTAGTTCCTCCTCCCAGTAGCAGGGTGGAAGGGAAAAGACTCTTGATCAAGATGTTCATGGATGACAGTCAAGTCTTCCTGACAGGATTGCTTTCCGTGGCCATTCATACAGGGAATAGCTGAAATAATAGCTAACTCCAGGGGAGCTGCCTGCTCCTGGATCTAAAGAACACAAAGAATTTAATGTCTTTTTGTGGCCCTATTTTTCCTGTATAATATATGCTGTAGGCTCTGACTGTAGGTGAGGACTAGGGCTTTCATATCTTCTAGAGTTCACTCCTTTTCTTAAATAATTTGAGTAAATGGTATTAACAAGAGTTTTCACATGGAAATTGAAACCTAAGTATGTCTGGTATGTGGCAGAGATAATCAGAGAAATACTGAAGCAGCATATGATAAATTTTGTCTTTCATGCATCCTTGTCTAACTCTCCAGCACTTTTGCTGTATAACTTTTCCTCCACAAGAGCTCTGCCGAATCACTGTGTGGCTTCACAGTGCCATCTTTGAAAACAAAAACAAAAACAAAACCAGCTTGTCACATTTACCATTTTTTTAAAAAAATAAGATACCCACATACCCTAAAAGCTACAGTAGCCAGAACTGCAGAACCAGGAAGAAGGGGTCTGAGCCTAGTGGCAGATTGAAGACCTGATGTGCTGAGGCAAATGATGAGAGAAATCAGAGCTTCCTAGTGCCAAAAACAGGTAATTCCCAGATAACCAGCAGAGCATGTAGCTTTTTCTTCCATCCCCAGAATATCCACTGACAGTAAGTTTTTAAGAACACAATTTTTCTATAACTTACTGACACACAACTGTCGTAATACTTTTTTCCTTCTGAGGCTCCAGACTTCTGAGGCTCCAATTGTGGAACTGTGGTAAGTAAAGAAACTTGGCTTTCCAAGCAATAGGTCCTCTAAAAGCTGTGTAGTCTTCGCAAGCTTTTTAAAAAACTCATTAAAAATATATATATTTTGAATAAACAGAAATCTTACTTACATGACCATAAAGACTTAGCGACCCTTGTACAAAGCAAATCCATACATTAGCTGCATGCCTTCAACATCCATGAATAATGAGGCATCTCCAGCTCTACAATAAGACTTTGATGCCAGACACCACTGTCATGTATTTTCTCCCTCTCATATATATGCATGTGTGTGAGAAAACCCCACCTTCATAGATGGTATGTCTTTCTAGCAACATTTTCACATGAGAGAGGGAGGCTGAGGTAATCTTATTATCACCAAAACATTGTAAAAACAGCAGAGCATTGGAGAACTTTAATCCTTTTCTAAATTATGGACTGAGAACATTACAATCATGCTGAGCACAAAGGCAGAGCTGTAACTTGACAGGCTTGTATAATTTACAGCCTCCATAGTAAAAGAGGTGTTTTTATTTAAAGACTGCCTGAATTTCTACAGAGACTTCAGACATTGATGATACTGGGGAGGTTTGCATTCTGCTGTCATCATTCAAATCTTTCCCTTTCACCACATGTGTATGACTGGGATTCCAGTTCAAAACCAATATACAGTTATTTATCTACCATTGAGACTATTTATGCTGGTATCTCATATCACACACCTTCAAGAGCTTTTGTTTCTCATTTTATAAAGCTAAGTTTTCTTTATCAAATAAGCATAAAACATTAACTAAACAATAAGCAAAATCCACTTATCACCAGGAAATGCCCCTTGTAAAGGTCTGTGTTTTATGATCATGTATTCAAATTTCTATTTAAACTAAAATAACATATGACAAATAAAGAACTTAAGATTTTTTGCTGACTGAATATTCATTTGCCATAGGTACCTAACATTATTTTTCCCTTCTGTATTGCACAGAAGAGCATTTGTACAGTGAAGTGGTAAAAATACTTTTATCAGCATCCACTACATATTTTTGCACTGATAAAATAAGACCAGGCAAATAGGGTGGTGACTTCAGTCTCAACATCACAGTGCATACTCTAGAAGGATGTTTACACTTCTGGAATGAAAACAATTCATAACCAAGTTTTTAACTTGAAATAAGTAACATAAATATTTATCAGACTAGTGTTTCAAGGCCTATATTACTAAACTATTTCTGTATTATATTGGGAGTGACAGCTATTGTTAAAATTGAAATGCTTTCATACCAGAAAATTAACTGAAATCCACTCAGCCAGCACGGAATTTTACGTTAATGAGTATACATTTACTGGGGTTAGAAAAGTCAGGTCAGAAATTTCAGATAGATAGATCTCATCCTGAGAATGTGTTTTGTCTTAGTTTGACCTCTTCTGTGGATTCCATTGATAGCTAGTAGAGAGCCTGCATCCCTCCCTCATTCGAGGCAGGTCCTAGAGGATGAATTCTGAATATTATTCCACAGTACATAGGCAGCTGCTGAGCTTTAAGCCTGTCAATATTTTCCATTGACTCCAGTGCAAGCAGTTACACACTTAAACAAGTCTTCTTTCTGGATGAGATGTACAGCACTCAATCCCTTGCAATCTCTTGCCTTCATGCCTCAATTGGTCATCCTCAGATCATCATTCCTCACTCTCAGAAAGAAGCTCCTTCCCTTTTCTTTATCACCTTTGAATTACATCCCTCCACAGTCTTCAAAACTATTTTTTTAATCTACCTGCCAACCACTCTGTTGAGACAACTGGAGGCAGAGCATAACATCCCCAGTACAAATGCACAAAATCAAAGAAATGCATCTTCAGGCCATCATTTCACATATGACACTGTCTCCTCCCCTCCTACAGCTACTAATACCTCCCATGATGTGCTGTGGGCAGTTGAGCCAAGCTCAGAAAGCCTTAAGTGTGCCCTGTTTGATGTGCAAATCTTTATTAGGTTGGGTTTTTTTCCTCCATCACTGCTACAGCTGGTGCAGGAGTAAGTTGTACTCAGAAATGTTGGTTTGGGAACAAGTGCCTGATGAATAGACATTAAAGGGAGAAAAAGAGACATTTTGTCAGAAGGGCCAGAGATGAAAATGGAGAGCATGGTTAGTGAGATGAAATGGTGGCAGGAGAGATGAAATGTGCTCCTTGTACATGGCAGAAGAGAGGAGAACACCAACTGTTTCATTATTTCCCTCACTTTACAAGTCTCAATGAGGTATGTTTCATACTTAGAGAAGTCTAATTACCTCCAGTGAGGCTTTGCACAGCTATTTACATTACTTTTTAATCACTTAAGAAAAAGAATTGCATGCAGGTTGATTGGGATAGAAGAGCCTTTCACTGAAGAACACACCTCCAAGTAGCTCCACATCAATGCTTCTGCATCAGCAGCTCCACAAGCACTAGCAGAAAATCATTGCTGTTGAAATCCAAGATTTGCTGCTTAAAGAGGTGTGTAGTTATGTCTACTCCAGTCAGCAAGATCTGTGTGCACTCAGCCCCATCAATAACATGAAGGTGGTGTTGCTTAGTTACACCATGGATAATGGATGGAAATGGAAGGAAATCTAATTTCAATTTTAAATCAGCTGTTGAATCAGAAAAACTTAGTGTCCAGGATGCTAGGCTTTTTTTATGGAGTACATATTTGTATATATGTAGTCCATATATATATATCTGTATATGAATTTAAAAACAGAAAGGGTTGAATTTCACACAGTGTCTAATTTCAAAGACTTTCTGTAAGAGTCTTAAGAGTATTAAGAGAGAAAAAAAAAAATCCAAAAAAAAAAATCCAACAGCAAAACAAATGTCAAAGGGTGTTAAAACTAAGCTTACATGAAATTTCACACCAATCAGCCACCTAGATTAACCAAGGAATCTATACTCCATTATAGCTTTGGAGTCATTTCAAGGTACTGCTTTCATGTACTTGAACAGAGGGATTTGCATTTGCCCACAGAAAGGCACACTCCTGATTGCTTTTCCAGGTGGCATCTCAGATATTGTATCTGGTATCTAAAGGTGTTCCAACTTTCAGTAGACTGTTAGGACTCTTTCTATATTTGAACACTCTGAGGTTTGATAAAAGCTGACACTTGAGGTTCACTTACTGTTTTTGTCCCACTTCAGCATTTCATAGTGGCTAACGAAGTACAAAGTCTTAAATGAATCTTTATATATGAGGTAACTCATACAGAAGACATTGTGGTGCAGCTTCTTTGAGATTTTCTCTGTGCTGAGTTTTTAGTAATATTTCCCCTCAACTAAAAAAAATCATTAATAAAAAAAAAAAAAATAATAATAAAAAAAAAAAATGGAGCCCCCAGGGTAGCTCAAGGATGGCATGTCTACATGGCACTGTGCTTGAGTCAATAGGACAGCACAGCTTTTGGGCCATGATAACATCTACCCCCAGTGCTGCTCTGCAGCATGGGGATGTATGAGTTCCTCTGGGCCCAATGATACCTTTCTGAGTATTTTTGCTATATGACTTGGTACATTTTTAACATGTAAAAGGCAACGTTTGTGTTTTTTTCTTTTCCCACTCTATGGGTCTCTCTTTTTGTGGAAGTTTTCTGGTGGGCAGCATTGTGTAAGTTTCCGGGGATCTACTTCACCCACTTTTTGCTTGTTTGACTCTTTTTTCAGATATCTTTCTGTTTTTCTGACCTGCACTGACCGTCAGAATTCTCCTCCATCATAGGCCTGGCAAATGTTCCCATTGGAGATTCCTCGTCTCGCCTCACACAGTTCCGCTTTCTTAAGAACATCCTGTTGCAAAGGATCTGCATCTCAGTCATAATGTCCTGGATTAAAAATAGATTTATCCAGAAATTATTTCTTTTATAATTGTTAGAGTAGGAAATGCTGGAATGGGAAAACCTTGTGAAGTGTTTCTCATTCCCCAGAAAAAAAAAAATAATATCAATCCATTAAATCTTGAAAACAATGTTTTCAGGCAGAGGACTAGGAGCTTTCAGAAAGCCTGAGCTTTGCCAAACTTTCAAAGGCCTGGTTAGGCATCTAAAGCCATTTATGAACAGATCATTACTATCCTTACTACTACTAGAGGAGGAGTCAACTAATTTAGATGCCTTGCACTCATAAAAATGCACATAGCACTTAACAGAGAAAGTGTTTCAAACTAAAATGTTTCATGAGGCCTCAGAATGTATTTCAGACTAATAAAATGAAATAACAGTGACAAACTTGCAAGCCAGCTGCTTAGTCTTTTCTCAACTTCCCACTCAAACATGCAGGACATGAGGTAGACAGATAAAGACCTAATGACTGAACTAAGCCAAGGAGA
The DNA here is from genome assembly GCF_963082525.1 of Nesoenas mayeri. Lineage (NCBI taxonomy): Eukaryota > Metazoa > Chordata > Aves > Columbiformes > Columbidae > Nesoenas > Nesoenas mayeri. Next base: position 68,191,009 of record NC_137541.1, on the reverse strand, counting down.
AGGCAGTAACTAGAGAGCTCATCTGATTAGTGAGTAGATGAATTCTCCATACTATCAATAGAAAGGTGATATATAAATCAATTCAAGCTAGAAACAAGAAGACTGTGAAGACAGAAGATAGTATTTCCACAAACTGTTTGAGTTCTCACTTCTTCCAGTCTCACCTCATCACGCTCAGTGTTGCAAGTCTCACCTCATCAAGCTCAAATCAATTGACCATCACACATCTGACAGACCTGAGAAGTATTAGGTGAGATCACCCAGGAAGCTCTTTAATCTTCAACATGAGACACTACCAGAAGTCACAATAAAGCAAAACTTCATGTTAGTGAACCTGTTCACTGGAGTGAAGGCAGTAGCTTGGTGGCTCTAATCTAACCAAGGTTAATGGTGATCAAAAGCAATTACTCTATTGATTGCTGATTGTAAAGATCAAGTCAGTGCAACACATTCATGAGGAATTAAAAAAAAAAATTAGTTTCTACTAAACAAATGTACTTCCAATCACCTCTTAGTAGCATGTCATGCTGCCATCCAAAAATTTTAGAGGACAATATGGAGACCAAATGGCTCACATGCACTGTGAGAAGGGTTATTACTGCAAGGAAGGTTGCCAAAGCTGTAAGAAACTATCTGAATCCATTCAGGCAGATGGCGTTTAAGTCAAGATACATAATTTTTGAGTGCTAAGGCAGTCACAACAAACTCCATTTTACACCTTAGTTCTTTCTGGATGAGACTTTTGGGTAGGAATCCTACCATTAGAAGTGGACACAGCTGCAGTATTCCATAGAAGCACAGAAACACAGAATATCCTGTGTTGGCAGGGAACCACAAAGATCATTGAGTCCGACTCCTGACTCCACACAGGGCAACTTAACATTAAACCAGATATCTTAGAGTGTTGTCCAAAGGCTTGGCACCATGGCCACTTCCCTTAGGAGCTTGTTCCAGTGTTTGACCACCCTCTCAATGAATAATTTTTTTTAATATCCAACTTGAACTTACCCTGATACAGCTTTAAGCCATTTCCTTGCATCCAGAAAGAAGAGATCAGCACCTCCAACTCCACTCCCCCTCATCAGGAAGTTGTAGACAGTATTTGGAAAGAAACGATAAGGAACATCAGACTCTGAAGCAGTTCAGAGACTATTCATGTCTGCTATATGGAGAAAAATGTGCACTATACAGCTTACCTCTTAGTTCTGCATTTTACCAAATTGTCTGACTCATACCTATGTCTTTTATCATGTTTCTTGAGTCAGTCTATAAAAAATTAAACAACTCCTCTGATTTGAGACTACCAGTCTTGTAGGAAAACTGACAATGTTAAAAGTAATTTCAAAGAAAAAGTAATTTCACAGCTCACATGCAGACACCAATTTTTCAGGGGAGGGGGGCGAGGGAAAAAAGCTGCTATGTTGTCCTGTCTTGGGAAAGCCCCACCTCAAAGGCAGGAAAATCCTTCAGGCACATGGGACCTGCCTGCCATGGGCTTCTGCGCCTCAAAAACTTTCAGATTTGAGAATCTGGGTTTTTCTGCCCTGCTGTACTATTATGGCCATGTTATTATTTGCATTACAGTGGTGCTTAGAGACCTCAGCCAAAGGCATAAGTCTCATAGCACTAGACACAACACATGCAGGCTGTTCCAGACTGCTCCTTCTCTAACACATCATCACCTAAATGGACGCAGCAGACAAAAGCAAGCAGAAGAAAATACCAGTGAATCCATTTCATATGTGGGAAACTGATTCCCACTTGGGCCAAGGCCACTCAGCATCACTGAGTAAATAAGAGTTGTCTGTACTTTCAGGGAGGTTTGCTGAAGTAAGAAGACCATAAATAAGAATCCTTCCCAGAGAAAGTGAAAAAATTGTCTAAGGTCATGCAAGAATTGTGTTGCACAGCCAGGACTTTAAGTATAAAAGATGTGTTTCTGAGAGCAAGATATTGTTAAGTACAGAAGCACTAGGCAAGAGGATTAAAAAGAAATAATAATGTACTCCTCCTTCCCTTTATTATTACTGTCTAAAAAGGAGTGTCTCAAACAAGATTGGAGCTGCATTGTCCTGGACACCCTACAAACACTGTGAAGCAGTGTTTAAATTTCTTTTTTTACATAAGTCTTTCTGCTGAGAATAACCTGGTTTCTGCATTAGTAAAAATTGTCATTGACTGTTTTATTTTTATTTTAAAGTAACTATCTCATATTTGCAAAACACAATTTACTAACCCAACAAACAACTCCCCCCTTGGCTATGCTGCAGGAATTCATATGTCACCTCATTAACAAAAGCAGTTTATGATAGTGAATTGGGCTGGATGATCCTTGTGGGTCCCTTCCAACTCAGGACACTAGGATTCCATGAGAACCTATACCAAATTACTGAATGGGCAACAAGGGTCAAATTTTACTTTGGTTTACAAGTCAGTGTACAAGTACACTTGGCACACCAATGTCGTTTCAGTGATGTCCTAGATTTCTGTCAAAGTGAAAGTTAAGAATATAAATTCAGGATTCTCCAGAAGGCAAGCACAGGTTTTGAGGAGGGGAGGGGAGGGGAGGGGAGGGGAGGGGAGGGGAGGGGAGAGGAGAGGAGAGGAGAGGAGAGGAGAGGAGAGGAGAGGAGAGGAGAGGAGAGGAGAGGAGAGGAGAGGAGAGGAGAGGAGAGGAGAGGAGAGGAGAGGAGAGGAGAGGAGAGGAGAGGAGAGGAGAGGAGGACAAGGTTTATGGTTGTACCTCTTCAGATTAAAGCACAAGCTAAGCCAAGGCAACCCTCTTGTAAACTTTGCCTTTTACTCATAACCTCTTTTCTGAATGGAAGATCGATGGAAGATCAACAACAGATGAATTCTCCTGTAGTGAAGACCATACTTTTAAATTCAGCTGCTTATTCCACACAGACACCTGCACTTCTCTACAGCGAAGCCTATCAAAACACTGAAGTGAAGAATGAATGGCCAACATAATTTGCTTCTTTTGTATCAGAGGTTCAGATTTTAATTATACAACTACAGGCTACTTCTCAAACTCAAAGAGATCTCTCACCCTTTAACTGAGCTGCAATTTCACAAATATTTTCTTTTCTATCAGTGAGGGATACACCGCTGCAATATTGAAAGAAGTCATATAGGTGTTCTGTATTATTTTGTAGGGACCATATTTTTAATGTTATGTCTGAACATATCGATGACCAGTTGTCACAGATCTGAGGCAGTCCTCCTGCCCTCCTCGAGATCTGTGCGCCGCAAGGTCTGGAGCTCATCTGACATCCCGCTAAACTAATTTGGGGGATGGGGAAACACAAACGACCTAAAGTGGCGGCAAACTAGTGCAGCTGCAACAACTGAGCAGCTTCCTGCTGGGTCAGGCCCCAGCGCTGGCTCCCTGCCTGACCTGGGAAACTCTACCACTGGCACAAGAGAGGTGAGGGGGTGATGTGGTGGGAACAGGACCACTCTGTTAAGTGGCAGCTAGCTCTCTGACTGGCTCAAAACACCCTGCATCCTCAGGTACACTAGCTTAACCTTTTCATATTAGGGATAGTGACTTTTTAACCATTTTCCAGCTGTGGATTTCCCAGAGGAATGGTGGACCTCATCCACAGGCACAGATCAATGCTCAGCATACATTAGACTATATGCACTCCTTGGTATCAGTCCACTCACACCCCAGGTGTCTGTAGGTAAAGCGTAGTGACAAGCAACATCATATACTTTCCAACTAATGCTTGTCTTGCTTCCTACTGCTGGCAAAGCACAGGGAAAACTCACATTCAAAATCTAGTGGTTTATCCTTCATAACTCTGCTTTACTAATACACCCAACTAATGATGGAGAGGAAGAAGAAACCATTATTGGCATCGTAGTCTTGGGTCTTCTTCAGCACGCAAAGCTCTTCAGTGGGCAGAGAGCAAGCACAACGTCTAAGCCCAGACTATTCACTTTGGCTATTGGAGAAACAACCAGGCAGCCTTGGGAAGACAAGCAAACCCAAGACTTTCCCAAAGGATGTTTGACATTAATTAAGCCAGGTGGGATTAGGTTATGGCAGAAATGTTTTAGATACATCAGATCTGTATTTAATCTGACTGCTGCACATATACCTCAATTTATGAAGAGTCAGCAAAAAGGTAGAGGAAGTTTAGTAAAAGTTTCGCAAATGTATTTTCTATGGAGACGTGTGAGCACCCATGAGTTTTCAAAGTTATAAAATACATATCTCCAAAATGAGAGGGAGAAGTATGCCTCTATTTATAGCTCTGCTACAATGACTTCTCACAGAAAAGAAGATCCATTGACGCAAACCTACCTGAAGGGCAAACTTAAGCTACAAGGTATCAGAGCTTACTGAGTGGCACAACAGTGTATCAGCCCAGATGTTTTTTTAGAAGGAGCTGGTAAACAAAAAATACAAAGCAACTGGCCACATTCTCAGATAGGTTACAATTGTGTTTTTTCTGCCATTTACCAGGTAAGTCTCAACCGGCACAATAGTCAACCCACAGAAAGGCAGGACGAAAGCACTGTGTTTGAGTCTAACTCACTTGCCAGAGGTGGGGTCTTCGGCAGGGTGGCCATAGTGTTGTATTTACATAGGCACCAAATTAATCAAAGGTAACCTTACCTGATAAAAACCTAAATGAAACTAAGTAATGACTGTGAGATCTAACCCACTGTAAAAAGTTTTACTCAACTTTCCCTACACTTGGAATAAATGTTCCAATTTTCTTGTGAGGTTTCAAGATGTCTTTACAAGTACATAACTTCAAAGTGGGAAAGATCTAATGTCTACCATTAGGAGAAAGAAGGTATGCAAGGATGCAAACATCTATATGCTGGAAAATGAAATACTTTAGAATGTGACTTGAGCAGATCCAGGAATTTCCAATACCCTGAAAATATTGCTATGTTTATTTTCCTCCTGCCTCAGGAGATAGTCATCAAATGCAACAGCAAAAATACTATATAAAATTGCAAAGCTTTTAATTACGTCACTCTCTACCAAAGAAATTTCAGCATCCCTCAATTGATACGTTTTTGATGTGATCTGTTGAATTCATGCTACTCATTTCATTTTGAGCTAGCTCAAAATTCAGCAGCACTTTGCAGTGGTGCCAGGTCGCTGTCTCCTAGGAAGGAGCAGTGAAGGAGCCCACAACCTTCTTCATTGCTACAGGCCACCCCATTCATGTTCTTTTGCCACCTGGGGTTGCTTCCTTAAAGGGTAGAACAGTACATCGTGGGGGGATGTGGTCTCATCAGAGAGCCCAGCCACAAGACTGCAACTCGGCAGGAAGCAATGCACCACAGGTTCATGTGGAGCCCCTGCCAGTCAAAGTATCTGGGGACACTTCAAAAAAACAAATTCAGATTCACTTGAAAGAAAATACTGTTGGGAAGCTTATTGCAAAGATTCAGATTGTTTTGGAAAATCTCAGCAAGATTTTTTTTTCCTTGGAATAAAAGAAATATTCTGTTGCCACTGAATTGCTACCAAGTATGCAATGCAAGTAGCTCTGTTGAAGGATCAACACACATGGAGAAAACTCATCATACAAAATACCAGATGTATAATGATCTAGTTTTGTTTTCCACTGTTATCTCTACCAGATGGTTTTATATCTGACCATGATTTGCAAAGCACAAAAAATTTAGTTTTAAATATATATATTTCTAAAATCTCATTTTACTGCCTTGGATTGTATTTTTTTTTTTTTTTTGGTATATACTTGTTAAAAGTTCATTCTCTCCTTCCATACAGTCTTTTCTCTTCCTTAACACTTGCAGCACTGTAGACGGTTTTGTTTCAAATGTTTGTATCTTCAAAGAGATGCTCAAAAGAATGTCCTTCCTCCCATTGCCATGGCTCTTTTCCTAATAAGCCTTTTGAAATGAAGGGTCACCCAGAGCCTCAGCATACCTTCTTGTAATCCTAGCTGAGACATCAAGGGTTTTTTCAAGGTATTTCTAGGTATAAGAATTTAAATAACATACTGTTAGCCTATCTACCATTGATGGCTGGGTCATTTCAGACTGTGAGAGACCCAAATGCCCAAAGCAATGAGTGGCTTTGACTGCTTAAGAGTCAATGCCTACTCTTTCAAAAGTGCCCTTTGGAACAAAGACCAAGGATGACACTGTGTGCAAGCATTCTGAATCGTTGGATATTTGACAGGGAAGTGTTTCATCTGGTGGTGCATTCAGTAATACACTTTTTACAGCAGCACTCCTTCTCAAGACTTACAGCCCAGCACAGTGCAGGGTGGCTGTAAGACTTCCTCATCTCATAAGTCCAGCTTTTATCCAAAATACAGTATGGAAACAACTAAGGGGTGGGAGTGGAGGGGGTGGTACGTCATTAGACATCTCCAGGGTAAGAGAATCGTGAGAAATAGCCATTAAGAGGTTGAGAAAACTGCTTTTTGCCAGATAAATTTGATTAATTTTTGGATGGGTTACACAATTAGTGGGTGAAGGGAATACAAGAGACACAATATGTTTGGATTTTAGGAAAATATTTGATCCTATGTCCCATGAAACTATCAGTGGAGAAATTAGTCCAAATTGGCTTGGGAAAAAAGTATTAACATGTGATGTGAAAACTGGCAAGAAGACCAGAAACAAAGGGTAATGATAAACAGCAATGAATCAAATTGGAAGTACTTTGATTTTTCTTTCCTGGAGTGTTAAAATCATCAGTGTTAGTACCGGTGCTATTAAACTGCATGCATCATATAATCCAGGATAAATGAATTATCTGTGCATGCATGAAAGTTGCAGGTGATAATAAATTGAGAATAAATATAAATATAAACATAAATAAGGAATTAAAAAAAAAAAACAAAGAAAAAAACCAAAAAACAGAAGTATTAAGGAGTTTCTGCTGCAGCCTGGAAAATGATGGGTTGGGAGAAGAATCAGGTGGGGATCTGGACTAGGGCAGTGATATTGAGGAGGATAACAGCCTAGAACTGGTTAGAAACAGACCTGATCCCAAGGCTGCCCAGAGTCCAAGCTCCAGTCCAGAAAAATTGTTAAGCAGGTGCTTAACTCCAGGCATGTAAATAGTTCTTGAATCACTGAGAATTAAATTAAGCCCACAAAAAGCTTTAATGAATTGAGACCAGACTGCTCAGCACCTTGCAGTCTGAGCCCTTCTCTGTTTTTCTCCATGGTGCATCTTTCACCTGCTTGATATGTGCTTTAGCTACCGGCTCTGCAAGCTCAGTGGGCTGTTTCTTACAGAGCAGCAGTTGTGGATTCTGCTTGCACAAAAGGATTTTGGAAGCCCGAATTCAGCTCAGCTTAAAGCAGAAAGAAGATTGAAAATTCCACACTTCTCCATGGACAAAAAATTTTATCAGCAATGATAAACTGCTCCAGGACAGTTCAGAGGATTTTGGTTTGTGCTTAGATTTTCTTTGACAGCGAGATCACACGAACTCAAAATAAAGACCTACTGAAATATTTGTTTCAAAGTGAAAAATTATAAAAGAATATTTCACGAGAAACTAAAAAAAATTTTAGAAAGGTTAGATTGGGTCTTTTCCTGGGATTTCCTTTACACAATTTCAGATAAACCAAAACCAGGTTACAAAAGAACTCAACATTTTACAGGATTGGCATTTTCTAATGAAAACACTTTGAGCTGTCCTTCTCCTCTCGTATTCACCTGGTACCTTTTTATCTTTGTCATAACAAATATTGAAAATATATTGCTCATTTTCTATATGCCTTGTAGAAGAAATTCTGATTTCTTATTCTTACCAGTAATTCACATGCTACCCAATGCACACTGTTCCTACTACTCCACAGTCCCCAGAACTGTCAAATAACCTTTCCCTTCCCACCTTATCAGAAACTTCACCTCCAGCTTTGTTTGGCCTTGAAAACTCTATAGACTTTGACACTTTTTATTTTCAGAACATTTCTTCTGAGTCAGTTCTTTGTGGGGAAAAACAACAACATCAAAACAAATCAGAAAACAACATAGGTCTTCCTCTGTACAGTCACAGTATTTAGTGTGTTTTATTAGGTCTTGTGGTTTTCTCTTATGATCCAAAGTTCTGGAGCCATAGATTATGGAATAATTTTCACCACATAAAAAAAAAAAATAAAAAAATTTTAAAAAAATTAAAAACCCTAAAATTAAAAAAAAAAAGGGTTGAAAGTAAGGTTTCAGTGTTCAAATGCAAGAGGAATAAAATGTACCACTGTTTTTAAGCTCATGCATTTCAGAGGATCCTACAATGCTGGCAACATAGCAACTATCACCCCTGGATGCCATCCAACAACTTGCTACATTACTATTTTACCTCCTTATCAGAAGGTTTGGTCTCATCACCTACCATCCTGAACTCCCCACCATAGCTCTGCCCCAGCTCCAGTTTGGACTTCACCACTGCCCAAAGAAAGCTCTACCATTTAGAAAACACACAGGAAAGTCTCTGACAACTTCTTAGAAGTTATTTTTCCTCCACACCCAGATGGTTTTGACTTGACAGTGACTCAAAGTATCACCAGAAGACTTCTGGGTAGAAAGCTTATGCAAATGAAGCTCTTTTCCCGACTATTCCTCCCCTTCTTCACCAACAGGTGGGAGCGGAGAGTTCCGTAGTCGAAGCCCCCGCCACTTCAGCAGGGTCTCCCAACCTCCCCTCCTCCTGCCCTCCTTGTAGAGGGTTCCCTTCCAGCCCTTCTCATACTGGCAGGGGAAAATGAGCTACTGTCAGGCTGAGAGCCTCATCCACACCCCTCTTAAGGCTGCTATCTGTAACTGGGAAGTTACTACTGTGACAAGTGAGGAAAAAGCTATATCAAAAACGTTACACAGTTAAACATCTCAGAAGTGGTTAAAACTGAGCAGTATGGTGCCTACCAACAGCAGGTTCTTAGACTCCCAGACACTTTAAGGGACACCCCAGGGACTCACCTATTCTTGTGCAATACTGTGCACTTAGCAAGGTTAAATTCAATCTGCCCTTCCAGTCTTCTTTCCTTTACTTTTCCCCAGTGAAGATGAAGTTTTAAAAACTTAGAAAAACGAGATTATAACTAAATGGAAGAACTCCAAGAGGGAGAGAATTAAACCTGTGATTGGAATCCACAGGTGTCAGCATTATCTTCACGGGAGCTGGAAAGAAGATTGAATTGGTCTTTGTCTGTACCAGCTGATGAATACCATGCTTCCATGAAAATCATGGGTTTTGCTTTTCACTGCTCAGTGACAGTTTGAAGGAAGATGCAGGTGGCCATGCAGTGCTGAAACCACCAACATCCCTGACTGGTAGTCATGCTGACATTCTCTGAACATAAGTAGTCTGCTGATTGGCAGAGCCTTTGAAAGCTGTTTGATGAAGAACCGATTTTTAGGAAAAACATGGAGGCAAAACTCCCTGTTGGTGCAGGAGATGACCATTCCAGCAAAGCCCTTGATCTGTTCCACTCTTCCATGATACACTTTTCCCATAGCTTTGTTTTTGGCTTTTCCTGAAGGTAATTAACCCTTTTGACATCAGCACCTTTGTTCAGTGGCCTGTGATCCGCAGAGGACTTGCCTTGGTGATGCAGCCCATCCCTTCCATGTTACTTTTTAGAGCAAAATTTTTATTTCTCGCTTTTTTATCAAGTACTGTCTCCATTAATAATGCTTTACAGATTATAAAAATTCCTAGGTGTAAAATATTAAGTCACATCACTGTGTAAGCAATGCCCCCAACATCTTTTGTTTCCTTTAAGTCTTCAGCTAAAAGCATTTTATGTCATTTGGGTTGTTGCCGATACTATGTTCTTTAACCTCAGCTCCTTATTTTGATCAGATTACTGCCAGATTTCTCAATTCCACCTCCTGCCAACTGAGATGATGCACTATCTCCGGGCCAGTACCATGCTGCAGCCTGTCAAAATGTGATGGAAGATGGCCCTGAATCCTTCCTTGACTTAAATCGCAGCTGTCATTTTCCATCAGTGCCCACTGTTGAAGCTTAGCTCCTGTTGGCACAACACCCTATGTAGAGTTTAAGCTGTGCTTTTCATTGCTGGTCTCCACTTTTCATGGAACTGACACTTTCAAGTCCCCATCCACATGCCTCTTCACCCATAACAAAACAAACAACAACAAAAAAATTCACCTTGCTCTTGCTCCTCCGACTTTTATTCTCTGGTCCTATTGCCTCTGTGCCTAAGGTGTCACACAGCACTTTCTGCTCATTCTCATTGCCAGGTCCACGCGTTCACCACTATTAAGCCATCATTAGTGCAAGCAGAAAACAAAACAATTCGGAGGAATCTTTTCCTAGGGTCTCAGTGTCAAATGAGGAGCATTTGGAATAGGGTAGGTCTAGCAGCAACATCTCCCCAGCATGAGACCTTGCTCTTAGGATGACACTTCATCTGCACTGGCTGGGGACCACTGTCGCAAGTGGGGTTAGTAACCACAGCCCAGGCTCCCATGATGGTACCGACCACACACGCAGCATTACAATGAGAGGCAGCAGGTGGGTCTGAACCGAAGGGCAGGGAGCCCAGGGAGGAAATTAGGTGGTACCATTCAGCATGCTGAGTGGCAGTGGCAGGACATCAGATGCCTTGCTACTGCCAAGTTTCTGTGGGGGTTGAGGAAGAGAGGGCAGCATGGAAAGGTCTGTGGGATGGCGAAGAGACTATGTTTTATAAGGAGAACTTTCCCTATGTAAAAACAGTAGAGGAGAAAGTGCACATTTGTTGGAAAGTGCTATCAGTGGGCTAGCTGTGTCACTTATATCACTTACCCCTTTACACTTCTTTTCCTCATCTCTTTCAGTTAGTTACATGTCCTGATCTCACAGGGTGAAAATGGGGAATACTTTTTCCAGAGCAGAAGCTGATCCTCTGGCTTTGTGTGAGTCAGTGTAAGAGCTAATTCAGCCAGAGCATTGCATATTTTTTCAGTTGACTGCAGGATAAATGTCTCTCAAGTCTGACTCCTTTCCACAAGGTTGTAATGCATGTAGACCTACACCAAAAGAGCAATATGCCTTGGCAGGCTAACATCTGCCAGGGCTGGCTTCACTACCTTAAGCTGTTAAAAATCTCGTAACATTTTCACTCTACCTTTCTATAAGCTCCAAGAACTTTTTGTAACAGGTGAATGCCATGGAAGCCTTCACATATTTTTCCTCACAGCCCTCTTGTTGATGGAGAAGTGAACCACATGTCTAAAATGACCAGGCTGCCCTAAGAGGAGGTGGAGCTGAACATAAGTCTCCTTGCTAGCACATGGACGTGTGTTCAACTCTGCACAAACACAGATCCGTAGCACAATCTTTTCCCCGGCAACCTTGCAATAACACACATAAGACAAGAGACACATGAAGCAAAGCAGGAAAACAATGGCACACAACTGAGCCAGCTCAGACCAAGGACCTGCCTTGCCCAGTCTCATGTCTTCAGCTATGCCCAGATTTCATTTATTGCTTTCCTTTTTCTCTTCCAGCATCAGGCCTGGGTTTGGTGCTTCCCCTGCCTCCCATCGTGCTCACATCAGAGCCCACTACTGGCAAGGGCCCAAGCAGCTGTGACACGGGGCTGTTTCAAGGAGGCTGAGCAGAGCTGGGCACAACTCTGCTACCCTCCCCTGTCCATCTGTCTGCATATCCCTCCCCCTGTCCTGAGCCCGCACTGCCCTCCCTAGCACATACAAATGTCCATGCTGGCAAAGCCCCTTGGCAGAGGGGGCAAAAAGTGTCCAGCTCTGTGCCAAACCCATTGTTGGACACCCTGGTCTTCCCCTTCCCTCCTCAAAAAATACCTCCTCCACTTTGCCTGGGGTGAGTTGACCACCCAAGCACACTTGGCGTGATATCCCCTCCCATGGCACCAGGATCTGTCTCTGTCCTTGTGCTCACTTGTGCAAGAGTGGACGGTGGATGGTGACAGCTAAGTGGGTCAGTTGCTGATGGGTTTTTTCATACATGTGGAAGAACTACTTCAAGAATGGAAAAAAAAAAAAGTTAAGGAAGTGGGGAAAAAAAAAAAAATGTCCCCAGGGTGCACAGGCAAAATCCAAAGCTGTAAGGAAAAGTGAGAGAGATGCAAGAATAGGACAAGTGTATATGATACTTCTCCACAACCGTTCTCATTTCCATCCTGCTCAAGAGACAATGGCAACCAGTGTGCCTGGCTAGACCCACCATCCTCTGCCTGCCGAACAGCTGGCAAAATTTACTGAATCAAACCTCAGAGCATGCCTGAGATGGACGTACGTCAAGATAACTGTATCTTCTTTCCTTGCAGACAGAGGAAAGCTATGTGATTTGCACGTGTTAGAGCTGAAACTACCGGGGAAACCCTGATCCTCAGTTAAGCTCTGACCACTAAAAACAGGGGCTCCCCTTAGAAGGCAACGTTCTGTTAAACAGCAGATAGAAATATAAGCATTAGGCTGTGAGATAGCATTTCCCTTTCTGTCACATGAAAGATGAGTTCATTATAGAACATCCTCTCTCAAGCCTGTAGGGAAAAGCTTGGAGGCTCACAGATAAAACAAATTGAGTTATGTCTTCCTTCGCTTTAAGTGGGTACAAGGATTTTTATTGTCTGTAATGTTAGCAACATTGCATCGTCCAAAAGACCTTGTTCATTTATCAACTTTCTTAAAAATCTTTTGTTCACAAGCCTGCTTGTGTGTGTGAACACAGAAAAAATTCAGCTCTATCTAGTATCAGCCCGCAGCTGTTCAGTGACAGAAGGACTCAAAAGCTACGGATATGAACATGGGAAAATCCACCCAAAGCAGAAGGAAGACACAAGTAAGCAACAGCTGCATGACAAGAATATGCTGTTTCTGCAGTGTGAGGGAAAAAAAAAAAAAGGCGCTGTAGTTATAGTAAGCATCAGAAAGTTGTCACCAAACACTATAGTTGTGATTCAGTTTAGAAGAAAAGCAAAATTACATCTCCTTCTAACTTTCTCTAGGTATCTGATGCTTTTCTGGACATATGTTCTGATTCTCTGATTCCCAGCAGGGTCTGGAAACTCTGAGCCAGGACCTGGGTCCTTTGAACCATCTTCTAAGCACTGCAGTCAGCAGATTTCAATCTGTCCCTGACTTTCACAGGGAAAAGGACAAGATGAGAAAAAAAAAACTGAGTCCCCCAAACCTACTAAATCCTTTCAAACGCTGCTTTTATTTATTTATTTTGATTATTCATAATATTGCTGGGCTTAGTCACAGCATGTTGGACTCGTGCTTTTTACACTTCCTTAAACCAAACAGATCCCAGGCACAGCAGATTTCTAAGTGTGTTTTCAGAGCACAGGTTGTCCATCAAGCAATTGTCCCTGAGACCCCACAGCCAGAACAGGAGACTAACTTTGGCTTTCCCATCTCTGAGGAGTTTCATCTTATATTTCTGCACAGACTCCACTCTTGTAGGCCCTCTACTTTGTAATTTACCACCTCAGGGATAAATATCTACTAAGAAACATAGCAGATCGACTGTGTAACATTTCTAAAAATAAACAATCTCTACTTGAGATATGCAAGAAAATATATAGAGCTAAATAACGCAACAGAAGAGCCCATCTGCACTTTCCTGTGCCTGGTTCTTCACCATCCTTTATCATTCTCTTTCCAGGTCCTCTCAGGAGAACTTTCTTTCACTCCTGCACAAGGTCTCTCCACATGAAATTCAAGCCTTTCTTCTGCAGCTCCTGTTTTCAGGTACTGTCTCATTTTTGAAGGACTCACCTTTTGCAGAAGTATGTTTCTCTCTTCCTTACTTTCCTCCCTAAGTTTTCTTTGCATATGGGTTCTTAGCTCTGCTTTTCCCTCAGTCCCTGCCTGCTCCAGAGAAGCTGGGTAGCCTGACCTTTTCCAGGATGGAGCAATTCCTGTGTTATTTGAAGCCAACGAGCCCATTCAGGTGCCAACAGTCTCTAATAGTCCATCTATTCATAGACAGAGAAACCAGCTCCACTCCCTTCTTTCCTAGTGCAATGTTTGTGAGATAAGGGAACAACAAAAGACAGTCCTAGAATATAAGGGGGAGAGACAATATACAAAAGGAAACTAGGATTCTATATTGTGCATAGATTATTTTAAAATAATACCTATAACATCCACTCTGATGGGGGAGATCACAGAATCACAGAATCATAGAATAGTTTGGGTTGGAAGGGCCCTTTCAAAGGTCGTCTAGTCCAACCCTACTGCCATCAGCAGGGACATCTTCAACTAGATCAGGTTGCTCAGAGCCCTGTCCAGCCTGGCCTTGAAAGTTTCCAGGGATGGGTCAACCTGTTCTAGTATTTTAATAGCCTCATTATAAAAAATTTCTTCCTGATGTCTAGCCTGAAGGTCCTCTAGCCCACTACCCTGACTCTGTCAGTGGACAATACCCAGGGAAGCATTGAAGATTAGGATGAGGAGCTAGGAACATTGCCCCAGGAAACAACTCCCTGTTCAAAGGATTTATTGACACGTGAAGATGAGTTGAAAGCCCAGGTGAGAGTTTCAGCATACAGTGAAATGAGACAGTGGCACAACAGAGTTTTGCTGGGGGTACAGATTTTCAACATCAGGGATGAAAAAAAAGCATAACTCACAAACCAAGAATGGAGACAGGGGAGGAGACAGTGGAGGAGGTCTGGAGGTTTCAATGAAGGAGAGTGGTATCACATATGTGCTAGTGATTTTCTTAGTTAATAAGGTGGTTTAGTTCCATTTACCAATAAAACCCTTGTCTACAGATCCTGAAGACTACTTCCTGATCTATGTATATGGAGTTATGTCAAGGGTCAGCAACCACCTATCAATGCTTCTTGCTGTTTTTCAAATACTCAGGAAACTTCAAGGTGATGGACAAATGTTGCAGCCGGGCAAACTCTGAGCAGGTACAAGGGAAAGGTTCCTCTTCCCTAAGAGTGATATAGCAGCAAGACAGATTACCCAGAGAGGCTGTGGGATCCCTATCTTTGGATATTTTGGCTGGACAAGGCCTTGGGCAACCCAATCTATCTCGCAAGGTGGCCCTGCTGTGCGCAGTGTATTGGACTAGATGACTTCCAAACTAACTCCCTCTATGAGACACGTTTCTCTCAGACCTGTGCATATTTACATCCAGTAAAACAGACGAAAGGCAGCACCACCCTTTAGGGAGCATCAAGTCATGCACAGGAAGTTCTGTACGCCTGTGAACGTCAACTTTAGAATCAGGGAAAACAGTAATCAAGCAAAAGGGTTTCCTAGTCAAAAGCAAAACAAAATGCTGTAGAAGCGAGGTAGCAGAGCTGCAGAGAGGACATTTCTTCTGATGGCCCTAGGAGAAGCAGCCCTTGAGAAATCACTCACCGTCGCTCTGATGCTGCAATCCCTGGCAAAGTGGTTTTTTGCTTCTGTGGGTTGCTGGAGGAGTTTTGGGAGTTGTCTAGTGGCAGCACCAGCAGATTTTGCTATGACTTGTGAGAATTTCTTTCCACTTCAACAGGAGGGCAGCTATCACTTCAGCTGCTTTCCTGTGTCAGCCCCTGCCCAAGCGACATCAGGAGTTTTGCCCAGAACAAAAAGGAACCTCTTGAAGATTTTGGATGTAGCTCAGACAAAGCAGACAAGACCTTCACCATGCCTAGCAAAACACCTCAGTCAGCCAAAAACTACCTGCATGAAAGTGCTGGGAGCTTAGATCTGGAATAGTTGGGGCTAGAGCTTGAAATAAAGACATTTATCACCCCTTTCCAGAAAGACAGAAGGCCAGTAGTCCCTGAGGTCTTTTTTCCCCGTTATTCACACAAGTGCCCAGCAAAGCCTCAACAAGGGCAGCAGTTCTGAGCCTGAGGAGCTGGGGTGGTGAGGGATGGTAAGGAGCTCATGGGTGAGAGGGGTTTCATACCACCCACCATTTCTTCTCAAGAAAACCATGCCTTCAAAAGCCATGTGGCACCTGGCAAGTGACTGAAGACTCTGGGTGTTAATTTTCACTGTGAAAAGGGGCACAGCCTTTCAAAATGCTTTAATTTCATGACTAACTTCAAAACACATACTTCTTCATCTGTAGCACACCGGTGCTGAGACACTCCGTTACAGAAATAAAGTACTGCATTCACAAAAGAGAAGGAGAGAAAGAGAAAAAAGAAGCAAGTGATAGTGCTGCATTCAGGTGGTCATCAATATTATATGCAAGGTCATATTTTTAGGCTATTATTGTTTTATAAGTAATTAATTTTCCCAGGTGTAGATGTAATGGACATAGAGCAGAGTAGTACAATATCTGAACTATTTATCTGTGGAATAGATTTTAATTTACCAGTTTTAGAAGAGGAAATTAACAAATAAAATTGTTTACTTAAATAGAGGGCTTTTATTTACAGTGTTTTATTTTGGTTTACTCTTGTTTTGTTTTGGTTTGGTTTTATGTGCTTGTCTGCTTGTCAAGCAATAAAACTTTCTTCATTCTATTTGTTTGTATGACTACATTAAGAAGACCCAAAGCCAACAGATCTAGAAAGTATTTCATAGTCCCCAGAATGCAAAGGAGACATCCAAAATACTGTATCAAAGGGTATTTAAGTCAGAATACTTGTGAAAATAGTATTTTTTTTATGGACAGGTTTTGATGATTTTAGAGACGAAATAAGCCAAGTGCTGAGGTGAAACATAATTTTTCTTTCATTTAAAAATCCACCTATTTTCAGAACTCAGATGTGCTCTATACATCTGCACAGAATGAGATGTCCAATTTACGTCCATAACAAGTTGTCACTTAACACGGTCATTCACATGGGTTCCAAAACAAAATCTCATACTGATGTAGCTCCATGTAAAGTTTCTTGCTATTTGCCAGACAATATGTGCTTCATATGTTCCAGTAAACTACCCAGCATGGGACCCTGTGCAATGGTAATTCTCTTACTCCAGATTAACAGAATTGTTACACTTACTTTCAAAATACAGCTGCTTCTAGAAACAAATATGATTAGTTAGCATCTAACAGCAATGTAAAGACAAACAAGGCACGCAGTATCCCTTCCCAGTTCCCCATAAAAGGATCAATTTGCTATGGTCTTCCTTCTCTCTCTCCTGTTTGTATATATAGACCTGGGCATGCTACAGGCATACATTAAATGTAAAATCTTTACCTCAGTGTAGACAGAAAGAAAAGACAATGGGATTGAAGCTCCACATTTGTTTTGGTAAGAGTCAAACTACATGTATTGGATCAAGACTGAGACACCACAGAAAAAAGTCAGAACACTACTTCTGAAGGAAGATATGTGACAGCAAGATGCTTAAAAAATTGGAGAAAAAAAGACCGCGCATTTAATGTGGAAGCCTTATTTAAATTCACTGTTACAAATATCCCAGAGACCAGGGAAATCACACAGCAGAATGCAAGAGGTTAAGATCACAGTCAATTTTAAGCAGAAAAGCAAGCTGATTCTGTCACCTTCAGATCCTATCATACTGTTAGTGATGAAAGACATATCAATGGTTCATACCTGCAATTTGTCAGAACTGTTCTTGCTCTGTCAAACATCTGCTCCAAAAGCCACACAGCTTCTCCCCACACCACTTAGCAAAAAAAAGAATGATTGTGTTTATGTACAGTTCTGCATACCAGGGGCCCGATCCTGTAAAAAATGTCAAGTGCTCTCCCTTTCAATTGATTTCCTGGTGTGTGGGAGGCACCTGTTACGTGTTCCTGCTCCCTGCAAATGCACAGCAGCCTTATCACCCAGCTCACCGAGGAGAGAATTGAGCCAGAAGCACTCACTGCAAAGTACATGGCACCCCTGCAAGATAAGGCTGTGGCACCAGGAGAGTTAAGCAAAACAAAAATTTCCCTGTCTCCCACATAGCAAGAAAAATCCCAATCCTAGACTTTCAGCTCCAGCAGAAATTTCTCGTCAGCTCCAACTCCTTTGCTGCAGAATCTCACCCTAATTCTGCATGTGCCTGCATTACCGCAGGTGATAGGTTTTATACAGATTCATAGATCCAACACTTTTAAGGCCATAATGCATCACAGGGATTACGTATCTGATTTTTTTTTTGTGTAACTAGTCACAGAACCCCACTCAGTAGCTCCTCCTTCAACTCTGCAACTGTGATTTGTGGTAGATTTTAATTTTTAGGCTTTAACTCCACCTAAACTTAAAGACACAACCCTAAATAAAATATCAAGGGATTAATTAAACTTGCAGTTGAAAAGTTCACATTGTTGTTCACCTAAATGTACTGCTACCACTTTTGTCATCCTAAATCTGCCTGAACTTCTCTAGATTTCTCTAGTTTATGTTCTTGTCAAACCTGGGAGTCTCTTTGGGCTAACTGAAATGAATTTATGAAGTCTTAGAGCCTTAAGCATGAGTCTCAGGTACACAATCATTCTTGTAGCTCATCTTTTGAGTCCGTTCCCATCACTCCTAGTAAGAAATCGGAGAGTGGAGTTGTGCACTCCTTGCACTGGGCACTGCAAAAACACAGTTTCTAATTACTGCTCCGAAGAAGTTTAAGCTGAGGAATGAGAAAGAATAAAGAAGAAACTTTGCATAAAGCAGAAAATAGTAAATAATTAAGCATATGTTCAGCAATCACATATAATTCATTAGTTAATACTGTAACTGTTGTGCCTGCATAAAATCACCCTCTAAAGACAGGTATAGTTTTATTACAGGATATATTTCACCTGCTCAGTAATTATGTTGTTTAAGGTAGCTGTTAATGATAAAGCAGCCACTACACATGTATTTAGAGTTGAAAATTGCCTGTACAATTAAAAATAACTCCTTGAAAATGCATGGGTAATGTGCAGCAGTTCCTGAGGTATCCAAATCATTTTCTAGTCTTTAATCAGAAAACAGAGGAAAGAAAATATGATTTTTATTATGTTGTTCCTGTTGAATGCACAGCATAGAATTATGGAATTTACCCTTGAACAGCTAAAAATTAGATATTTAAAATTAAAAAAAAAAAAAAAAAGAAGAAGAAGAAAGAAACTACCAAGATAGGCTGCTTCCAGTGACCAAAGCTGGAATATTTTTATTTTAAATCTATTACACATTTTCTTATCCACAGTGTTTGTTTCCTTTCGGGGCTTTCCTCAGCTTGGACAGTGGAAATACATTCATCTGTTTCTTTTTTGGCTTCCAGTCGGTTTCACTTTCAGATTCTCACATTTCACACTCCAGTCTTCAGGTTTCAAGCACTGCAAGGGAATACTTATTTCATTTAAACAAACAAAAAACCTGCGGCCGCCGGCGCGCACACACAACATGTCTATCGGTCTGCGATTCAAATGCAAAGCTTGATCCCATGCTGTCCCCCGAAGCACCTTCAAGATGGTTTTCTGGGATTCGCAAAGAAAATAAATGAAATAAATAGGAGTGATGACGAATTAAAGATCTATTTTTTTAAAAAACGCGAGTCGCCGGGTTTTGAAGCGCTCTCAGACTAACACCAATAAAATACCATTACATATTACCGATTTCGTGATAACTGAGTGCGGGTTAATGGTGAGGAGACGTCACACCACAATTTGATGACCTGAAGAAGAGGGGCTCCCAAAACATAAGTGGTGACCGCGGCATTGCTCCCGGGCGGCTGCGGTGAGATTGGAGACAGGACGATCCCCTCCCACCGGGCTGTGGGGAGGGCCAGCAGCGCGGCTGTCCCGGGGCGAGGCGGCAGCTCCGCGCAGGGCGCAGCGCTGCTCCGTGGGAGCGCCCACCTGGGGCTGCGCGCACCGCCGCTCCCGGAGCCGCCGACGGAAAAAGCATATACCGACGATGCTTGATTTAATCATTTATGCTTTTAAACGGGCGAAGCAGCTCAGCAAAAGAAGGGGAGCAAGTGCGAAAAGTTTTGGTTGTGTTTTGTTTTGTTTTGTTTTTTCCGGGGGGAAGGGTGGTATTTAACATATGGCACTCGGTAATCTCTACACGGAGGCTGTTAAAACATCTGCTGCCTCCAAACGCATGCAGCAGCGCTCGTGGGCACGGGGACAAGGCGAAGGGGGCAGCTCGGGCACGCCGGTTTCCGCGCCCGCGGGGCGCCCGACGGCCGCCCAGGCTGCCTACGCGCCCACCGCGTTTCACAGGACCGGCGTTTCCCCTTTGGAAACGGTACGGAGTATAAAAAGGCCGTCGCACCGGCGAAAAAGTGGTGGGGTTTTTTTGGTGTGTTTTGGGGTGTTTTTTTTTGTGTCTTTTTAATGACGTCGCTGCAGATCAGCGGCACCTCCGCGTGCAGAGCTGGCATGCTTCCATTTATTGATTTAGGGTTATGTTTTGTTTTGTTTTTCCTTAATGGGATCCCTTCCCCAGCAAGGTGGCGGGGAGGCAGCTGCCCGCCCGCGAGGCTCTTGGGTGCTCTCCCGGCGGCCGCCCCACCGCAGGGAGCGGGGGGCCCCCGCATCCCTCACCCTGGTCGCCGCCGCCGGCAGCCGCGCCGTGCCCCAGACATCACTCCACTTCGGAAAGTCGGTGCTGGACAATTAGGACACCCGTTGTCCTCCCCCCCGAAACCCACATAAATCACAATCGCTGCATTGTCGGGCTACAAAGCCAGACGGGAGCGCTTATGAATTTAAGTTTGGAGAAGGAAAACGTGCGCTGACACAACACGCTCCCTGTTCACAGGAGTAGCCAGGAAGGGGAAATGAATGGTGGAACTTAAAGAGCCTTTCATTGCGAAGCACGCCGCGCCGCAGCGGGTCCCCGCTCACCGCCCTCGACGTACGGCGGGGGGTGCCCCCTCCTCGCTGCCTTCCTTCTCTCTCCTAACACGCGAGTCTTGCCGGGCAAAGCTCTGCCCAATTCCGCCTACGGTGGGCTCGGCCCCGGTAAGCTCCCGCCTCGGGGGGGTGGGCGGGCGAGGGGCCACACACAGTGCCCGGCAGCGGCCGGCCGCCGCCACCGCCGCCACTTCGTTTCAGCTGTGGCCGGGACTAGGAGGGCGCGGAACTGATTTTGCGAGGAAATGCTGCTAGTTACGCGTGGAGGGCTCGGCTGTCCCGGCCTGGCTGTCCTGGACCGGCTCCGTGTTGCCGGGGACGGGATGGGAGTCCTGCTGGCTCTTTGGTGGCGAAGTAGACATTTGCTCCTACGGGCGGCTTAGGTGCTGGGCCGTTCCAACCGGTTTTTGCAAGGGACCCCCTGCCGCTGGACTCCGCAGAGATGCCACCCACGACAAAGCTGGTCCCATCCCTCCCATCCTTTTTGATGCAGAGGGGCGAAGGCTGGCGAGGGATAGGGTGCGTTTGCCCATTCGCGGGCAACGACGGCCGGTCGCCCGCCTTCCTTGATGCCGGCAGGACCCGTGCCGCTGCCGGGACAGGCGGTGCGGTCAGGTGAGGGGGCTGCACCTCGCCCCCTTTCCTCCCTGGCTGCTTTCGGTGGCGGGCAGCATGCGTCCTTAAAATATAATCTGCCCGGTAACAATCAGCGCGCAGCGGCGAGAGCCCCAGAGCTATTGGCTATGCAAATGGAGGGAGGGGAAGCGGCGCCCCAAACTCCCCACTCACACTTTTAAGGCGGTATTTCTTTCCCTCCCGCTTAGCCCACCTCCACGGCGCCCGGGGCTGGGGGGGGGGGCGGGGGGGCACGGCCGCTCCGGGGAGCGTGCTCCTCGCATGCCCCGCGGGGCCGCCACCGCTCCGCGCCCACCCGGGCAGCTCATCCCCTGCCGGCCCCGGGAAGCTCCTTCCCCCTCGGGAGCCTCTGCTCTCCGTAGCAGGCAGCGGCAGAGACTTCGCAAAGTTGACACATTTTGCAGGCGGGGAGCGACGGCGACGGCGGCGAAGTCCGAGTAGGGTGGAAGTCAGCCGGTACGGGACATAACTTCTCTCCCTCCCTCCCCCCCGCCCGGTGACCTCTCTCCCTCCTCCCTCCCTCGCTGCGTTTCCTAGAAAGTTATATCAGTGTGGCCATGCTGTGCTAAAACGGTTCCCCTGCTAGTAGCGCGTATGTGTGCCGGAGGAAGTAGCATGGTGATTGTTGTTAGATTTCAGCTCGCGAACGCCGCCGAACCCCCACCTCTCGAGGAGCTTTGGGGTGTTCTTCGGATGTGCTGTTAGGCTGCAGTTAGCAGGGAGCTGTGTGCTCCCTGCAGCTGCAGATTAAGGGGGTACCGCAGGGGGGAGGAGTGAATCAAGGGCTTGAGCGGGGTGAACGGGGCGTGCATCTGGCACCCTGCTGAGCCCCAGGACATTTCATCCTTCGCCCCCATCGTCTCGGTAGGTACAGAGGGAGAGCCCGTAGTTTCTTACAATAAGAGGGGGGAAATAGATTGAGACGGGCACCCACAGAGGAAAGTGTGGAGCGGATTTAATTTGGTTGCTGGAAGGAAGAAAAAGAGAAGCTGTCATTTGTGTATGTGTCCCTATACGAGGGCCTCCTGGTTCCTTGTTAGCTTATAGAGAGGAAAAAAAAAAACGCGTTTGATGTTACGTCTGACCAGCTGCTGTTCTCCATAATAACAAGAGAGAGAGAACTGCCTGCCCTGGCGAGTTGCGTCACTTTTGCTTCAACTTTAGGCTAGAAATCAAGAGAGAGAGAGACGAGTTTCAAGGGAGGCAGGAGCGAGCTGGAAAGCCCTGCCGTCTTCCTCCCACCCACCTACCCCTCCTCCTCCTTTACCCCTCTCCTTTCCCCACCCCTTTCCCCCCTCCAAAAAAAAAAAAAACTTTTCCATCAGAGAAAGAGGGAGATCTCTTTGGAAACATGGAGCTGCTGTGCTGCGAGGTGGATCCCATGAGGAGAGCTCTGCCTGACCCAAACTTGCTCTACGACGACCGCGTTTTGCACAACTTATTAACCATAGAGGAGAGGTATCTACCCCAGTGCTCCTACTTCAAATGCGTCCAGAAGGACATCCAGCCCTTCATGAGGAGGATGGTGGCCACTTGGATGCTGGAGGTCTGTATCCCGGTGCTTTCCCCCGGCCCCTCGGAGCGGTGCCGGCCGGGGCAGGGGGGCAGCAGGGTGGCCGGGTGCGGGCTCCTCGCCGCTGGCAGCACCTCCGCCACGCCTCGTCCCCCTCTCGCCCTGCAGCCTCTTGCCCCTCCGGTCGCGGTGGGGGTTCTTCTTGCGTCCTTTCTCCCCTTCACTACCTCCTGAGCTCACCCGGTGTGCTGCGGTGGGGGAAGGGGCGCGGAGAGCATCGACAGACCCCGGTGGAAATTGCCCCTTCCGGGGGGCTGCCGCAAAGCGGGGGTGCTGTAGGCGAGGAAATGGGGTGGGGGGCGGAAGGGAAGTTGGAAAAGTCAATTTCAATTAAAAAGCACAGAAAAGCCGCCTCCGGCTGCGGGCGGCCGGGAGCGCTTGAGATGGAGGCTTTTCTGGGAAAAGGGAGCTGCGCCCGGGGCAGGGCGAGGGACGGAGGGTGCCCGGTGCCCCCCGCGTTTTGCCCAGCGAGGATTTTGTGCCCACGTATGCAGTGGTGAGGACGTGCCTTTTTTTCGCCATGTTGCGCTGCATGCAACTCTGCTCGGAGGCGCCGAGCCCGTCTTTACCCCTCCTTTCTAAGAAGGGGCTCGGAAGTGCACCCCGTCGCTGCACCCCAGTCCCCCCGGCCTGGCAGGGGACTGCTGGGGCAGTCCGAGCGGTCGGCGAATCCTCCCTTCGCCCCGATACTTCAGGCGGAGCGGCAGCGGGCCCAGATCCCTGCAGACTCGCTTGCCTTGCCCCGGCCCCACCACCCATCATTTGCCCCTTCGGATCTCCTTTGGGGGAGATCTTTCCCGGACCAAAACCCCTGGGTTGGAAAGAACAGGCTCCCAGCTTGGTTTTCATGTGCGATTTGTGCTTTTTCTCCCAAGCTCCGATTTTTTGTAAATTTTTGAAACATTTTTTTCGCTCGCTCCTGCTAAAAGGAGCCGGGCTGCTCGGGCTCTCCCCACCCCACCTCGCCGTCGCTGTGTCTCCCGTCCTTCCCCTCCCACGCCGGATCGGGGGCACAGGGCTGGGGGACACCCCTCGGGGGAATTTTTGCAATTGTCGGAAACGATAGGGGACCGTCCCAGGATACCACCGGCACCAAAACCGGGACCCCCGGGGAAGTTTTAATATTTTTATCGATTTTTTGAAAATATGACGAAATCAAAAAAAAAAAAAAAGAAAAAATTGGGTCGCAAAAAAAAAAAAAAAAGTCGGAGGCTGCTAGCTTGCTGCTGGATGGGGCTCTTCGGCTCTCCCACACAGTGTCTTGAATTCATTTCTTACTGAATGAACTAAAGGAATGTGAAAGCCGATTGACAGCCTTCCCAGCCTCTCCAGAGATCTCCCCCTCCCCCAAAATTTAGCTCCCCGGGAAACAAAAATAGCAGGAGCCATAGCAGGGAGGCAGTGGTCTATTTTGTGGGATCACTCATTTATTTATTTTTTCCTTCTTATCTTTTTCTCTCTTCATCCCCCTCCCAACCCATCTTCCCTTCCCCACGCTCCTCGCTTTGCAGGTCTGTGAAGAGCAGAAGTGTGAAGAAGAAGTTTTCCCTCTGGCCATGAATTACTTGGACAGATTCTTAGCTGTGGTGCCCACTCGAAAGTGCCATCTGCAGCTGCTGGGCGCAGTGTGCATGTTCCTGGCCTCGAAGCTGAAAGAGACAATCCCCCTCACAGCCGAGAAGCTGTGCATATACACGGACAATTCCATCAAACCCCAAGAGCTGCTGGTAAGCAGCCCCCTTCCACCTTCTCTCCAACAGCTCTTGCACTGGTGGTCTTCACCTTCCCTCTCCCTTTCTTGCACGGCGAGTCGTCACTTGTGCCACCACCCTCCCTTAAAAAAATCACGCTTTTGACGGGTTTTTACACACGCTGTGAATTGCAAAAAAAAAAAATGCTAAAGGTTCAAGAAAGGGATCGACCCAAAACCGCAGGCGTGTGGTGCTGGGGCGGGAGCGACAGGCAGGACCTCCCTGATGGCTCTGGCTCCTCCGCAGCCGCCCGGCCATGTGGCGCTGACACCCGCTCCCCGCCTCATCCACGGGCACAGCGCTGCCGGCGGGGACCGTGTCCTCCGCCCTCCACACAGACACACACGCGCTCTGTCCCCCCGTGGGTGCGGGTGTGGGTGTCCCCCCACGGGGACCTCGCGGGGCCGGCGGGGAGGTGCCGGGCGCACGTGCGCGGGGCGGGCGGCGCGGGGTGGCGGCGCCACCTGGCGGCAGACACGCGGCAGCGGCGGCGGGCGGGACTTGAGTCCTGGAGCGGCTGCCAGGCGGCCCCGCACTCCCGGCGGCGGCGGGACGGGGGGTCCCGCTCCGGGGGGTCCCGCTCCGGGGGGATCCGCTCCGAGGGTTCGCCGGCTGCGGAGCCCGCTCCTCCCCCAGCCTGTTCAGCTGCTATAGATGCCCGGCGGTGTCACCGGGGTGGGTTACTGTGCTTGCTAAAGGCCAGGAGGACTTTTTTGCCGTCGGGTGGGATCTAGGCAGGCTCTGATGCCAGCGAGTAAATGGCTGGTGTTACAACTTGGGAAGCCGTAGGCTTGCCAGTGTGGCTTCTGCGAAGGTGGTTCCCCCGTAGGTTATTGCTGAGGCAGGTGGCGAGATGAACATTCAGCTTGGGTTAAGCATCGCCGTGAGTAAAAGTCCCGTCTGGTACTTTTCATGGTGATACTTCTGCTGTGTGCAATTCAGACATAGTGCAAGCAGAAACGACAGCAATCTAAAAATATTTAATGGACTAATTAATATTTGCAGAGCGCTCCATGGTACAGAGCATAGGCATAGCATTTAAGCCTCTCGGTGAGACGTATATCCAGTCAGATAGCTTTGTTCTCACAGATCCTGGTGAATGCACGTAGCCAGCGGAATCCCAGGAGAATTTCTCCTATGAATCACTGGATGAAGGCAATGGGAATTCCCCCCGGGGAGAGGCTGGGACTTCATGCTTCTGCAGAGTAAAGAGCTTTGCACTGCAAACCTTGCCATGACTGTCAGACGTGAGGTGTCCTGTTGATAGTCCAGACTGTTGTGACAAGTGCTGTGGCCACCGCACAAGAAGATGTAGAACAGTGTGCCTGCCTTTTTGTGCCACCTGGATTTAAGCATATTTTAAGTACTTCCCTGTAGTTAGTCTTCTAGAGTAAGTGTGCCTCTGTACCAAAACATACCATATTAGTAATGCTGCAAAGGTCAGTTTTTACTTAATGTAATTGCCATTATGTTTAAACTTTCTACAGGTTTTCTTGAGAAATAAAAAATCTAGTTTCTGGGGCCAGTTGCATACATGAACATGAGTTTTCAAGCTATGGAGCACTCTGTCATAATCCAGCAGGAATGTCAGTAGGAAAGCAACTTGCTGTTAAAGCAGGCATCTATTCAGAGAAACGACTGCAGAAATGGCATTGTGGGGTCCATGTTTATGGTTTCTCAGCAACACTGGTTGACGTCTCCTCGGCTGCAAAACTAAGGGACTTTTTTTTCGACTTGCCAGCTCTACAAGTTTAGCTGGGGCTCCCCTCCATGCTGGGCTCCATCAGGCTCACACATCATCAGGACTCAAGAACCAGTGCATAGGATTTAGTTCATAACTAACGGTTGATGCATGAGACAAAAATGAGTCCAAGGCCTGAGCTTTGTTCACTCTGCAGGGCACTGTAAGGTATTCAAAACTTATTTTCAATGTTGAAGCATGCAGGTCTAGCCCTGCTTGAACCCTGTGGCCAGTTCTGTTGATTAGGTACCATTTCTATATGTAATCCTATTGCAGGGAATGGCCAGGAGTTACATATGTGCCCAAGCTTTCTTTTGATTTCACTGGAAGTTTTGGGCATGCAAAGAATGTGGGAATGGATCCTACGTGATTTATTGGCAGATAATTTACACAGGCTACTGCTCAGCTGTGTTACATGCATTTCCTTTCTGCAAAGCCTGTCTTGAAGTAGTTCAAGCACCATCAGATTTATCTGCAGGAGCTTTTGAATACAGTTTTGGGAGAGAATGCCATTAAGCTAACTTCCCCAGTGTTAAAAAAAACCAGTGTACATCTATGTTATTTTTGTGCATGGTTTTCCCTAGGACTTTAAATGGCTATAAAGTAAGGACTATAGCCATTTAAAAGAAGTTACTAGGAAAGGACCACAGTGACCTTGGCAATATCTAATTGCAGGCTAAACTTTCTGGGTGGGCATTCAGCACTGGATACAAAAAAAGTAAAATCTTGGCAGGAGCTGCCAGGTCTCATTATATTCAGTAGAGCTTGACATTTCCAGTGTTTTTTACAAAAAAAGTCAACAACTTCAAAGCAGTAGGGACATATGGAAAAAAATGTTTGAGCAAAACCAATTCAGCAGTGATATAATTACAATCAGAGAAATAAGTGAGGCGGTTTGTTTTCCAGGTTTGCTAATGGCTTTTCTTTTCCCTTCCCCATCCCTTTACCCCCCTGCAGGAATGGGAGCTGGTGGTGCTGGGGAAGTTGAAGTGGAACCTTGCAGCCGTCACCCCACACGATTTCACTGAACACATCCTAAGGAAGCTGCCTCTGCCTAAAGACAAGTTGCTTTTGATCCGGAAGCATGCGCAAACGTTCATTGCTGTTTGTGCCACAGGTAGGCCAAGGTGCTCTGGGTGCTTCTGCTGCTGGCCCTGCAGTTGAAGGGTCAGATGAGTCGCTGGTGGTACGAGGGCTTCTCATCCCCTCGATCCTTAAGTGACGTGGGAAGAGCCACTCAAGCCGGTGGGACTGTTTGCAAAAGGCTTCATGAATCAAGCTCTGAAATGGCGTATAAACAGGATCCATACAATTGGGGGCTGTAGTGCAGTTGCCATCCTGCTCCTACTAACGTGTGGTGCTTTTGTGGTAAAGTCAATAAGACTGGATCAGACGGTATGATTTTCTTCTTTGCCTGTTCACTTAATTTTTTTTAAAGGGCCACAGGTCATTTGTAAGGACAGACATGAGACAACCAAAATACTGGAAGCTGTTATGGCAAATTAGCCCAAAATGCTTTAGGCTAGTGCATTAAATTAATGGGCTTGTACATTTTTCATTAACTGGACACTGTCCAGATAAAGGAAAAAATTGTACTTTAATGTATATTTGATGCTACCTCATTACAGAAGCATAGGGAATTACAACTTTTAAAGTTTGTTGGGTTTTTTTTGTTTTGTTTTGGTTTTTTGTGTGGGTTTTTTTTTGTTTGTTTGTTTGTTTGTTTTAATTTGGGTTATTTCTCTAACTTCGCTCCCAAGAACACAGTGAAACTAGTCTGTTTCGTATGGAACCATTACACTGCCCTTTTGTTGTATGGTTGTCTGAATACAGTTGCTGAAGATTTAGATGACAATCATTCCTTCTTTGGAAGAGAGACTTTTAATTTATACCTGTCGGCAAAACACAATTCTTTGTTTGCTTTTTTTTTTCTTTTCCTTCCATTGACTTTTAGAAAATAAGTGTACTCTTAATCTTCATCCAAAGGATTAACAGTTAGACCACTTCTTAGAAGCTAGACCTGTAGACCTGGAACAGATAAACAGCATGTAGTGTTTTCCAGGGTTATTATCAAGTAGTGTATGGCTCGGTGTTTGCATTCACTACAGTTTGACATACCTAGTCCTTTGTCATAGAAATAGTTTTGCCTGTGTGTTTGCAGAGGGAAAAGAAAGACGGTGTGCAGCTGTTGGTATGAATGTCTGCTGATATGTCTGCTCAATATTTGGGGTGTAGTGACTGCTTTTACAATGCAGGCGAGTTTTTACTACCTCTTTCAGTCTGTGTTAGAGCATCTTACATTGGCTGAGTTAGCGTAGTTGAGTTTTTGGCCACCAACATGCTCAAAGTCTACAGGATCACTCTTGGTAATTCATCAGTCATTTCTGGACTGATTAGATTTTTACTCTAGGATTAATCTGTTACATCAGCTTTGCCTTCTCTCCTTACCTAGGATTCTTTCACACTGTTCTTTTTCTTCTAATGAAGGTGGTCTTTCTCGTGGACATTTCCTCACAAGATCATCAGCCATCAACCTCTGACGTATCTGGATGTTGTCTTCCAAACCAGACCAATCTTCTCTCTCTGTTTTCGCTTTAACCTCCTACAATAGTGTGAGAGACATAGGTGTAGTTATGATTTAACTTTTCAAATTCTGGTCTGTAATCCTTTGCCCTTGCAGTTTTCCTTATAATCAGATCATCACAGCACTGTGGGCCATGAAGGAACTTCCAAAGTCTGTGGCTTCTTTCCACCTTTTCTCCATTATTTTTTTCACAGTTAGCTCCATGATTTACTAGTCCATTTACCGAGACCCAAAATAGCATCCCCTTTCCAACCCTTAAACCAGTAATGCACTTCTTTCATTTGTTTCCCACATGTGATCTGCTTCTCATGTTGTAAGTCTCCAATGCAGGAACTGAAGTCCTTTACAGAGAGTTTAAAGAGGCAACAAGTCAGTTTCTTTTCTTGCATGTGAAAGACATAATTTGCTGCATACAGAGCTTCCCAGAAGACAGGACACAATAGTGGTGGCTGTAGATTTTCTTTTATTCTCATCTGATTTTCCACAGACCACTCTGTTGGCATTTAGTTTTGAGGAGGACTGACAAACCACTGTAGTTTTGAAAGCAGAGATCTTACCAAGCCCTCACTCCCAGTTTTCTACCTCATTTCCAGTTTACTAGCAAGTTACTGCCCCACTATAGAAATGTTGTGTTATTGCTACTGTATTTCCCTTTCACTGCCATTCTTCTCAAAACTTGTTCTTGCCCTCCTTGGTGAAGAAAAGCCACTTCTCATCAAACTTCCTTCCAGATCCAGTTGTCATTTCCTTTTCTTGTACTATTTGTTGCAGAGCTTTCGTTGGCCACTGTGTTTCTTCTTTCCCTTTCTCCCTCAAAGCTTCTGCTCTCCACTGTCTTGGGTTAAGCCTGCTGTTTCATTTCCCCATTTGCCCTCTTTCAGCAGGATGACCTCCTTTGACATCTGTCTGCCTCTTCCCTTGCTCCCTCCATGCAGTTTTTTAGCCCAGTTTTGTCTCCTTACTGTCGTGAGACCTGACCTTGCTGGCTGGCTAACAGCTCTGGTTTGGAGCACAGCACTGAGTATCTTTTTATTTCCTGATTAACCTCAGTGCAGCTTTCTCATCTCTCAAGTATTTTTCTTCTTCTGTAGTGCATCGTGCAAAATCTGGCATATTTTTAGCTTTTCTCCTCTAGCCTGAGTTCTTCATTATGAACTGCTCCTTTCTGATTTTGCAGCAACAGTGGTATACCAGAAATTCCTGAGTGTTCCCTGCCTTCACAGAGACACCTGGGATCTTGGTCCTGCAGTATTTTGCATCACCTAAGGGAGATAGGGAAGCGGCCATTAACAGTTCTGGATGTTGTGCTGTTGAATCATTTTGATACACATCTCTATTCTCCTTTCCAGTTGAATGTTACACAGAAGGAGGTGATATTCAGTTCTTTTGTATATTCCTCTTAGTCATGTTCTAAATTGTTGGCATTCTCTCTCTTTCTCTGTCTTTATTTTGAGCCCAGTTTCTGAAACAAGCTGCATGGATCTAAATCCACAGCCTCTCCCCAGTCCTTGCGGTGATTAAGGATTCTCATGAGTATGGCTGAAACTGGAGTGTATCCCTCGTTGCTCTTGGTCCCATCTGAATGTATGGCTGCTGAGCAAGACAGAAGCTGAATAAGAAGTTTTCTCTTTCCCCTGCCCTGCACCCACAATGCTTTCAGGAGCCTCCTTCTTCACTGCAAATGACTGGAAGTGGTGTTCACTCACAGCGTATTCTGGCTGTGCTTCCAGCACCATGGCCGTGCAAATAGGGTGCATCATTAAGCAAAAACATGATCTGTTGGCTGGGAATTGCCCACACGTAGGCCAGCTTTCTTCAAGCTGCCTTGCCTGCTGTGCGGGAAGCACATATAGATTTATAAGCACTGGCATAGCCTAGTCTGTCATGATGTCATTTGTTATCTCATCCCACTAGTGGCTCCCCATCCAAGTTAAAACCTCCTTCAGGAGTCTTCTGCATTTTAAAGGCGCTAAAAGCCTGCATCTGAACCCTCCTTACAATAAAGCTTGGCAAAATTTATGCTTACTAATTTTTCAGGATGGGAGGATCCTGTTTATCTGTGAGCCCAATGGAGATCATCCTTCTGCTCTCTGGGGTCATTGCTTTGTACCTTTTGTTCCTCCCATGTCTCCTCACATGGTGTTCCCTAGTTTGGGAATGTTTTCTCTGGGGTTCTCTGCTTGTATGTGCCATGCTCCAAGGCAAGGAATCGCTCCTAGAGTAGTGGGAAAGGGCACTGGTTACAGAGCTGCATGCAGACCAGAAGAAGACCATTCCTTATTTCCTTGACTTAAGTGTGTCTGTCATTTCTTCCAGACTGTGCAGAGTCACAGATAGACAGCGGCTTCCTTGCCTTATGCTCTCTTGTTGGAGGCTGTACGTGCCACTGTTTTAACGCAAGATACCCCTTTCTATCTCAGTACCTATAAGGGAGTGGGTTTTGAGGGAGGACAGGCTGCACAAGTCAGGGTTTCCAGAAGAGGAGCTGTACATCTCTGAATGCAATCTGTAAAGGAGAGGTTCATCTCAGTGAGAAGGTTTTCAGTGTTTTATTTAAGTGGCCTGCAAAACTTGGAAGCAAAAAGCTTTGCAGACTTGCAGAGACAGAAGGCAACTTGTGTGGATTCCTAGACTCAGCCCTTTGCATGGTCTCTCCTGTGCTTCAGCCGAGTCCTATGGCAGGTGAGATGTTCCCATGATGGATACAATGCAGCATCTCATAGACTGGTGGCTTTCAAAGTCTGTGTCAGCAAAGAGGCTAAGAAAGTGGAGGAAAATTTCAGCTTTAAGTCAGTTTTGTAGTGTGTGCCAAACCTCTGCCCAATGTTGCTGGGACATTAATCATCTGCATTTGAAAGCTGAGAAGGCTTTTTTAAAACTTCTGGGCCAAATGCTGGGTCCTCACTCAGACAGAAGTTCTGCGGAAGTCAATGGGAGTGTTGTCTGAGCTAAGACTGCAAGATGAGGCCCAAAACCCTACTAGTGATCTGGAGGGTAACCACATGGAATGCTTTGTATCACTAAGAGGCATATTTGGTCCTCAGGACTCCTGCTGGGCAAGTCTACTATGCATCCTTCCCCGCTCTGCCAATAAGAGTAACTGGGGTCTGTCCCTGCAGAGGATAGAAGTATGATACAAGTTTTATTCAGGACCTATTCTTTGCAGAGGGAAAGAAGTCCACAGAGGCTTTGTTGTGTGAATTAATCTCTTAGAAATAAAATACATGTTGCGAAGTGGCAGTGATTACACAGATACATCTTGCATGACAGAAGAAAGAATAATCCATATCGATTTGTTGCCATACAAAAGAAGGCTCTTGCTTGTTCCTGGGAGAGGCAGCTCCTATCAGCATATTGAGCTTTCCAGAGAAATGAAGCCACAAGAACCGTGGAAGCTCCATCAACAAGTAGCAGGAGCAGGGGAGTGTTTCTTGTGAGCAGACTCACTCTTTAAGTTGTAGGACACATCAGATCTGGGAAGATGAGGTGGAAGGAAATGAAGGAAGAGAGACTCCACTGATACAAGCTGGTGTAATTCCTGTGCTGCCAGATAAGTAAGTTGCCCTCCTTCCTACCAGCTGCAGATCTGACCTTTTGATGGCTCATGTGCAAACAGAATCTTGATCCTTGGTTCAGCTTCCTTACTGAAGCTGTAGAATAAATGAAACTAAAAATCAGTGCAAACAGTTGTTCAGGAATAGGGTTTATGATCAGCTAATAAGCAGGTTTTACTAAGTACTCATATACTTTATGTACGCTGTTCAACGTGTTTCCCTCTCTCTGCCTCACTTTGATGGCTGTGATGGTGCATTAGTATGTAGAATACTTTAGACCCATTTGTATAAAGGCCAAATACTTTTTGCCTTACTGTAGCTTAGTAACAGAATTAGGCATATGCTCTCCTGCCTACTCAAAGAATAGAAGCAGGTCTTCATCCTATTTTACTTGACAATTTTTTGTTTGATTGTACTTGGCACAGCCATGCACTGTTTTTAAGGGCTGAGGAGTTGTCTGGTTTTGCCTTCAAAAGCAGAGATAGTTAACATGGGGGAAAATTACTGTATGTTGTAGAAATAACAAGAGCAAGAGAAAAAAATGGCCAATGCTGTGAAACCCAACTGCATTTGAAAAAAAGGTAGCACACTGATGCTGAAATTGCATTTAGATCACAACAGGCAAGGATTAAATTCACTGCTTATATCTTTCCCTTAGACCTTTCTTCTAAACTTAGCTGGTACAATGTAGATGCATGCTTGTCCTCATAGTAGAGTCATTGGCTGGGTAACGTTTGAGGCTGGGTGAAATTTGACTATTATCTATATAATTTTATAGCCCATATAGATGACTGTCATGATTCTATTCTCTTCATGGAGTTAATGTTCTTTTTTTTTTTCCCCTATGCGAAAGCATTGTCTTCCTCAAGACAGGGGTTTCTAATTCTCCATTTGCAACTCTGAAAATAAACCTCTATCAAATTATAGAGATGAAAACTGGCTGTTAAAAAAACAAAACAACAAACCAACCACAAACAAACAGCCAACCAACCTGTGGCGAGAGTCGTAACAAGGGTCATTGTAAGAAGGTAGAGTTCCCACCTGGCTTTGGCACACCAAGAACATTCAGCCTGGATATTTGTCAATGCTCTTTTCCTTCCGGCAGTTTTCATTTGTTGGCTGCAAGTTAGGGCTTCCCCTTGCAGGACCTCTCTGGTTCCTGTCTCCAGTTCCCTGACTGTCAAACCTTACATTTTCCTGGCTCGGAGGTCGTGAAGTCCACTGGATCAGGAGAGAGCCAACAAAACAGCTCAGCCACGGCGTGCAGGGTCCTAAAACCTGGCCACTGCTTACATGTGCCACGCCGGCAGAACATCCTCGGTATGTGCATACATGTGTGCCCTGGCTGTGTTGGCTCCAGTCTGAAAGCAGAGTGCAGATTCATGGTACCCTGAATTTGTTCGATGGCTCCAGCTGCCTCATCCAGAGGTGGCTGTGTTTCAGAGGGCACCATTTCTTATATCGGCTTCTTGTATTTCCAGCACTGAAGCTGAGTTGTGCGAGGTTGAACCCTTGTTTTTATGAAGGTCCTTTAGGAAAAAAGTTATACCTATACGGAAATGGTATGGTTTCTGCTGTTTATTGCCTGGGATTAGAAGGTAAAACAAGTCCTGCTTTCTAATAACCCAGTTCTTCCTTGACGTGCTCATGTGCTCAGATTTTTGTAGACTACACGTTGTTGCACTACTCCTCTGACTTCTAATGAGACTCTTTTGTGCTTTGCCACGGAATTGCATAAATCACAACAAAGTTAGAGACAGTGCCATGTCTTCGGCACAGGCTTTGGGTGCTTGTTAGCCAAGGTTGTGCATAGATCCGAAAGAAGGGTTTAGCCCATAGCCTTGCTTCAGGTGTCAAGTAAGAAGTGCTTTTTACAAGATTCCCTCTGTAATTCAGGGTTCAATATCTCCAACAAGGACTTAAAGTAAGAGCATCTATTTCAGCTGTGCTTAAGTCCCCTCTCTCCCCCTTTTACTTTGATTTTTTTTTTTTTTTTTTTTAAAATCTCAGGGCAAGCTTTGACTTAATCCTGGGAGAAGTTTTACCTGGGTGAAAACTGAGTGAGGCTGGTGGGACTTGGCTTGTTGTCATGGGGGAAGTGGGGATAGAGGTATATGGTTGAAAATAATGTGTAAAAAGCTTGTTTTTAATTTCTTGATGGAATGTAAAGGACTCAGAGGGGGGTTATGCATCCCCTCGGATACGGTACTTAATATTTATGCTTTCATTGCACCTTGACAAACATTTCACGTAGTTATTGCTTTGCTTGAATATGGAAATATGTTAATTACGGCCTTTATTCCACTGCCTGCTCTTTTCCTCAGCCTTTTCTATTCAACCCTCTAGGTGGCCCAGCACAATGTGGCTTCTTTTCTTTCAATGAGCTCTTTCCACACTAACAGGGTCCAGGGTGATGTG
Organism: Nesoenas mayeri; assembly: GCF_963082525.1. Lineage (NCBI taxonomy): Eukaryota > Metazoa > Chordata > Aves > Columbiformes > Columbidae > Nesoenas > Nesoenas mayeri. The sequence goes on along the minus strand of NC_137541.1, from coordinate 68,156,035 downwards.
GAGAACCATGTGCACAAAATTGGTGCACCACCCCCTATCCCTTTGTGGGCATGTCAGGTTAAATTCATATCAGCAGGAGGGTCACTGCCATGATTTTCAATAGCGCGAGATGAGGTGATGACTTCAGACAATGGTGCCACACTCTCCAGTTGGAGACACTTGCCTCACCAGTTGCAGTAGTTAATTAATATGCTAAAAATAGAAGCCAGTGATACAAATCGCTGCCTGTTGTACAACAAAGACTGGGCATGTGTAGCTTTGATAGCCAAGTTTATGGTGCTTGTTATGGAGGGAAGTTAGTTTAGAGCTAGAGGCAATCTAAGACTTTCTGGATGCTGAGCTTTAGTCACTCTGGGCCTCTGGCCATTCGCTCGCTGTCTCATTTGCATTATGAATGACATTAAGGGAACTAACAAGGTTATTGGGCATAGAAATGTTCTCATGTGACCCCACGTGGAAGCAGACCTACAGCAGTGCTAGTTGGCAGGGGCACTGTGGCTCTTTATTCAGCTTCCTAGGAAGACGGTTTCCGGGAGAAGATGTAAAATCAACCAGGAGAAAACCGGCATTTGGATAACGTGAAGGTCTTGATGCAAGCCCCTGGGAAGCAAGGAAGTTCAGAGGGCAGGCTGGAGCTATGTCCTTCTTTCAGCCTGCCGTGCCTGGCCAGTGCAGAGCGTTGGGTGCAAGATATGGGAGATCCCTGTTGCTTGGGTCTCCTCACCCAGCTCAGGGCAGGGTGAAGCTGCTCCGTGTGGGCTCAGTGACCACACATGAGGGTGTAGGTCCATCTGGCCCTCTGAGTGGGTCTGTTTCTCCCTGCTGCTGACTCAAATGGTGGGTGGGAGGGAGTGGGTTTTCGTTCTCACCTGCTGCATTGTAGTTTCCATAGGGACTCTCCAAACACCGGCAGAGTTTGAGAGGTTGCTCTTGATCTTTTTACTACATCTTCCTGAAACTTGAGACAAGGAGCAGTAAATTATGGAAAGTCTGTTGCCACCTGTAGTTCCCATGGATAGCTAGGAGACGGTTTGGTAAGTCCAAAGGTTGGGAGTCACTTCCCAACTTAGGGCCACGTTGGCCCACGTGCAGCCTCATCCATGCCAGTGTGAGCACACAGGATTCACAAAGCCAAGCAAATGCGGTGTGTGCAAGAGGAGAAACAGACCTGTGGAGATGTAGTCTGCTTTAATGTATCCATTCTCTAAATAAATCAGTGGGATTGCTCATGAATCACTATGTAGATGAGAGCAGATTTTGGGGATGCCAGGTCTCTTCCATAAATGTTTGAACATTCTTAAATTTTATAGACACTTGTTATTTGCTCCATGGACTAGGAGGAGGCTCAGGACAGCCATGCAAGCACATAAACATTTATGATCTTTATAAAAACCTCTCATAATTTAAGTCCTTTAACTATTCCTGGTTTTCCTATTGAACTTTTTAAACTCATTGTCCATTGGGCTTTGTAAACTGGTGGCCCAGCTATCACACTTCCTCCATGGAGCCACTACCTACCAGACCAACCTACAGGAACAAGTTACTGCAATGTTTTACCCAGTGCTGAGTCCTGGGGCCTCCTGTCAGCAGTAATAAGCAAGAAGAGAGGCAAAACAGCATAAACCAAGATCTGTTTTGGGGGCTTAAAATCCCACTGTATTTGTGACCTGCTCTTGAGGTCCAGCCCAATGGCAAGTGCAACCAAAGGCTGAGGTGCTGGGGATCGGATGCGTTCTGGAGAGCGCGTGTGCCCTGTGTCAGGTAGTCTTGTCTGTTTTCCCTGGTCATCCATTTACAGGCAGGATAGGGCTGTCCCTTGCATGTGCATGTATAAATGCACGTGAAATAAATGTGAAAGCAATTCTTGTTACCTCACCATGTGCCGAGATCAGCATCCTCAGGTCTGCATCCCATACTGATAAGTAGGAGTCAAGGTTTTCTCGTTGACTCACTCATTAGTGCGGGAAATAGAACGTAATTTCCAAAAACATTAGCTTTCTTAAGTGCAATGGGTTCTCAGTAGTGCATAATTATTATTTTTATAATAATGACATATATATATTTCATAATAATAGTTAATTGGTACTATCAGTGGGAATTTGCTCCTTCAGAAGTGTTTGTCAGAGGGTGATGTCTGCTGAGCTCTCCCAGTAGGGAAAACAGTGGACTTCAGCAGCATGCAGTGGTGAGCTTGCAGGCAGTCATCTCCTCATGGCTTTGTGGGAAAGATAAATCCACGTTAGGGTTTATCTCCCCACTTCTTACATCCCTCCTCTGTGCCGTCTGGATGAACGTTATGTTCTGAGTCCCATTCTTACCTGACTGCTTCATTCCTCGTGGATCCCAGGGACACATTCCAGGCTGGAGAAGAACATGCCATCTCCACAGCAATTTGCAGTATCTGCCAACTGAGAGTCTGGGAGGCCCGAGAACAACTCCCCATATGTCTAAAACTTGAACAGTCGCACAGACATCAGCAGGGTTACAGAATTTGTGGAGCTGAAGAGAGAAGGCCAGGGATCTGCCCTTAACAGAAGGGCAGTTTTCTGTAACATTCCATTTCTCTAAACAGACCAAATACATTGCTTGTCATTTATTTTGTATTACTTATTTGGGTTTCCTCTTCTTTCTCCTCCATCCCCCCCCAGCTGAAAATTCGCAGAGAAAGGATTGTTAATGAATTATTGTTGAACCAAAGAACTTGCAAACCAGGCTTTGGTTTTGGAAGATATCAGTAATCCAGAAGATCTCCTAGAAATGGTATTTAGTAAAACATGTCAATAAGCCAGAGTCTATGGCAGTATCATAAAACATAAAATTGTTTTATGAAGGTCACAAGAACATTTAGTTTTATTTTCATTTCTCTCCTGATCCACGCAGATGTGTGAGAGGAAGTTTTGAAATGTATTTTCAACTTGTTTGTTAAGAAATAGCAGTAATGACAAACGTGATCTTTGTTTTTTCTTTGGTTACGTAGCTATGGGCTGTAAGTGTTCTCACTTACTAATTGCAAAGGTGGTAAAGATGAATCGTTAATTAAAAGCTCTTTCTTGGACAGGTCTTTAAAAGCTCAAGTTAATTAAGTCTTTAAAAATTGATGTGACTAAAAATCTCAGTTTGGTCTTTTGTAATACCTTATTCCAGTTAGTTTTACGGTTATACAGAGAGTTCTAATGTGACCAAGACCCAAATTTCTGACATAAATTACAGAAAGCCTCCTTCTTCTCTTTCTTTTTCTTTAAAACTAAGGAAAGACTATTAAATATTGTCCAGGTTTACTTTATGCATCAGTGAGAAGAAAAGACTGAACCGCATTTCCATTTTAATTTGCAGATCTGTTACCCCTCCTTTGACTGCTTGTGATGAGCAGTATGACTAATGAGCTCCACCAGACCAAAAAGAGTGGCACTTTTCCCTTTCTTCTGCTTCCCCGTTTTTTATTCTTGGGTGTGGTTTTTTTTATGTTGCTTGCCTCTGATGTTTTGCAGCTTTTCTTGTCTGGGCTTGGACTAATTCCCAGATCTGTTCTTGCAGATTTTAACTTTGCCCTGTACCCACCATCAATGATAGCAACTGGAAGTGTGGGAGCAGCCATCTGTGGCCTTCAGCTTGATGATGGGGACAGCCTCACAGACCTCCTGGCCAAGATCACAAACACAGATGTGGTGAGTGTCCCACATTCCTCTTCTCCTTTCACTTCTGTGGGTGCGGTAGAGAACAGAGCCATCAAACGCAGTCTGATCATGAAAGCCCAAAAGAGCGAAGGAGTGGGGACCTCCCAAAGAAAGCGGGTTGCAGGCATGGAGCCTGCACCTTGCCTGTGGTGCTTTGGATGTCCAAAGCTCCTTTACTACCCCTGCAGGATCAATTTTCATTGACCCTTTGTTCAGCAGCTTGGTGTGGAGATCCTGCTCTGCCCACTGTGGCTGATGATCAGGCTTGCTGTAGGGGGGAGCTGCCTTGGGTACTGCCCTGGACGATGGGTGAGCAGGCAAACAGCATCCCTGGGCACATGAGGCAAATCAGTATGTGCATCAGGCCTGTGTTTGCAACCTTGAAACTGTTCCTCGTCCTTATTGAGCTACCATCTAAATATCCTTCACTTGTGAAGTGAATAATGAGGAAGAGAATAATGAGCTAATCCTCCGGCACTGGCAGGATGCAAAGCAGGTGCAGCCCAGGCTGTCTGGATTTTTGTCTGTAACTTCGTTAAGCCTGCCCCATGAAGGGCATTTCTTTCCTTGTCAGAAAGTCCTGTTTTCTGTAGGAGAAGTGAATCTGATCAATCGTTCAATGTGATCGATAGTTCAATGGTGCTCAAGCTCACTCAGAAGTGAGTTTGCTGGTCTGGGGTGTGCTGGTCAGCTTCTGATGGGGACATCAGAAAAACCCAAACCTGACAGCTGTACTTGGCAGTCTCAGCAGAAAGCTGGAAGGACTGAAAGGAGCACTCAAGGGGCCATCCCAAGGAGTGGTGCGTCTCCTGCTGCATCCTCATGTCGGTGGGACACTGTGGGGAGAGTTTATGCTTCTGCAAATCCAAACCACTTGGTCTGTGAATAAATAGGAGTTTCATCTCTTGTGAAGCTGACATGTTTAGCCATCATGAAATTCACTCGAAGGGAAATGAGTAAGACTTTCTGAAATGCAGACCACTAATAAGATGATGCTTTTTTTTTTTACCATAAAAGTATCAGTTTCCAATTTGTTGTCCTTAACATATGCTAACTACAAATCCTTTGATTACATTTACTTTGCAGGGTAAATACACTCTGCATTAGGTTTGTGATAGCATTGTCAAGAGAAGGTTTGTTTTTCCAACAAATGTTCTATGTTTTGGTTAAAAAGGAATAGTGACCTTTAAAAAAAAAGGGAAGAATTTCACTATTTCTTTCTTTCTTTCATTGAAGTTGATCCTAATTTTCAAGTGCCGTTCTGGGACTTCTTATTTCTTTTGATTGGAACTGGGTTTTGCAGAGAAAAAGGAACAAATCCGATTCTGAATGCTTATAATGTAAATAAAGTATCTGCAGAAAATTAACATACATTTATTTCAGTGTAAATGAAAATTTTACACAGGTAATTGCTCTGTTGTGTCTGTATATAAACGTGGAGAAACAGAGTGGTGATATGCTAGAGTAAGCAGCAGGAGCATGCAAGGAGGAGAATCCTATATAACAATGCAGGCTGCATTGCCCGGTGCAAGTATTGCACAAAGCTTATTGGTACAGTTGTCATGTTTAAACTGCATAAATCCATTAAGTTTACTTCATTTATGTCGATAATAAGAATTATCTGTTGTTGCTACTGGTATTGGAAGTTATTGCCTGAATGAAATTTTCTCCTTGGATGTTTGTGTGACTGGATGTAACATGATGAGTTAGAAGCTGTATCCAGCAAATGTCTGGGAGGAGTAGTACGACAAGCGGGTAAATGTGAGAGGGACATTAGAAACTAGGTGGAGGAAGTTGAGGATTTGGAGAGAGGCTAGCATTTTGTTAGCAAAGGTGCTGTCTTCAGCCAAGGTTGTGAATATCTACAGAATAAGGAAAATCTTGCTAGCCACTAAGAGCTTCTTGTATAACTCCATGTCTTAACTCCATGGAGTGTCTGAAAGGTTGGTGCTTCACCACTGTGATTTTCCTTGTTATACGATGATGCCAGATGAAGTTGTTCCTGCTGGGCTGCTGCTTATTTTTGTGCTTGTTTTTGATCATCTATGCTGACACAACTGTCCATATCCTTGTGTTTCAAACCCATCCTGGAACTGATCCAGCTTAAAGAAGGGAGGAAGGACCACTTCTTGTTGTTGTTGTTTTGGAGCTGGTGGGACAAAGGGGAGCTTGCTTGATTTCTAAGCTGGATCAGTTCACTGATAGGTTTCCAAGAGCAGCCTCACAAACGGTGAGGAGAGCTGTGCAGCGTGGCACAGGGCAGGACCACAGGGCAAGATGGAGATGAGACGAGTATCTGGAACCATCATTGTCTGTGAGCTTCTTGTACTACAGCTATAGATATTACAGCCCAATGAACCACCTTGGTAGTCAACAGGACAAGGATAACAATGAGAGCGAGAGAATGACAGCGTGGGGTGAGCAATGGGAACACAAATAGCCCTTACGGTGGCAGAGGAGGGACAAGGGAGGCTTGCAGAGTGTGGGAGAAGAGAGTAATTGGAAAGCTTAGGGGGGGCCTTCACAAGGTCGGCACCTACTTCTGCTTCTGTGAAGCAGAACAGAGCACATTGCTGCCGGCAGAAATTGCTGGGTAGTCCTTTGGAAATCCTTTTTGAAGGCAGAGGCAAGAGGTGCTCAGGTACCACCAAAACCCAGACCTAGAATAGATACCCTGAGCAGAGCTCATAGTTTTGTTCCTATTCCAGCTGATTCCAGTCTTCTCATCACCAGACCATGTTCCCCATATTGGTGACCTCCAGATAAACTTCTGATATTGTTTCCATAGTATTTTAACACTTGTTGGAAGAAATATGCCAAAGTAACCCTTGCTGGTATATTTGTATTTGACGTCTTTGGTGAATTTTGATCAACCATTGAGTAGCTGTGAGTAGCTGGGTTTCATCTTTCTTGAGATGCCAGAGAGTTAGTTGTTCAGGGTTGTTCTTCATCTTTTCTAAGAGTTTTCCTGTACAGTCACAAGGATCTTTTCCCTCTTTGCTCCTTTTCAGCATGGGCAGGCCTGCATAGTGCTGATGATACTCAGCCCTTAGGTGCAGGCAAGCAGGCTTGACACATGGGCCAGGTCCACAAGGGCTACCTCATTGGGACCTTGCAAGATATTTAGGTGTACCTTGATTCCTTGGTCACAGGGAAGAGCATTTCCCTTCCTTATCCATAATTTTTGCCAGCAAAAGCATTTTGAGCATCACTTCCTGACGCAACCCTTGCTGCAGTATCCTGTTCCTTAGTCACCTTTCCCTTGAGTTACTGCAGTTGTGCTGCATGGGGTCATGTTCAGAAGGTCCTACAAGGATAAATGCAGCTGCTGGCTTGCATACCTGCTCCTCATGGGGGGAATTACACCCACAAGTGTTCCTGCTGCACGTCTCTCTGTGTTTCTGGGTGCTGGTGGGTGCCTTGCTGCTTCACATGTAGAGCCCTGCTTGAATCGGGGTCCCAGCTGACTCTTCCTCTGCTTGGTCTGGGTACCAGGGATAGTTGAGAAGGCTTGTAGGGACAGAAGTCACAGTAGTGTGTCTTTCTGCTGGAATTTTCTTTCTCCTTGGTATGGTAGAGCCCATGTTAATTGATTTTCCAAGCATGTTGTGAGCATAATACTCAGAACTACTTTAGCATGGGTATACATGGCTTTTTTGCTGTCTTTGGAGTTTTTCTGTATTTTCTCTATTTGTTATATATTGATGCACATTTAAAGCTTATGTTATTTATCATGTAGGAGGGACTTGAAGCTTTCTGGAGCATCCCAATGCTTCTTAATGTGAGGCCCTTTTTCAGCATCTTGCAGATTGGGCAAACTTTCTCGTGCTGAATTTTTCTATCCTGATTGTTTTAGTTTGAAAGTAAATACCTGTCAGAACAGCTTAGTAGTTCTTAAGTGGCTAGAAAAAAAAAAAGATTATGTTTCTTTGCATTGAAAATTTCTTCATGCCTTTTCTTTGAAATTAGCAGATTATTTTTTTTTTTTTTTTTGGTCAGAAATGTGGTTTTGCCATCCTGGTGAAAATCTTCCAAAATTTGGCTGAGCATGTATGACTTTGGAAAAATAAAGAAAAAAAAAAAGTAAATACTCTTCCCAAATAACAAAGAGCTGTTAACATTTTACTGGTTACATCCTCTCGCAAGAGAAGAAGGGTCTCAGACCACAGAGTGAGAGTCTCACTCGGCCCCCAAATCAGGGCACACTTGGGACAAAAAGAGCTTCTAGATAATGTAATAGCTAAAAAATTTTAGTCTTTGCAGAAGTTAGAGGTGCTGTCATTTTTTCAAGATGTTTCTGTTGCTGTGGCAGAGGTGGCCTTAACTCAAAGTCTGTCTCCTGCAAGCTTTGAAGTTGCAGCCCACCTAAAGGTGGACAGAATTTTAAACTTGGGGCAAAACAGTGTATTTTTCATTAGCCAGCTATTTGGAAATGGGAGAAGTATTTTGGTAGATACTTTCCTGTAAATTTGGGTTGGAATCAGGGCCCTGGATTGCAAAGTTTCATCCCACTTATTAAAGCTTGAGGGAGAAATAAGTAGCTGAAAACAGGGTCACAGGGAAGTATTGGGCAGTCTCAGCAATAGGTAGTAATACCATCCTCATCTGTCAAATGTATTGTTGGAAAAAATGTACTGGCTAGATTGTGTAAGAGTTAGCCGAAGGCTGTGTTAATGAAGAGTAAAGACTATTGTAATATATTTTATGCTGGGACTTAATTGAAGTTGAATGAACAGCTTCAGTTCTCTCACTTCCTAATTTCTGATGCCCAAGAGCTGTTCCTGCAGCAACACAATTAATTCATCCTCACAGTGTGAATGACTTTGTTTTCAAAGAGGAGGTTAGGGAAGAGGAAGAAACGAGAGCTCCTAGGCTTCAGGAGCAGCACGTGGTAGAAAAGCAAAGGAACTCACAGAAATTACAGTTCTGCAGAGGGAAATCTTTTTGCTCCTTGCCCCCTCTACACTGTGCCTCCTGGTAGCCCACAAGGAAACAGCAGAGAGCTGGGGAAGAGTCCTTCCCAACCAGAGGATCCACGGGGCTTCTGCATCTTTCTTTTGGTGTGATTGCTTAGCATGGAAGCAGATGATGGGACTTTCTCATTGGCTCTCCAGAAAATGTCAAGCATGAAAAATTTCAGCTTCAAAGTTGCAAGCGTATGAAAATAGAGAATGATAATGAAATCCTGATGCAACTTAACTGCAATGAGCTTTTCTGAACTTTAATAACTGCTTTATAATAATAATTTGAGGGTGCTATCTGTTTGTTAGAAAATAGCGTAAATCAAGAACTGAAATCAGTGGAGTTCTTCTAGATTTACACTGGTGTAACGGAGACTGGAGTTTGGCATTTAGTGCTATAATTTTTTTTTTTTTTAATAGATGTTTCATTAAGAATTAGACCAAAAATACATTATTAATAAACAGCATTTAATTTAGGACCCAGCCGTTGAGTAAGCAGACAACCAACACACAAGCATTTCTTTCAAAAACACATTAGTGTCAGCTATTCTTGTATGAATCCAAAGCAGCGCTCCAGACTTCAGACAAGATAGTATGCGGCATCCTGCCAGTGTCGTTCTAGGGATAACAGTTATTTCTGATAAATAGCTGCCTTGGGCCATTTGGTGAAGGTTGAATCACAGTTTGAAGAGACAGTGACAATGAGGCCATACAAACCTCAGTTTCATTACGCCTTCCATCTACGAGAATAAACACTAGGTAGCTACTCTTGGAGAAACTGAGAAGGTCAGCAGCCTTATGGGTAGTGAAAGTAGCTCTGTGTGGTATATCTAAATTGCCTTTTCTGATCATTATTGTCCCAAAGAATAGCTAAGGACCAGTCCCACACAGCTTCACACAGCTCTGTAGGATGGGGATTGCATATTCTGGGCTGTTTTGCTGCCAGAGAGTGGGAACGTTTCCTTTGCTGTTTCAGGGAGAGGAGAGGCTGGTGGGCAAAGAGTTAACAGACCTGCTCACAGGAAACGCCGGAGCTCCCTGTGCATCTCTTAGTGGGTCATTGCAGTGGAAAAATAAACAGCTGGGGAAGTCAGGAATTTCCATAGCATCCCAGACCAGCACTCCAGTGCATGCAGTATCCTGTCCCCGGTGGAGCCAGATGCTTCAGAGGAGGATACGAGCATCCCCGCCGTGCACAATTACGGGATGTGAGGAAGGATAGCTGAATGGGTAGGGCACATCGTACGACCTTGCAATCAGTGCTCTGCTTTGCCGCTGACTTCTTTCGGGCAGATCTATATCCTCACCTCCTGGAAGAGCAGCTGTCAGTCCAACATGTCACCTCGCTAACCATGGGTCTGGAACCAGGTTCTCTGGCCATGCCTGGGAGCATTCTCATAAATCATGTGCAGGGCATGCATGCCCTGATCTGGTTACTGCTGGCATCTCCCTTGAGTCTGTCCTGAGTCCTCCTGGTGGAGGAGAAGTACATTAAGGTTTTTGAGGAGCTCACAGAACTCCTGCAGTGGTAGGTAGATGAGGCCTCTACTTGCTACAAAGTGTCTTCGGGCAGAATTCTGTAGGCTCAAGTCACTGAGAATTAGGCACACAACTGAGTTTTAAAGATAAACCTACTCTGAGCAGCAAATTACATTAGTTGACCTCGAGAGGTCCCTTCCAACCTCTTTCTATGAGATTGAGCGAACTGAAACATAGAAGTGATTATCTCATATTAAAAACGTGTTCAGGCTTACATCATTTACAAATACTGGCAAGGTTAGGTCCCACATTAAGCTGGTTAGTAGCTGTTTGTGTAATGAACTCTGCAGCACCATAGCTGCCAGAAGGGCAGGCCAGGTTGACTCTGTGTGGTAGTGAAGGTTGTATGTGCACATAAGGAGCATCTTCTTCCTAGAGCTCAGCTTTCAAGGTTGCATCTGGACAATAAAAGGAGTTGTCCCTGGCATCAGCTGCAGGGGGAAGGTTTTCAGGCAGAGCCAACATGTGGGCTTGTACACGGGCTCACGTCCTTTTTTAAAAGTCTGTTCCCAGATGGGAACTGGTGTGTATTGAGTGATTTTGAAAATCCAAAGCGTATTTGAAGGCCTGAATTAGAAAGAAGAATGGAACCAATCTTTTCTTAAAGTCTTGTCAAACAGCTGGCCTTGAGCCCTTTAAAATGTGGAGTCAGGCTGTTCTGAAGACTGGATGGCATTTAAAATGGCATTTAAAATATCTCCACTTAAATGTGCTATGTATGTCTGTGCTGGGTTGTTTGTTTTGTTTTTTTTTTTCCCAAGGTCTGAAGAGTCCCTTCATAAAGATCTCTGCAAATTTCTGCACAGAAACAACATTCAGAACCACCACGCTCAAGAATTCAGTTTCTGTTGAGCTGAAGTATAAAATAATCCATCTAGAATGGATAGCATTTAAACATTGTCACTAGAGCACATACACCGTTTATCCCCTCCTTTGTAGTGTTCAGGGCCTGTGGTTTTGGAACCAAGTAACAGGACTCGCTGTATCTTATCCTGCCTTATTTGTTGCAGACCACATTTTGTATGCAAGGAAACAACAGACCAAATAGCCTCCAAAAGAAAGGAAGAATGAGATAGTTTCCTAAGTTGTCTTTGCCTGAGTTGGCAGCTGCTCCGCTTCATTCAGTTTTTTGTTCCCCAGTGAGTGCTGTGCGTGTGTAGCAACAATGGGGTGATGCAGTTACACCGCGGGCTCATGGTGGAGTTCCGTCAGATCCATTCATAAATACAGCCCCGGCCGGCACGCCGAGGAAGCCGGGGCCCCCCCCAGGAACTGGCTCCGCAGCCCAAAGCATCGCGGCTGCCGGAGGAGCTCACGGGCCAGCGATGGAGACTGTGGTCAGAGACTTGCCCCCGACCTCCAGCGGGGAATCTTTGCTCGGCTCGTACAGCTTTGTGTAATGCAGGCGGGTTGTCACAGCCTATTTTCTATTTTAAATCCCCTGTTTCAATAAGCGCTCGCGGCATTCCTTACAGTGTGGTGAATTCGCTACTTTTCACAGTTGCAAAGTCTACCTGTTAGAGATGATTAGCCTGAAATCCCAAGTCACATTAAGCAGGGAGTGTTAATTTCAGGCATGGCATCTGCCCCTGGATCACACTGCCAGTGCTTTGGCTTCACTCTCACTTTTTCCAGTTCTGAAAACATTGTTCTCTCCTGTTGCTATGAGAAATACCCACACCAGCAACAGGAAACCAACAAACTGACTGTTGAAGCAAACAGTAGAACTGAATCTAGAAAGTACACTGTTGAAAGTGCTGAAAAGACCGAAAAATTGTAGAGAAAAATGTGCCATCTTTCAGATGCTTCATGTTAGTCACCTCACATATTGCATTATTACAATAATGTAGCAACAGTAAGTGGAGAGATTCTGGCAGAGATAAGTCTTGGATTTTTGGGGAGGTTTGTGTTCTGGTTTTGTTGTTTTGGGGTTTTTTTTTGAGTCTGCATTAAATGCCCTTTCAAACAGCAAATCACTATTTTCTGTACTTGCATATGGAAAAACAGAGACATAGACACTTATCTGTAATTGGTGCCCTTTGTTACTGTAGCAAAAAATAGACACATTTAGGAGGGAAAATATTTCTGTTTTTAAACTGTGTCCATTAGTTATGAGATCACTGAGGTACAGTAAATGGGCATGATTTTCCCATAGCAGTTTTTCAAGCTCTTGTTTTGGAGAATGTCGGCAAGCTAAAGGCCAGCGCTTGTCACACGAAGGCCCTGCTTTGGGAAGGAATCCCTCTTTATGTCAACAATGAAGCATGTGCTTTGGAGAGGTTTGAATTGGGGCTTAAATGTGAACCAGCGAAGGAATCCAGACATCTTTTGTATTTAGGAGTACAGATGACACGTTCCATGCTGGAATTTATGTAAATCCCAGCTCTTTAATGCATGTCTGATTGCTGCTTTCCTCAATTATCCAAGCAATGCATACATGACGGGTGAACAGTATTGTCACTTCAAATATCTCCAGCATCCTTTCCATTTATCATACCAAGTCCTGCACCTAAAAAAAGTTCTTTTCTGGTTTCCCTTTTGCAATTAGTTTTAAGAAAGAGGAAGAGATTGCAGGCGTTAACAGTTATTTGTGAAGCAATTAATATATATGTGGAAAACCAGCCACCCTTTAACACAAAAACTCCAGAGGGCTTTTGCAGCTTTCCCAGCTTTGGGACTTGGACCCTCAGCAAAGCAATCCAGTGTTTTTATCCAGGCTTCTAAATCTGGTCAGAAAATGCAGGAGCATCAAGAAGCGTCCGGTAGGGTTATAGCTCAGTATTTTGCATTGTTTGTATGCATCTGTTATATGTAACAACAGCCTTACTATTACTCTGCTGCTTCTGGTTGTAAAGGAGAGTAGGGTTGCAGTTTGGTTTCTGAAAGCCCTTGAGAAATGACCCACTCGGTGACAGAGTGAGATTGTCCTCAGCCTTGACATTGGAAAAGATTTAATGACCTGGCCTTGCTGTTGGCCTGGGCTCAGCACAGCCAGGGCTGTGGTGGCAATGGCAGATGTGCCAATCCCTGCCAGATTCCCTGGGGTTACCAAGCTCTGTTTTTTGCAGCTGGACATCTGTACGTCCCAGGTATGGTGTCAGTTCTCTTCACTTGTTTCTCACTGGTCTGATCAAAGCTGTTTAACTGGCTCAGGCTTTGGCTAGTGCTGGTCTTAGTTATTCTGTTGTTGCTGATGCACAGCAGTTCATCATAAAGCTAAGATCTTGTCAAGGGACAAGCAATATTTAAGTTTAACAGTATTAAAATGGAACCTTGTTAAACAATGGTTTTGCAGTCTTCAGTTTCTTCCTTAAGACGTAATACATAACACATTTTCTGTGAACACTGGTATTTCCACGAGTGCCATCTTGGATGCGCAAAAGCTGTGTGGCTGCAATGCTCAGACCAGTTGCCATGTACCCAGATGTTTCCCTAAATTTAGTTTTTGACAAACAAACATTAGAAGCCTTGCTGGTGTAAGCTTGCTTATTTCTTCTCCCAGGCAAGACCAAAACTGAAATGCAAAAGGGGAATCTAAAGATCACGATACAAAAAGCTCTGTGTCCTGAGGCACTGTGGAAGGCAGCAAAGCTCAGTTCATCACTTCTGGACAGCATCTTCCCTGCCTGACGGGGTCGGCGAGCAGCGAAGCTGTGGTGGCTGCGGGCACAAGGAGCCCATGGTCTGCCAGACCTGTGGTTAGGTGACCATTATGGATCCAGGGCTGCGCTATCGTTTCTCGGCCCTGCCTGGCTGTGAAATGAAGCTGGTGGTTTAAATGTGTTTTAGAGTGGTTGTCATCATGGGAGTAGGTGCAATAAATACACAGCTACAGTCTGCATACAGCTGCAGAGCTTCTGGATTGATTCAAAATGGAGAAGGAGAGAAAAGATGTGTGGCTGAAATAGTTCACTTCTCATGATAGTCCTCCACTGGTGGCATTTGAGAGGAGTGATCTTTTGCTTTGTGGAGAAGGTGGCGTACTATTGCTCAGTTACTGCAGGACCTGATGCAGAGACCATTGTCATCCACGAGGTACTGTCTATCAGCTTCGGTTTGGATGAGGTACCAAGGAAGACTTGAAAATGACTAGATAAAGTCTATGGGAGAAACTCAAGCCAAGTTGCTAAAACAGCTATAAAATGTCTTTTGAATACCCTCCTATTTCCACCTCCCCCCTTTTCTTTTAATCAATCCAGTCATGATGTTGCAAAATGGAGAGGATGTCTTGGACTCAGTAAAGCTGAACTTGGTACTAAGCTAGGGTGACAGGCTGCGTGGGTCACGATGAGGTGGGTCGTCCTGGAACTTAGAGCAGTCAGGACTGAAAATTCCAGTGCAAAGCAAGAGCCCATTGGTTGAGTTGAGTGGGATGCCTCCCCTAATAGCTTGTCAATGTGCTACAAACAATTTAAAACTGGAAGCTGGGGGGCAGTATAGGGCAAATATATTGCAGAAGTATTGAAAAGTTCAAGATAATTATGTATAGTGTTCTGCGGGATCTTTCCTAGTGTTTGCACTTTCTTTCAAGATTGGCATGAATGGAAATTGAAATCCCCAATTATGATTTACTTGAAGTAGATCCTGCCATAGCACTGCTGATTCCCCCTTCCAGTCATCCTCACTGCCAGCATTTCAATCACAGCCACGAGGACACTCCTCGTCAGACACAAAAAAGCATTTCTTTTCCTTCACATGCATTTCAAGTGTGCTAGTAAAATCACCCAGGGATGAAAAAGTCTCTGAAAAAAAAGCACCCAAAAGTTAATTGCCTTTTTAGTTCTGTACATGCTGAAGTAAAAATAAAACTATGGAATGGAAAGTACCTGAACTATTTTAATCATTAAAGCTACTAGACCATATAGAAGAATGGGGAAGTTGATCCATGTGACACACACTTAAAAAACTTCTTTATAAAGACAGCAAAGGCAGCCCTACAATATTCTGAAGGAATGGCCCAGTCCCTGTATTGCAAAATCTGGGGCCATTTCTTCAGTGGATTATAGTGTTCTTTCAAGGAAGATTTGCTGAAAATAGTGCAATTCATATTTTTTTCTTTGTTAAGTTTTTTAAAGCTTTAACTTTCCTTGTCAGTGTTATCTAAAGCTTGCAAAATGAACATTCACCAGTAAAATATGTACACATGCAGCAAATCCACATGAAATTTGGAGGGGTTAAAACCACTGCATCATGGGAGGGCCAGGCTGTTTGTCCTGATAGGTTTTTTTTGTATTTTTTGTATTGTGTCACTTAACTCTGGATTGACAGAAAGGCCCAGTGAAGCAAACAGAAGTCATAGCCCCATCTATAAAATAAGCCACTTGTATCACACTATGGCAAGTGAGCTGATAAGACACTAATGATAAATTAATGATAAATTCATTTTTTTTCCTTTCACCCATGAGATTACCATTCAGCTGGTGTACTTCATACATCTTAAACCTAGTTGCAGACTGAGACAGTGGTTCAAGTGCATATCAAATGTGGTTTTAGGATTTTTCATGTGAGAGTACAAGCACTTTGCTCATGTCACATTGCCAGGTGTAAACTTCTTCTGCTAATTCCAGTTTATTAAAAAAACCATTGGCAAGTTCAGTTGGCATCTTATCGGGCATAAAACACGTTGCTAAAATCTGTCCAGCACAAAATCACAGAATCATTTAGGTTGGAAAAGGTGTTTAAGATCGTCAGTTTCACTCTGCCATTGTGCTGTACCAGCTATCATCTCTTGTCCTGCAGCTACCACGGTGAGTAAAAACCCATCGTGTCGCCTGAACACCTCAGCAGAAGCAGTGATGTGGGCCTGTGTGTAACCTTCAGCAAACCAGGATGGTGCACAGAGCCAGGATTCCAGGATTGCAGTCACAGCATCATGTGGATGATTTTATTGTATTTCCATCATCAGTACTGGAGAGTGCACCTGCTGGTGTGTTCCAGCACGTTTTGCTGCATGACTGAGGTTCATTCATGAATCTGGCATTAGTTTTTTTTTCATTACTAGATTTTGATTGTAGAACTTGACAACTTGCAAAAGAAAGGTTTCACCAGTTCGGGTTTGTGCTAGCCAGACAATTTCAGCTCCTGGATGGATGCTTCATGGACAAGACTAATTAAACAGAATGTATTACTCAGACTAATAAAAACTTGAGTATTAGTATGCAAACAGCAACACTTTTTTGGGAAGCTATTTCATGCTGAATGCAACATGCTGGTCATTTTGCCATAGCGTTCTTTGTTGCAAATAATTCATGGGTACGTCATTTTAAGTTCAAAATTTAAGTGTAGACCAGAGCTAACACATGACAGAAAAGATACATCTGTGGCCTGTGGATCCACATATGAAATAAAATCCATGCAAACTGTGACAGTTCCAGTCTGGACCCCTTCATTGGTTTTATGTACAGAATACATCAGAAATGAACCATTTGTCTATAGAATTACCTAGAGACTTTATTCTCTTCATACATTAAATGATGTGTCATATTGATCATCAGAAGTTTGTGTAATAACGATGTAAATGATCACATATAAGGGTGTTTAGAAACAGACAAAGTTGGCTCCAAATGCTCAAGCCTTGTGTTCCGCATGTTACCACCCTTCCTTCCCCAAGCCTGGCTGCAAGGAAATTGCCTCATTAAGCTTTCCAGTCTGAAGCTGCTTGTACAAAATCTGGCTTATTTTCAGAAGGACATACTATTATGAAATTGTGCACCACTGAGCTTTAAAATAAGACATTCTTATACCAAAAAAAAAAAAAAAGTGCATTATGAAAGTAGTCTGTTACAAGTGTCTCCAAAGTAGTGCCCCTGCTCTTCTTTTCCATTTGAAAATGTCTTGACCCTGGAAGTGACTTATTGCCATTGCCCTCTCACAAACAGGTGGATGGTTACAGTGGACCTAAAACCCACGCAAGCTAATAGTGGCAGACTTTCTTTCATCTGAGTTTCTGATAGCTTTTGCCAGCTAGATACTTCGGAAGAAAGTCCGAGGAATTTGTCCAGCTGCTATTGTTAAACAAGCAATTCCATCCAGTATTAGAAAATCATCACGCCCCAAATAATGCAAGAGCAAGCCCTAGCTATAAATAAAAAAACTTTACCTGGTTAAACAGAAATACATATTCTTACCTTAAAAGAAGTACCTTTGCCAGCAGCCACAGGAAGGTGGTGACAGACAGAGAAGCCCTCTTCTCCTTACCTTTTGCTGAAAGGAAAGGAAGAACCCCATTGAGATGAGGCATTTGCCTCAGTCTCTCACTTCCGAGGCTTCCTGCTCCACTCCAAGTAAATGAAATACTAAAGCTTCCCTTGTCTCCAGGTGCAGGAGTCCAGCAGACCGCAGCCCCCAGCCGATGGGAGTGCAGGCAGGGATGGGCAGTTGCCCAGGGCTCTGCCTGCCAGGCAGCTCTGGGAGGCCTGGGTTTAGGCACCCCCCTCTGTCAAACCTTAGCTGTAATGAAACTGATGCCTGAACCCTGTTTTGGGTAACTGTCAGGTTTTTGGGTTAAGTTCCTGCTGGCAGGGTTGTCCCAGGAGGAGCTGTGCCGCATGGGGTGCTGGGAGAGGCGGTGGGTGCTGGTGTGGGGATAGAGGCAGAGATGCAGACCAACGTGGGTCTACCCAGGGCCACAGCCTGGATGCTGGGATGAGCTGGTGTCCTGTGTCAGGGAAGGAGAAGCAGGCAACCATGCACACTGTGACCAGGGTTTGCCAACACAGCCTTTCTGCCATTTCTCTTGAGTGGTCATTTCTTCAGTACACCAGTGATATCTGCGTCCCACCGAGCTGACTTGACATTCCAAGTGCTGTGTGGTTCTGAGCCCCATGGTTATTCACTGGTGGCAGATGGTTGTGATTATGCACTCACTGTGGCAATGCAGTGGTGTTACCCATGAGATACCTCTGGTTTCCTGAGAGCATAATTCCTGCTCAGAGTCTTGGGATGAATTACAGGAGTGAGGGAAATCAGGGCACAACCCAGAGGCAGCTACAAAGAGCTCTGGGTGATTTCTGCAACACATCTGACACAGGAGACCTTCCATTTTATGGGCAAGGACTGATGTGACCAAGAGCAGGCTGCAGAACTCCCTTGCTGTATGGGGGTTACACTGGTGCCAGCTGGAGTTCAGGAGCAGAGTGTGGTGCTCCATGAGATGAGGAGCCTACAGCCAGATGCCTGAATGCAGCATTCAGTGCTCCCCAGGCCATCTTAAACAAACCTTCCGTGTCCCAGCTTCTTTTGACATCATGCTCTGTCTGTATTCTGACTCTGCACCAGTGGCATGGCACATACATACCATTTTTCCTATAACCTGGTGTCCCCAGGAAGGAAATGTTGGTGCCTGGGCTGGCAGGGAGCTCCTGTGCACCCTGCAGGGACCCTCCTGTGCTCAGCTGGGCTTAGATGCAGCCAAGGACGGTGGTTGCCTTCCTTCAAAGCATGGGCCTCCTTTACCATAAGGGCTCTGAATGAATGTAGTATGCAGTTTTCTGAGCCATGTGTCTTAACTACCCTTGACTGCATTTCTTGAGGGTATCAAAAGGTATCTGACCCTCCCTCCATGTGCCATGCCAATTTCTAATTATACTTAATCTGCTCAAAAAAAAGACAATTGGAAACTTCGGTTAAGAGCTGCCTAATGTTGGTAAAATCACCTGCTTTCCTTAACCCTTTCATTTGACATAGCAGCATGTTTTGTAGTGGTTTCTCTCCTCCCATAAAAAAGCCACCCTGAGGCAGAGGGTAAATCGTGGGAAAGTTTAGCTCTTGGGAAAGCTACTTGCAGTGAGAAGCATTACTTGTAGCAGGGCGGTGTTGCAGTAGGTATGGTACAGCTATGAACCAGTTAACTGGACCACAGCTCCTTTTCAGGAGCAGTCCCCAGCTCTTGGGACAAAACGGAGGGCTCAGTCTGCCCACCACATGCACAGGATGTTGCAGCAGAGTTTTTTTGTGTCACCATGGCCCATATTCTGTTTCACCCTGATGTTACTCACCACACTGAGGGAACCAACTTCTGAGTCATACTGCACACAGGTAGCGCAGATATCTGGTGTGATCCACATCACTGTGAATATTTTTCTCTCTAATATAGCCAGCATCTCATCCAACCCCTTTTTCCTGCATCAGCTTGAAAAACTGTCCATCGCGGCCTCTGTTTGGCAGATGTGCCTTCAGAGAAAGGTTATGATGCTTTGTTATATAAAGCAGGACTGTTTCACGATGAGGAGAGGACATAATTTTGTAGCTAGCAGCTGCTGGCTAGTAGCCAAGAAAAATGGGTGTACATGACCCACCAGAGTTAATTGCGCCCGTCACGAATGTAAATGTCGTCAGCGGAGCAGATACTTTGCATTTGACGTGTTTTGCCAGTCTGCCTAGGATGACAAATTAAACCTCCATACATGAATACTTTAGACTCTCCTGAGTAACCTGTTGTTGCGTGGAAAAAGCAGGTGGTGTCCCCAGAGCTGCAGTTGCATCCCATACTCAGTTCCTGGGTTGATACCAGCATCCGTGGGCCCCTGTGGAGGTCAATCCCCAGTTCTGTCCTTCAGCTCCTCTGTCTGAAAGTGGGAATGGTGATACCGGGTCTCACCACCCCTGCCAGGTGCTGCCAGGGCTCTGGTTAAAATACTTTGCTGTGAAACTCCTTGCTACCAAAAACTGTGTTTTTCTGCTGCCTCAAGTCTTTGTGAGAGACCCAGCTCTTACACAGACTGAGGCTTTAGTGAGTTTATGGGATCGATACCTTTTCCAGTATTGTAGAAGGACTTCACAGAGTTCATTTGAGAAAAAAGCATTTACTGTAGCACCATCTACCCACCTACACAGTATCATACTGATACTCTCACATCCCCAGCATGCTGCCCGTAATCGGCATTGTGTTTATACAGTCATGGCTTGGGTTTTATTTTTCAGTTTCTGCTATAACCAAGTCAATGCTTCCTCACACTTTTTTTTTTTTTTTTTTTAAATATCCGTATTATTTGGTCTTCCGGCATATTATCAAGAATGCAGAACATCCTGTAATATTTGTGTTGCTGTACTGTATCTTGCTCTTTCTCCAAGTGTTGTGTAGTATAATTTGTAAAGTAGTGGTCTCTGAGGCTTGGCTGTGCATTTTGACTTAAATGTTTTCCTAAATAAATACTCGTAGGGCTGTTAAAATAATGCTGTTCTCAGACTGAAGGTATGGAATTGTACCCTACACCTCCTCTTTCTCCTCAGCTGCTGAAATCTCTTTTTTCCTCTGGAATGCGCTCAGAGAATGATAACGTGGCTGCATGTTTGGGGCTGCGTCATTAATTCCACTTGTGTGAATTTTCACAGATAAACAGAGCCTTCTTTTGCTTTTGCCTTGGGGACCCAAATGCGTGAATGATAAAAACACAGACAGAGCACTGCGCTTTTTCAGGGAACTCAAAACTCCTTTGATTTACCATCAGTTTGCTTGATGGTAAGACTGAAGTGCCTCTGTCTGTGTGACCTGGGTATATTACATGTTGGTTATTTCAGGAGAAAAGTGCAGCTTTTTTGTAGAGAAGACCTACGCAAGTCATCTAACCCTGCACAGCAGAATGCAAAAATTCCTGTACTTTGCCCTTCGTTTTTTGCAATGCTTTGGGTTCGTGCTCAAGAAGACCACATAAATGAGCACAAACAGGTGAGTTACTAAAATTTGAAGATTCTAATAAATACAGCATTATCATTGTTTAACTCAGGGAGTTTGTACACGGTGATTACCTGTGAGAATTCAGGGTCATTTTCCATCGCAGCAGGTGCTCCTTGGGAATATCAGATTGATGCTCTTCCAATGTCTACTAGCCTAGTAAGGAAAAGAAACCTACCTGTCTCCACTAACAGACCAATTTGCTTTCTATCCTCTAGGACTGCCTTAAAGCTTGTCAAGAACAGATCGAGGCGGTGCTAGTAAACAGCCTTAGGCAAGTTCGGCAGCAGCAACAGCAAAGCAACCCCTCTAAGACGGTGGACGAACTGGACCAGGCCAGCACTCCCACAGATGTGAGAGATATCAACCTGTGAGGACATCAGCACAGAAAGTCACGCTTGCTCCCCCTGCCCTTTTATTTTTGTTACTATTTTTAGAGTGAAATCTTCTTTTTTTTTTTTTTTTTTTTTTAATCTGCTCCCACATAGAACGTATTTAAAGCTCTTTTAGGTAAAAAAAATACAAAAACTGAATAATGGAAAAAAAAAAAAGCATTTGGTGCCTGTGATGTTCTACAGAAGGGAATCCCACAATATATTTGGTAATTGTTATTTGATTATGTATCAGTGATATTAAATGCTTATGAAAGCATACAAAGTAGCTAGATAAATATAAGCCTGCATTTGTGGGAACAAAGTAGAGTATACTTGTCTGTGTATTATGACCTAGTGCATACACCCCTTTTTTAGATTTAAGAAAGGAATCGTGTGTGCGATTTTACGGCTTGACTAGATTGCAAAGCAATAGAATAAAGGGTTTAGGGCAAAGTGGGAAAAGATCCCTGAAGCAATTGAACCATGTTGAGTGCAGAAGAGATTTGCTGATCTGTCACCTCTGTTATTAGTCAGAAGTGTTTGTTGGATCTCTGTATGTTAGTTTTGTTTACTCTTGCTGTCTGTGGTAGCTGCTACCTAAGAAAGAAGATGCTTTATTTTGCCAGCTGGAAGAGCAGGTGTTTTTTTTTCTTTGGTGTTTTTTTTGTTTTGTTTTGGTTTGGTTTTTTTTGGTTGGTTGGTTGGTTTTGGGTTGGTTTGGTTTCATTTTGTTTTGTTTTCAAATTCCCCTCTCCCCTCTTGACTTTTTCTACTTTTCCTTTAGAAATGGTTCATTCTAAGCACAGCAGCATCTTTGGCATAAGGGCAATCCCGTTTACCCAGCTGTGGGCCAAGCCAAAGTTATTGAGTGTTCATGTTAGATGGGGGAAATGCACCATTAATTCTGACCAGTTCGCTAATCAGACTGCCTCTGACCTTTGGATTGCAAGATGTGGTGGATCATCTGTGAAAAGCATTATAGTCCTTTACAGCGCTAATGCTTCACGTCAATGTTAACCTTTGGCAGCTCCTTAGCTTGGCCATAAAGACATTTAAATGACGATCTGTCCATCTTCCTTTTTAACATATCCTCACTGTGTTAAAGAAGATGAGATTTTATTTGATCCCTCTTCTACCTGCCCAGCTTCCCCCACCGCCCCTACACACTTTTTCAGCATTTCATTAACTTTATTGATCCACAGTGAGCATTTTTGTAAACCATTTCATTCGAAAAGCACTTTGAAAATTGTTCCTAAGGGATTAAATGAGATGGTTTATGACGATTTTGCCGAGGAAAAAAAAAAAAAAAAAAGAAAAAAAAAAAGGAAAAAAATATTAAGAAGTCACAAAAGCAAAGCATATAGCTTTTCATAGTCAATATTTTCCAGTATCTGGTGTACTTGGTTAGTTGCAGTGTTGCTGGAAATACCAACACCTGCTTCAGATGACATTCCTGTCATGACATTCCGGATAAAAGCCTGATGATTTGTATTGTTCAGTGTCACAGAAGGATCTTAATACCACCTGCATACTTATCTATGGACAACAAAAGAAAATTGCTGGTGCAAAAGACACAAGTGGGAAACATCAAGGTGTGTGACTTGGAGTTTTATTGCAAAGGTGTATTCATTGTACTTGAATTTATTTTTCTGCTCCATCTGTAACGAAGAGGCATTTAGAAGGCAAAGGAGTTGGAGCAACTTTTTTTTTTTTTTTTGCACAATTGTATTAACAGTTTGCAATTATACAGTATGAAGCTGTTGGTTGAAATGTTAATGTTTGCATTTTTAAGACAGAAATCCAGAAAGAACATGCTACTTTGAAGAATATTATATGAATGGACTCAGCCGTATTTGGCTAGATGAGGGTAGAAAATGGATTAAGATTCTAAGGTTTTTTGGGGTTTTTTGTTTTTGTTTTTTTGGGGGGAGGGGTGTTTTGTTTTGATTTTGGTTTTGTTTGGTTTTTTTTTTGCGCTGCTAAGAAGCTATGATTTGTTTCATTCTTATTCACATTAACAGTACTTAGCTGTATTGTTTCACTGAGTGTGCTGCTATTTTATAAACATTTTTATAATATATTATTTTACTGCTTAAATTTCAAATCCTGAAGTAGATGGTTAAGTGGAGATATGATGAGTTCTTTGATTTACTGGAAATGCCCTGTACAGTTGTTCGGTTTTTTTTTTCCTAATAGCGTGTTCATGATTATTTTTTTTATTTTATCTTTTTCCTTCTTTCTTTCTTTCTTTTTTTTTTCTTCCTTCTCAATCACATCCTGCAAAGACGGTATACTTACCTCAGGTTTACTGGACAAAACAGAAATGGTTCCCATTTTCACAATACCTCACAACGTGACAGTTTGGTTTTTCCCCGGGGCCCGTGCTCCGGCCGCACTGGGGAGAGTTTGCAGGCAGCCGGGGCGCTGGCTCCGTTTCGGTCTTCGGTATCCTACTCATAGTGGAAAAAATGCATTGATTCTCTGCCAGAGCTGGTCTGGGACATCCTTATTCCCAAAAACTGGTGTTGGGGACAGCCTTGTTCTCACCACCGTGACCTCCCACCTTGATGTTCCATGTTGGGAGCAGCAGCCATGGTGTCTCTCCTGGAGGAAAAAAAAGTTGTTAATTTTGTGGAAGCAAGATTTAGGAGCCACATGCAGCACATAAATGAGAGATCGGATCATTCCCTGACAGCCTTTCTGCATGAGCAAACGTAGTTTCACAGGGGAGCGGGCAGAGGGTCCCCAAGACAGCGGGATGGCCTCAGCACGCTGGGCACCGTATCCATCCCATTTGCATGGTTTGCTCCCCTCCATGCTGCAGGTGAAGAATAGGCAGGAGTAGGATTTAGGGTGCCTGCCCCTGCTCTCCGTCCCACCTCGTGTGGTGCCCTGGTCCCAGGCCGGGGTCCCCTCTACAGTATCGTCCCCTTGGGGCTCCACAGCACTAGTGGGAAGTGGGGTGAGGTCTGGCACCAAGGTCGGCCCCTCGCACGTTGGTCAGAGGGGCGAAGAAGGGGAGTTGCTGCACCTTTGAGGTTTGGCAGCCCCAGTCCCTCGCAGGGACCCAGCAGGTGTGCGCGGGTCACCACTGGGGGCACGAGTGTCCAGCTGCAGTGACATACTCAAAAAAATACCAACCGTCTGGTTGCACCCAGGAGCGTACTGTATTTGAAGTCTGAAAAACCTACAATTTGGGCATTTTCACAGTAGCATTTGAAATTAAAATACTGCTTAGTACTTCTTTTTAATGTTAAAAAAAAAATGAATACTATTATTGAAAATGAGGTGTTAGATTTTTTCCCTGGATTGCAGAAATCACAAATCTTCCTGTTGATGAATAAAAAAAAATACATTGCTGATTATACTTCCGCAAGTGCCAAAGGATTGGCACAATTGCTAAAAGCATTTATCTCAGCTTCCTATTGATGGTACTTTAATGATCTTGCCCTCCCTCCCATTACTGTAGTGTAGGAGCACCTCATAATCAATTTATTTATATTCCCAACATGCTTGTGAAAGAGAAAAATACTATTAATCCCATTTCAATGTCGATGATTTATGCTTGAATGATCGGACGGTTCTACATTACTCAGCAAATTACCTGGCCACTGGATTTTTTCCACTATGTTTTATTACCATGTTCTCATGTACCTCAGAAATCACTCTCGGTTGCACAGTTCCTGTTCTCAAACTTTTTTTTTTTTGTTTTGCTTTATCGAGTGTGATGCCATATCAAGTCAACGTTATTCTCTCACAATGTGCTCTTTAAGAGGTGTGGATGTTTATATGGTCAGGGGATGCTAGAAAGTGCAGTAGTAGACATGATCAGTGTAAACAAAAGTATTTAGAAAGTATGCGAGAATGTTTTCGATGGATAAGACTCTGGTACAGTGTAGTCTCGATTACCTTTTAAAAGGTCTTCTGTGTTCAGTGTTGTCATTTTTATTAATAATCTGTTGTTTTGACTAGTTTAAAGATGGTTCTAAGAAAAGTGTTTTGGCAGGACTAGGTATGCTGTATGGACAATAAACTCACCTTGACCTAAATTTGCCTGTCTTGGTTTTATTCATTTAGCATGAAGATGGTGCAGAAGGAGATACGATTCTGTGATTCTAGGTAGATGGTGTTAGCAGGCTTATAAAATGTGAACTGTTGAATGTTGCAGTCACAGAACAAATTTTCCTCTACAATCTAGCTCATTGCCTACTGCATAGGTAAATTCTGGCTTGGTTCTTGTGTGAAACAGTCCTGAGAGATGTAAGGAGAGCAAAGTCCTACAAACGGTAAGTTGCTGGATCAAAAACATTGTGGAAATTAAATTGAGCTGATGGAAAAGTCCTCGTTAAGTACACAGAGTGCACAGTTTTGCAACTAATATAAATATTTAAATCTCCCCTTTGTTATCTGTTGGATTTAAAAGGCTACTGCAAAAACTATGTTGTTTTTCTTCCTATAAGGTTTGGGCAAACTGTGAGGAAAAGGAGAGGGCTTTGTGGTGAAGCCAGAGGGAAGAAAGGAGCCTCCACATGCCGAGTCTCTGTCCTCAGCCTGCGCTCAGGACGTGGGATGCTCGTCCTTTGCCCTGTCCATGTCTCCTACTTTGGGATGCTTGCTGTGAATTGATCAATGTTCCATGTCACATCCTTGGCCTCACCTCATGTCTGTTCTCCACTCCCATCCAGTAGCAGTCGTCTCCTGAATGCCAGGCCCTTGGGCATCCGTGGGAAGAGCAAATGTGCACTGAACAATGAAGAACGGGTACTTGGGCGGATATACTGGGGAAAAAGTAAACTCTATCATAAAGTGAGTAACACAGCCAAAACCAGAGAAGAAAAATGAAAGCAAAAATAAAAAGGGAAAAACCCTAGAAGATGTAATGAACAAGGAGAAGGAAAAATACTCGAAAAACATGTTGCTAAGATGAAACATACGAGCAAAAATAAGTAGACATGAACAAATAGAAAAATAAAATATGGACAGGATAGGAAATGCAAGTTAAATCATGAGATTGTGAGTCAGGATTTACAGATCTTTCTAGTGATAATGGCACAAATCTTGGAAGCTGTCGCTTCAGGCAAAGTCTCTTAAGACTTCCCTGCAAAGTGACGTGTGAGCCTCATATTGCACAGGTTGTCGGCACCAAAGGTGGAGATTTTAAAGCATAACGAGTCCTCATATTCCTCTGGCCACTACTTAACAACATGACCAGCAATCTGCAGCATTTCTTAGGTGTAACTTGTAAGGGTTGTTTTGCACCTTCCATTTATGGTTTAAAGCTCAAAGAGATGCTCTCCAACTTGATTTCAGGTTTTAGGGGATTAATTCCTTTCCTGCTATCGGGTCAGCAATAGCCCCTCCAGAACTTCATGGCTGTGTGCTGCAGTTTTGTGTTTTAAGAGGCTTTACTAGATCGAGATTTAGCAGAAAAGAGATGTTCTGTTGTCATTTAAGTAAAGGTATGTTTTCAGAATTAGTGAATATAGTGTGGAGAAGCTACAATTGAAATTAGTTGGACAACAGCCTGTTCCCTTCCTTTGAAGAAAGCTGGCTGGATGCTGAGAAGCCACATACAATAGGGTTAAGTTCCATTATGTGGCCTGTGAAACCATTTTGCATTGTTGTCTTTTTACCATCTGCAAACAATTCCTGCCCATCATGATCCTATACTTTACATAAGGACAGCCTGAGGATTTTAAGGTGGGACAACATAGCAAAATCATGCTTTCAAACAACTGCACGCTGGACTGACTTTTATGTTTAAGAAAACTGTGGAGGCAAAGAGAGGAAAGCTTTAACATTGACATTTCAGAAGAGAAAAACACCACACAATTGCTCAATGTTTCCAGTCCTAGTATATGAGTTAGATTATGTTTGATTTTGTATTTCTCTAAATCTTTCTGTGAGGGCTAGAAATGCAGTTTGTCTTTCTAAGCAGGGAATTTTCCTTCGTGTTTCAAAAAAGACATCCTTAATAATTTGTTGCAGGAGTCTTTTCAAACACTGCTATTACAATTGGTATATTTTTTAATTCGTCCATGAACTATGTCATTCTGTTCTGCTCTAAAAAAGCTAAATTCCCTATAAATCTTAAGCAACCAGCACAAACAGAACAAAATTCTATCCCTGCTGAAGACAGTGGGAGCTCTGCTGTTGATTTTTAATCCTATTTGATTTTCCATCCTGTTAAAATCAGCACACAGGACTCCCTACATCACTGAAGGCTGCTCTCTGCAGCTGCAACCGATCAGTCATCCATACTCTGCCTGGAAAGGATGCACTGGAGGATGCATAAATGACAAGCATATTCAAGCATACCATAACTTGAATGTCCTATAGGTAAAGAGCGGGAGAGACAAAGGGCACCTCACATGCACATTCGAACACATGGACTGCTTAATGGCAATGTAGATAGTAAGGTAGAAAAGATGTATTTTAATCTTACATTTCAGAGGGAAAAGACAGGCCATGAAAAAGTATGGCTATGCTCATGTAGGTGACTCTGTTACTGACTTTCACACCCTTCTGCAGGCACTTGCAGGCATAAACATAGAGTAGTTGCATTCAATTTTTAGAGAATTGTATTAGAGCCTTCTCTGCGCTGTTTGAAAATCAAAGCCAGCCAGCTGGCACGAAGGCAAATAGGCCATGCTCTACTTCTTTGCCCCCCACAGCACACTGAATCATTTCTCCCAATTAAGGGAAAGTTTATTTTAAAAAGACTTTGGGGGTCCCTTTGGAGATCTTTGGAGAAAGCTGGTTGTACCACGTTTACTTTGTACCTTCTTGAAATATTTAAAAAACTCCACACACCCTTTCATTTTTCTTAATATAACAATATATTTAAAAGCATTCTCAAGGGTGATTTGCATGTCAGCTGCGTGCAGCCACAGGGGCACAGGTACCATAGTAATTTTACACCAAAAACGCTGCGTGGCAGCTGATGCTACTGCTGATGCTGCCAGGGGCAAAGAGTGAAAATTGCAGGAGTCTTGGTACAGACACTTGTCAGGGAGAACATCAGGCCAGCATTTAGCATGGGCTTCAGGTGCACCATGGGGAAGGGCGTCCCTCGGTAGCAGATACATTAAAACAAGACCTGTTAGGCTTACAAATTAAGGTGCGTAATGCTGAAGTATTTATGCTTAGGTATGAGGTCTATATGCAAGATCCCTGCCATGAGTGGGTGCTCTGAGTTCTGCTGCAACTTGATAGAGAGAGATAAAGAATCTGATGCACAACACAGTAAATAAAGGAAAATAATAAGGGGAAAACGTCTGTCTCCTTAAATGTCTGTCCTTCTGTGGAAATGATGCACTGATAGCTCTGTCTCGCTATTGAGTTTTCTCTAAAAATAAACTGGTATGTTATTTGAGCTCTTCCAAAATGTAACATGCAGAAACTACAAGAAGAATTAGGACAGAGCAGTGAAGGAGAAAGGTCAGCAGACTGGCCGCCTTTGGGGCTGCAGCTCCTCATATTACTTAGTAATGCTTCTTAGAGCAAAAACTCTCGTTCAATTGGCAGGAGACTAGTAAGCATCCCTGAAGAGCGATACATTGACCTTTCTGATGACTGGAGTCTTCAGAACTTGAGCAAAACTGTGAGGTGGACATAACTAGCTGGAGGATGAGTAGTGAATTCAGGATTCTTACCCAGCACATCTGAAAAAAAAAATTGTCACAATTTTTTCTGCTTCCTCAAGTTACACCTCTTTGCTTCTCCAAGAAGTTTTTTTATTTCAATTTCTTTGGATATGCTTCTTACACACGATGAAGTATTGATCTTTCCTAAGTGCCCTGATGGTATTATTTAGTTTCCTAAGCTTAGGTATTAAGGCTTGGCCTAATGTTACAGAAATTTGCAACAGAAGTACATGAAATTTGGGTGTGATTCTCCCTGATGGCTAGCAGCACCAGAGCAAAAGATTAAATATAGGATCTAAGCAAAATGCGAAGCTTGTTAAACAGGAACTGGCTAAAATTGGACAGTAAAACCTGCGGGTGCAGACTGCTGGAGGACCGCTAGATGACGGTAACGTAACTCCTACAGCTGCAGCTATTCCTGGAGCTCCTCCAGGAGCTGCCTGGGGTTTCTGAGTCTTCTAGAAAGTCAAATGTTTATCTGAACCTTCCCACTTCTCCAAGAGCTCACCTGAACACCTCCATCAACCAGAAAGTCTGCAGCCAACTTAAACTTGGGAGTTTGGGCAAATTGGTCTGAAATGCCGTTCTTACAGGACCACAGTTTTTTGCTGTTCAGCCAGGCAATCACAAGGGACTGGCTTTGCTCCCTGTTTGCAGCTGCTATATTATCGTGAAAGCTGTCTTAAAAAGAATTAAACACTTTCCTAAAGTTACTTTTCCATGAAAGCAACTGATGTAGTTGCTGCAAAGCCTGTCCCGTTCAAGAACTGGCCACAGCACAACTTCTGTGCTTCGGTTTTGTCCTGGTTTTGTTAAAAAACAAGTTTCTCTTTTAGTGAATTTTGCCTGTCAGCTAAAGCCTTCATATTAGCTGCATTTTTCTGGAGAACCAGATAGATGTTTTGGTAAACATAGCAATGGAATGCAAACTTATTGATAAGCGTGGATGGACATCTCGCGGGAGGGGCAACCAGAAACAGGTGACCAAGAAACTGACCAACAGAGTATAACATTCCATTCACGTGAATACTTCATATAAACGTGGGAGATCATGAGGATCTCATCCCTTTTTCCCTTTTGCTTATGGCCGACATTAGGAGAGGACCTTGCTAGTCGTCCCTGCGAACTGAGGCCTAGTGACAGACTGAATCCAGCTCCGGTTGGCTGCAGAGTCCAATCCAGGACTTTGGGTGCCGGCTCTGCAGTTGCTGAGACTTTCAAGATTGGTTTTGTATATTTTGTATTATTTTCTCTATTCTTATTAGTAGCATTAATAAAACATCTTTAATTTTTCCAGCTCTCTTCTCTCTGTCCTTCTTTCCCTCCCGATCGCCTGTCCTTAGTGGGAAGGGGGGAGAGGGAGGGGCAAAAGGGGGAAGTGGGGGGGAGAGGCGGTTAACAATACATCTGCCAGGGTTTTATTGTCACCCCGCAATCTAAACCCTCGACAGGTTTGACCAAGTTATGTATTTCTTTGTGCCAGCAGGTCTTTGAGAGGCATATTACACAGGGAGAGGAGTGGGAGAGGAAAAAGCCTTGAAGAAATTCAGCCCCACTTCCTGCTGGGCCAGTGTCCTTGTAAGAGCAGGAAGCAAGATCAGATCCTGAGGGACAGGTGGGCTGCAGAGGAGAAAGTCCAGCAGATGATTTCAGTTTTGTGTTCCTAATTGCCAACTGTAATTTCATGGAGACTAGATAAGTGAGATAACTAGATTGATGAAATTGTCTGATGTTAGTGATACGCAATCCATATAATGAGGACTTTACCAGATAGTCAACATCATTCAAGTTCAAAATTTTAAATAGAAAAAAAAGTGTTGTCATTCAAAAATTTTAATTTACAGCTCTGCAGAAGTTTCTTCTTCCTAAAATGACTTCCTCAAAGTACTATTCATCTGATGAATAACAGTGCTTGTGTTAGCAGTTGTGCTTTACAAGC
The DNA here is from genome assembly GCF_963082525.1 of Nesoenas mayeri. NCBI lineage: Eukaryota > Metazoa > Chordata > Aves > Columbiformes > Columbidae > Nesoenas > Nesoenas mayeri. The sequence continues at coordinate 68,125,230 of NC_137541.1, read as the reverse complement.
AGTTTCAATGGGTCAGTTTAAAAAATAGGCTCATGAACACAGACTGACATGATGTGCTACAGCAGATCAAAGAAATTACTGAGGGGGAAGAAATGAAAAATCAGAATTTTAATGCTCAGGAAAAAAGTGCATATGATATAAAGATGAAGGACACAGGAGCAAAGATAAGAGGACTAAACAATGGAAAGGGGAAACACGATCTAGTAGCAAAATCATGAGGCTGTTAAGCCAGAAGCTGTAGGCCGTTTGAGCTATTTTCTCACAAACCCAAACTGTGTGACTTCAGACAAAGCCTCTTTAAAATTTTGCCTCAAAGGCTGTCGCTTTTGCAAGGAACCTGTATCAAAACATGTACTTACAAGATTACAGATGCTAACAGCGTCGACTTGTATTTTTTTGTTGTCCTTATGAAACATGCTCAAAACACAGCTGGGGTCTTATCATCGTAGCAAAACAGAGTTGTTTTTAATGGTGATACAATAGAAATAGGTCAGAGCTGAGTCATTTGGCACTGGCTCATTTAGAGGCTAGACATGTCACCAGTTTCACCCTTTGAAAATGTCAGTTCTGAAATCTGTGGAGGAGAGGCGCTGCAGAAATACAGGGTTGTGCCACACTGCCAATGGAAGATAAAAAGAGAATGAAACAGACCCATGGATGCATAAAATATTTTATTTAGCATCTCTTTTAAACTGCTATCACATGAAACAAATTATGTTTTAGTCTTTGTTTAGAATTTGTTTGGTGTTAAAGCAAAAAACAGTTTCAAAGTTAGGTCAGATCTCTGGGCAACCCAGAAGAGTTTCTCAAATGGCTGATTTTTAGATAGCATTTTTTTCCATCTGGTTGTGAAAGCCTAAAGGAAATACACTCAGCTATCTGATCAACTAACATTTTGGTTAATCGCATTGTCTGCAATCCATAAAACTTCAGCTTTCTGAGGAGAAAAGCATGATTTGTAATTGCTTCTTCTGCTACTTTGTCCATTTTACCAGTAGTAATTTCATAATACTATTATTTAATAATAGCAATTTGGCCCTTGCGCTCATTGACTATTATAAATTGCCATTAACAAAATGATTAAAATTACTTTAAATGATATTTTCTCAGTTCTTATGTGCTATATAGCTCCTTGGATGTCTCTGTTCACCCTTAAGTGACTTTCCAATTTCTTTCCTTGCTTTTTGAAACCATAAAATACGTATTACCTGTTATTGTATTCTACATCAATAACAGAGTTATGAGTTGACCAAATTTTTATGGTTAATTTCCTAAAATATCAATAATTTTGAATCCTTAGTATTTCTGGCCACAGGGACTTTTCCTGAGGTGAATGTTGTATTTCTGTGTTGAGGAAAACATCCTCTATGCCATATCCTTAGAGTTTGCCAAGATATATGCATGGTTTTTCATGAATCTTCAAAAACGGGAAATGAGGAAGGAAAAGCAAAATCAACTTCTGCTTTTCTGAGACGTTTTCTTATGGCTTTGCTTTTTCACTCTCACTAAGGAAAGTGAGAGTCTGAATGCCAAACCGTAGCAACTGAAGGAAGAATCCCCTTATTCACCCAGCAGGTAATGCATAGACAAGAAATGTGAACTACAAAACACTGATGTGTCTTACATCTTCCCACAAATGCTGTCATTTGGCCCAGAAAGAACACTGCAAGGCAAAAAGAGGAGAGCTGATTTATTTGATCTAGCTCAAAAGTCAGCTTTACTCTGGAGTTCAAAAACAGCATTGTGATACAGAGTGTGTGTGATGTTTTTCACAGTTGGTAGGTTTGCTTTGCTCTCCCTCTGGAACTCCCCTAATTCCTCTCTATTTCGCAAGTATGGTGGTGGCTGTGAAGCAAAAGTGGTCTCTGTCCAACAAATCAATCTGCAACAGTCCTAATATGAAGCTCACCCATCCCAGGACTACAGATCCCAAAACCGCATTCCACCAATCTCCCATCTACATCCCAGGAGCTGAAATGATTTGGGTGAAAAGGACCTGAAGAAGAAGATGACAATCTGCTCCATTTTTCAGAAAACCGGTGGAGGTACTGAACTTCAGCTGGCAATGGCCAGTGTGGCCCCAGCTGGTTGTGGACACCTGCGTTGTAGATGCCCACACCATGTGCTGCTTGTAAACTGCTCGTTTGAAACCATTGTTTCAGAACAGCTCCCATCTTTGTCAATGAGTACTTGGGGGTACGATTTTGCTTCAAAGACCTTTAACTGACTTTTAATTAGGGTAGTTTATCCAACCACTGATATTACTGTGAGCAAAGTTCTGTTGCCAGTCAGTGTTCTTACTGGTTTTAGTTACCTTTAACAAGACTGAACATGATCACACAGAATCACAGAATGTTAGGGATTGGAAGGGACCTCAAAAGATCATCTAGTCCAATTCCCCTGCCGGAGCAGGAACACCTAGATGAGGTTACACAGGAATGTGTCCAGGAGGGTTTTGAATGTCTCCAGAGAAGGAGACTCCACAAACCCCCTGGGCAGCCTGTTCCAGTGCTCTGTTACCCTCACTGAGAAGTTGTTTCCTCCCATATTTCAGTGGAACCTTTTGTGTTCCAGTTTGTATCCATTACCCCTTGTCCTACCATTGGTTGTCACCAAGAAGAGCCTGGCTCCATCCTCATGACACTTATCCTTTGTATATTTATAAACATTAATGAGGTCACCCCTCAGTCTCCTCCAAACTAAAGAGACCCAGCTCCCTCAGCCTTTCCTCAAGAGGGAGATGCTCCACTCCCTTAATCATCTTTGTTGCCCTGCACTGGACTCTCTCAAGCAGTTCCCTGACCTTCCTGAAGTGTCCAGAACTGGACACAACGTTCCAGATGTGGTCTTACCAGGGCAGAGTAGAGGGGAAGGAGAACCTCTCTGGACCTACTAACCATCCCCCTTCTAACACACCCCAGGATGCCATTGGCCTTTCTGGCCACAAGGGCACAGCGCTGGCAATATTACAAATATTACATCTTCTGCAAGGTGGTAAACTTACTCAAGTCTCCAGTCTCAGAACCATGAGATTATGCGAAAAACCAGAGTTTTAAGGTGAGAGCCATCTGATTATAATTGTAAAGTAAGAACACGTGCCTTAAAACGTTAAAAAAATGCTTCAGAATGGACACAACTACCCTTTCATTTTTAAAAATGAAGACTGTAAATATCGAGGTTTTCAGGGCTGGTGAGTGCGCTGCCTATAGCTGCAGCGCCATAGACCTCCAGCCCCCTTTCCCCCTCCTCCCTCCTTACGCTTCCTTCTACCAAACGCAGGCTGAACTCGCACGTTTCCCCACAGCCTCTGCCAAACATTAAGGCAATGAACGCGTGCGCTGCAGCGCCGAGCGTGTTTCGTGCAGAAGGGAGTGGATCATCCTCTGGGAGAGCGGGCAGGTAACGGCGCGACTGAGCACCTGCGTGACGTCATGACGAGCACCCGGCAGCGGACGCAACCAAGTTTTTGATCAACTCCCTGCGGCAAGAGGTTTGGCAGCTGCTTTTGTTTGGGTCGGGGGGTGGCGGAACACACCGGACCCTTTTGCGCTGGGGACTGCCCCGGAGAGGACGCTCTGCCGCCCTTTCCCGCCCCCGCGCACCCACCGCCTCCTCGGGACGGCAGGGGGCGGGGCCATGACGTCAGCGGCGGGCGCGGGGCGGCCGGGCTCCGCAGTGCGGGCAGGAGGCCGCGGCGGCGGGCGGGGGGAGGTTGGGGCTACGTCTGCGCGGCCGCGCCATGGTTCGCTTCGGGCTGACCGTCGTCCGGCAGTGAGTACCGCCGCACACCCCCGCCGGTGCCGGGTGTTGCCCTTTCCCCGTCTCCTCGCTGCTTTCCCCTCCCCCCCATCTTGCCGGTGCCGGAACGGGCCGTGGCGTCAACGGAGTTCCGCTCCCGCCCTTGTGCCCCCCGATAACGGGCGGTCCGTTGGCCCCCTGAGGGGTAACAGCCTCATGTCGGTCGGGCGGGGCTGCGGCGGGAGGGAGCCCGCGGGCGGAGTGAGCGCTGGCCCGGCCCGGCCCTTGAGGCAGGCGGGGTATCTGCGCTCTGCGGCCCCGGGGGCATCGCTGTGGGCCGGGCTGGGAGGCGCCTGACCTGGGAGGGGCTGAGCAGTCAGTGCCGCCGGTGTTCGCAGGTGTGAGAAGGTGCGTGAGTCTGCTCCGGGCGGGTTAAGCTATGTCAGCGTAGTTTAGTATCGATGGAAGTGTGAGGTTGTGCGTAACAGCAGTAAGTGCTATTTGTGAACTCTTGGGTGACCGGTCATAAGACCTTTCTCCTGCCAAGAGCTCTCTGGTGGGGCACCACTCATTTAGGAATGTTAGTCTAACGTTTCTACTGTGAAATGTTAATGGATTGGTGTTTGTGACTTAGTTAAAATTGGCAACACGAGGGTTTTTTTCGAGCTACACTGGATATTGACAAAGATTTGTCACTAATTAGACGAAGTAGATCCGGCTTCCTGCGTTTGACAGTTAACTCTAATTTTTATGAAAGCTAAACTTTTTCTTCTCATTAACATAGAATCATAGAATATCCTGAGTTGGAAGGGACTCGCAAGGATCATCAAGTCCAACTCCTGTCCCTGCACAGGACAACCCCACAGCTCACACCATGTGTCTGAGGCTGTTGTCCAGTCTCTTCTTGAACACTGTCAGGCTTGAGGCTGTGACACCTCCCTGGGGAGCCTGTTCCAGTGCTCCACCACCCTCTGGGGGAAGAACCCAGAGTAGTCCTCTGTAGTCGTCTCATGTTGCCTGACCTTGCTTCTACTGACCGTGTAATTTCTTTTTTTGCTCTATTTCAAGAAGAAGATAACATAATACAGTTTAATACTTGATCAGTGCAACTGAATCAGTGAGTTATTTTTTGGTTTTCTAATTTTCCTCCTGGTAAGAGTTACTCTTGACTTCCCTTAAAGACCTGGATCTGCTGATCTGGAGCTCTAGTTGCAGCCTTACTTTTACAGCAGCTAGAAGACACGTGAGCCTGAAACAATTTGATGAACTTGAAATCTTTAGGTGGGACTCTTGCAAACAATTCAGGAAGATCCCAGTTCATTCACCAGCAAATGAATGGGAGTTCATCCATTAGACTGTACTTACGTATGCTCTGTTATCTTAGTGCTACTTGGAAAAGTGCCCATTCTGCTCCAACTGATGACCAGTGGGATGGACCCTGTCCAGCCTGCCACACTTTCCTCAGGAGGCTGGGAGTAACTGTCAGGAAGTGGGTAGAGCCTGAAGAATTAAATTGTCGCCCCCTCTGCAGGAAAGAGTTTTAAAGCATACTAAAATAGTGTTTTCTCTTAAAAATACTGGCCTTCTGTGATCGGTTACCTACTCGTGGCTCATCTTGAGGCCTTCTGCCCAGCAGTGGTGATAGCTCTCTCTATAAAAACTAAGCAGCACACTTGGCTTTAGTGCTGCAAAAACTTAAGCACGTGACATTTTAGTCAGGTGAGGAGTCTCAACAAAGTCAGCATGCTTAACTTCGTTCATGTTGAGTTTAGTTGTTAGATTTTTCCCTCCTGAATAAATCTACACATGGTTTTAGTCACTATTCTCTTGAAATACCATTAATTATGGTTTTCAATATAAGATATTTTAATTCCTGAAGAAGGTGATGTGCATTCTAGTAGTTTTTCTCCATCTCTCGTTTCTTAATGCTGTGTGTTACCTCAAGGTGTGCAGCCTGCTCTGCTGCTATCTTTAATAATCTCTTGAATTGGCTTCCCTTTAAAGCACACATCCAGTTATCTAGTACATGCTTTTTGTAAGAGGACTTCAGAGTCTTCCTGCATCGTCCTTCTCTCCAGCATGAAGGCATTGTTGTAGTACATAAATTATAATGCATTTACGATACATTTAAGAAATTACTTTCCTTCCTTTTATTCCATGTAGGTTTGTCTTAGTAAATATTGACTGCATAATTGGAGTTGACTGTTTGAAAATGTTTTTGGTTTATTGTGAAGTCTTCAAATACATATTTTGTAAAGAGACTGTGCTGTACTTCATCTCACTTTCATATTCAGACTTTGCTGTCTTCTGTCGGTATCTAATACAATAATGGTTTTGAACATTCACTAAAACTGTTTTGAGTGAAGATTTTTTTTTTTGTTTATAATCTCTTTCAGTGGAGAAACAAGATTCAACAAAGACAAGATACTGCAAGGTTAGTATCAGTTATTCTACTAGCTTGTTAGAGATGGAAATTTATTCTTCCCTTCACAATGAGAAATCCTGTAACCAACTACTGAAATGTTAGTTATTATTATGGAATAATATTGCAAACTTTAAGGACTTTATTTGTAAGCCAGGACATTAACTTGATAGCTGTATAGAACTATTAAGATTATAAGTTGGTATCCTCAGAATGTCAACAAATAGTATTCCAATAGTTCCTTTTTCTAAATGGGAAAAAAAGGTTACCTGTAATCGAAGTGATAGCAGCACCTGTTATTAGGGATGCCACAATGTCCCATAGCACTGTGTTAAATTTCAGAAGTATGAAGACTGGGAAAAGGGCTCCTGGGACTCATGTGAGAAGTGAGAGCTGCAGCTTTGGTGAAGAACCAGCCAGGTGCACATTTATATGGTAGAGCTGGTAAGGAGCTGCAGAAGGATAGATAAAGGTCACGTTGTAAAGGAGTCTATTGCCTTAAGAAGGTTATCTGTCACTTGAGGAAAAAAAAAACCTACAGTAGAGCAAGGAAGAATGAAAATGAAAAGTGAAGGTTGTTTAAATGCTTGAACTGTTCAATCTCATATTTTTTAGAAAGGCAGTCTTTAGACAAAACATTTCAAAACAGACTTCTCCGTAGTGACTGCTGGCTGGTACATCCAGAACTGAAAACACTGAGCTGCTTGGATGTCTGTTGTAGGAAAACTGAGGCTCACTGCTACAAGGAACCTAGTGAAGTTGTATTCTGAATAAATAAACTTTATACGATGCTGCATGCTATGAGGAAAAATCACTCTTCCAGATTTTCCTACCTCTGTTTTGACATTGCAATGTACAGTTCTTGCAACATGGCTTTATGTTACTAATAAAGTGAATAAATACTCCCACACTTTATGTTCTTAGAAGTACCAATGACGTCTTTTTAATTTCCTGGTCTTCTGTGGCAGATGACATGTAGTGGGTTCTTCTTCAATGTGAACATTGCCAACTCTTAGAGAAGCATGTGCATCTTGTGTTTTGAGAGGTGTAAGACCTATGCCAGCATAGTGGGGTACAAGCTCTCACATGGCTGAATTACAGATGAAGTGTTCAGAATTCAAGTTCTGGACTTCTGGTGTCCTGTCTTTTACTATTGGAAGGGTATAAATGATCGTTCATTTGCTTGGTGCAAAATGTTTTTGTTGTTGTTCTGGATCTAATGAGAATTACATGCTTTCTACTTCGGCTTCCTACAAAAGTAAAATAGGTGGTGCAAGTGTGGACATAGCAATTTGTTGAAGGTTTGTCCCTCTGGCACAGTTCTTGGTTCTCCTACAGACTCTAAGCTGTGACGGGAGCACACCTGTTTCATTCAAGCTGGATTACCAAAGTGTTGGCTCTCTCAGTGCTGCCCTAGAGCTTTGCGGCCAGTTAAGTTTCACAGACTACTCTGGCTGAAAGCAACTTTCGGAGAGGTTACTGCTTTTCAGTTAGGTTTGTTCCGTCAGTTATGCAGCTGCATGAGCATAAGCGTCAATGTGCAAGGTGGAGTAGGGGAGAGGAAGAGACCACAACAGATTGTGTTTACATCAGCTGTAAAATTCTTGTGAAACTGTCTTTGGCAAAGAGTGTGTGCTGCTTTCCGCTTTACACAGAATCTCTTCTTGCCTTTTTTCTTCAAGGGATTGTCAACGTTAAGGAATGAGGAGGAGCAGGCATTTCATGTTTGTCAGGATGTGACTCTCCTCATGTGCATACGTTTTCCATATATGTATTTTAAGATCAACAACAGTATCTCAGTTATATTGTCTTTTTTTCTTATTTACAATCAACAAATCTGTTTACAGAGTTTTGGTTGTGAGATTCCTCTTGCAGGAGGCCTACCAGTGACCATTTTAAAAAAGACAAGTGATTTGAAATGACTACTTACATTTAGAAAATATAGGCCTCTGTTTTGTGCTTAAATTTGTCATATATATACATTAATATAAATACAATCAATAACGATACTTCTGTCTTCCTAGCCTTTACTCCTTCTTTTCATACAATTTGTGTGGCAGAGTTTAGGGAACACCAGAGGAACAGTGACTTCTACTAAGGGTTGACTTTATTGAAGGAGGAACATTTTTCTTACGACCGAGCAGATTCTTTATTGCTGCCATGCTTGCTCAGCTGCTAAATGATCTAAAATGTGCATGTCTTAATGTTGATGGGTTTTTATTTTGTAGGTCAAGGAGTGGATGAACCGCTCTCTGCAACTGGTTTCAGACAAGCGGATGCTGCTGGTGTATTTCTCAGTAATGTGAAGTTTACTCATGTCTTTTCAAGTGACCTCCTTCGAGCAAAGCAGGTAAGTGCTTCTTGAAGCAACTGAATGTAAATGTTAGCTTCAGAATTTGACATTCATTTGCTATTGGTGATGCCAGAATACTACAGTGACAGAGAGCCAAAAGCTATTTTGATGGACTTAGAACTGCAGTTTAAGTTGTGTAGAATTCAAGGCAGTCTCTATGTGTGAGGGAATTTCAATGGAAACAGCTCTGATAGGAAGCAGTGAAGGCCATCTTGCTTTGCAGGGTGTCGTGCAGTGTTGTTCTTATGGATTTGCCTTTATTTTATGTGTGTATGTTCTTGCTAAAGGAGTAGTTGGGACTTAGAGGTAACACAGACTGAAATCAGTTTCTTTGAAGAAACAAACCAAATTTGCTGTGATATTTTTGTGCTGTCATGCATGGCAGCTATATGCTGTGTTTTTCTGAGGAATGCAGACCAGTACAGGCAAGATCAGTTTTTGCTGTAAACTCAGTACAAGGATCATTAAATATGCAGAGTGGTTGGATTTTGCCAGGAAAGTAATATCACACCTCTCACCTTGATGCACTACTTTAATAGTTTAATTAAATTGGAAAAAAATGTTAATTACTGAGTGAGATTATATATGGTTTTGTGTACAAGTTTGCAAAATACTCAAAAAATTAGAGAAGTTGAACTTTTAAATGTGGAGGCATAGATCAGCTGTTCCAGGAAGGTCCTGTCTCCTGTGGAAGCCTTATCCTTAATTCTTTCTTCTTTTACTGATGCTATGATTTCAGGAGACTTCATGTGCTTGAAACTAGTAAGCGATTCTTGATAGCCCTGGTGGTTGCTTGCTTTTTGCTTTGCTGCCTTGCTGCAAAAGTCTATGAAGTCTTGCTGTAAATCAGATCGCCAGAATCTGGTATAAATCGCCCCCCCTTTTTTTTTTTCTTAAAACTTAAATCATCAATACTGCTCATCAGTTTTGCAGCACAGTCCCATAAACTGTTGTAGCAGCACCACTTAGGCAGAAAATAAACCACAGAGGGAGGGAGGAGTGCAATAATGAGGTATTTTTTAAATATATAATAACTGCCTGACACATTGCTTCATTTAAGTGTGTGAATGGCAGTGATTATAATTCAAAAACATTCGTAGTCCATTATAACATTTCTAAGACTGTCTGTGCTATGTGCCTGCCATAGGGGAGTTGATTTTGAATGCTCAGCTGCTTGAGAGTGATGTTAGTAATTTTTTTCCTTGTATTGCAGACAGCCTTTTCCATGAGAAGCATTTGCACTCTTGTAATGTAGAAGACAGACCTGAATTTGTCCTTTGCATAAAGGAAATGTGTTTTGCCACTTGTTTGACAAGCTATCCAGACTTTGCAGAAGTTTTTCCAAAGATGTGTAAAGCTGCAGTTTCCGTTAGCTTGGAACTCCCGTTTTTTTTTTTTTGGTAGCTAAATATCTATGAAGAAGTGTCTTTTAAATTGTCACTTCATAGCTCAAGTATGAGAGGAATGCACAAATTCCCTTGCACAAGTGGAAAGAAACCTGGTTTTTTTAAAGAAACTGTTAGTGGTAAAGTTTAGTTTTCCTTGCAGCATCTCCTCCATCGGCTGTAGTCAGGGTGTGTACTGGTTACTGGAATCAGGAGTGGTACACCGTCCTCTCGCTACTGCCCGTGGCTGCCAGATGGACATCCAAGCCTGGGCAGGATAGGAGAAAACAGGAGTATATGCAAAGAGTGGTACTAGCCGAGCAGGAATCCTGAGAGTAAAAACAGATGCAAAGTGAGCATGTGTAGGAAATGCAGAGAGAAGCTTTGGAGGGAAACCTGTTTGAAAGAATAAGCCTAGGAGGGAAGGTCCCAGACTAGGTCCAGGAATTAGCAGGCCGACCTGCACCGTGAAAATAAAAAATAGATTAGTTGGGCAGACTGGGATGTGGCGTGAACAGAGCATAACTCCGTAAGACTTGTAAGTTTAACAGAGCATAACAGCAGCATCTGCAGGCTATTATGAGGCCCTACTGTGAGATGCTCATGCTGTTGGGAAAAGAGCCCTGCAGTGCTAAAGGTTGGTTCAGAACTGGGACAGGTTGAGCTCTGAGAACTGAGAAAAAAAAATAAATCTCTGAGTCTTTTCCATGTATAAAGTGATAATGTTTCTGAACCATGTTGGTGTTCTGGTAATGGATGGTGTAGGAAGGATGAGAGGAAGTTAAATGTCTTCTTCAGGGCAGATTTTGGTTTCAGCACATTAAATGAAAATTCATTTTTATTTGCAGTTCAGAGTGTGAATTAGTGCTCAATAGGTGAATGTTGTCTATTCTATGTACTGAATGAGTCCTGGAGAAATTTCAGGATACAATCATACAATTAACTATGCTATTCATGTATACAAGGAAATTTATTCAACCCTCTCTGAATTTTGACTTTACTCTGTGACAGAAATTCAGGGTTGCAACATAAAGCCTTTCCTAAGCAATACATTAAATAGGTCATAAAATCTTGTTAGTTCAACAAGGCTGCTTCTTATTTGCCAGAATCCAAGGAGCCTTTTCAAAATGAGTGCTTTGAATGTCAGTTCAATTGGATGTGGACATTTGCACGAGACTTCCATCTGATATTACCAGTCAAAACCGTATGTCAATCCAGTACCGTACTTCAGTGCATCTAAGAACAGGAGCAAGTTAGCCAGCACACTAGAGTCTGTATAAGGCAATACTTTTTCCAAAGTAGCATCAGAATTTCCTTTTGATCAGTTGTCTTGCCCTCCCTGCACCCCCAAAATCACATGCTTCTTCGGAAGGAAAAAAAAATACATTGCACGAAAGTCAAGACGTCCAGACTTGTTAAAAGCAAACTAAGCCCTTTGGGTTTTCTCTGTCTCTTGGCCATGCTATCAAAAGGCAGGTGAATACAGCTTGAGACTTTTTTTTTGTTTTCCCAAGTGAACCATCCAGGCTATTTTTTCCTCATAACATTTAGGCTGACACTTCAGTATGTTGCCAGAAAACAACCTCCTGCCTCTTAACTGCTTCAAGAGTATTTGATTTCTGAGGTGCATTAAGTAGCTACTTGCCAAAAAGTAATTTCATTTGGGAGATGCTATGTTTTTTGCAGTGGCTTTAACTGTTCAGTTCTTAGGAATATATGGTTTTTGAGTCTGAATCATGTATGACGTGTAAAGAATGTGTCACCGTGATTGCTTTGTGAGTAACAAGAGAAGATGTGGCTTTTATTACAGTAAATCCTACTGCTGCTTTGCATCTTGCTGCCCAACTTTCATGGCTGCTAGTTGTCCTTAATTATTCTGGACTTTGAATTGTGAAAGAAATTTCAGAAGATTGCAGCTTTTCTGCCTTTTGTGACCTGATGCAGGTCATATATCCAGTTCTGACAGAAATGACTGAAAATCTTTTTATTTTGTTTGTTAGGGTTGTTAGGTACTACTAATGTGATTCACAGTGACTGTGGTGTTGTAAGATGGTGTTATCTGTCACATGAGAAAACAGGTTGATAATGTGACTGTATATTCACTTTTTAGACTGCTGCCACAATTCTAGGAAAAAATAAGTTTTGCAAAGATTTGGAAATCAAGTATGATGCAAGACTTCGAGAGAGAGTAAGTGCCAAAAGAGTTTGTTTTAATATTGAACACTGAACAGGTCGAAAATGTAACTTACTGCTGATGTGTATCTTGTGTTATTAAATGGTAGATTTAACAGTGGAGACCACTATTTCTTGTGTTTTTAATCACTGAAAACTGAACTTTTCACATCAGGTACTACAAGTTTGCAGAATCATGAGGCAAAGCCAAAATTTAGTGATTAGTGCTGTAAATGTAATGTTCTAATGATTTAAGTAAGGTAAGATTTGCATGTAGAGGGGATTGTTTTAAATGTAATAAAAAACTTGTCTCTGTTTTCTAACACCATATGTAGAGTGTTAGAGATGACTCCCTCTGCCTAGCTCTTCTAGCCTGATGGCACAAGTCGATGTTGGCTTTTTAGCTGTTCATACCTCTTCATTTGCACAGAGACCACAGGAAAGCTCTCTGCTACCCATGAAACAATCTGCTTTCCTGATTAGTCTCACTGCCTAATAATGCTCATAATTATTCCTCTGGTCTGTTTTTAACTAGGTCTTTATCAGAACGAACTCAGATTCTGACAGTTTCTCCTGCTATGAATCACCCTTCAGATCCTACACTGAGAGTGTCAGCTGAATTTTAAATAAGGAAATGCTACAAAACCAAAAGTGGGATGGCATATTGCCAGCAGGCAAATAAGTGTTTAAGTAGCAGAACATGGTTGTAGCATTTCCTATTTGGATCTTTTTCTGTCAGAAATTCTTGTTCTTCCTCTGAAACCAGCAAGTTAAATGCCCACCCAGTCGTCTTTAGTTGTTTTACCACATGACGTTTTCAAAAAATTATGGGTCATGATACAGTATTTTAGAAAGAATACTCTCAAGTCTCTGTTACTTCTTTTTTTTTCCCTTTCGTGATGTTTGTATGGATGCATAGAAATGCCAGTACAGTGTCTGGAGGCCAGAAGTTTTAAGTTGCTACTCTGGATAACTGAAATTAAGTTTGAATTGCATGAAAAGAAGCAAAGTCCTTTAAAAGAACATATGTCATTGACCCTATTATGAAAGTTTCATTCTCTCAAGCTTTTGTTTTCATGAGAGAATACTAGAAGAATATTTAAGATTAGAATTTAATTTTCAGCAGCTTCAGAGCACTTATCTCTTCATATTTTAGTATTCTTAAATTGCCAATATTTTGCTTTTGAGAAAGGGATTGAGAGGCTGAAATAAATATGTTTCATTACATTTAAATTCCGAAGACTGTAAGAAATTAATTATTATGGCAGCTAACTGCATATCCACAGCAAGTGGATAGTGACACAGAAGTCAAAAAAGCCTCAGTAATGAGTATGTGTCTGTATCCTATTCGCCAACATCTGGATTTCTGGAATGTGTGTAACTGAGTGACAGTATAGCATCAGCTCCTACTTTCTCAAAATATTAATCGTAACTGCAGCATTTTTACTGTCTTTCAACATTTCAAGGAAACACCAAGGCTTTCCATTTGAATATATTTTTCATCTGTTAGTGGTAGTGAAGAATTAATCTTCAGAGAGAGAAACATTCATTTGTTTTACCATTGTTAGTGGTGTGCCTTGGAAAGATCTTCAGGGTCAAAAATTGTAACGGACATCCAAGTGTATCTGTCTTGTAAAATACATTACAGATAATAAATATTATGTTTTATAATGAGACTTCCAGTGATCCAGAATAACTAGCTGGTATGTATGGGTTCTGCATTTGGACATCTTGGGAATAAACATACCATTGAAGGCAGTTAATTGCATGTTCTCTGAGTCTGTTAACATATGTCTTCAAGATCTTTTTTGCTTTGTTTTCTGAAAACACTGTCTGCAGTAGTAATATGTCTTGAAAAAACAGGAGGAGACCTTATTTTTTCTTTTTAATGGATGGACAACTTCTGTTTCTTCTTTTTTGTTTGATTGGTTTTGTTGTTGTGTTTGTGTGTCTTTTTCAAAAATTCTGGTTTTTAAAATGGACTCTTCCTTGGTTGTGGAGATTTCAGAGGTCTGTAGAAGAACTATTTGGTTTTTTACTTGTGAAAGGTAATTCCCTGTGGTCTTTCTGCAAATGAAAAGTAAATGGAATTTATCTTCGTGTGAACCACTACAAACAGAGGTTTTTGCAATGTGACCTCATTTACAAAGACATCTGAATTTTATATGCTAAGGGTGTCAAGAATGTATAAAAAAAGGTCAAAGCAAAGATCAGGCTGGAGGTAATGTTTTGAATGGTAGTACTTCAAGCGAGATGCTGCTCTTAATGTATTTCTCTACCCAGCATGTATATATATATATATATATATATATATATATATATATATATATACTTAAATAGCAGATACAGAGACACCTCCTCCCCCAATATTGGGATAAAATCTGTGAGGTAGTTAAGCCTGCTCATTATGCTTGAGAATCCAAGAAAACAAAGCCGTTAAGAGATGCTCGCTTTGGAAGCTGTACTGGAGACTTCTTGTATCTTGCTAAACTTGCTTTTTGTAACCTGCCTCTTACAGAAATACGGAGTTGCAGAAGGAAGGCCTTTGACTGACCTCAAGGCTATGGCAAAGGCTGCTGGAGAGCAGTGTCCTTCATTCACACCTTCTGGAGGAGAAACACTGGATGAAGTATGATATTTATTTATTTGTGTTCTAGTTTCTAGGCCTTTTCATCAATGTAGATGCAACTATTGTGCACTTAAGAACATCTTATTGAGAGCTTAGCCCTACCAAAGGTAGCTGTTTTCCAAGCTAAAAACACTAAAGGTTGGACCAGATGATCCTTGTGGTTCCTTCCAAGCTAGTATTTTATGATTCGATACTTCACCTGATTGCAGTGGCTGCCAGGGAGGGAATCTCTTTAGAACTAAAATACAGGTTCTGAGATTGACTCCTCTTGTTTGCAGGAGGATGATGGCAATTGCTCTCAACCTGGGCTTTGCAGGGCAGAGGAGTTTTGACAGCATTCAGTAACTTACTGATTTCTGAGACTTGTCTGTGATAAATGTTTGTCTTCTAACTTAAATAGTTATATCTCAGATTTCTGAAAGCTGAAGTCTTTTGCATTCTTCATAATGTACTCTTCTGATCTTTCTCTTTAGGTAAGAGAACGTGCAAGGGATTTTTTTGAATTTCTTTGTCAGCTAGCTGTTGGATTGGAACAGAAAGAACAAGACATGCATGGTGCAGCAAGCAGCTCAGGAACATCTGAAGAACAGTTAGTTTTCCCTTGGACAAATCACTGTAGTGAAGCAGAACTTAGCTCTGATAACAGTGGAGCTTCTAAAATATTAGATGCCAATATATTAGTGGTGAGTCATGGAGCCTACATGAGGAACTGGATTGGTTATTTTGTTTCAGATCTCAACTGTACTTTGCCAACAAATTTAACAAAGTCTCAACTGTCTTCGGTCAGTCCCAATACAGGAG
Source organism: Nesoenas mayeri (assembly GCF_963082525.1). Lineage (NCBI taxonomy): Eukaryota > Metazoa > Chordata > Aves > Columbiformes > Columbidae > Nesoenas > Nesoenas mayeri. The sequence continues at coordinate 68,109,730 of NC_137541.1, read as the reverse complement.
TTAGTCACTTCATTGTAAAACTTGAAAATGGAAATTTGTTAAAACCTGAAATCACATGTGTTTGTCTTAATCAAGACTCTCACTTAGTGGATGTGGGAGCTGAATGTGTAGCTTCAAAAGTGTTTTAGGAGTCTTTATAGGGGGAAGCGGTTTTATATCACCATTATACTAAGCTTGGGAGAGGTATCTGTAGTAGTGACTGAGACTGAGTGGAGTTATTGACATTAAACTGCAAAACTGAAGACATGCAACTGCTCACCATCTTAAAAGGATTTGTGTGGCACTAGTACCCGATACGAGTTGGCACTAGAGAAATAACACAAATGTTCTTTATAAACAGAAACATAATACTTCCAGTCACCTTCATATGTGCTCTTACAGTGCATAGTTTTAAAAACTTATTTTTGTTAGCCGATATATTTTTTTGTTATCTCCCAGTAAAAAGAGTTGAGGAGGGGAGAGGAATGGTACGTCAAAGATGAGCTATACTGTATTCTTGTTTTATTACAAAATGCTATATTGTAATATTAAACATATATGTTGTCTTAAAATAACTTTTTTGAATGCAATAGTATAACTTAAAAAAGAGCATTGCCTAGTGAAAAGTTTCAGTACAGAGCCAGGAGGTGTGTTCCAGGCTCTGATACTAAATAGCTGTGAGACTCTGAGCAGATCTCTTCTCCATTTGTAAAGTGGGGATGATGATATACCTACCTCGCAGGAGTGTTTTGTAAGAAATTGTTAGTGTTGCTGCGACCTCTGTTGAAGAGCACTGTACACAAACAAAGTATTTATTTTTAACTATAACCAGGAACCTCATGTGCACATAGTTGAAATAACAGTGTCTCTTCTGAAAAAGAACCTTATCAATAGGGGCAGCTTGGGCTCAACTAGAATTCTGTTGTCAATTGCAGTCATACATTTGATGGATGAATATTTTTGCCTAGAATTAGGCAAGTTTGATTGCTCAATGATTGCTTATAGTTGCTGTTGGTACTGCATTCTTTCCCCACTGGGATGTTTGTAGTGTTACTGTGTAAGCTTATCTGACTTATGTTATTTATAATATCCACATACTTTTTCTTCATTTGCATATTTTAAGCCTATTTAAAAAAAAAAAAAAATTAAAGGCTTCTGAGTAGAACTCCATTTCGTCTGTATTTCTTTTGAGGTAAAAATCTTTGATAATATTACTCTATGAAACTTTGCTCAGATAGTATACCTTCTATTTTTTGTTTTTTAATTTTATTTTCTGAAAACCCCCAGGCTGGTCTTTTACTGTAAAAAAAGAGCTCTTCTTAGGTATGATGAATCAATGCTCTCCAGACTCTTACCTGGAAGAACCACTGATGTTAAAATGTTAAGGACATATATCAATTGTTTGCAATTGTACAAAATGAACTGTTCAACTGAAGTTTTAATTTTTTCTAGTTTTAAAAAATATCCTCTTGTGTGTAATTTGAACTACTTGGCTTCTTTGCCTTGAAGCAGAGACTTGAATTTTGAGGAGGAAAAAAAGGTTGCTGTTTTTTCCTTGAGCAGGTGGGTACCTGTACTTAACTGGGACCCTACTGAAAAACAGCAATGTAATTATTTAATCTGGTGCTGGTGACTGTACTTTGCTTCTTCTGTTCCTGTGACTGTGATTCAGTAGGAAAGTTCTCTTGATTCTTGCTTGAACACAGAATGGATGTGTGCTGCTGTTTTTTTGTGCTGTTCGTCCAATACTAATACTGCTGAAATGCAGAGGATGAAATGGGAAGTGTTTAGCCCTGCAGTGACCAGAGGTGAGTTTCTAAGGTGGTCTTCAAAACCCTGGAAATGAGCTGAAGCCTTTTTACCTGTGGTGGGGCTTGTTATGCAGCCAACAACAGGGAAACCATCTGCTGCTGTATGTGAAAACCAGTCTGTGGAGAGGAAAGCAGCTTACCTGGTATGCACAGATGGGTACTGGTGACTGGGGTCAGCAAGGACTGGTCTTTCAACCTCTAACACATTACATAACGAGAAGGATTAGACGCCCTTAAATTGGGTTGATGCATTTAAATGGAGTTTATACTGAACTTCTGCATTCACAGGCTAAACTTGTTACTTACTGATCATCTCGCTTTCTTTCATTTCTTTACTGAGGAAAGGCACTTTTTTAGGGCTCTTCTTTCCCTGTATGAGACAGTTTGTAAATGTGCAAGTGTATCTGGGCAGAGTTTTACAACCATGAGTTTTCCAACAAACACGAAATTTTCATAATATACAATCCTGGGAAACTTAAGATTTCTCAATAACAAAAAAAGCTTTGGTCAAAATGGCTCTATGTCAAGTTTCATTTTATATGAACAGCCTTTGTTCAAAACAAATGTATTCTTAAGCAAAGTGTTTCAGTGTTATTCTCAAGTGAAAAATTCTGAATTCAAATAGTCACAACAAAAGGTTTAGAAAATTAGTAAACTTTTTTTGAGAAAGCCAGCTAACTGGAAAAGTCTTTGGCTAGCCAACTGTTATTGCTATCAGTCATGAATACCACCCAAACAGTAAGTTTAAAAAGGGCACATTTTGAATCAGAAGTACAGAGATTGCAGTGGTAGCTTGGGGAACTGCTCAAGACTTTTGTTCAAAAGTGTCTGTAGATCTTTTTCACAAATCATTCGTTCTTAAAATACTGGACAAAATAAGTTACGTACATAGGAAGGAAAAATGGAAATGTGGACTTTTGCACAGGCTCCTTGAGCTTCTTGTGAAATGCAGCTTCCTGGAGGGCTCCTGAGTACTAATTGATGACCACAGCCAAAGAAGGTAGAAAAGGTTTAATTATGACTGTTAATGGAGTTAATAGCAAAGGGTGAGACTGGAGTTCATGCTTAATTTGCCTGTCCCTGGTAGTGCTTGTTTATTTCAAGAATGCAAGTTATATAGCAGGGGACTATCCTGTTGGTGCTTTAAATAGCTTGAACATTTCTGTAATTGCCATGTCCTGAATTTTGTGAGTCATTCCATTATTACTTCTTGGAGCCAAAGTAACCAAGATGAAAATGTGCATCCTTCAGCTAGAAAATGAGTGGAGACCTAATATGTTTTCCTCCTTAAGTCAGTAACTTTTGTCAGATATTTCAAAACACATTAGTGATTACTGTGCTTCCTTTAATTTAAAAAGCTTCTTTTTCTTTCTTGCCTGCCCTCAAGCAGGTTAATTAACATTTTGCTCTTGCGAAATATCTTATGAGAACATCTACTTATTTTGCAGCTTTTGGGTAATATTCTTCCCATAGGCATTTTTGACTCTTCCTCTATAATTCGCTTTACCTTCTGTAATGTATTTGTAGGTGATTAAAGTTTGGACCCATCCTAAGAAACCTGTCTTTATGATTATTTTCTTTAAGTTATTGTTAACAGGATTGAACTAGATGGTCTTTTGAGGTCCCTTCCAATCCCTAACATTCTGTGATTCTTGCATAGGTCAAGCAGACAGTACAGTCATGTGTAACCATGAAAAATACTAAAGGGTGAAACCATTCAGGTTTTCCAAAGAGCTCCTATGATAATAATGTAACTTAAAAACTTGAGACCCAGAATCTCCTAATTAAGACTTTGTAAAACACACTAAATGCAAACACATCTGCCAGTGCCTGGGGGAGTGTAAGGAATCAAGCATGTTCTGCAGTTGCCCTGTTGTGTTCTTTCCATGTGTACCTGCCCTTGATGTTGCTGGAGAAAGGATACTGGCTCAGGTGATCTTACAGACTGTCCTTTTCCTTTCAGCTTTCTTACATGAGGTGTAAACTATGCATGTAAAAGTAAATCAGTAATTTTGGAAGCTTCTGAAATTAATTGTAAGCCTCTTTTCTTTAAATCTGTGTATACTACTGGTCTTTTAAAGTCACTGAATTGACATTGAGTTTAAATCTTATTGTTCTTGTTATAAAGTGATACTTGTACATTTGTTCAGTAATTCGGTACAGTTTATTTGGATCACGGGAAAGGAGAGCTGCTCTTATAGATGGTTCTGTTAGGAATAGTTACAGAATATAAATATTTGAGGGATTACTCAATAGCAGGCAATGAATGTTTTGTCCTTGTGAAATGCCAGTCTCTAATTAGCAGCAGGAGACAGGGCCTTAACTACAGGGTGGATTTTCAGCAGTAGCTGCCAAGAGAGGCTGTGAAATCAGATGGAACTGTTAAACACATCAGTAGGATGATAAGAATTTCAACTGATAAGATAAAGCTACATCCCTTTTGAATACCTTTATAAGAAAAGGTGGCCATGAAGCTGGTGAGGGGCCTGGAGCACAGGTCTTTTATAAGGAGTAGCTGAGGGAACTGGGGCTGTTTATCCTGGAGAAAAGGAGGCTGAGGGGGGACCTTATTGCTGTCTACAACTACCTCAAAGTAGGTTGTATCATGGAAGGTGGTGGTCTCTTCTCCCAAGTAGCAAGTGATAGGACAAGAGGAAATGGCCTCGAGTTGAGCCAGGGGAGGTTTAGATTGGATATTAGGAAAAAATGCTTCACGGAAAGGGTTGTCAGGCATTGGAACAGGCTGCCCACGGAAGTGGTGGAGTCACCATCCCTGAAGATGTTTAAAAGGCGTTTAGATGAGGTTCTTAAGGACATGGTTTAGTGCTAGAGTTAGGTTATGTTTGGACTCAATGATCCTGAGGGTCTCTTCCAACTGAAATGTTTCTATGATTCTATAAAATAGCGCTGAAATAAATGTTAGAAACATGTCAGCTTGCCCATGTAATGACCTGTAGTCAGATCTGAAAGACTCAATGCATACTTTAGAATTACCTTTTCAACTGGTAGAAGTTAAAAGCTGTCTTGGCAGGCTTTTTTAGCTGAACAGTAGGAGATGAAAAGATGACTCTGGAGATCACCAAGATCAAGAGGAAACTCAGTCCCCAGCTTTCTAACCTAATGTTTTCTTTTACTGAAGAGTCCAGTGGTATTCTGCTCATAAAAAGTCGTGCTACAAAAGGTAGGGGTGGTGTGACCTCCTTTGCTAAAGTCGTTGGTCATGTTTCAGCAATGCTTTACCAGACTGGCCTTGGCTTGGAAAAGGTAATAGAAAAGACAGAGAGGAGTTCAAAGTTCCCTGCATTATAGTCCACTCTTTCCTCAGTTTTGGCTCCACCAATATCATCTTCTAGCAGGCCTGCTAAATGTCTAGCAGCCATCAGGCATGCCCTTTGGCAGAGCGCACTGGTAGTATCACAGTTTCCTTCCTCTAAAGCATCAGACCTTTTTCAAGATATTTGCTCTGTTCCCACAGTTCTCTGTTGGTTTCTGTTTTCCAGACATAGCTCTGTCTCTGCAACAGGAGAAGGGTGGGGTTTTTTTCTCTCCTCTTTTTTTTTTTTTTCCAAGTACAGAATTTAGATCAGATGCATTCTCTATCCAAGCGTTTGGTATTTCATGAGACTGCCTCAGATCCACAGCCCACATGCCTGGACCTGAAATATGTCAGATTTTCCCCAGATGTGTCCCTCTTGTGAGGGCTTTGGCCATGAGCCTGATGTTTTTGGATACATAGTAATCCCAGGCAAATGGCAGCTACATGAGCACAAATCAAGTGCAGAATATGTGAGCTGTTTCCCTGACATCCATAGATATGGCAAACCTGACATGTGGTAAATCCAGTGCTGTTTGGGCAGGTTTCCTTTGCTGAGATCGCTGTAGTGTCACTTGCAAACATCTCTGGGATGTCCTGGTATGCAGGGAGCCCTGTGTGAGTCTACGAATCTCCTGCCTGAACTCTAGAGGCTGGTAGTGGGGCCCCTGTGAGCACAATTGGAGAACAATAGCAGAGGCCTTGAGAAGAAATTTGGGAATGTTTGCATTGGCATTCGGGAATATTTAGTGTCTTCATAAGGTGTTTGGTTGGTTTATTATTGACATCAGTGTGGATGTGTATGTAGTACAAGAAATATTTTACAGTGAGGGTGGTTAAAATACTGGCCCAGGTTGCCTAGATAGGTGGTAGATGCCCCATCGCTGGAGACATTCAAGGCCAGGTTGGATGGGGCTCTGAGCAACCTGATCTAGTTGAAGATGCTGCTCATTGCAAGAGGGCTGGACTAGATGACCTTTGAATGTCCCTTCCAACACTAACTATTCTATGATTCTTTGAATGTGGGCACAGGAGGATACCAGGATGAAAACATAAATCATGTATGGGCAATTACTGGTCTCTAAAGGAGTGCACTTGAGGGCTAGGCAGAACCCCTTTTGGGGCATGATTAGATGTGATGTTCTTTGATGACCAAAGAGGTCATTGATGGCTTTGATCAAGCCATAGCTAAACCAAAGAGGGTTTGATGCACTAGATTTGACTGTGGTAAGTTATGAATGTATTTTGGAAGAACTAGCTATTGAAAAGTGAATTTACTGAAGTTAAAAGTTGAGGTAAAAAAGGTTTTATTTTAGAAGGGCAAGAATCACAAAATTAGTTTAATAAGGTCACCTATACTTACAAATGATAAAATTATTTTTATAAGGTCAGTTATACTTAAGAATCACAAAATTAGTTAATAAGGTCAGCTATACTTAGGAGACTTAAATTGACTTAATATGGAAGAAAGGGGGGAAAGTTCTACGTATTTAAATTGGAGGTGTAAAAATTATCTAGAAGTCACATCCCAAACAGGCAAAAATTACACGGAGAGTCTATAGGCCCAGTTAGAGCAATAATCATCTCAGAATAAGTTACTGATTCTGGGAAGAGAGCCTACAAGTAGAAAGAAAGTTATATCATATAGAACATTGTATCTTAGATATGCAATGATGATGCAAAATAAATTCAGAAAAGTAGCACAAACATCTTGAGATGTGTTATATCAAAACAGAGGACAAGGAGTATCAGAAATGTTGCATTATGTAAATGGAATAGAGATTAGATAGTCTTAAATTATATCCCCAGAATGGATTATTTCATTTACAGCAGTATTGAACACAAGGTGGATAATGGGAATGAGGATAGGGAAAATACCACGTTTAAAGCCAAGAATTAAAGAATTTAATATGCTTCTCTCAGGGGAAATGACTAATCTTTATCCCAGAATTCTGAAAACACATCTAAAATTACATATCCGTAAGCAAGTATTTTAAATAGATCTGTCAAGTTGGGTGTGGAACCGTATGACTAGAGAATAGGAAATAAAATATTTTTTTTATTTGAGAACAGAGGACAAAGTAATCTTACAGAACTGTTACCTTGACCTTAATAACATTCAGCACTTTAGAAGAAATTCTGAAGGAATTCTGAAGAATCTCAGTACAGACAAGAGAAAGAAACCTGCAACATAATTAAATTAGTTCTTTACCATAAGTAGTTCACACCAGACTAAACTGATAGTTCTTTGATGAAATGAAATAACTTTTCTTTGCCTAGACATCAGTTATGGAATATGATCTAGATGAATTTTAATTGAACACTTGACACAATGCCACGATGGATGGAAACTATCAGTTCAACTGGAAAAGATAGATATTACTAGGAAAAAAAAAGAGTTGAAGTAGGTATGCAAGCAGTTTATAGGCATATGAGTAAGTAGTAATGTCCAAGGTTAAGTGCTGAGCTGGAAGTTCCTCATAGACCAATTCTTTTGTCATGACTTTGAATAAAAATATAAGAATGTGAAAATGTTAGTGAGGAAGCATCATCAATAACTATGTGCGTTTGGATATCATGTAGAGGAAGAAATGATGAATTTGAAGAGAGAAATTAAAGACATGGCATGAAACGAGCTACTACAGACTGCAAGCTCAGGCACTTTGATACCAATGACAAGAATTGTCCACTACATGCTAGAAGACCATTGTTGAAAACAACAGAAGAAGGAGAACGGTCTGGACTAATATTAACCTCTGACCTACCATGGGTGGTTGGTGATGTTGCATTTAGAAAGCCAAGCCTGATCCTGAAGGGTGTCTCTGGTCACAGTAAGGAGTCATTAATGCCATTGTACAAGCGGTGATGAGATCTCACCTCCAATGGTATGTGTAACTCTTGTTGCTTTTAAGGAAGGGTTGGGCAATGTAACTGTACCTTGAAAATAGGAAACAATGACCTGGGTTAAATAAATCAAAACCCTTCAGTTACTTAGATAAACACCAACAGCATTTTGTAAAATATTTCTTCTTACCAATAGATCCGGGAGTTGGTGTTTAATACATGGTTAGTTCTGGGGAGAATTAGTAGGCAGTATTTCACTTAGGAATGTTGCTGTTTCTAAACTGTGCCTTCCTAAGCATGTTGCTTACCCTGTAAGCTAACCAACAAGAATTAAGTTGACTCTTAGGCAGATGAATGGTACAGGTCCTGCATCTCGTTTAAATGCACAGAGTAGGGCAGAAGATAGGGAGACCTGCTTTACAGAAGGATTTCCAGCTTGGTAAACCACCAAAAAAATAATAGAAGTTGAGGTTAAACTCAGCTAACTTGCTAATCTTACTGCTTCTTAAGTCTTAAAATAAGTTCTTCTCCCTTCTAAAAACATTTGGGCTGTACTTAGGAATGTGTCTTTGACTCAACAGACAGATTCCTGACTTATGCACCAGAGGTTCTTTGAATTGTTTGGGCTAAGTATTTGCTCAGAGTTCCAGAATGGGTTTGTGGTCTTATTTAACCTGCCGTCTGCAGTGTGCAGCTTTCCCTTGCTTCAGCAAAACTGCATGGTTGTCAAGTTACTAAGCAAAATACACAGATTTCTGTAAGATGTTATCTAGATCAAGAATTTAACGACACAATGTAGAACAGGACATGTAGTAGGTTAATGAAGATTTACAAAATTAAAGGAATACAGATTAAAAGGAAGTGCAAGAATGCTGGAAGGTGTGTGAATCATCGTGCTTAAGGATCTAAAACAGTGTCACAAGGTTTGGAAAAAAAACAGGTGCTATTCTATCATTATTGGGACCATCCGTTCAGATGCCTGGTACTGGTCACTGTCAGGAACAGGAGTCTGGACCAGGTGTGACTCTTCATGTCATGTCTTCCTCTGTTAGAATGACAACTCCGGGTAAAAAAATCTTAAGGATTCTCTTATTTCTTTCCGTAGCCTGTTATGCCTCATAATCTTCATCTCCTGGTAGTGTCTAAGACCTGTTTGTGGCTAGCACTCTAGTCTTTTTTCATGCTTCTTTTGCAAGCATACATGACTCAGAAAACTTCTTTCAACCTTGTGAAAGACATGGGTGTCGGCATGAAAAGGGTGCAGAAATGTTTTTGGTCTTTCAACTTCAGCCTAAATCCTCCATATGAGCCCCTTTCTCCCCTCACCATGAACTTTCTCTGAATGCCTGTGATTTTGTTTTTTTTTTTTTTTTTAAAGCACAGAATCAGATAAGAAATGTAAAAAAAGAAAACTCAGGGGCTGATTGGTGTTTGGCAAAAACCTTTTTTATTTTGGGCTTTGGCCATCCCTATTGTCTGGTACTGTCACCTAAAAAAGAATGAAGGAAAAAATATTTGAAGGTCTTGCAAACTTATTACCGTATTCATTTTGAAAGTCAGGGAAGAGGAAAGGATTACAAGATTACTACTCTGTAAAATTACAGTTTGCAATGAGACTAATATTTTGAGATGTCCTTTGAGAGTCTCCATTCACACTTCTGCTCAAGTACTATTCTTTAATGTCATAATTTACAGACACTTCTAAAAAGATTCACTTCACTTTTCAGTTACATTTACCAGAACTTGTTTGGCCTAGAGATGGGAACCAAGTGCTTTTTTCAGGAGGTATCTGCTTTTAGAAGGGCACCTGAAGCAGGCAGTCTAGGTTTCATTGATTGTCTTGTACCATTATCATCCATGGTGTTGCCTTCAGTGCTGTGCTAAGGTACCTTGCAGATGCTTGGTGTTTTATTTGGGTTCCTCTATGCAGAAAACAGCCTCAGAAATAATTTCTAACAGCATCTCATGATCCATTAAATGTCAGTCTTTGGATTGTTCCTCTTTCTCAGCATTTATTCCTTGCTTTAAGATCTGGTTGCAGTTTCAGTTCACAACAGAGCAAGCTTCCCAGGTAAGGAGAGACAACAACAGAACATATCTTTGCGTTCGTCCTGCTCTTGGAAAGAGAGGTGTTAGAGATGGCTTCTGGGGCCATGGTTGCTCTGCAGCATGATTTCTTCTTTTCTCCCTGTGCACAGCTTACTGTGAATGAGTCTGAACCATCCCAAGGCAGTACTGATATTTCAAGTGTGTGGGGAGACTAAATGATACAAGTTGTTTGTTTGTTTGTTTGTTTGTTTCATACCTTGGCATCTATTAAGTTTCTCATATGCTTCAATCCTGTTGCACAGTCCTGCTGTGCTTCTTGACCTTTTGAAGTTCATGGACTTAAACCTTAGAAATGGGAGGAGAAAGGGATCTTGGAGAAGAGAGTCCTTCACCTACTTGACCACCCTCTCATTGAAGCCCATTGTCATCATGCCCACAAAGTGCAACAGTACTGTGGTACCTGGTGGAAATATGGTTCTTCTCTTGGCATTGTCACCATAGCAGATGCAAATGATGCTTGTGACTATGGCAGAGCTCTGTATAGTGTCTGTGGTGAGGGTAAGCACAGCAAGGAGATAATCTGTCAGACCCATGGACACTTGCTGTTTTGCAGCAGTCTGGGGACCCATTGCAGGAAAGAACTATGAGGATGATATTTGCAATTTATTCAGTCTGTGACCTTGAGCATGGCCCTAGGAATGGAGTTAGAAGATGTTGTATGAGCAGCAATAAGTGAGCAGTAATGGTAATTTACCAAGTATCTTTTACCTTAATATCTTGGAGGCAGGATCACAAATATTTTGTAGCAGGACTGAACTGCTAGACCAGTGGCTTTCCATTGCTTTTAGGCTGCTGAAGAAGTTTCCCAGCAGAGGTGACAATCTCTTCATGGTCGGTTTACTCCTACTAAGGCTTTGTTTTTATCACCATCTTTCACAGAACTTGAGCAGTTGTGGTGCAGGAAACACCCAGAAAGCTGCAATGTATGAGGCTGAAAATCACAGGGCATAGTGGAACACACACATTTTCAGACACAGCTAGTACCATTTGTTTGCTCAAGTCCTTTGGGAATGAGGGGCTTGGACAGATGACACAAAATCCACCATTTGGAGAGAAGGAGAAATTTATTGGTACTTTTATAAAAGGAAACAGTATCTGTAATACATAGTTATAAATATTTATAAATATTCTGTGGGACTTAAGACCCATTCAAATAAATAAATAAATATTGCAATATAAATAAGAAATGCTTTCTTACTAGCTGGTGATGGCCAGCATCTCCTTTGAAGAATTAATTCTTCTGATATTTCAATACAGTTTTCTATAGTTACAAATACAATTTTTAATGCAAAATCCATTGTGCATTCACTCTTAGCTTAGAGACTAAATGCTCTGGCTATTGGTGGAGAGAGTAACCCTTCTTACTTTGTTGTAGTGTATGTATATAGAGAAAATATAGAGATTTAACCCCAACAACATTTCCCATTATTCAAATTGTTTTGGGTCCATTGACTCAGAGTCTTAGAGAGCTCTGTGTAGCTTACAACAATTTCTGATAAACGAAAAATTTACTTATGTAATTGAAGCCTGGAGTTCTCAGGGAGCAAAAGCCAAGAAGGATGGTAGAGGAATCAAGTAAAATTATTAAACTAGAACATACAAATAAAATCACAGCTCTCCACTGTGTAGACAGCAAGGTAAGAAATCTTGTTGTATTTTGAGTAAGCAAGAAAATCCACAACAATCTGCACACCCTACAATTCTCCTAAATCCAATAGAATCACTCCTTTCCTTTTGAAACTAATCAAAAGCATGATGAGTTTAGAGGATGACAAACAATCTTGTAATTTATTACATGACAGAAACATCTGGTTTGCCCTGTGCTCCTAAGAACTAATACAAATTGGGAATCACTCCACATAGGAAAATTATTGTAACAGCAGAATCAGGCCCTATGACTTTTCTAACATAGCAACTTGGATGTTGTAGATAAAGAGATACTGTGTATACATGCTTATACATCTATATATATATATATATATATATATATAAATATTTTAAATGCTGTCAGTAGGACAGTCTCTGCACTAAATCCAGAACAACCTCAATGAAAGCAAAGAACACAGAGGGCCTCATTTTGATTTTGTTACACTGTTATAACTCCAGTGGCTTCAGTGAATTATTTCACAAGGCAGACAGAACAGGACCAGAATCTAACTTGATGTCTTTTACATTATTGCTATGGGGACACTTGGGACAAATGTCCCATTTTCAGATTGCTGTCAGGCTGTTAAACATACTAAATAAACAAAACAGAAGAATCTGCATCTTGACATGCAGAAAATGCACACACACCAAAATAAAAAGCTGTTCTCAATTTTCTACCACACTGGATTTTTCTGCAGCTCATTGGTATCTTGCTATAGATTTCTATGGAGTACATCAACAATAACTTTTTCAAAACGACACAGATTTAATATTACAAGAATATCGAATCAAAATTAAAAGAAATAAGGGAGAAAAATAGCTAGCATGTACACGTTTTTCAGAATCCTTGTGGAAATGAATATACCTCCATTAAAACCAATCAAGCTCTACTGAATTCTACCAGCTAACAATTTGACACCTGAACTACCATCAAAAACTCTGCTCTGCAGATATTGCATCTTAACTAAAGATTTGTAAACTTCAGATGTATATATGGAGGTTAGATTCTGATAAGTAAACTTACCCATAACATACACCAATCGAGGGAAAAAGTTTCGTCAATATTAGATATTTCCTGATTAATAGTAATTTCACTCTTACAGGTATAAAGTATCTGATACCTGCTCAGAACTAAATAGAAACACAGATACTAAACTTAGATTCTCATTTTCGAAATACAGTCCTCATTTTCACTCATTATATGAGAGTCTCCATGAGCTATTAAGAGTTTCACACCTGTAGGTCATAATTTTGGAGATTTTTTTCCCCTTGTATAGTTCAGCAGTGTGCAAAACAAACCATCCTGTTTAACACAGTATTGATTATTAGTAATCCCGGTACTTCTACCTGGGTTGGAAATATGCAAAACTAATGAATGTCTCTGTATTATATTTCCATATTGTGATGCCAAAATTTAGTGAATACAGAAATGTGATAGATAAGGACTTGAGAGAATCATATAATAGAATAATCTGAGAGAACAGTGAAACTCTTCTCTTTTTTCCCAGACCTCAGCTTGGATTCAATAAGCATCAGAAATTACTCTTTCTGCCCCAGAGCATTTTATCTTGTCCTGTTCTCCTGCCAGTTACTCCTGTTTTCCTTGTGTGCTGCTCCTGTGACGGCAATGCCATCACTTTTTCACTCCTATGGGTGTGAAAAGAAACTGAAGCTCCAACTTAACAGCTAAAAACATATATAATAATAGTAGGTTTTATATAATAATATAGCACACCATCAGTCTGTTTGTCTGCTGTACTTGCACAGCCAGGGATGGTGCCAGTGAGAGGATTCCCTGCCTCTGTTGGAATATCAGATGCTCCAGGTCTCTTGCCAGTTACATCAGGAATGTAACATCATTTTTGCATTTCATTTAAATGAATTCTTTTCTTCGCTGCTATATACCTAAGGTGATTCAGACCCTAAAATGTTTGTATTATTATTTTCAAAAATGTATTTCTTTCCAGTAAATCAGAGCCCAAATTAGAAAATGTCCAAATTGTTTTTCCAATAAACTTTCATCTATATATAGGGACAACATTGGAAATTAAGGATTTTTTGCCGATGTCTTCAGGTTTCTAATAGCCACTTTGACACTCAGACAGTTCTGTTTGCTTATTTGTCCATGTCTTTGAATTGCAAATAGTAGCGCTCCAGTTATCTTGTAATGTAAAAGCGGGGACTTGCGTACCTCCTGGCATCCATCATAGCGTGTGGGTCATCTGGGTTGACCACGTCATTCTGGTTGATTCTCATGGGTTCTCTGGGCATGTGGGAAAAGTCTGCTTGCTGCTGCAACAGAGATCCAAACACGGAGATCTTTCTCTGAGGGACCAGGATCTGGTGAGGATCCATTGGATCGATATCTGCACTTCTAGTATTTCTGTGGGGCTCAGGTGTGTTGAATCGAAACAAAGGGATTTCATTTTTCCTGGACAAAAACTGGGAGTATGGTGGTGGATTCATACCAGGGAAGAAAGCTTGTTTAACCCTGCCTAAGCTAACCAGGAAGTTGTGTTTGGGAGACTGGTAAACATCATATCCATTTTCCAGTGTCCTGTGGTTAAACATGCAGTCCTCTTGACTGAAGTAATGCTTAGGGAAAAAAAATATGACACCTGTGAGCAGAGGGATTTGGTGAGGGGCAAGTGCTGAAAGCAAAGAGGGATGAGATCTGGCAGCAAGCCTTTTTCTGATCTGCCAGCTCTGTCACTCAGCTCAGTCAAATGCAGAATCATACAACCGTTTCAGTTGGAAGAGACTCTCAGGATCATCAAGTCCAACCATTAACTAACACTAAGCCATGTCCCTAAGAACCTCATCTAAATGCCTTTTAAACACCTCCAGGGATGGTGACTCCACCACTTCCCTGGGCAGCCTGTTCCAATGCCTGACAACCCTTTCCGTGAAGCATTTTTTCCTAATATCCAATCTAAACCTCCCCTGGCTCAACTTGAGGCCGTTTCCTCTTGTTCTACCACTTGTTATTTGGGAGAAGAGACCAACACCCTCCATACTACAACCTCCTTTCAGGTAGCTGTAGACAGTGATAAGGTCTCCCCTCAGCCTCCTTTTCTCCAGGCTAAACAGCCCCAGTTACCCCAGCTGTTCCTCATCAGACTTGTGCTCCAGACCCCTCACCAGCTTCGTTGCCCTTCTCTGAAATTTCTTTAGTACCTCAATGTCCTTCTTATGACGAGGGTCCCAAAATTGAACACAGGATTCAAGGTCCGGTCTCATCAGTGCTGAGTACAGTGGCACAATCGCCACTCCTGCTGGCCACACTATTCCTAATACAAGCCAGGATGCTGTTGGATCTGTGATTCATGCCCATGTTTTCAGCAAAGGTATTATCATAATAACACTGTTTTCTTTCAGAAGGCTGCATTGTCTAAGCTACTCCCAACCCATGGCTCTACGCTATAACAGGAATTCACATTGGTCCACCACTGGATCTCATTCTGCCTGCATTTACCCAAGCAGGAACTCGGATGATATTTTTCAGCTCTACAACTCAATACAATCAAAGAAGAGAGAAAAGTTTAACCTAAGTGACAGGTCCTTAGCTCCCTTACATCTACATCCTCCTGCTATAGCAATGCAGATTTGTCCTAGCTAAGGAAACAGGCACCACAGAAGCAGACTGCACCTGCCTTACAGTCTTGAGTCTTAGTAAAGCTTACTCACCGAGCCAAAAATGTTTCCCTTTGTGTCCATGCACAGATAGCGTCCACTCTTCACACCTGTGATTATCACTGAGCCAGCACCCTCGGACTTGATCATTAGAGCACCTGTTTAGAAAAAACAAAGATGTCAAATCCAGGACCCAGTTCAACTCTGCACCACTGCCTTACATATCCACACATGATCCACCTGGAAGTGTCCTCTGGGGGTCTGAACCAACCTCCTGTGTGAACTGGAGCTATTTCCCACCCTAGATCAGGTTACCCCTGGCTTTGTCTGTCTGAGCCTTGGAAAGCTCCAAGGATGAAGATGCCACCACCTCTCTGGGTGCCCCATTCCGGTGCTGCAGTAACCTTCCAAAGACAATTATTTTTGCTCTGGAGTCACAAACCACAGTCTGAGGCTATTATCCTTTAGTTCTGTCATCAGCCACTCCCAAAGGGCATTTGTCTTCCTTGCCTTTGTGACTGTCCTGTGGTATTAGATTGTCTTTACCCCCCTTTTTGCTATACTAAACAAGCCTAGCTCCCTCAGCCTTTCCCAATAGAGTGTGCTCAAGGCCCCTGACCATCCTGAAAACCCTCTGCCAGACCAACTTGTTTCTCCACATCCATCTTGAACTGGGGTTGCTCTGGTGCTCCAAGAGCAGTTTCACAGGTGCCGAGTAAAGTGGGAGTAGTAACTTCCCTTGACCTGCTGACTGCAGTAAGTGATTTGCCCTCCTCTCCAATTGAGTGTGCTGTCGACTTATATTTGACTTGGTGCCCACTGTAACCCTCATGTCCTACCCAGGAGGGCTGTACACAAGCAGCTTCCTCCCAGCCTGTGTGGCTGCATGTGGTTATTGCACCCCTGGGGCAGAACTTGGCACTTCTCATTTATCTGGCATCTCACTGGGCAGAGATTCAGTCACCCTCCTTTTTATGACCCCTTTTGTTTTCTGATATCCACCTTTCCTGCTTCACCATTCCAAATATTGGTGTATTTGCTTCATGGCAAACATGGGCAAAACATGGTATTTCACTGGCTGTTCTCTAAAACATCACATTGATTCTTGACCAATATACATCAAATGAGTTTTATAAAACCTTTAAATATGCTGGAAGAGTAATAATAAGACAGTGCAAGCATCCATGCAAGTATTTCATTGGTAATTTCTAAAAAGGAAAATAAAATAGAAGAATCCTTGATCCTTTAGTCTCCTTGATTAAATTATAACTTTTAAATACATCCTTTACTCCTTATATACTTATGTAAAAAGATCATTACACAGGCTTACATTTTTGATTGAGTGGATGAGGAAGATGCTATGCAGCAATAATAATAAATATGACTTTATGATGACTAGCTACTTGTGATTCGAGTGCTGTTAGAAGTACTTTTGAAATGCTATGAAAGAACCCTAAGTATTAAAAAACCCAATTATTTTTAGTAACTATAGTGTTTTGGCCAGGTATTCAGAGAAGGAAGAAGAATACCCTAGTTTTACATGTAAATAAACTATGATGAAACAATCTGAGAACTTTTTAGTTACAGTAGGAAATGGTTACTCCAGACACTGACCACTTCTGTTCTGACAGGAGTTGGACTCGATGATCTTTGTGGGTCCCTTCTAACTCAGGACATTCTATGATTTATTCCATGATTCTATGATTCTATGACAGTCTAGCCTTTCATAATTTCCCACTGTTTAATTGACTTTTGCATATTCAGTTACCCATGGTCTATGCACATATAAAGACGCAAATTTGAAGCT
The DNA here is from genome assembly GCF_963082525.1 of Nesoenas mayeri. Classification (NCBI taxonomy): domain Eukaryota; kingdom Metazoa; phylum Chordata; class Aves; order Columbiformes; family Columbidae; genus Nesoenas; species Nesoenas mayeri. Next base: position 68,092,587 of record NC_137541.1, on the reverse strand, counting down.
TGTCTCACAAACCAATTTCCAAGGCAGAGATATATTGATGTATTTGGAAGGAAATAACCTAGTCCGAGTAGTTATCAGCTCTCTACCCCAAAATAAAAAATTTACAGATGCTATCAGTTTTCTACCATTGCTGTGTTGTGTTTCCTCAGTGCGGTTCCTTTGGTGATACTGTCACTGCAGAGGGAAGTAGCGATTTAGGGGATTTCATCCCAAACTCTAACAGGAACTTCCACAAGAAGCTGTGGGTAAAATCATGAGGTGAAGGATAATTCAGGTAGTTTTTGCTTGCAGAGTATCACAGGAACTGTATTTCTTTTAGGTGAGGAATGAAATTCCCCATCCACTAGATTTTTTTGAAGTGATTTTGTTTATTTGTTAAACAAAAAGAGGTTTATAATTATATATGTTTTCCATCTCATATCTATACTCTTCCGTCACCCCACCTAGTGAGAGGAGGGGATTTTTTAGAGGTAGTGAGAAAGTAAAACTCGTTTTCTCCCTCCCCTGCTCCCATAAAGCTACTTACTGTAAATGGTTTGGTGAGGAGCGCCATCAACGTAGCCATCAGTGTTGATTTGGAGATGGAAGCTGTTCCTCTCTGTATCTGTGTAGAGGTGCATGAGGCGATCTCCATTCCCCCAGCTGGGATTCAGCAGCGGAGAGGAGTTGGGAAAGGCGAGGGCAGCCCTCAGGCTGCAGAGAGCCAGCAGCATGCAGCCCAGGCAGCTGTAGGGACTGTTTTGCGGCATGGCTCAGTGTTCCCAGCTCTGGTCAGTATCTGTGACTCGATGCCCCTCTGTGCTTCTCCCTTGCCCCTTGGTCGCCTGTGTCTGGAGCGTGAATCTTCAGATAGGTTTCCCTTCTTTTCTGCAGGGGCTTATAAAGGGCAGCAAAGTGACATCACACAGGAAAAACTTCTCCACATCCTTGATTTTTGTCAAAGCAACATTTTAAGTGTCCTGAAACCTCAAGGGAAGGATCTCTGGCTAAGGTGCGGGGTGGAAAAATGTAAGGTTTCTAAAGACAGCTCACAAAAGCTAATCATATGTTCAAATGTTATCTACAACCCTGTGACATCTGAAAGCTTCCCACGCCCCTACTGTTAGGTCCAGGAAGAGCAATCCACTGCACTTTGCTTTTACTGAAGGGAATGACCCTTCAGACCTGCATTATCTTTTTTTTTTTTCAGATATGTTTGTTCAGGTTCCTACCTCCTCTCTCAGTTTCCAAACCACATTCTGATTTAGGGAAAACATTGAATACTGCTAACATTTTTTGCAAATGTATCAAAAGCTGCTGTTAGGTTGTCCTAGGCCTGATTCCCCCTTCATTACAATCTAAGTTTAGCAGTGAGTCTGTTGGGCTGATGTTTGTCTCGCTTCACTTAAGCAAAGGAAACTTGATATGAACACAACCCACTTCAAATAAACTGTCTCTTTTATTTCTCCTATTTCATTTTTAGTCACCTCAATAATTTAAAGTTGGCCAAACAGCTGAAAATTACTTGTAAAACACTCAGAAACCGCATGTTTGTTCCTGCATTGCACATCTGGCTGGCAGCCTTTTAGAGTCTTATGGGTTAGTGTGGCCAGCAGATCTAAGATTTGAATCAAACCTGAAATATTGGCACATTTTTACTGCTTCAAGGCACAGCAAGCAAGCTTGAGAGAACTACAAAGGGACGTGACCAATCTGATAAGCAATAAATGGACAGCAATGTTAAAAAATATTCCAAGATACAATACTTGCTTTTCAGTTGTTCTGCCAATGTTCTGCGTCTTTACAAACAAATAGTTTGATTTTAAAAATGTGGTTCCATTTACTGTACGAAAAAGCTGTACTAAATGAGACACTGTATGCAGGTAAAACAATTATGATAGGAATAGCAGGTTATAAAACTAGTCTATGTTAAGGTTTCTTTCAAAAATTAATATAAAACTGAAAAGAGTACTAAACAATAAATTAATATATACTCTTTAAAGAAATCTGAGGGTTTTAATTGTAGCAGTCTTAGGTTCAGTTACTGTCTCTAGTTGGACACAGTATGCAAAATTCTTAGTTTCATTAACAAGCCGTGGAGCAGTGCCATCAGCAACAAACACATTATGGATTGATACAACTGTAGCCAACTGCAGAAGTTGATCTGGTATTTTTTTAATTGTTTAAAATTAGCAAAACTCTGCCAAATTCTTCTGTCACACCTGTGTAAATCTAGAGACTTGCATCAGTGTATATACACCTGTGTAAATGACAGCATTTTTAGCCAAAGTGTATAAGGGTCATGTCTTAAACTAAGTAGACTGACAAAGCTGTTTGCACTGAGAGGCAATCTAGGGTACAGATGTTTTACTGGTTATAACATCTGAAAAGCTTTAATTTCATTTAAAAGATAGCTTAGAAGGAAAGGAGGGTTATTTTTTCTTCTCTTTTTAAAGCAATGTGTCTATTTATTGCTGAAATTATTTACCAATATTTTTCACTCTGGATTAAAACAAATGTTTGTGTTTTTTTGATGTGGTTTGTTTGTTTTGATTTTCTTTTTCTCCCTTTTATTAGATTACCATGGAAATGTGCACATGTATGCCTCTGTAGCAATTGCAAAAGTTTCTGTGAGAAGCATTTATAGAATAGTGTGTCCTCTTGGAATTTTTTGTGATTCTTTTGTGAACGCTGTTTTTCTGGTTTGATATTTCATATTCATCATGAAATTTTTCTGTACTTGCCATTATGCATGGATCTGATCTCTCTCTGTTGTCTTAGCTGCAGAGAAGCAGTTCTCAGATGTTTGAAAATTTTTTTCAAACCCCATTTTAGGACATGCCACTTGTGGGCAGTTGTTTCATTTTTTTTTTATATGTCAAGGAAGCAAAGACTTCTTTCACATGATTAAATTGTTTGGCGTTTTCAAAAGTTTTCCATAGGATCAGCAAAACTCCAGATTTTGCTGAGTTCTGTTTAAGCTGCTGGGCTAAAGCGAATTTGTTTAAGTCTCTGCTTGTGAGGATGATAATGCAAATTTTGCCTTTGCATAGACTTTTTGTTGTTGTTGTTGCATTAAACCTATAAATAACCACTGCATGTGTTTTTTGTAAGAGACCATTTCTTTTTTATTTCAGGCTGATCCATTTATTCCTTCTGTTGGTATGCTGCTTACCTTTTCCTACCCATTCAGTTGATGAAGCAACTAGGCATATGAAGCTTGCTTACTTTTCCAGCTGTGTCCATTAGTCTAATAGAGGTGATGACAACCTTTCTTCTTGTGTATCATTATGCTCAGTAACAACAATAGTTCTGCCACTTTTACCATGTATGTCAATATTGCTTTTTTAGATCTCTATGTTTTTCTGAGATGCTTGAAAACTTTGAGACAGCTTCTCTCAGTTCTCAGGAAAGAATTAGCTGCAGAGTCTTACAGTTTTTGTGTGATTTAGAGGAAAAAAAGAATGGCACTGAATTTGAAGACCAAAACCATTTCAGTGAGCTCAGCACTACTGTTCTTCTTTGTCTGCTACCTTAATCCAAATCAATAATACAGCTAGTGATAAGTTTTGTTCACACGTGGAAATAGCTTAGTCCCTCCTCTGAGGACCCTGCATTTTTAAGCACGTAGGAGAGAAAGTGTGTGCTGTGAAAACAGCACTATGAGCACCTGTGGAGCTTGCGACCTGGTGGTGGGAAAAGACAGGGCTGACCTATGCCTTAGGACTGAACACAGGTCTTGCCACAGTCAGGATGGCCACATTTCCACATTTTCCACTTCTCATTGCAGAGATACTACACAGTCGGTGTCAGGTGGCACAAGGCTTTCCTTGGAGCCATACTGCAGGGGCAGTTGGGGGACAACTCCTAGGTACCGTCCATGGTGGATGTGAGGAACTACTGAGACAAAGTAAAGAAACGTGCCATTCAGAGGAAAGTTGAAAGCAAAAGATGGAGAAGACAGGCTTCAGCTTGCAGGCTGAAATTTGTTTGAGAAAACAATTGATGCTCTGACCCTTAGTGGGTCTCATTCCCCTCCATACCTCTGCCATACCTCTGTCCCAGGCCTCCTCTTGCTGCTTCCTTGCTCCAGAGGCAGCGCAAGTCTGGCTAAGCTGGTCAGTTTGGATGCTCACCTGGGCTGGGTGTCTCAGCTATGACCTCGGTAATGCTTGTGCCTCACTGGTATGGGGTGTACGAGGAATGCTAGCCCAGGGCACACAGCAAATGGGACACAAAGCACTGAATATCTGCAAATTAACATCATAAATTTCTGTGCTGAATAAAGCAAATGTTCAGTGGAAAGTTTTGTAATTTATTTAAATATGATCAGCTAACTGGAAATTATATCCAAAACTGTGTACAGAAGATCATGAGAGAAGCATGGGATCGGGGTCATGTATCAGGGACATGGGAGAAACATGGGATCTGACTTCCCCCCCATTTGGCTGCTTTGAGTTTCAACCTTAGGTCACTTTTGATCAAAAATTACCTTTTCAAATCTGTAAAACCATGATCTCAGCAACTGTATGTCACTCCTCGTCCAGCTGCTACCAAAGTAACTACTTTCTTCTATTGCTTATGATTTAGAACCATTTAGAGATTCCACTTAAATTTGAGAAGAAACCTGTTCTCAGTGAGGGTAACAGAGCACTGGAACAGGCTGCCCAGGGAGGCTGTGGAGTCTCCTACACTGGAGACATTCAAAACCTGCCTGGACACCTTCCTGTGTAACCTCATCTAGGTGCTCCTGCTCCGGCAGGGGGATTGGACTAGATGATCTTTCGAGGTCCCTTCCAATCCCTAACATTCTGTGATTCTGTGATTTCAGTCAACTGCAGAGGACTTACAAGAGAAATGCAAGCTTTTTTACCAAAAATTTAAGTTGCTACAAGTGATTTTTTTTCCCAGTTATCTTTTGCAGACTCCTTGATAGTGCACCATCAAAAATTTGCAGGTTAAAAGTTGTTTTTCCTTCCAGGATTCTTCTATGAGTAAAATTCACGTTCCCTCACAGTGCTGGGCTACCTTTCATCATACAGGAGCATCTGTAGCACTGTTGCTTAATAAAGCATATTGACTTATGTTTAAACAGGTGTATCGTTTGTCCATTTTCAGAACTCTGTGCTCTCTGGATATTTGTGATGGCCTCAGGAAGCCTCTTGCTCTCTGCTGTTTCAAAGACCACAAGGGAGTTTGGGTTGACAGATTTAAAACTACCTCTGCTTTTAAACAGTTTTCTTTGCACTGCATTTCTTCAAAGAGGTCAGAGAAATCAGGGGCCCTTCTCCCTCCCTCCTCTTCCTTAAAATCACTGTAATAACTGGCTCTGGGACAATCACATCATCAGCGTTGGAAATACAAGGGTGGAGTGCCTCTCCAGAAGTTATTCTAGGAATAATGACGCCCTAAGTCAACGGTACGTACAGTGGATGCTCTGTTGTGTATGTGTATGCATGAGCCTTTGCCACAGGCTTTACCCGGTGTTGTTAAACACATCCTGAGTGACCTTATTTGGATGTCCCATTCTTGTCACACTGCCCACGACTAAAGAAAACATCCTGGCTATGTTCACCTACGTGAAACAAATGAGGTAAGCACAGCCCACTGGGTCTGGGACCGCAGCATGTACCAGCAGTTTCTGCTATGTGCTTGCCAAATATATTGTTTTGGGTCCTCTATTTTTTTTCCCCTCACCCTTTCTCTATGTAGCAGACACTTTGGAAATCCATGTCCAGTTTCAGAAGTGCTAAGTCACCTGCACAGACAGCTCAGACAGTGATATTGCTGGAGCAGCTTCCTCAATGCATTTCTCTACAGGATGTGTGGTCTTCCAGAGAAGTGCCTGTCTTTTCTTCTTGGCATTTTAATTCCAGTAAGACAGAAGACTGGCATAAGCTCTGGTTCACAACCCCGAAATGGGGGGATTGGCTTTTTACTGGTGGCTCTAAGGAGTATGAGCTTTCAAAATTTAATACAACACAGACAGGCAGAAAGAGAAAGCCCCAGTATTTCACTGTATTCTGAGGCGGAGGTAGATAAGAAATCAGACTTCCCTGCCTGTAAATGTCCCAGCTGGACGTTTGTGATGCTGTTAGTGTTGTTTTGCTCTAACTAACTGAAATGAAGGGCCTCATTCCTCCTCCAGCTGAAATCCTTGGCAGAGCTCCCAGTCAAAGCAGAACCAGTCCCTAAAAGGTCGTGTTTTCTGAACAGACAGTGTTTCTGTCATTTTAAAGCATCTGAATTTTCTTAGGTATTGTGGAATAGAGAATGGTTACAATCTGTGATGAGAGCTGCTGATACCCTCCATTTCCAAAGAGATGCTTCTATTTAATTGAAATGGAGTCTTCTGAGTTGCGACGCCTGTTCCTCTGGGGATGCAAAGCCCCTTCCATATATGGGGACCTGCCTCTCCTGCAGCTCAGGTCAGCAACTGGACACAACCAACCCCATAAATCATCTAATATGCTTGATGGTAGGTAGATGAGACAATGTCCTTGACCTAGGGTGAAACAAATGAGAAAAGTTGGTGAGGATCTGACAGTGGGTCCCAGCATAGAAGTAGGAGGCAAATGGTCGGGATAAGAGGTGTAGCTGTGAGGGGTACCCCAAGAAAGTAAAAGAAGAGGGCATGAAGACAAGACCTCTTTTCTTGTTGGCTGTGGTAACTGCTGCTCTTTGCACATTAGCAAACTCTGAAGTAATCTGCTTGAAAGATGCAGGTGTCTGAACCAAATGCCCTTTCTCAGTGCCTTGTGGTATCAAGCTCTCCTAATGATTTGTGGCTTAAAATATGTATTTACATTTTAAAAGATATATTTTGATCTCTCAGTGTGCAACTTGCAATTTCATATGATGTACCATAAAAGTGAAAGAGTTTCAAGTTAATTCTGCTCCTACACATGTACTTGTATCAGCTTTCAGGTGTTTTTTGTCCTAAAAACCAGACAGCCCAAGTCAATCTGATTTCTCACACGGAGATCCCTCCGGGCTTTCATGGAGCATCCTTGAATTGTTGCTCTTGCTGCTCAGACCCCAGCCTGAAAATCTTTATTTGCTTCAGTCCACCCTTTATAAAGTAAAATCCACAGGCCCAACAGTAAGAATGTGCAGCACTTGTCCATCTCTCGTTTCACTGCATGACCCTTCTGACAACCATGGACGGATCTCCATTGTTCCCTATGTTCCCTAATGCAGTATGACTAAATTAGTTTTATCCTGGCAGACCTGAGATGAGAAGGACATTAAATGTGTGCCAGGTGGCTCTTGCCTGGCAGGTTGACTGTGGGTTGAGACACAGGTCCCAGGTGGCAGAGCCCTGTCCAGTCTCCTGGGGTGAGCAGCAGCTGAACCAGCAGCTGACATGACTCTGGAGCTGATAGCACTGAAAGAACCAATAAGATGTTGCTGCTTTATTTATTATTATTTTTTTTTAAACCAATAAGATAACTATGATCTCTTCCATTTTGTCTGCAGGGGAGGGGAGCAAAAAGATAAAAAACAGCCTCTGAAGGGCTCCTCCTGGATACACTCTAGTTTAAAGGCTGGCACTCAGCTATTTGTGAAGCATTTTGCCCACAGTGGATCTGTTGTCTTCCACTTCTGTTCAGTTCTTCTTAGTACTGGAAACAAAGTCAGTATAAACAGAAACGTGCCCTTGGGGAAGCCTTCTTTTCTTGTGCCATATTTCAGATTTGAAACAGAAGCATTTGTGTACTCAGGGTTAAAGGGAACTTAAATTTCTTGATGCTCTTATCATGTTTGATGTTTGCTTATGGCTGTTTATTGAATCTGAACTCTCATAGTCAAATGTTGCTGAAATAGTGTTGCTATTGAACTGGTCAAGGGATTGGTTTTTTCTCCTGCACATCAACACACATGAAGCAAAGAATTCAGCTTTATAGATACTTCTTTGGATGTGTAAACTCCTTGTCTCTTGTAAAAACCTGCAGGATTTGGTGGCATTTAGTTTGGAGTCAAATGTAAAATGTAGTTTGCAAGCATGGCAAACTACTTGCAGCCTTTGAAGAGCATTTGGTTTCTCAGCTGCATTAGGAGTTTACTGTTGAGAAATGTTTGCCCTTAGGCAAGGGGTTAGGAAGGATGGAGATGACAGGCTTATAAGCATAAAGAAAAGTTTTTAAACTCACTTTTTCTTTCTTTTTTTTTTTTTTTTTTTCAATGATAGTTTTCTTATTTTCTGTTTCCAAGTCTGTTTGGGAGGAAAAATTCAGTACACTTTCCACAACCCTTAGCTTTTCAACTCTACAGCAAATATATTTATCTAGATGAAATTGAAGATAATGTCTAGTCAGTCTAAACTAACCAGTCTACCTCCATAGCTTTGTACGTGAGTTTTGCAAGTTCTGGGTTTTTTTCTGATTACGTTTTAAAAATGGACCACTCTAGCATCAGTTTGGTTTCAGGTGTAAAGAAACAAAGAACAGCCTTGCAAGAGTAAGAAGGTACACAGATATTCTGACAAACAGATTTGAAATGCAACTATGAAGCATTTCTGAGTAGTGTTTGTAAACCAGAGTGGCATGAGATTAATGAATGGCACTGAAAAAAAGGAGGACTTAAAACTAATAAAGCAGGAGCAGAACACAGAACACACCTTTTATCTTGGTCAGAAAAAAAACTACAAAGGAAGAAAAATGTGAGTGAATTGGTTCCCAGCCATCTCCATGGATAGTGCTTTGTTTCAAATGGTCTACTCTAACAGGGCTCTGTAATGCATAATTTCTGTACAAAACCCAGTTGAAACAAAGGAAATTTTTTTTAGAAAGAAGTTAAAAATTATTCCCCTGAGATGCAGCACTCAAGCAGATACACAGAGAGTCTGCATCCCACAGCCTTGGTGATATTAAACACTTGAGTAGGCAAGGTCCTGAGTGAGCTGATCTAGCTTGGGAGTTATGTGCTGCTCTTATCTCAGCTAGGACTAGAAACCTAAAGGGGCTTCTTCCTACCTAAATCTTTCTCTGATTCTATGACGTTGGGCATAGTAATTAATGTATATCACTGCATTTATTGACAGTTTCCAGTAAACTAATAAAGTAATTTTCCATTATTAGATAGAAGATGAGAACAGATAAGAAACTTCGCTCTAACCTAGTTTTAAACTTACTCCAGTCTCTTGAGTTCACAGGTTTCACTCAATTCTGTCTCCTGGAAGAAGAGATAGAAAGGTTTACTTTAAAGAAATGAAGAATGGAAAATGCAAAGCAGGGGAAAAATGCAGTGAAATCATCAACAGACAAAATATGTAGACAATCTCATCATCCGTCAAGGGCCCTTTTGCTGTGGAACATCAATGACATAGTATGTGACTGAGGAGGTTAGAATTGCTTCAGTACAATTGCATGTGTTGCTTTTTAGCTCTTAGACTTATTTTTAGTGGGATCTCCTTGAAACTAAAACTTGATTCAAGAAGCATTTGCTCTACAAGTTTTAAGAGTAATTTTTCAATCTGAAAATCTAAGCAGTGAATGAAGAAGTCCGTGACTGAACCAAGCATTGCCCTTGTCCCCAGTACTTCTCAATGTAAGGAAAGTATAAAGGTCTCCCAAGCTACTGTAAGACTAATAAATTATTCTGGACTCCTTTAGAACAACATGGAGATCAAAGTTCATAAAGGGCAAGGCCAGATGAGTAACAATGACTTCATTTTTTCACCTAAAGTTATGTTAGCTCAGCTTTGTTCAGAAGCTGGGGTATATTGAGATATTTCTCTGATGAGGGCACCTGAAGCATATAGACAAGGACTCATTAGATTTGACGGAAATCTGGTTAAGTCTTTAACTCTGCCCCTGATTCAAGTTTTTCATCACAAATGGTTTTTCAGGTAGATTTGCAGCTACAATATTTCTTTGTGTATTGCAGACACAATAGTTCTTCATGTTGCCTTCCTAGCCTGTCATGCTGCTGGCAAGGAGGAACTTGGAACTTTGTGCCCTGGATGCACAGGTTCATCAGCTGCTGGGTCACTGATCCTGCACCCAGGCCCTACTGATCTTTGGCTATCTTCACAGCTGGCACAAGCTGGTGTCATGCCAGGGCTGTTTGGGAAATGCATCCTCTTTCAAAGAAGACAAGCAGACTGTTTTTATCATCTTTATTGAAGTTTTGGAGTCACATCAATCTGCTTAGTTTTCCAGAAACAAAGATTTGCTGGTTGACATTAATTTAAACTTAGAAATGCAACCTAACAGTTTTTTTAATTGAAAAATATTCTTATATTATCCTTTCCATAACCCTAATGGACCTTCTTACATGCCAGAGGCTGGCTAGCCCACCTGCATAACCTGAACATGAATATACCTCTTCGACAGTGATGTCACTTCAAGACCTCTTTCTGCATGGTTCATTCACCTCTCAATCTCCACTGCTGGGAAAACACTGGAAATGAACTCAAGTTAACACCTTCATGACAGCTGATGACAAGCTCAACATAGTCTTAGATTGTGCAGAACACAAACATACATATGAAACTTCACACAGAAGAAATTTCACGGTCACCCAAGTGGCTTTTAGACCTGCATGTTGATTGTTGTAGTGGTGTAGAAAATAAATCTCATTCAATCTTATCCTTATCTTCTTCTGAAATCTGCAAGTTTCTCTTTAAATTCTACAACATGATGCCTACAGATTTGATCAAGATTTACAGAGTGTAGCACCCATGCCTACCCCATAAATGTCCCCTTCCCTTTCCCACATTTTCTATTCCTCTAGTTGTTGTCTTTGCAAAATGTTGTGTTCTGGTGAGCTGGCATGGAAGGGCTGCATCTTATCTGTCTAGATTCTGAAATCTGACCTGTGCTACAGCTGGTCCATCACTGGCATACCCAGTTCTGCTGACCTGCCTACTCAGGTAGTGTGTCTTGTTTAAAAAGTGTATTCTTTCTTCTGGTGTGCTTGCTCCTGGGTCCTTAGGAACACTGAGGATCCAGATATACAGCCTAAACAAGAAAATCAATTAATGTATCCAACTTCTATTGTATTACACTGCAAGGTGACTGAAAGTAGTCTGAATGTTTTGTTTTGGGAAAACTTTTGTTTTATGTAAAGTTTCCTATTTCCCATCATTGCTGTTATTCTAGGACTGGGATCTAGTGCTTTTGCATAGTGTTAGCTATGAGGTTGTATTAAACTACAGAAGTACTTAACTTATTTTCGTTAAGGGACTGTGGATCAAACACAGAAAGATCATGAGGTTAGAGTCAAATAAGTTGCTTGTGCTACTCACTGTTCGCATCAGCTCAGCCTGACATCTGAACGCCTGGCTGCATCAAAGCTTTGTCAAGAGTCAAGGCAGGGTAAGGATTTGCCATGTGTCCACTACTTTGCAATAACTGCTTGTGTTTTGACCATGTGGTAAACGTAAGTAAGCTTGTCCCTCACTGGATAACTGAGGTAGTAAAAGTCTTATTGAAAAAGATGATGATCTCAGTGAATGACACCTATGCTGCTTATCACAACTACCTTCCTTATGTTTTAGCAGCAGACCTATTGCCTCTTCGATAAACTGGAAGATTTGTGCTAGTGTGGTCAGCTGTGGGTCCAGGTCACAAACAGACTAACCCCAGGAAAAGAAACTGGCTCTGACCACCTGGAATGAGTCAGGATGGATAAGTTCTCATGACAAATATTTAAAAAAAAATAGATGCTCTTCTCCAGACAGTCCTGAAACAAATATAATTGCAAACAACTCTGTTGGTTTATACATTATCGCTAATGATTTATCATTTGACGTAAATTCATTTGGTTGCATTGTCCTTGGAGGAGCTATTCTAGTGCTGTGAGCTCTGGTCCATGAAATCAAAAAACACACAACAAAATTGTGCATTGTAAACAGTTAATTTGGGGGACAGAATTTTGGTCCACACCCTGTAATAAAAAATAAGCAACAATAATAAGCATGCATGCAATCCAGGATTGAATAATATGCTTACATCTCATGATCCAAGGACACAGCTTGTTCAGCTCATCTGGACTTATTGGTCCCTTGGATTTTGGCCAAACACTTTTCAGCAGACCATGGCTTCCAAAACAAACATGCTTTTGGGTTGAGCTGGATGCAGAGCTTGGCTGCAGAGAAAAAAGAAATCTCCGCTTGTGGCTGCATACTTGGTTGTTTGGTTTTAGGATTTTTTTCCAGTGACAGCTATTTCATCAGCCAGGATTGGTCACTGCAGTTAACTGCAATTCCAGTTTGCATTATATATGTTACACCTAGAGATTCCCACACTGTTTGTCTTAGCCTCAGTCTCCCCTTCCGTTACCAAGAGCTGGAAGACATTCTTACTTCCTACTTCACTCTTGTGTTCTGACAGGGAAACAAAATGTCCTCTTGGCTTCTGCTGTGTCATTTGTGATTCCAGGCTTGAGGCACAAGAGCTTGCAGTTGGGTTATTTTTCCAAGGCAAAAAGTCACCTATAGTTGACTACCTTTGACTAATTCTACCCTCCATTGCTTAAACCTATGCAGAGGGTAGCTTCAGCAAATGCCAGAAGTAAAACTAAAAAATAGAGAATGCAAAAGAGATTTGGGGCTGTTTATTTCCTTTTATAAGCATATCTTAAGTTACATGGCCAATACTGACCAGCACTCTGAAGTCTCTGAGATGCTTTTAGGTCACGGTCTGCAAATGTCTGTCAAAGATGCTGAATATCCTCTCCTTCCCTTAGCAACAGTGGGAATGGAATTGATCATTGCTTAGCTCTGTAGGGACTGAATTGTTTCACAACAGTTTAATTTGTTTACAAATCACTTTATGAAATCCAGACAACAATCTCACCCCATTGTCATGCTCTTACACAAAACTGTCTTCAATGAATGTCTGGCAGTTCCCTGGAGAGGCTGGAGGGGGAATCCCTGGTTTATGGACTCTCTGCCTTTGCCACTCCTTACCCTCTGAGACTTCTTAACCATTTCAAAAACAATGGCATATTGGGTTGCATTAGCAAAAGCATGGCTAACAGGTCAAAGGAAGTGTTTATTTCCCTTTTGTGAGGCCACATCTGACACTGTGTCTAGTTTTGAGCTCCACATTGCAAGAGAGATGTTAACAAGCTGAAACAAGTCCAGCAGAAGGCCACTTAGATGTGTGCAGATGGCAGCACATGGTATACAAGGACACTTTTTTGGAGTGGGGTTTGTTCAGACTGGAGAAGATGAGAGGGCAAATGTAGCTGCAATTTTGCTACATGAAAGGCATCATACAGAAGATGGAAATGATATTATTAGGATGTGAAAAATACATTGCTGATGTATTTTTCCACTCTCCACTTATCAGAGGTGTCCCAATTCAGTACAAATGGCTAACTTAGTTTTCTACACTGTTGGTTTTGCAGCATTTCCTGCATACAAGACACAGTGCAGGGGCAGAGTGCGTTGTCCATGGTCACACAGAAAGCCTGTGGCAGAGCTGAGAACTGAGCCTGTGACTCCCAAATGTTAGTCCACCACTCTGTAAACTGTTCCCTCTGTGTCTACAATTATAGAACCCCAGTGTGATATGCCAATTTCTAGAAAAACACTTTGTTCAACTCCAGAGTTATGGTGATAGGTCTCAATCCAGGAGGTACAGGTAAGGCTAGGCAGGGCTACCAGGGCCAGTTAAGGCCAAGCTAAGGGTTTGGTGCTCTGGGGATGCCAGAGCCCTGTATAAGGCTGGTACCTTGCAAGGTCTTGTAGGGCCAAGGTCTTGTGTGGCCAGAGAACCACCTCTCATAGAATCATAAAATAATTTTGGTTGGAAGATAAAGATCAGTGAGTCCAACCATTAACCTAACTCTGCCACTAAACCATGTCCCTAAGATCCTTGTCTATGTGTATTTTAAACACTTTCAGGTATGGTGACTCCATCACTTCCCTGGGCAGCCTGTTCTAATACCTGACAACCCTTTCCATGAGGAACTTTTTCCTAATATCAAATCTAAACCTCCCCTGGCACAACTTGATGCCATTTCCTCTCATCCTATCACTTGCTATCATGAATGCCTTCATTCATGTTTTTGTCAGGCATTGATTTTATTTTGCCTGTCTTCCCTTTTTTTCCCCTTTCCTTTTCTTCCCTCTGCATTCTCTAGTCCCATCTCCCTAGATGTTTGGTGTGGGATTTTGTTTGTTTGGTTGGTTTTTTTTCTGGGATGTTTCTTTCTCTGTTTTTCCAAAAAGAAACTCTGGTTGAGCCTATCCTCCTTCTTTACCACTGACTCTGCCTGTGCTATCACAGTCTAATGTCCTCACGTGGCTCTGTCCCCATGCAGGCTGGTTTAGACAAGGCTGGGCTCTGGGGGCAACCTTCATGAGGGTTGTAGGCCTGGCCTTCTGCAAGGCTGGGTTTAGCTGATGTATAAACTTTAGCAAGCTCTCACCTTTGCTTTGGTTTGTCATTGTGGTTCCTAAAAGACCGGCTTTCCAGAGCTGCTGGGATACTGTGACCATGTTGTGGTCTCCTGCATGCAACACCACATTTCAGTAACGAGAAAAGGACCAGGAGGCAATTAGGCTCTCATGTGATTTCAACATTGAAACCCAATCCTATCTCTCTCGCCTAGGATCAGCACTGGGATCCTGCTCAAAAACTCACAGATACTGAGTTGCGGACTTGGATCAAATATATTGAGCAAGCCTAAACCTGATTCCTGTCTTCTAATAGTAGGATAAACATCATCTGAGAGAGCACAGACTGGGTATTTGGTCCCAGACTGATACTTCCTAGGAAGTTCACTTTTAAAAGAAAGAAAAATGTATTCACACTAACATGTGTTATGTATCTGTTCTTTAAACCAGAGAGGAAATGAAGACCTATTAAATAAAACTTGATGTTTTCTGCCATGAACTTTCTTGATCTAAAAGACATGGATGAAAACTTCTGAAAAGCAAATTATTTTCAGTTATCACTTTTCTGGTGTACCTGTATACATATTGTAAGGAAAGCAAACATGTGAAAGGTTTTGGGTTTTTTGTTGTTGGCTTGTTTTGGTTTTGATGGTGGTGTTTGTTGTTGTTGTTGTTTTACTGAATTAAAAGGTTATTTTTTCCTTTGAGGAAGGATCTGGCTACATTTTTTTAATGAGACTCTGGTATAGTAGCTGCCACCCTTCTATAAAAACTGCTAGCTCAGTATTTGATGCTGAAAAAACAGCAGCATTTATATGATACTTAAGATTTTGCTGGTGAGATAAATATCTCTTCTTAACAATATGCTGTTTCTTAACAACACGCTTGTTTCTAAGTGAGTGAGTGACCTCTCCTATGTTTTTTTCCTTCTGTTTTTGTTTGTTTGGGGTTTTATTTGTTGTTGGCAGTGGGTTTTTTTGTTTGATTTGGTTTGGTTTTGTTGTTGTTTTCCCCCAAAATCATTGTTTCTGCAGGTGGCACACTGCCCCCTGGCAGCCAGAGCACCAGCATCTTCCCCAGGGCTCCTGCAAAGTTTATTTCTGGTAGTCGATGAACTGGAGACTGTATCATTTGTGATCACTTATGGTCCCACAGCACTCCTTGTAATAATGCACTCAGTAAGATAATGGGAAGAAAAAGGAATTTCTTAACATGCTTTAAAATTGCTGCCTTCAGTATAATTTAGAAAAGGCTGCTGCTTTCTGCTTTCCTGCTCAAGGTGCTCCGTGCTGCTAAACAGTATTTCCAGTCAGAGGTGTCACGAGTAGCAGCAGGGGGATCCAATGAGCCTTGTCATTTTATATCCTTTAAGGCTTTCTATGCAGCACTGCCTTTGGTGAGCAGGCTTTATGTTTGCAAAAGCCTTGCCACATCTTCAGGTTGGAAAATTTGGAGTTAAAACAAAGTAGTTTTCACAATGAATTTACCTGCCTAGTGTTATTAAATGTTCATCATCAAGAAGATACCTGAATCCCAAATACTGTTTTCTGTGGCTTCCCACTTAAAATTGCGACTTTCCTGCAAAAGGGTGCAACAGATACTAATACACGGTAGGATCTGAAGCCGGAATCTATTCGCAGCCGTGAGGTGGTGGCCTCCTCTTACCTTTGTGCCCAGGCCCGTGGTACAGAAACGATGCTTAGTTGCTGGTATCTAGCTGCTAAATAACAGAATGGCCACGAGAGGGCAATAATAAAAACAGCAAACAAAGAAGTGCATTAGTCGGCCTCAGGAGGTCAGACTCTTTCTACCTGTCCGTAGCAGGCAAGAGGTGGCATCGAGGTTTTGGAATAGCACTGCTGCTGCTCTTTTCCCAGAAAGTGGTCTGGGGGTGCTCTTCCACATGATTCTTGTACCTGTGTGCTACCCCAAATCTTGTGTACCACAACTGAGGTAGCCCTGCATCCCTGAGCTGTCAGGATGCCTGTTTGTTCTTGGTTTCTTTGGTCTTTTCTTGCCTTAAGGGTCTGAGTCCTTCAGATGACTTGTGCAGCTATTTTTGTTGGTGGGGGTGAGTTCCAGGTGGAAAGCAATTTTCTGCTTGCTGCTCAGGCCAGATGTGGCTTGTGTCAAGGCCTGATAGGGAGATACTTTCAGCTCTTAGACTGCCTTCCAGCAAAGCATGAACTGTGATGGTGACCCCTTGGAGACCTTTGTCTGTGACTGACACTTTTTGAGTTGCTCTCCAGAGCTTAATGAACCATGAGGCTCTCACAGGGGCTGTGGATAGAAGAGCTTCTTCGTTATGAAACCTCCCCTGTCTTTGAAGTTGGTTCTGCACCGAGCCAGAGGTTGAACTGTAGCCCTCCAGCCATCCCTTCTAGTATAAATATCTCTGATTCCATGGCCAAGTTGTACCCAGGGCAATACACATTTAGCCCTCAGCTTTTTCTGAGTAGAAATGCTTACTGCTTATCATATTTACATTTATTTATTTATTTGAATCTTGCTGCCATTGCTAATCAGTTTTTGCTGGCTTCAGGAAGGTGCAGTGCTGCCTGCTCTCACCTGTGCTGCTTACACTGTGACCTCCAGCCAGCTCAGGGCTGGCTTGTCAATCAGGAGCTATGCACAACCCAGGCTCATCAAGTTAATGAATACAGCACCTGCTGCCTCATGTAGATGGTGGGTCATCAGAGAAGCCAGAGCCTGGATAAGTGGACAGATTATGGGTCTCAGCCAATGGCTTCAGGCCAGGAGACACAGAGAGCAGCATGACTTGGGGGAGAGGGGAGAGAAGAGACATGCTGGGATACTCCTGTGCTCTGCTTTGGGTGCAGGAAGGCACTTTTCAGAGAAGTAGTTATATTTTCAGTGACAGGTCAGAGAAAAAGATGTGGAAAAAAGAAGAGAGATGGGATTATTGCAGGGAGCTAGGAGAGGCTCACTTTTAAGCCGTTTGATTGATTTTTCATTTAAATTGCATGTTAAAGCTTTTCCTTCCCTCACAAGCATCTCACAGCTTTACGATTTTGGGAACAGAGCCTGGGATCAGCAGCAGAGAGCTGCTGAGGCACGAAACCAACTCGAAGTGGTGAGGTGAAGCATAAGGTTACTATGTTGCAGCCGTACCTGTAGGAATAGGTACAACATTAAACTTCAAATGACCCAGAAGGAAGCAGAAAATGATGTAAACTGAGCTAAATTCAGCCAAAACTTTTCCTGCTGTTCATAGAAGTGTGGGCCTTAACCAGTATCTCTTGTCCCTCAAATTCCCTGAAGAATTTCCATCCCCTGAGCTGGGAGCACACAGTGGGAAGGTAGAATGTGAACTGTCCGTGCCTCTCAGGGCACCTGGACACTTGCCTTGGTGTGTCTGGCCAGCTTCACCTCTCAAAGGGCAAACTGCAATGCAGGGAGCAGAATCTACCCCATCTGAGGAGGTGTCCTGTCAGCTGGCCATGTGTAGCCTTTTCCTAGCCTCTGCAGATGACTCCTTACCAGGCCATTTATGTTTCTGTTTTGCTGGGCCTAGGTTTGTTTGCATCAGCTGCTGGTTTGTCCTGTTGTTTGCAGTCACTGCGCGTGGGCTATCTTCTTCGTGTCCCCACTTCCACCTACAGTGGCTGGCCTTCAGAGCTGCAAACAAGGCACTTCTATAGCAGATGGAAGCACTGCTTAACCCACCAGTGAAACATCACCCTGTCTCAGGCAAAATGTGGCACACACACAGCAAGGGTATGCGGGAATTTATGACTCCTGGTAAGCAAAGAGAGCTACTACAGGGAAGTGCAGGCCGTTGAAACACAAATGCAGAGACTCATGTTTAGCCAGCGTGGTGTTGCTGATGTTCTTGTGCTCCTGAGAAGGGCAAACAGCAATCAGATCCTTGAAGAACTGTCCACTCTGCAGTGTCATGCTGGTATGGATTAAATAGCATGCTCGGATGAAAAAGCAGGGGGCAGACTCTCAGCTGTTAATTTCTAATACTTCAGTTTGGGTCCCCAGACTGAGAGAGGTCTGCAATCACATGACAGGAGAGCTTGGGGGTGCAGGGGTGGAACACAAGTCTTACCAAATCACTGAAATGTAGCAGGGTTTTCCAAAGTACTCAACTTTGAGGCATAGTGAGGCAAAAACCTTCAGAGATGATTCCAGGAAGCTGCCCTCCCAAGTTAGTCCCAAGAAAGAAGAAAAATCCATTTAAAAACAAACAAACAAACAGGCAAAAAAAAAAAAAGCCTTTCTTATTTAATAAGGCAAGGCTTATGCATGTGCAGTTACACACTGAAAAGTAGTATTATAACAGGAGAGAAGAACAAGAAGCTTCCCAGGTAAAAAGCTTTGGAATTTAGACAGGTGACTATGACAACTTATTTTTAATCAGATTGCAGTTTTATTTTCCTTTACTTCTATGAGAGTCCCAGATTGTCTACAACAAGAATGATTCTCTTATGACTTCCCAGTCAAGAAGCCTGAAGAACACAAAAGTCTACCACAATTTTAAGTGTACCAATACATCTTCTTTTTTTAAACATGAATAAAAACTTCATGTGTTTGTGGGGGGAGGTGTGTTAATACAGTGACTCTGAAGCAAGGAATAAAACAAATGTTAAGAGGGATTTGGAGTCAAAACACTACCAAAATATATAAAAGTTTATTTTATTAATACATTAAACTATTGTGCGCAGCACGTACATATAAAAATAGAAGCAATTTCACAAATTATTGGACAGTTTTGTGTTTCTTGAAAAATTACAGTCTCAATTGTGAGTCCATATTGAGTCAGAATATGAGGTATATTTCAGTGAAAAAAAAAAAAAGTGAGAACTTTGGCACCATTTTACTGTGCAAAATAAAATCTTGGAATTGAAATAGTTTGTGAGGTATACAAACATTACTCCACTTTTCCACTGTGTGTGTCTGCATCTCTGCATGTTGAGGAAAATTAGATTATTTAAGAACATGATTCAGTTCCAGTCAAGATTGTTTTCTAACGGAGGTGGATTAGGTCTTAATTTATTATGGGATTTTCCTATGGAAGAAAAAACCTTGAAAATAAGTATCAGCTCCACAGGAGAATCCCATGTACAAAATATGGGCAAGACAGGCTGCAGTGGGGCATTCACAGCAATGTTTTCAAAGCATGTAGCCCATTTCATGGCCCTGTGTTAATGCACACTGAGATGAGATATGCTTTGAAAGGGATCACTGCAAGAAATATCAATAATAGGTTCCTAATTTGGCTCTGATTTGGGAAACTCCTTTACTTTCATGAGGGTTTTTTATGTGGTCACATATCAGTGGAACTATTCTTTCAAAGAAAGTTTTGCTTTAGAGTTTGCCAAACCATGCCCATATTTCCCCCATAGCCTCTGTATCGTATACATTCTGTTTATAAATTGTTTCAATTTCTTTTTCCTCTGTGCCAGCTCAACAAATTTATCCTGAGGTGTGTAAAATGGGTGGTCTTCCTAAATCCTCTTGCTCCCATGCAGGTAATTATGTCCTGAGGAGGAGGAGTTGGAATTTAGCTAACCAAGCATGAGGAAGAACAGGATCAGGCCATTTCCCAGGCAAATTGTGTAACTTCTTGAACACCGCCAGAGTGCATTCTGCTACCATGAACTACCCCTAGACTACTTGCACATGCACAGCAGTGTGTCAACCCGTGCCTTGACTCCTTTCTTGAATGGAGTCATGCATTCACTTAAGAAGTACCTCTGTCAAAGTACCGTATCCAACTAGTCTAAAACTCCACAACACTTCATTACTGCTCTGTTTATGAATGAGGGGTTTCCTGACACAGTTATCACTCCTGACAATGGCATCTTTCATTGTCACTTCTGACAGTGATGTCATTCACTCTCATATTAGCCAGGATTCCTGGAACTGGGAAACCTTTTTTTTTATTTCAATGTTGACTTCAACATTAATCTGGCTGGCATTGATAAGTAATAAGGAAAAAGCAGTTGTATAAAAAATAACTCAGCAGAGTGACGGGTAGGGCTTCCCAAATGCCCACCAAAACTGCGCCTGCAAGGGTCTGCAGTTCTTAAGGAGAAGCTCAGCCCAGCAGGCTGCATCCAAATAGGCTTCTTGTGACCTGGTCTACAGCTTGTTCTCACTGTTGACCAGTATGTGCAAAATGGAGTCAGTGAGTCTGATTCTCACCTTTTATGACAGCTATCCCATTACTTACCAGTACTGGCAACAATAAATTACTCTAGACTGCACTGGTTTAAGAGGGAACTGACTTCATCCTATCCTAAGGACACTGGTTTAAGCTGTAATCAGAAAGAAA
Source organism: Nesoenas mayeri (assembly GCF_963082525.1). NCBI lineage: Eukaryota > Metazoa > Chordata > Aves > Columbiformes > Columbidae > Nesoenas > Nesoenas mayeri. The sequence continues at coordinate 68,071,951 of NC_137541.1, read as the reverse complement.
CTTACGTGTCAGCATTCAAACTATGATTTCTTCTACATGCATGTACTCTTCCAACCTTCTTAAAACTTAATTTCAAAGACACAAAGATACAGGTTGCCAGTTAATGTATTTCAGCACAGCCGTAGTCCTTCTATCTGTACCTCTAGTGATTCTAGGTCGATGTAACTGTCTGATATCCATCAAACTTTTCTCTGACCCACTCTCTCCACTCAAAAATCCTGCTTTTTCTCTTAAAATGCACATTTTTCCAAAGCAAACTGCTGCACACATTGTGGATGAACAAAGTGTACCAACTTGACTTCTTTCTACATACTGCAAGACCAGAAAATGAAGAGTAGCTCCTTTCCTTTGCCATATCCAAATTGTCCCTTTCACGTACTGTAAACAATATTCCATTCTTTTTTTTTCTCTTCATTTACACTGTGATCATCACTGATATTTGAGCAAAATAAATGCAAGTGTAAATCACACAAAAGGAGCTGGAAAACTGTATCTTGTTCACAAAAATATTGTCTTGACAATTTTTCAGAAAGCATGACTGTAGATACATCCCTGTAGGTGTGCTCTTTGGGCCAAATCTTCTGCAGCTATAAATGATAGACTTACTAGGCTGGTTTGCTCCAACTGAGGATCTGGCCTTGACAGTGTTTTTCATGCAAGTCAGAAGGCTCAAATTCATCATGAATAGATGCCCCCCTGCAAATAGAATGGCATGTCAAGGCTGGACATAGCCACATTTTGGCTGGACATGGGAGATTATCTTGCACTCAGATGTTCACTTCTGCAGCAGCATGGTCCATCTATGCTGAAAATGCTCAAGCTCTGACATTGCCTTGAATCTAGTTTCAAATTTAGGAGCACGACATCAATTCGGGAATCCCAAGGCTTCTGGTAACTGCCATTTATAGTTACTATTGACTTAGGGCCTCTTAAAATACTCTTTCAAAGGCACAGAGAATGTAGCTTCACTGGTGATCTGGAAAAAAGGTTGTCAAAATAGTAAGGCAAGGTTACACGCCATTTGTATGGCTTCTAGGAGAGCTTTGGAGAGTATTTCATACAGCTTGCTCTGTTGTCTTTGAAACTGATGCTTCAAAAGTGACAGAAATTGGAATTATGGCACAAATTCCTCTGCCTCAACTCAAGAAGCCATGCTTGTATAACTTTCTTCTTCTGTCCTTCATACCTCAGCGAAGTATGATAGAGAAGAACCAAATATACTTAAAGCAGTAAATAGAAGAAAATTCAAAACGGAGAATTTTTCTAAAATAACCCTTCACTGGAATATTTCATGAATTTCATTCATCTTATAAAATGCATCCTGCAGACCCATTCTAGTTATTAGAGATTAACAAGGTTCAGCCTAAATGGAATACAGTTCCTTTAAATATTTATGTTCTTTTACATGTGTATGCATATAAAGACACCTGAACATCTAGAGATTGGGATGATTAATTCATTAAAAATATGCAATTACATGGATACACACTCACACACCCCATGTCTACATATATATACACATGTATTTATATTAAAGATGTACACATCTATATTTGAGGTAGGTCTAAACTAAGCTCACAAAACGCCAAGGAGGCGGCATTCAAAATCCTCAACTCCAAATATATTTTACATTTGGGACCCATCTGTGATTTATCCTGTGGCCCTTCCTAAGTGAAATTGATTATAGGTCTTCATTTTACCAACAAGTCCATGTGAGGAGACCCCGGAGAATCCCTTCAGAGACAGAGGGCCTCTGGGCATAGACAGTTTGCTTGTGTAGAAACAGTTGTGGAATCAGCACCCTAATGATCAAAATAGGTTGAGGACTTTACAAGACAGGACACAAGGTGTAGAAGGGGGGGTGCAGGCAGATATTCAGGTGGAGTGAACTGCTTGAAGCTTTGGTGGAGCAAAGTCATCTGATGATTTGGCCCATGGTATGTAAACAGCTCACTAGGAAAGGTTATTGTCTGAGGTAATTAATATTAATTAGTAGATAACCTGTGATTGATTAGATTATTATCCACAGCCATTCTATATCATCCAAATACATTTTTGCCATTGTATTCCAGCTTGCATTTTTCTCTGTTCAGCACCAAAGGAGGCACACAGCCATGTAAATTTTGTACAGAGTAGAAGAGCAGCAGCATCGTATTACATATGCTACGTGATGAATCTAGTACAAATATTTTTATCCACATATACACATACATATATAGATTTCTTTTTTCCTATGACCAGTATAAATACTTTACCTGGGAGATTATTCCCATGTGCAAAATGAAACAGTTTTTCCTGGGATTTAATCTTCTGCTTTGCTCACGTTCATATTCTCGGTAAAAAGTGGGTCACTGTCATAGCAGGAGAAACCTTGTTTCCTCTCTTCACTCTCCCATGTTTGCTGAGTGCTATGTAAGCACCACGGTAAGCATTTGATTCATATGCATTGTAGTTATTGGGCAACAAGGTTTCTTTGAATTTGCACTCATCTTGAAAAACAGCCTAAAGAATAGGAAGGGGTGGGGGGAAGAACAAAGCGGGTACAGTAAATATTTCATGAAAACTCAAGTAATTTTTCTCAACAGCGTTTTTACAGCAGAACTTGTTGCAGTGTGCAACAGGTGGTGCTGGGGTGACTGCATCCAACAATAAATCTCCCTCCTCAGTGCTAATTTGGTGTCAGATGAACTCAGATGCCACCTGTCCAGAAAATGGATTGTGTACTTCCTGTGACAGATCAAATTAATTCATCATAAATCATGGATTTCTTCATTTTATTTGCAAGTAATGATTTCTGTCAGCATCACACTCTTTCGCTCGAATGATGTAGCTTTATTTGACACCTCTCCTCTGCAAGAGGTCCTATAATTTATAAAAGGATGATATGCTGGCTATCAAAACCTTCAGTTCTCTTACAAACAGCCGGGACAACTATTTGCTTGAATAAGGTATTTGAATAAGACTTCAGATCATCACTAAACCTTTTCTTTTTTAAAAATATTAGTGATGTCATATTTAACTGACAGTGAGATATACAGCAGGAGAAGTTTTATATTTCTTCATGTTGCATCACATAAATCCAATAAGAGGACATTATCTGAGAGAGGAGGTGCAAGGAAAAACAGGAGACAAACACAGAGCATTGAGGAAATTAAAAGAGAAAGGAGAATAACTCCCTGGCATTAAATGTTTGGCACATGAGACACCACTAGTGCTGTTCCATTTGGACTGCTTTGTGAAAGTTCATAAGAGTTTAACTTGGGGTGTTGCACTGAGCAAGGGAAAATGCTCATTTCTTACGACTTTTAAAAACGACTTTGAAAATAAGGAAGATGACGTTCCTTTTATAAGACCTAGCCAAGCAAAGCAGTTGGGCTTGTGGCACTTTTAAGTGCTTGAAATCAGACATGAAACTTAAAATGTCCTGCTCTCTTTATCCATGGGAGGAGGAATGTATCAGATTGTCCTGCTCTCTTTATCCATGGTAGGAGGAATGTATCAGATTAGTAACGGCTATGGGTCCTCCACAACATTTGGTATTTTATTAAGCAACTGAAATGCTTTGTTGAAATCACAGCTATTTCAAAGGAAATTACTTTGTCGTTTCTTGACAAAAAAAGATGAATGCAATCAGTATCAGTCATTAGTTTGAGATGGATGGCTTTTGCCTATTGCCCAGAGCCATCCTCTTTTAAATGCACCTCCCAACAAGCCCCTTTTCTGCTGAATGTTGAGGCTGGAGATGTCTTGCTCAGGCCTCAGAGATTAAACTGCATTTAGATGGCATAGCTAGCACTTTTTAGATGAGGGTGATGGTGATGATATTTCAGTATGACTTGCATAGCGTTGTTAATGGCTATTATTGGTTTTGCACTCTTTGGGCCTGGTCTCACAAAAGTGGTCCTTAAAATAACCACAGACATGTATGTTGACTTTGTAGGGTAGACTACCTATTTATTCTTCATGTTGGGGTTGGTTTTGGTGGGGGGGGTGGATCTGATCATGATTTTACTAATGGTAGCTAGCATACATAGCTCTAATTGTATCTTCTTACACACACCTGCACACACACCCATGTGCATGCAATCACACACACACACACACTCTCATGGACATATGCACAAGCTTTACCTCCTAGGGGTTTTTCCAGAGCACATGCTTTTGCTTTACACACAATGCACCACAAAATGAAAGCAACAAAGTTCAGTCTTACTAGAACATATTTGCAGTGCTGAGCCCTTAGAAGCGGCCATCTAATTAATCCATACTATTTGCAGAATACATTCGTTTTCCTAGGGTGCTCCCTGTGCAATCTTATTGGAAAGCTTTAAAATAACAGACCTCTAACAACCATGCTGCTTGTCACACTAAATAACACTGGTGACACCAGGCTGGGCAGGTTCCCTGTGGTTGAAAGGCTATTTTCTCTGCTTGCAATTAGAGATTTCCAGGAGGGAAAAAACAAACAAACAACAACAAAAAAACCCAACACCTTTGCAGCCTTTATTTAAGCCTTGAAAAACTGTTTGCACTTGTACTCACCGTTCCATAGAGCCTCCCCTTACTGTTCATTGCAATGAAGAGAGCACTTTTCACACCAAACAGGCTAACAACACCTCTCTCTACAGTGGATATTTCAAAGAGACCTGAAAAATGAGAAGTTCAATAGAAGTGATCACAGAATTTATAGCTAATCAAGGGCAATTCATCTATAATTTATTTTTTTCAAAACCCTAATGAACACTTCATATTTTCTTTACTAGAATTATCTCCCTAGTCTAGTATAACAAAAACACAACAGAGAAGATCTTGTTTTTTCCTACATGCCATAGAATATTAAAATAATTCTGGAACTGTAGTCAAACGCTATATAATCCTTTTACTCTATCAGACTCTTTTGGTCTTTCAAAATCTTGGGTTTTCTAATAAGCCAATTATTTTCATCTAACATGTTGTAATTACAGAGCCTTTGCTATTGAGCTTTAAAGAAGTATAGCTTGCATTTTGAAGTCTCCCAACGATATCTTAGCTACAAAAGATTTTAGCAGCTACCTTCTATAGGAAATTCAAATCCATAGGGCTAGTGATTTTCTTTTAATCTTATTGTTACAGACCAGCACCCACAAGAACAAGCAAATGAGAAACAGCCAGCCTGTTCCATGATGGAGTGTCCCAAAAGCACTAGTTGGCTGGTATTCAAAAATCATACTTTGGTACTCTGTGCTCAGCAACAGCCTCCTGAATTTGAAAAGCAAATGAGAAAGTGAGGAGTGAGAAAATACAGCAGAGAGACCATTTTCAACCTGATTTGTCTTTTCACATCTGTGAAGTAAAGCAGAATAAAAATAAATTGTATCTAAATTTGTCTAAGCATTTGTGACATGTTCCAGCCTGGAGGGTTCTAATGTTTATTGATCCCAGAGACTTTTAAAAGGCAACAGATGTAGCACAGGTTAATAATATCAAGTAATAACATTTACATTCTATGAAGGGTAATTACTAGAGTTCACAGCAATTAAGTGACATCTATTCTATTTCATTTCTGGATGCAACTCACTGTATTGGTTTTCATTGTGAACTCCGCTTATCCTTCCGTCTGGGAGGATTTGAAGGTGAAACCCGATGCCCACGTTGCAGTAAAGCCTTCGCTGCCTCTTGATTCCTAGCAAATAGTCACTCTCCCAGTTCACATCTGACTTCTCCCCTGACATCCCAGCAATGGACCTGGACAACAGAGATTGCCATCCTCTTTCCAGCAATGTGCCATTAGTTCTGCTTACAACTGGATGTGCTGAAGCAATCCCAGCTAGAAAACCGAGGAGAAGGAAAGCAGGCAACGTCCGGTGAATGCTGGCTTCGCAGGACATAGTGATGAGAAGTCTTTGTGCCGTGGCCATCCGGTTCACCTCCTGGGCACGTGGTCAGAATTAATGGCCCTAAAAATACCACCCTTCTTGTTTTTCTCCCTTCAGCATAGTGGCAGAGGCTTATTTTTGGAAAGCAAATAGAGATTGCTGACATGAAACTAAAGCCCGATAACAGTTGGGTTGGAAGCAGAGACAGGCCGGCAGGACTCGAACTGGCGGGGACCATGTTTTGTAGATCCGGCTTTCCGGTGGGCAGCCTCAGTTATATTTGATTGACCCATCTTTATAGTGCAGAGGCTGTCCCTCCCCACATCATCACTCTGACATCAACAGCTTGCCAAAGGTAAGCCTGCCACGGCTGTAACACTAACCTGCCGTCCTCGCGGGCTGGCTGAGGTTTGGTGAGCACTGTCACCCAAGACCGGAGGCAGGAGTGGGGTTTCATTGGCTGTTGAAAGCAAAGGAATCAAATTGGTTGGGCAGCGTCTTCCTTATTTAGAGAAGATGTAAAAACAGGTATGGACCTCATCAGCGAGCAATGACAACTTTGCAGGCACTTCCTTGGTGGCCCCATCACTGTGTGTATGTCAGGGCAGCTGAATATTTGGGGACAATTGGCTTGAAGCGGTCATTGCTCTTGCTGTGAATACCCAGCAAATCCAAGACACCTCTTACTATAGTGGCCCACGTGCTAACAGCTTGTCTGTTCCTCTAAAAGGAGAGCTCCTGGCTGCTTAACAGAGAGGTAAGCCATGTCAAAGGGAGAGGAAGCCCCAGGGCTTGCTTCTGCTGTTTTTATACAAGCACATTTCTGCTGCTTGCAGTGTCAATTCTGCAGAGTAGACTGTGCACGCTGGAGCATTGATCTTGTAGCTATATGTAGCTGGGAACATTGATGTGTTCTTAAGTGTTCATGTTTTTCACTGAGGTATCTTCCAAATTATCACATTTATTTGGGGAGGGTGTGTGCCTCTTGCAGGGTTGCAATTGTATTTGTGTTCACAAGACAAGGGCTTAGGTAATACATTAAAGAAGAGGAAAATGGGAAATGGTCACACCTCCCTACTGTTTCACTGTCTCTTTTCCTCAAGTCCAAATACTCTTTATTTTTGTAATAATGTTTGAGCATCTCAATTTTCCTCTGCTTCTCTTTGCTTAGACTGTCTCACTTGTTTCCGCTGATTTTGTACTGATGCTGTTTCAGCTTCTTTGGAGCTGGACAGATTAGACTTTTTTCTTAATTAGTTTCACAGCACGTATTAACATATTAGTGGGACGAAAACAACTGAAATTTATGCAGATATTTTTGCCAACATGTCTGTCAGCTTTTCAGAGCACAGAACTTGCATCGCCTATGTCATTTGAGATGCCTGCATGTTAATAAAGAGAGTACCTGGAAGCGTAATTGAACTGAGAGCACCCGGCGTGACATACAGTTTCACATTAACAGCGTTGTAATATGAGACCTTGGATACTGCCAGCACTCACGTAGGAGCACCGTGACAGGGAGGCAATGGCAGCCCTGAGGCAGGTGAGCAGTTCGATTCAGTGACGTATGAAATACTGATTATTCTCTTGAGAAAACGTCAGCTATTAAAAGATTGGGAACCACAGGACTAGACCCTGGCTGGTTCCAGGTGGCGTTTTAAAGCCTCTCTGACTTTGTTGAAGCAGCATGCAGAATATCTTCTGCCTTTTTCTCACAGTGAAAAGCTTCAGACCCTTTTCTCTCCTGCCTTCTACTTCGTCTCATGATTTTTCAGCTATGCAAAGTGCATATATAATTTTTAGCAAGGAATAATACTAGTATTATTTACACCCCCTCAGCATAGCTGCAGTCTTTATGAGGCTAACATCAGTGGGAAACAAAGCCCAGAGTCACTATTGTAGGGATGGAACGTTGAGGTCCTAGGCTGTCTTATGCTACAGTCTGAAGACCTGCCTATTCCCAATGCATGTGACTCCTAGAAACATTGCCTAATCTTTTTCTTTCCAATAGATTTTTTTTTTTTCCCCTAGAGAATGTTTCAAGTGTAACTTTGCAGTTTGCTCATCATCAGTGTCCTAGGAGAGAAATCAGAATACAGCTGCCAATCAGCAGCCAAAACAGCATTTAGTGGTTTCATGAGTTGAGGGAGAAGTGTGCAGAGCTGGCTTTCCATCATTGCCTTTTGATCACTTTTGCATCTTTTTGTCTCCTTTGTCAGGTTTCTCATAGTAAAGCCTGGTCATGGGCTAAAAATGCTTCTCTAACTTGTGCTGGCACATCTGCCACTGCAGATTCCCAGCAAACTGTTCTGATGGCCCAAGTCAAGGGAACACTTTGTGGGATGCACTCTGTCACATCCCAGTACTCCGATCCTCAAATAAATACTAAATGGTAGTACAAAAAATTGGGATAAATTCTGCCAAGTCTATTGGATGTATTGCTTTGGCTTGTAGTCAGCCCAGCTGCAAAGTGCCTGCTGTGAGCTCTGATGGGCCAGGGTAGCTAAATCATGGGACAGCCTCCTACCTGCAGTTGCTTGCTGAGCAATTAGAACTGACAGCATACTGTATGGGAAGTGTGGCCAGATCACTGGCCTGCAAATTCAGGACTTCTTTTGCTTGATCTGGAACCCAAAACAAATAGCTAAAAATGGTGATTTCACTGGGACACTTGGCCCTCGTGAGACCAATACTCCTGGTATCTGGCCTAAGACCAAATGGTGTGCAGCTGGGACATGAAGTGTATACTGTAGCCTTGTGCTGCTCAGCAACTTTGCATTCGAGCTGAAATGAAACGCTCTGTAGTCTGATCTGTGGCCAGTAGGTTGTTGACTTCCTGTGTATTAGCAAAGTGGTCTGAAGATGAACTGCCATATAAATTCTGGAGCTTCTGATTCAATTAGGCAAACTTGTCTCCTCTAACAGATGTCTCATTCTGTTTGGCTTTGTCTTCTTGGTTCATGAAATAACTGTTTTAAGAAAACACACTGTAACGCTTTGATTTTCAGATAGAATGTTGTCCTGGCTTCATGTCCCCAGTGAAGTTTGGAAGGCATCAAGGGAGACAACAATAGCATTTGCAGTAAAACAAATCCTGTGAATTCCAAAATGGTAAAAATTTACTTTAGCAATCAACATTTGCTTGCTCAAAATCTTAAGACTCAGGATGACAGTGCTTACTGCCTAATTAAAGTAACAAGTTTTCATTGTCAGTATTTTAGTACAATATTAAAATAACCCCCCCCTTTGGAACACAGCAGTACAGATCCACTTTCAGATAGTCTAGGAAAAGCCACGCAGCTGAGCAGTAACATGATATGGATGCAGACCACATCTTTCAAAAATGCATGATGACTTAGAGTCCTAAGTTCCATTTTCAAATCTCTTACAAGTCTCTCCCTATTTTAAGGCCTGGGTAGAGCAATCCCTCACTTAAACATAGAAGGACAGACTTGCCCATGTTGAAGACCTAGGCTGGAGGTGGAACAGAGGAGAAGGGAGATTTCCAGGTGACAAATCCGACTGTAGTAGCAGGAGAAGTATTGGAGTCTCTGGATAACTTGCATAAAAGTCTGTTAGCCCAAGTATGACCATGGAGCCCCATCAGACCATTCTTAGGCTAATGGGGTTTTTTGGTCAGCATGTAAAGATTTGTAACACAAATACTAGGACTGTTATGAATGAAATATGAATCACAGTATGAAAGCAGCAGAAAAAAAAGACCAAGGTTTGCAGAGATGGCATGTATTGGTATCCAAGGTCCCAGCTGATAGCCATGAAACTAGTAAATGCTGAGGAGTGCGTTTTTGGCATCATTAGATTTGATTAGGGCTGCACCATACATGATTAACCAGCAGAAAACCTGAGAGCTGGTAGCAGAAGGATGACAAAAAGGGTTATAGCACACCACATTTGTTATTCCTCTTTCTGTTATCTAACAGAGAGGCAGATTTGTAGCCATTCAGATACCCAAAATTAATAAAGACAATGGACAGCAACCTTGTCTGAGATTCTTGGAGGCTGAAGCAAGCAAGCTTCTGAAGCAAAAGTTTCACCTCATTAAAACTGCTGATTCCTAAAGCATGTAAAAGACCAGTTCAAACCCAATTTGTCATCACCAGTCAAAAGGAACCTAAGATACATAGTGAAGTCTTAACAGGTGTCCTCCTTTGTCCTCCATGTCCCACAGGCCACTTGGGCACATGCATTTTGGTGCATGTGCATACATGGGTAAGAGAGTAGGTAAGTTAAACAACTTAGAAAGTAATTTAAAATAATTATCTTCCCATTCTGCCACAAAGACTGTCACTGAGTTTTTATATGCTGATTTCCTACAGGCAGGAACAAATTACAGAACATATTCCTGCTAATATTTTTGAGGAAAAAATATTTTAAAAAGTTAGCTTGCTTGTAATAAATCCTGGTTTACTGCTTATTCATCCTAAATTCATATTCTGTAGAGAGTATGTCAAGCACTGATATATCAAACATACCCACCCATCTTTCTTTTCTGAGGAGTTACCACAGAAGCTAGTTCATAGGGACACAGAGTAACTTTGCTGTGCTTACACACAGACAGGGTTATGGGCAAATCTTGCTCTTAATGACACGATCACAATATCCTTCTTTCAGCAGAGCTGTCCTCAATGTATCATGATGTAACAAAGCAGAACTCGCATCCTTTATCTTTAGTGTCTTCTGCACAAGATCTCGCCAGAGATTATGCCTGTTTAAGGCTTGGTGTAGAAATGCAGAGGCAGGTAGCCCTCTGGGAAAGGGAATTGTGTTTCAACTTCCCTCTGTTCTAGGCTCTGGGAGAAGGTAACCCACACAGCCTCCAGAGTAGTTGATGTTGAGTCAGAAGGGGAACAGCCAAAGCTGCAGGTGATTGCACTGGCTCCCCTGTGGAGCCCTTGCTAGTGCAGGCTGAAGGAAACTTGGAGTTCTGGAGATCTCTGGAAGTGCAGAAAAATCCTTCTGTGGTGCAGAGATGTCAGTGAGAGGTATATTTTAGTGCAGCTGACTCTCTGGTCTTTCTCCATTCATGGCACAATAAAATCTCACGAAGAACAGTTCTGAGGTGGCCACGTCTGCCTCTGAATATCTTATAGAGATTGAAATGACTGTCATAAGACAGAGTGGTGACTCCACAGCTAACCTATGGGCTCCCAAGCTGGAGTTCTGCACACCAGCCCACGCTGCCTCTCTCATTACCTTCTCAGCTGTTCCCACTCCACAAGGACAGACAGTCCTAGGGCAAAATGCTGAGCTTAAAAAAAAAAGAAGTGACAGCCGCCAGCCCCCACAGAGATCTGTTCAGTGTTATTTATTAGGAGAGTGGAATAACATGGAACATGTTTAATTTGGTTTTAGTTAGTTACGTGTGTGGTTTTCTCATTACAGCAGGAACAGGGACACTGCAGGAACAGGGATGCTAAATGCCTCATTTAGGTAGCATTATTAATAGGAAAGCAAAAATAACTTGTTTTTGTTGGTGGTGATGATTATGTTTTGTCCAAGAGGCCAACTGGCCAGATCTCTGAGTGATTATTGACTATGGAAGCCACTCAGATTATTTCCTGTAATCCAGTATAGAAGATTAAGGACGATTTCTGCCATTTACCATGTAACCATGTCTTCCTTGTGTTGTGTATCATTAGCTCAGTTGAGGACTTTCTCTTGCATGTCAGTTCTTCATCTGTTGGTCTAGTTGTCTCCTCAGATTTCAAAGAAGTATGAATCCTGGGCCTTTTGTGCAGTCATCTGAACTCTTTCTTGGTTTTGCCAAACTTTTTTACCTGCAGAGTGGGCAACACCGAGAGTTTAAAGCTTGTAATCTAGTTTTGATAACCATTAAGATTTGTCATTTAATTTCCATAGAAAGGACCCTGTCTTTGACATCTCTTCCTGACCTCTTTCCTTACTCTCTTCCCATTCCCCCTCTGTGTTGTTGGTGGAAGAGAAGCTATTGGAGGGGTGGAAGTGAAACTCCTCAGACCCTTGGTACTTAGGGAGAGTGGTTTGGTCTTTAAATGGAACACAAGACTTGAACCGAAGCATAACAGATGTTTCTAGCACACAATTGGATTGCCCGTTGGTCCCCAGGAGGTGAGGAAGAGTAACACTACATCAGGTTTTGGCTTCACTCACCACATCTGAAATATTCAAAATCCCCTAAGGCAGACAGGTGTGTAGCCCCTATTGTCTTGTTACTCTTCCACAGAGGAAGACCAAATGAGTTACTGCAGAGAGAGGAGAAGGGATCAATATGCATGGCTTCCTGCCATGACAGGAGAGTAGAGCAGTGCCTCATTCTAGGAAAAGAGTTCTTGGGCTACTTGGGGTGAGAAACTGCTTTGTATTCAGACAGCATTGTGAAGATGTCTACATTTCAGTGGGTCCATGTATACTAAGGGTCTAAGCTTGCAGTATAGTCAATGCGGGCCTAGTTAATACAGAGAGCCCAGTAATTGACACAGCTCACCAGCCATTAAGTTTCTTCAGGGTGAGCTGAAGCACTCTCGGGACTCCACTACCTTCATTGACATGGTCTGTGTTTCACAGGAACTGCGACACATGGAGACACCTAAGTGGAAGTCTTTCATTCTGGAAGTGAATCCTTTACCCATCTCTCAGCAGCCTACCTAGCAATGGAGCAGCAGATTGAAGGTAAAGGTGTGCAGACTGCTGTTGGGTTCAGCAACATCTGCAGGGATGGTGTCTGCTTGGAAACCTCTTCCACCCATCTCCCAGTGGCACAGACACGTTTCTCAATCCAAGTCTGAAAGGCAATCTCAAGTCCATAATCTGAAGCCCTGCAGATGCTTCACACATACTTGCATTAGGCAGGTGTCTCACTATCCTGGCTGCAGTATCCTGGATGTTTTTGACAGCGGGGGTGTGTTTCAGAGACCATGTTCCTTTTGTTTTGTGCTAGAGCATTTGCACATTCCCAGCTACATAAAGGTGGGTGGAGAGTGGCTGCACAACGTGCCTCATTCTCACCCTCCTTGCATCCAGATCTGCTGTTGGGAGAACTTTTTAAAGGGCATCAAAACTCCAGGCTGAGCTAAGTGAACCATTCAGGGTTTTGGAAACACCTGGCTTCTGTTGTCAGCTGCAGGTTCTTTCAGTGTGATTAAGACCCCCTAGGGCTACATAACTAGTAGCAGTTCACAGACACAAATCTCACCAGCCACGGCCCAAAAGCTGGGTCATGCTCTGAATACTTTTTGGAACCAGAGCAAGAAAAATAGATTCTCCAGACCCCTTATGTTTCTGAAATCAAACTGCAGGAGTCATGGGATTCCAGTTCCCTGTTTCTGCCCATCATACACATGACAGGTTTTATAGACTCAGTCTTGTCCTGCCCATTGCAGAAATACCTTATTTCTTCCTCAGCTCTTTCATTTATTTGGTTTCAAAATTGATTTGCAATGTGCCCATAACTGTATTGCATGTACAAAAAGAGCAATCATGTAATAACTCATACAGGAAGGAAATTTAGACTGTCAATGATATTACTGAAGAACTCATCATGTCTTCTCTTGCCCTTCCCCATTAATCTCTCTAATTCCTTAACTCCCTCAGTAACTAATGAGTCGGAGTCACAGAAAGATTTACATTAGAAGGGACCTGGGCAGTTCATCAACCTCCGGCTCCAAGCAGTGCTAACTCCAAAGCAAGAGCAGGTTGCCCAGTCTTTAACCTCATCAGGCAGCAGCAAGAACAGGGCTGCTCCATACAGGAAGGCAAGCCAGCAGCTGAGGGTGACAGCAGCATGGACAGGGGCTGTACTTTCAACCAGGGCACAGTTCTAGGTCCTCACCAGCACTCAAACTTGGTGAGCAGAGCAGGGGTGCTGATACTAACAGGTCCCATCAATGGTTCACTGCTCAACACACAAATACAAGGTAATATATCAGGTCCCAGGTCAAACTAGGAAATCCAAACAATGGAACAGGAGCTCTTTGGAACCAGACTGGGAACAGAAACACCTGTGCTGTAGTTTAGGCCAGGACTGAAGGTGCATCCCTGAGCTTAGAGAGAAGTTCTGGAGCAACAGGCAAAGGGTGCAGTTTGGAGGGCATAGGTGGGGCTGTACACAGTAATTACAGCCACCTGGTACACTGAGGGCTCTGGAAAAGTATCTTCAAAGACAGGAGATTCTCTACCCTCTCTGGTTGCCCATTCTTGTGCTGCACGAGTCTTAAGGGTAAGTATGTTTTCATTATAGAATTTTGTCCTTAAAACTGGCCAAAAGATTCAATGCTCTGCCTTCCATCCCTGGGATCATAGATCACACATCTGCCAGCTTGAACTTTTTGATGGTTCCAAAATGTCATTTCAGCTTAAAGATGGAGCTGGTGTTTTCCTTTCATATTGGTCTTTATGTGAACCTCTATAAATAGGCGAATAAGAGTGGGAGGGCAAGGGAGTTTTATTTATTTGTTATTTAGTATAAATTGATTCCCAGGACTGATACAGAGAGATCTGAGGTTTAACAGAATCTATAGGAGTAACAGCAGATTTTTCATTTCCTCGTTGAAAATGTGCATATGGAACTATATCCTGTTCTCATCACCAGATGCAGGCTGCATTCTCAGAAAGCTACCTAGATGGGTGGCTGAAGCTCAGTTAGCCACCAGAAATTCATCCAAAGAGAAAGTTCATTGGCTAAATGAAGAAATGGGGCAATTTCAGAAGTGATTTAAATTCTAGTCAAGTTTGCAGGCTAAAGCGAACAGAATGAGATTTCATATATAAATGCAGTGATTCAGGTTTTGTTCATATAGCTCCTTTACTGAACAGGGGAAAGAGAACAGGGTAATTTTTAGTTCCTCAACAGCAGGGCAAGTAATACAGCAAAAGGGACTCAAGCTGTGCCACAGAGTATTAAGGAGCTCCAAATTTGTTGAGACCTTGCAGGGGACCAGGAATGCAAGAGAGGTGAGCTGTTTAAGGCAATGTAACTGATAATAATTAGTTCTGCAAAGAAAGATTAATTGAAAAGGCCTGTCTAGGAAATTGAGAAAAAAGGAGAAGAATAACAAAACCACATCATTTTGAAACAGAAAGGTAATGAAGAGGTATTCAAAGATATTAAAAGAGACTAGAAGGAATTTTGAAGGCATATGTATGGAAATTTTTCTTGGAAATTGTAAGGAACATAGCAGATCTGCAGGGGCACACAGGCAAAAAATAAAAATCGTTAAAGTACAAAGTAAACATCAAAAAATATATGGAGAATAGATAGCTAGTAAGTATTCTGGCTTACATCATCAAGGACCAGAGATAAGTGGCATATAGCTGGGATCAACCAGTACCTAGTTTCCAGCAAGCTGCACATTTATAGTCTGTGGTCATTGGCTCCTGTGGAACCTGGGACTGTTCACACTCAAAATTAGGCATATGCTGCTGCAGATTGCTGAACTGGACTGACTTACAGCAGTAAAGATAGACACATGTAGAAGTAGTTTCAAGATTAGAGCATTATGGAGCAGAGGGTGTAAAATAAGCAGAGTTAGTGAAACTCATTTTGGTATCAGTATTAGAGAAGAGGTGAAGGAGTCAAGACATCCTATATCTCAGTGCAATAACAGGATTATTAAAGAGATTATAAAAAGAAACATGGAAAATCTAAAACATGGAATTAAAAAAGTGGAACTGAACCATAATAGAAGCTCTGGTCATTCTATGAGACCTGTATAGTTCCTGTGGAAAGGTGTTAGAGTTGAGCTCTGTTTGTATCTTCTATGCTTGAAGAACGAACACATTTATGACATACCTGCAGAGTTCAAGGTTTGTGAATTCTCCACAGAAGTATGACAGAATGATTTTCCTGATGATATCCAGGGCTGTATTCAAAAAGCATCTTTCTGATACAAAAATATTTTCTCTTTACTAAAGCTCTAAAATCTTGCAAACAGCTTAGCAATATCTTGATCTTTGGTAAGCTGCTGAGAGCACCTTTAGCCCTTCCTTGAACATCTTTGATGTCCTTCAGCCCCCCGTGCATCCTAGAGGCTCTAATTTGTTGACCTCTCCTTTGTGCTGGGATGTTCAAAACTGGAAGTAGCACACTTGATGTGGCCTCTCCAGTGCTAGCTACAAGGGAAATAATCATTTCCCTCAATCGTTGAACTCCTGGCTACATTCTTGCTAATGCAGCCCAGTATGTGTTTTGCCTGACTCACCACAAGTACTGGTTTAGGTTCAGATCACTCTTCACCAGCATCACCAGCCTCTCCTAAAAGCAAAGCTTCTCCCCCTCTAGTCAGTGCCCAACCTGTATTTTTGCCAGGAATAATGTCTTCCCAGAGGAAGGGCTTTGCATTTGTTAATGCCAGACTGCATGAGAGTCCTGTCAAGCCAATCTTCCAGCTTTTCAGGGTCCATTTGGATGCCAGCCCTACCCTCATTGTATCAGCTTTTCCTGAAATTTGTTGTTGTCAACTGTGAGCTTGTGAAGTCAGTGAAAATGAAGTAATTTGGAGCTAATGATAGATTCTTCCTCAAATGCCTACTATGCTTACGCAGAATGTTGTTTCTACTCTCCAAATTGTTATCCATTGTGATTTTGTACTATGTGTGGTCATCCCACACAGTATCCATAGTAAAAAACAATATAAAAAAAAGGTGGGCTGGGTTTTTGCCAGAAAACACCTCATTCTTTAGCCTCATATTTTTAAAATCCACTTTTAAATCTGTGTATGGTTCTAGGTGTTTCGCTACTAATCTGTGACTGTACAGTACAGTTAAAATGACTGAAGCTTCCCTCCAATGCAAAACCCAAAGACAAGGTGAGATCAGTAAACCAAGTTTTCATATGGTTGATTACAATGGCCATTGGATATTTTTAAAGCCTGCAAGTCCCATTTTCAGAAGGGAACCCATCTCTCCATGTCAAAATATCCTCTGCTCTCAGCACCACAGCTCCTTATTACCAATACCATTTTTCACACTGAAGTCTGGGAGCTGTTGAAGAGCTGGCTGTGAGTAACTAGAACGTCAGTGCCCTCTCTCCAAATATTATGAAGATTTGAAAGTTTCTCTGGTTCAAGATTGCCTCCTTCCTTGCCTTGAAATGTTATTTTCTGATACTTACTCTGATAAGAAAGTAGCAAATCTGAGCACAAAATAAACGCTTTGTATTTAAGGTTGCAACCACCTTGTTATTTCTTCATCAGGCATCGCAATGCAAGGTATTTGTTATGATGGCTTCTAACATATGGAAGATCAAGATTGGATTCCTAAAATATTCTGAAAACTAGTTATAGCTTTAACAGTGACTGCAGTTAAATATAAAACCAAAGTAATTTGTTCTATTAAAAAGTCAGAGTCTTATTTTTATCAAGTGATGTTATGAGGGCGTGTTCTAAATCAGCCAAAAGCTCTTGTAGCAATAAGAGCTTCACTTCTGCAATTTTTAAGAGCCCAGTTAAGTTGGTGTGGCTTCTTTGTGCATTTTGTTAGCACAGAATTCTTGCTCTGACACTGACCAGATCAGGCAGACTCCAGAAGATTAAACATTTGAAGAAGACATAGGCAAGGGAAATGCAAGAGCTAAAGAATATAGCTGAGTTTATTTTTTGCCTGCAAAGATGAGTCTCATTTGGACAGGATCAGGTTGTGATGGGAACACAGGACTAAGAAGTAAAACCACACATTTCATGCATTCATATAACACTTTCCCTCTTGACACCCCTCTCCATACTATCATGTACTTCTCCATATGCATTGGCCTAGTTTAAGATTACGCTGCTAATGACGATATGCAACTATTCCAAGCATCCTCTAACCAGAATGTGTATTCCACGCAGGATTAAAGAATAGATTGTCTGATGCACACTAGACAGGCGGTATGGAGCAGGGTCAAGGCAAGCATGTAGCAGAGCTCTGAAATTTCCTTTTTGATCAAGCAAGTAGTGGGCATATGTTCGCAGCTGGAATGCGTGCTCAACTTACTTTAGTGGAGTTTCAGCACTGACCTTTTGCTGCATTCCTTCAGCAGCAGTAAAATGGTTCTGCTTAAGTAAACTGACATATACCACGTGCAAACCCAGCTGTCTTTTCCAGCCCACCATTTCTCCTACTGTTACAAAAAGCTTGAACGCATGGGAATGCTGTAATTTAATGTGTAATGACCTCTCGTGAAAATAATGTTGTAAGAAATAACTGTACTCATGGCACAATAAAATCCACTTCGAGAAAACAGTTTAAGAAATGCCCACAGGGGTGCCTGTTAACAGGTCCTGGATTGTTGTATTTTGTTACTGCTTGGTTGACACAAACACAGGAGGTTAAAGCCTCTTACACCATCTCCTGCTGAATCCAGTTGCCATCTCCAGCTTGACCCATCTTTACCTCTTTTTCGTTGCCTTGTGTTTGCCACCTTTGTTACTGTCCTGCTTTGTTTTTCCAAGTGTCTGGCAGGTCTGGCCTATGTATGATTCCACAGTAAAAATTAAGATGGTAGCAAGTAGGTGATCTGGCAGGGATTATTACTGGGTAGAATGCTTCTTTACAGAACTATTCATGATAGCGAGCACTGCCATTGGTGTGAGTCAACCCCAGGGAAACAGCCAGATTGTGCCCTTATAGTGTAGTGTTGTACTGTGTGCAGAGCAAGGCTTTCCCAGGAGGTTTGCAATTCCAAGTACCCCTATTTACTAGATGCATTAAACTTCAGATATGTGGGCTTCACTTTCAGAAAGTGCTGAATATCCCACTTGAAAGCCAACCTGCTTAAGCTGCCCTAGTTTGGATACTCAAAAGCGAAGACATTGCTTGGTGTTTGGGTAGCCAGGGGAGAGCTTTTTTCATATGCAGGGCCTGAGCTTCCCAAGTCACAACTGAATGCATCTTTCCCCATAAAAATGCAGCAAACACACAAATGACATGTATCCAGCATGTATTATATGCAGCCCGCACTGCCACATTCTTGGCACCTGTTTTTTGAAGGGAAGGTGAAAACCCTGGTGAATGGGAAGGGCAGTCAGGAAAGATCCAAAGGTGCTTTTTTTTTTTTAAGTCTTCTCATAGGAATGAAGGGGCTATTTCCACTGCCCTGCTCAAATAAATAACTCAGCCTTGATTGAGTTTTCTTCCAACTGCCATGACATCAGCTGAAAGATTATCATCTACTGCTCATTGCTGCTGCCTTTCACTCAAGTGAAGGTGGGTCAGTTTATACAGGACAACTGAGGAGCTCTTCTGACCCACCTTATTTTGCCTCCAGAGGCTCAGGGAGCATTTTGGGAAGCGTTTCACCCACTGGAGGTGGCAACCTTCAGCAGAGAAGGCATCAGACAGGGTGACCAGCTGCAGGTAGTTGCCCTTCTCAGCAGGCAGAGCTGCAGCCAGAGGACAAGGAGGTTTCAGAGCTCCCTCAATTCTCCAGTCTCCCTTTAGGTAAGGCCCCCTTCCCACTCCCAATGTGTTCGCTCCCCAGCACTTGCTCAGCACTGTAGCACTTCACTTGCCATGGGCTGAATCCAGAGCCCACTCAGGCTCCTTGACAGCAGTAGAGAAGCATTAGTCACCCAGGAATGACAGCAGACAGCAGACTATGGAAGCATCATCTACTGTAGTCATAAAGAAATACTAAAGGGTGCCTACAAAGGCCACTGGACTCAGGCACTTCTCTCAGGTCTGGATTTGTAACCCCAAACCCTTTTTTGAGGTTAAGCACCAAAGAGGAAGAAAGGTCAACCTGATTTTTTTTCTGCCATGGCAGGAGTGTCCTGTATTTGTATATATTTGCCAGTACATAAGATTATCTCAATCTCTTTGATGCAGGAAACTCAGATTACAGGCCCACTTGAGCCTGAAGACATTTCAGTCCAGCTCTTTCCTGAGAATGGCTTGACTGTCAAGGGAAAATAATATGCTAAAAAGCCAGGCTTGGATGGAATAATGGACGAATGAGTAAGAAACCACTGCTCTTCAGCACATGTCCTGGAAGCCAGGGAACATGTGGGTGAGGCAAGTGTCCTCTATGCATGGCAGATGCGTTACCAGTCTATCTGAAAGCCTTCTGTGAAGTCTAGTCAAAAGACTCAAAAAGACACCTAACCAGAGCTGGAAGCATTACTGAATGCTGAGGCTATTGTGGATAGAACTAGAGTTAGGAACAACACCCTTGACTCTGTACTCAGTCACGAAGATGACTCCTTGTTGTCATAAAATCTTATTAAAGAGGTACTTAAATGTAAGAATATCTCTAAAGTCTGGGTACACGGTACACTTGATATGTCTGCAGTTGGACAAAGAACTTGTTTTCTGAATCAGCGCCTTCATGGGTCTGCAGCATTGTAGCCATAAGTAAACCAGTTCTCCACCTTGATTTTACATTTGGTATATAGGGTGGGTCTGATTTATTTTAGTTGTGAGACAGATGAGCTGTAAGTTCTCCAACAGCACTAAAAGATGTCAGAGCTTTTGAAAGCTGGAGGATTTCAGAGTGGTGGGAGCTGCTGAATCCAGCCCAGATCCAGCCAAGGCTGCAGCAGCTCTACACCCCCAGCTCCAGAGAGTAGCAATGCTGAGCATGTGTTCTCAGTAGCCACACAAATACACAATATGTACATACATATCTATGTGGCCAGTCCCACAGATCAACACAAGCAGACAACACAGCACTCAGTAAAATGCAAACAGTGCCAATGGCCTCATTCTGCTGCCTTGCCTGACGGATTGGGCAGAAAGCCCATTAGTGGAAAACATATGTGCATGTATACATGAAGGTACAGGTACACATAAACATATACATACATATATAAGCTGTATGTGTCCTTCCAGTAACTGATGTGCTTTTAGACACTCTATCCAGTAACTTCTCCCCATCTTTGATCTCCCCTGCAGCTGGCACTTGGCCATACCAGCCCCTGTGTCCTGCAGACCTCCTCGCATACCTAACCAGACACACGCATGCCCTATGCATTCCCCCTATAACTGAAGTGAGATATTGAGTGTCTCCAGTATCTGGGCCCTGGATCTCTAGTGTCCCCATTGCCTTATGCACAACCATACACAAACAGGTCTCTCCCTCAGCCTTCTCTGCAGCTGATCCCTAGACACCACAGTCCCTCCAGCAGCTGATTCTCAGACTCACTGTTTGCTTATGGCCACTCCAACACCTGGCTGGCAAGCCTCTTACCCTACCTCTGGGTTGTCCAGCATGATATTCATGAGCAGGGACACACACTGACTCCCACACTCACACAACAGGGACTCTCTCCAGTCTCCCCAGTTGCTGGCTCCTCAGACTCACCAGCAGCTGGCACTCTGACCCCCATACACACATGTGCACACAGAAAGGAGAGCCGCTCACCCAGGAAAATAGTCAGGAACAGAGTTTAATAAGAAAACAGGAGAGACTAAAGGCTCAAGGCGTAGCCCGGCAAGTGTACTGACCAGCAGACTGTTTACGTGCAACTTGTCCCCATTTCACCCCTTATCCTTCTGTTTTCCATGCTTGTTCCTCCCCAGTCCACCTTGATCTCTCCCTCCCTACCTCTGCTCCCTCCTCTAAACATCTCATAATATGTCTTGTGCAATCCCCAAATGATTTTTCCCCAGCACGCCCTGCTGAGTCGCACACCCCTGTAGGCATTAACCTTTCTCAGTCTGTAACATGATGTAGAGAGAGCCTCCCCACTGACCCACCTGGTGGGTCTCATACCCAGATAACAGGGCTGAGCATCCTCATCAATAAATACC
Source organism: Nesoenas mayeri (assembly GCF_963082525.1). Classification (NCBI taxonomy): domain Eukaryota; kingdom Metazoa; phylum Chordata; class Aves; order Columbiformes; family Columbidae; genus Nesoenas; species Nesoenas mayeri. The sequence goes on along the minus strand of NC_137541.1, from coordinate 68,050,373 downwards.
TACTTACTCTGAAAGAAATATGGCAAGAGGAAAAGCTAGAAAATGTTGTTATTTTTCAGCAAATTTCCTACAATAAGCAAAAGTATACTGTTGTCTAAAGTGTGGTGTACAGAGATAAAGAATCGACATGACTGAAAGCCCCTTCTTTTAAACTCTTTATATATGAATACACTTATCAAGCTCTGCATGTCACAAAGATTTTTTAAAAATTAACACAGTTCCTTTAGTTCTAATTTAGGCATGAGATCATGCTATCATAGAAATGTTGGTTGGAAGGAGCCTCTGGAAGCTGTCTAGTTCAACCTCCCACTTGAAGTGGGACTCTTGCCAGTTCTAGAAAAGATCAGACCATGGCTGACCTTCATACTGTGTATCTAGCCATAGAGAGATATCCATCTAACTTAACATATGATGATTACTATAGGGCTAAGAATAATTCTCTGACTAGGGGGATGTTTTAAATACACTGGATGGTATCTGATTGAATTTATTGCAAATTTATTTTGCAATGGATATTTCTTTCTCTCTTTCTTTCTTTCTTTCTTCTTTCCTTCCTTCCTTCCTTCCTTCCTTCCTTCCTTCCTTCCTTCCTTCCTTTCTTTCTTTCTTTTTCTCTCCCTCTCTCCCTCTCTCCCTCTCTCCCTCTCTCTCTTTCTGCCTTTCTTTCTGTCATTTTTCTCCTCTTTCTGTCTTTCTGTATTTTTTTTTTTTAATAGCAAGTTAAATGTTCAGAGCTCTCTATTTTTCTGCAGAGGACTGGACTTGGTGAAAACATGAGCATCTGAAGAACATTACTGATGTGAATGAAATGTGCAAAGGTCTGTTGTTTCCTTTTTCATTAGATTTACATGACCTATACCAATACACTGCTAACAAGGGGGCTTCGAGAAATATATATTTGCATGGTGAGGAGCTGTGTATATTATTACTGAAAAACCGTCTGCCCACTGGTGGTTTATGTATGTTATGACACTTACCCAGCACTCTCGCACTGCATATCTTAATTTTGCAAGAGTGAGTTTCATAAGCCATGGTTTTCAAATTAAGAAGTTGAGAGGGGATATTTTGGCTAAACATGCCATGAGGTACTGGTGACATCGAGGAACTGAGCTTTGTTCTTCTGATGCTCAGTCTGGATTTTGAGCCTTTAGATCTGTCTGCTAGACAGTCTTTTGTTTAGAAGAGTTGCAAAGCTTTGATGCCTTGCATATTTTGCACACATTCGTCTTCTTATTTAACCATTACATGTTGCTAGAGATATGCTGGGAAGTGAAATCTCGGGCCCACTGCAGCAAATAGCAAAACTCTCACAAAGTTCAGTAGGGCCAGTATTTAACATTACTTTGTCATAAAAAGCCCTGCATTTGGCTTAGGCATGCAACTGAGTGGAGGAGATCATAAAGTCAGCCTGAATAATGGTATCTAGCAAATATCATATATTTATAGCATCATAGAATGGTTTGGGTTGGAAGGGGCCTTAAAAATCACCTAGTTCCAATCCCCCTGTCATGGGCAGGGACATCTTCCACTGCGCAAGGTTGATCAAAGCCTGTTGAACCTGGAACATCGAGCAAAGGAATTCAAACAGGTGGACAGAGATTTTCTAGGAAATGTCTGGAAAGATTAATCTCTGGCTTCATCACTTGCATCACATTAAGTAAAAATTACTTGAAAATATTCTCTTAGAGTTGGTATGAGTCATTCTCTTGAACATAGAATATGTTATTCTAAGTTACACTGAGTTATTCAGTTGATCAGCAGAGAGTTTTCTCCACTATGATGTTTTCCTATTTTTTTGAGAGGGGAAAGCCTGTTAAATTCCCCTAGATAGTATTTTATGTATGTCAGAATTAAGACAGGGTCATGAACTGAACTGTAGTTAATCTGATAGCTTGGAGATAACAGTCATGACAGAATAACTGAGCCATTCCAGTTCAAAACCTGCTGTTTTCAGGGGGAGAGAGTGTGACTGCTTATGTACGTTGGTCTGGCTAGAAGACCCTTGTAACAGTCTTTTTTTGTGTATGGGACTGCAATTACAAGTAATTAGCTTCAACTGACCTATGGGTGCTGGTGTTTTCTTCTGAGGCCTTATCAGAGTTTGGGCACGCTACTTTCACCACCACAGGCCATGATTGGCCTTGCTTTTGGCTACAGAGGCATAAAAGACTAAGGTTGTGAGGAAAGCCTGGCCAGACAGAAATCCATTTAATAATTAAGGGGTTCAATCTCCTAGGATTTGATCTGGAGAACTCCAGTGCTCTCGAGTCACTGGCTTTTCATTTTCACTAGTTCCAGTAGCCTTTGAGTTAGGACTTGGGTGTCCTGAAGTATGCAATTTGCTCTCTTCTCACAGAACTTGGTGTCCTGCAAATAGCAAATGAAATGTTAAAACCAACCAACTAACAAACACAAAAGCAACAAGCAAGTTTTCTTTCTTCTCAGGGTGCCTGTGGTAGGGTTGAGTTGAAACTAAGGCTGGCAACAAAGTTATGGGAACAACAGGTGGCCTCTGTGTTTCACAGGGAGGAAAGTTTCTCCCATCTGTGCGTGACAGAACATCTCATCCACTGTCCAGATGATTACCTTTTTCTACATCCTGATAATGTTCCCAGTCAGTAAAGTTTTCCTGATCAACTACATTTTATCTCTTTGCCATTCATCCTACCATTTTATCTCTTAGTAATTCATCCTATTACTATCTGGCCCACAGTTTGTAGATTCAGTGCTAACAACAAAACCAAAAAGTCTGCTGCCAGTCTTCTGTGCAACTGGTGACCATTTATCGTTCCATCACTTGAGTCCTTGCATTTTTAAATCAACTTAGTAGAATGAATTGTTCAGTCCAATGACAGGAGTTTTAAAAGGACTAGATAATTTGAAAGGTAGGGAGGTTTGGCTTTCCTGGGTGTTGGGTACTTCAGAGAGAGGTAGCTAGTCCCCATGAAGTCTATGGTAATCAGAACTATACTGCTGTGGTCACTTGTGTGCCGTATGCTGAACATCCAGAGTTTTTATGCGACTTGTGTTGAGTGCTACGTCCGTCACTCAGCTTTGTCATCTCTGTTGGGACTTGTGATAATTGACAGCTACCAAGTGATTCAGAAACACAACAGATAGGAAATGTGTTATGGGGAAGTTCTGCCTTCCTTGATGACTCCAGAGCACATCCATTGTGAAAGGCAGAACTGAAGCAGCAGTGGCCCAATCCGAACAGTAAATTCCATCTACTGAAACAGCAGAAAGTGACACTAGTAAAAGCATCTGCATCAAAGAAAGCACGATATCCTTCATTGTTAGGCGGCACTTCCCTGAATTATTTTGAAGGTTTCAAAGTTGAGTGGACCTCAGAAAGATGCAGCAATTGCCAACAATTTATTTTTATCTGCAGTTCATATTTCGTAACAGGAAGGATTCATAAACAGGGCTGAGCAGGACTAGCTATCAATGCAAGAGTGGTCTGTACCATTTTGCATGTAGCAACATCAGCTTGAAAGCGTTGCCCATAATTTATGGACTGCTTGAAAGAAAGAACCACTTCCATGGGCAGGGAGAATTGCCTGAAATGGCTAAAAACATTTCCAAGATAACAACTGGTGGTCAGGCAGCGGTTTCCAAACAACTACTCAACAGAAGCACTCACATCCTCTTGTGTAGCTGCTCAAACTTGAGGCCAAGCTCCTGTCACTGACCCACTGCAATTTCCACCTTTTGTTGGTGAGCAAGGGAAGATTCATTTCTCAAAAAAGGAGGCTTGGCTGGCTTGCGCTGGTAGGATTTCCGCTGCGGAAATAGGCACATCGAAAACCGATAACGTGGATGCTGCACACACGAGGAGTGGCGGAAGGAAGCAGGCCCCTGTTTGTGGAGTGATGCTATTTCTGCCAGGATTTAAAAGTGTTCTTTGGAACAAAGTTGAAATAGTCACTATAAATGACTTGCATGAGTGAATACAGAGCATTTTGGAGGATTATAATTTATGCCGGGCATAAGCTGTTATGGTTCAGTTTAAGGCACTTAAAATAAGTCTTTTGGGAGACAACCAAACCAGCTTCAACTCTGGTAACTTCCCAGTTCGAGACACTCCTAAATTTATATGCAGAGGGTCCACTCCTGCCCATGAGCCAAAGACCTTGAACCCTTGCTGAAACCACTAGGTTTCAAAGATGCTGTGATGTTATTTGGCACTGTTATAAATGAACCAATGCTCATTAGGAAAAAGCTGACAATGTCATGTAGCACATGACTCTCCACACCTCTTATCCAAACCCGAATTAATATAACTAAAGGATTTATTCTCCCAAGGTTTTGCCTTTCACAGAAACTATGTTTGGAAGGAATGGGGAGTTTTTCTCCATGGCATGCTGCTTCATACAGATTTAAAATCGACCAATATATTAAGCCAACTGGGGTCAAACCATGTCTGTCTTGATCCAGATGGTCGTGCATGTGCTTCCCAAAGATGGAACAGCAGGAGGGAGAAACCTATCCATTTCAGCTGAGCAATCAGAAAGGCAGACGAAGCCTGTCTTGCCATCTCTCAGGCATCTTAAGAGTTCTTTATAACACAAAGGCACAGCTGTATCCTCCTGTCATTTTGTAAATTAGACAGTGGATATCTCTCCATTCTCAGATAAATTTTTGTACATTATTACATATTTTTCTTTGCTCAGTTTTATCCCTGTTAGTTAAAACCTTTCTTGGAACATGCAGTACAAACCCGCCTCCTCTTTAATCTTTGCACCCTTTAAATATTTACGGATGGTTTTCATATTCCCCTTCAGATGTCATTTAGCCAGTGTTACTCTGTATCTCTTCAAACTTAGCACCCTTGGAAGGGCATACAAGGCCAAATTCTGCTCTCAGTTACATCCGTGCAATTTTGAAGTAAGTCAGTGAACTTCAGTGGAGTTTGAATTTATACCAGCAAAATGCAGAGCAAAAGGTGACTCATAAATAAAGGTGACTGCTAAATAAACTCTAGGGAGACAATCAAAACTAACATCACGTCCTCCAGGCCCTGGACTGCACAAGGTCGGTGGCTTTTCTACAACAGGATCTTTTGCTGCATTCCCAGGGACTGGAGCAAAGATTTAAGAGACACTGTGAACTGCAACAGCCGTCTGAAGCATGCCAGTATCTACCACAGCTCTTCTGCGAAGTGCAGATATAGCACACCATCACGTGTGAGTCCATGCCGAGTTCTTTCATGATTGAACACTGTTAGCTTTGGGGTTTTTCTATGTTACAAAGAATATTACTAAATACTTCATATTTATATGTCTGCGTTACAAACATGACACAAGAGCCTTCTTTTATTCTGTGATTTTTCTTCCCTATGGGTATTGATAATTATTCCCACTAGAGAAAATTTTTCCACTTCTTATTAGCCCTGCGTAGCTCTGGTTGAAAGCTCCCTTCCATGTCATTTCTGAAATAAGAGAAACTAGTCAGTGAGACAAAAACTATACATCATGTACCTAAGTCCATAGCGCATTTTCCAATGGAAAAAAAAAATTCAAATGGGAAGAAAGTCCCCAAAGGAAGTTTTGTTTGCTAAACCTATCTCATCTTCCCCAAGCTGCATTTGCCAACCTACACTTTACATTACCTTCTACCACCTCTGCAGTCTTTTTTGTGGCCTACTCAGTCTGTTCTGCTACATTCTACTAAGCATACAGTGAATGTCTCATGGTCTGCAAAATTACATCAGTTATTTCCCAGCCATATCCTTCGGGTTTCTCTAAATTGTCTTACTGTCCCAGCTGACTTCCTTGTACTGTCACTCTTTCTTCTATTAAAGCCATGTTAAAGATTGTTAATGTGGTCAGTGCTTGAAAGGCATTATTAAATCTAGCAGAAAAAGAGCTGACTATTCCCTGACGAGTTTCTCTGGGCTGTTTATACTGCATTCTTCCACTTGGTTTATTTTCTTTATGCTTTCCCCCCTAACACTCTTATTAGATAGGATCAGCAGATGCCCTTCATCTCTCGACCGCTCATCCCAGCTATTTCAGGTATGAAGCCTGTTGCTGCATGAACTGCCATCCCCTCTGCAGGTCATCCCCTTCCCCAGCCTTCCCATGGTCCTCATGACAGGAACCATCTCCCAGGAGATGGATAGAAGTTCTCTCCTCCTCCAGAGGTGGCAGCCACCTTCCTCATGCTTATTCAATGGGACACAGGCAACAGACTAAACATCCTTTTAGTTACCCAGGGTACACTGATGTATCTATCTGAGTTGGTGGGTAGGTGACACAGCATTTTCTATGACATTGTTGTTAGGTCCTTCTTAGCAATGGACTTCAGACATTACACGTTGTATGGGATAGCTTAAATAATGAGGCAGAGCTTGTGAGACTTATTTCACATCTTATGTTGACTAGTTTCAACAGCTTTTATCTTTTGCAGCCTTTATTATATAGGGTGAACACTGTTTTTCTCCCTTTACAGGTTATCCTGACAGATGTAGTAAGTAAAGAACTGTGAACCACCTCTCTTTACCCAGAATCTGGCCTAATTTCCAGAAACTAATCTTCAAAACAGCTTTACAGATTTCTTACAGCTTCCTCTGTAGCCTAAAAACACCATGACAGCCTGTACCATGTGTAAAGAAGGTTAGCACATTCCAAATAGGAATTAAGGTGTAATTTAGATGCCTGCTTCAGAAACTGTGAGACTGCCACCCATGCTTAGACAGCAAGCATCTATGGAAGTGCTTGGTACTGAAGCACGGCAATGCAAATTTTCCCAGAAACTTAAATACTCTGCTTCTGAGTGTTCATAAACTCATCTCCATTTCAAGGATAACAAGCACATCAGCAACTGGCTATGCCAGAGCTCATCCAGATTATCAGTTAGGTTGCCCTTGCTATACATCCTCTGGTAGATGTGCTGACTCCGTGATGTGCCTCCTGGCAAAAATTGCCATCGTCTGAGGGTCTCCAATTAATACAAAAACCCACTTGCTCATCATGTTCAACACCACAGTTCCATTTGCTTTTCTACCTGAGAGGACTTAAAGTCAAATTTGATATCAAGCCACAGACTTTATTGATCAAGGGTTATTACCCCACCTGGCCTGTTGGAGCTGCCTGGTGCCTGTTTTGCCAGCAAGCACAAGGGGGAGCACAACCTATGACAGATGAACTGATCCCATCTGCTGCCCACACTCCCTGTAACTGCTGGACTTCTTTGTCTTATGGGTTTAGTCCAGCTTTCCACAGTAATTTTGCTCACAAATAGCTTAAGCCATTAGCAGGACAGAACCTGCTCTTCTAAGGACTCCCTCATACAGAATACCATCCTGCTGCTGGAGGTAGCCCCTTCTTTCTCTCAAGTGTAGGAAGTTTCACAAGGGTACTCAGTCCATCGCCACCTTGCTTCTAATGGTTGTTGCGGCTAGTCTCCAAGTGCTGCTCCTTCTGATATGTGTTCGCTTTGTTCCACTTGCTTCTAAAGGCTGGGGTAAGATTACAACTTGGTGTTCAAATGCTATTATAGCATAAAGTCAGGAACTTACACAACCAGAAATGAGGTTGTTTGTACTTGTGCATAATAATATATTCTTCTGCAGTCTCATGGGACCACAATTCTGCAGTTGTTGCTGACTTCTACCACATCCAGTACATGGTATGAAGAAATAGGTTTATTTTTACACAGCACTGATGGTCTGTCCTGATACTTCAATGAGGCAAAGATACAAGACAAGGATAGACATCTCTTCACACTTCTGACCTGGTGTGAATATCAGGGAACAGCACTGTATTTTTGAATATAGTACAGGCAAGAAATAAATGTGGCATGCAAGGCTAACGCTCAAAATACAACACAAGCATAACTTTAATGAGCGGAAAATGAGGTACAGATCAAATGAACTGATAAACTTTTAAGCTCACAGAAATAACAGAACTGGGTTAGAAATTGTTATCTTAGTCATGATTTCCTCCTTTAAATTATATTCCCTCTCCATAATCACCTTCTGTGGCTTCACTCACCTCTCATACAATGGGAAAATAACACCTTTCAGCTGTGCTTCATTAACTTGCATCCTGCTACCAGAGTGAACTATTGCAGAGGGAAAGGATCTGATGTGATTCTTACCTCTCCAGGCAGTGATATCTACTAATAGTGAAACTTCTGGAATTACAAGATATACATTCTATACATTCGATACATTCTATACAGCAGCCTGGTCAGGACAAGGTCTGTAGAACAGTTTCTCAACCATCTGCATTCTCCTCCTCCTGTTTGTCAACAGGCACCACATGAGGAGATGGACACAGGTGATATAGCTCAAGACAAGAGGCTCAAGGTCAGTTAGCTATATCCTTGACAAATGGAGACTCTCTAAAATTATTTTTTCCTGTAATAACCTCAGTTCAGATTCTGTAAAGGGCACCTGCAGTTGATCATGGTCACCATGAGCAGGTTAATAAAGCTAGACAATGCCATTTGCTTCTTGTTTCTCTTTGTGGCAAGAACAATTTATTCAACACAAGCTACGCGTACAATTTTGCACGTTCTCAAGGCATTAAATATTGTCATCCTTCCAAGGAACGCTGCACTGCATATACAAATAGAAAACCTCATGCCTATTGAGTCCTTTTCCTCTTAATCCAGCTTCTCATGACCCAAACAGGATATCTCATGTGACTTTACTCCATAAATTGCAGCCTGTCTGCTACTGTTCTGTACTGCTGCCAGGTATGGATCAAAGAGAAAGTACAGTTTAGGTCATCACATCTCTACATTCTGTTTTTCAATGAAGACAGCTAAAAATCTGCTGTTAGCACTACTTCCTTGGGAATAGATACAAAAAATGGGAATAATAGATGATCCATCAAGAGTCCTTTAGGCAAAGGTTCTGTCTGGCAGGCCAATTCAGGATTTACATGGGCCAGGCTTCAGTACAATTTTAAGCGTAATTAATAGTTTGCCCATGCCATTCCTACCTCTTTGATTTTCCAAAACTTCACCACTAGAGCTTGTTTGTTCTTTTTAGTACCAAAGACCAGTGCTGAAAAGTTCATACGTAAACTGCAAAGGACTGAAAACACACAGATTCAAAAAATGAAAGGCAAACATTTAATTATCTTCTTAGAAACTACTGCCAGTTTTACACAAGTGATACTAAATTAATCCATGTTTTTGTGTTTTGATAAAAATAACAGGAGAATTCAGGCATAATTTCTATTAACAGTCTAAAAGTATAAGCAAGATGATTTGCTGAAGAATTTTTGGTGTTCCACCAGCTACTTGTTGGTAGACGTACTGACTGAAGAAAAAGTAAAATAAAAGTACCAAGTATGTAACACAGACCTCTTTCACAACACAGATAAGTCTCACAACTTATAAAAAGGAATACTTCTGCTACTGCACCTTTCCCAAACAGAACAGTAGTTAGAGCACTTGCTTTTCTGGGACCAGAGTTTAATTTCAGCTTAAGGCCAGCAATGTAAAATGAGCTCTAACAGGATTAATCCAGCTCCTTCTAGATGAATTTTCATCCTTCTTTTCTAGAACACAAAATTAGGTCACATTACTTGCATGATTCTTCTTGAGAAGTTGCTGGCAGAGGAAAAGAAAGTATTTGACAGTTCAGTAATAGATGTTTGCTGGGTCACTTACATGGTTTCTGTTCAGCATGCAGGACTTTATAAAAAACTAAGCTAAGAGATCATTAATTACACGGCAACTTTATAAACATCATGAAATAATTAATATTCCTTTTATTCTCTGTAAGAATTTTAAATAGTATCGTCTCTCTAGAACAGAGCTTTGCAATCTTCACATTTATCAAAAGAAATAAATTAAAAAAAAAAAACACACTGAAAATAGAAAATAATTTGATTTTTCGTTGGCTTCCAGGATCCTTGTTTTTCAAGTGCAGAATTTCAGTAATACATAGAAAGAGATTCCAGATTCAAAGCCAGCTCTGCCAGGATCCTCATGCTTCCTGCACAACAGAACTGTGGACTTCTGAAAGTTGCCTGGGACCTCCAACACCCTGAGCTGCTTCGCTGTGAGCCTGACTCTTCTAGGAACCCCAAGAAACTCCGTTTCAGACACAGGACTTTCCCTGTGGCCAATCTCTGCATTGCTTCCAGCACCTGTGTCCACAGCTGAGTTCAAAAAGTTTGACTGTCCTAGACAGGGGGGGAAAACAGTTTTGAACCTCCCCTGTCTCCCTGGTATTTCTGATTAGATTCCTTAGTCATAAAACATTAATAATCAATAAGCAGCAAAATATACCTGTACAGAATCTGGATTATTATAGTGTTCCTATTCAGTTGTTCAGATGACAGACTTGTGAATGTGCTCTCTTTAAATAAAGCAAAAAAGTTAACATATGGGGAAAAAAAAATTAAAAGTTCTAATCATTGTCACAAGTATATTATTTTGATTTTTTAAGCACTTCTCTGATTTACAAAATGCAGCAGCATAAATACTTGTTCCATTTTATAACAGCAAAGTGGTAAAATGAAGCAGTAATACATTTTATTTTGGTGGTGACTGTGATTCTGGAAATACAACTCTGACTAATTATATCCAAGTTATTCTAAGGAGACACCTGACATTGTTCATACTTTTTAAAATATCATTGAGCAAATTCAGGAAATGCTTTTAAAACTCAACAACCTGCAGTCCATTCAGAAGAGCCTATTCCTACCATAAGGTCTTATTCCTACTACTTAAGTATGAGAATCACTCATATTTCTGTAGATTATATACAGTACGTTACATTGAACGTCTTTCAGATGAAAGTGAGGAATTCAGCATTAATACCCTGCTGAATTGGAAAGCAAGAGGTAAAAATCAACTGCTAACACCAAGTACAGAAAGCATTTATCGTTTATTATGACAACATGATTCTTGAAATTGCAACAAATACCACTTCACGGTCATCATCCCTCAGAAAAGAGACATTCTATTCCAGAATCTGTATCATCTCATCCTTTGTCAACAGGATACATCTTACTGCTGCACAAAATTCAGTGCTTAGAGGTCAGAGTCAGTGTAGAAGATACTCTGAAGATCTGCGGAAGCATATTACTCAGCTGGTAAAACATTTCCTCAGAAATTGTCTGAAAAATAAAAAATATTGCATCAGTAAGCTTTGGCTTTTTGCTATAGTTTGGAAGAATTGTCTCTCAACTTTGTTTCTTCATATTAGAGAACAGTTGTTTTTCAGAAGACCATGAAGATCGTTTTCAAACTACGTGTTATAATGCTATTTAATTTAATCAAAAGGAAAATGATTTACATAAAAATACTGTTTGTATATTTATGTGACATATCTGTTTCCAGTAGATTTCTTGTTCCGGTAATCCATTATTTTTGCGTAGCATAAGCAGGGCAGTACTGTTTGTTATCCACAGGACTCCTGCTCTCTGAATTCTAGAATTAGATTCAACTTCACTATTTAGCTTATTCTTGGCTTCCTCCTTGCTCACCCATTTACTACTTTATCAAAAACCACGTTATTTCTTTCATAATATAACTCTGATTTTTATATTGCTTCCAGTACCGCTTTTTAGAACAAATAAAAAATAGTGCTGGCCACCTTTGGAAAACTTTCTGTTTCTGACAATCAGCTGTAACTCCAAATTAAATCATTTCAGAATCTTAATGACAATTCACTTCAAATATCTAGAGTCATTGATGACTTCGCATAAACATGACCGAACTCTGAACTTCCCAGTTTGAGATTTTAGCATCCTCAGAAAATACTACAGGATATTCAAAAATATAAACCCCTTTTATTCCCATTTTATAGGCAAGGGACCAAAACCACAGTGATTAATTTAAGCTCATATAAAAAGAGCAGGGCAGAGCCAAGAAATCAAACTAGATCTGCTGACATTTAATTTCTTGTTCCAGCAGCCTCCTACATTAGAAATGAACTTAGATTAACTTACCTGTGGTACCAAGAACTGTACAGTCCGAGAAATTCCTCCGTCCCATGAGGCCATTTCCATCATGAAACCTAAAAACCAGCATTCATACTATATGCATTACCTATGTAGTCTTCCCTGTCAATTACACCATTATCAAGCAGCAAGAGAGTTTTCACGTACAATTAGGACTGTACATCCCTGTACATTGTACATCCCTGCCTTAACTAGCGATGTCATTAATTACATTTAAATCAGACTTGGTCAATTTCCTGACTGAAATATGCTTTAGCTGGAAAATCTAATGAGGACTTATGGAGAAAAGTCAATATACTCCTGAAGAGCAGAATAACCAGTCCTACTGTACAGCAGAATTGAGAGGTTTCTCCAAATATACATGTGTGAGTTCTTTCAATGGCTTGCATTCACTGAGAAATAGCTCTTTCCTTTAGCTCTAATGGGATCCCATCCATGTGAAGGACTACAAGCCTGTTGCCAAAAGTGACAATCTGACAGAAACAGAAACTGTCTGGACTGACTTATATGGAAAAAGCTCAGTTCTCCTTTATTGCTCAAGTTACTTTCCAGCATTTTTAGGCTAGCTTCTCCTTACAAATGAACTACAATGTCCACAGAAACCCACTAGGGGCAAATAAATATACCCAGAAAAATACTTGTTTCATGCAAGTGGCTATGTGGATGATATTCCATTAGTGAATTAGTAAGGGTCACAATAGGAAGAGGTTCCTTGAGTAGGTGGTAGAAAGAACATTAATACTGCTAACATTTTTAACACTCTAAATCACTGGTTCAAGTATTTATAAGTGCAACGCAGAAGAATGCAGTAAATAACACCACTTGGAAAGACAGAAAAACAAGTTGAATCCTGAGGATTTTCCAGCAAAGAGATGAATTAGCATATAAATTAGCCTTGGAAAAATGTTGGAAGTCATCATTGTTTGAGGCAAACCAAATACAGAAGACACTGTAAATTATACTTTAGAGAACCACCAGCTCTTGCCCTCCTTCAGAGATTACTCAAAGCAGCAAGGGCTTTTTCTTCTACTGTCTAAGTGGTAAAGATCCATTTGAAACATTTTTAGTCTCCATTCTAAGTGTCTGAGACCATTTTTTGGTACGATAATTAATAATTTTAAAGAGACAATACAAGCATACATTTCAACAAATTATAAATTATTGGAAATCGCTTTTTTTTTTTTAAATATACAGCCTGAGTTAAGGCTGGATGTCACCAAATGCAACACAAAAAAAACCCCAGCTGAATCATTCGCTAACATACCTTTGACACACTTGAACACAAGCTCTGCCCTCTTCAAACACCATGGAATGGTCATTTCCTGAAAATTAATAAAAATTAATAAATGAAAAGCCTCAATGCCAAATGGATTTAACCAACACGAGTAGCAAGGAAGTTATTAAAAAGAACACAGTTTTGCCACAGAACTGCATTTTCCCAACAGCTATTCAAGCAGCATTACAGATCATGAAAAGCAACTTGGTTTTCCAGAGTATTCTAGGCAGGTAGTATTACCTTATAGGTGACCAAGAACACACTGCAACTGCTTATTGATAAGAGAGCTCAGTGTCAGAACAATCTATAAATTTTTAAGCTGAGATGTTGAATAAAAATATTGTTGCCAATCCTATTAATGTTATTGGAAATGGGTCTATTTAGTTCTCCTGCAGAGCTTCAGAAAAATGTATAATATCCAAGGGATAACTGTAAGATTTGTGCTTCAGCTCACCAAAGACAGGTACTTGATGACATCTGAAGAGCAGTAACTGATGATTCCCAGCTATTCTTTATGATTCTGGTTAAGGTTTATTGGCATACCCACCGCCTTCAGTAAAAACCTTCTCCCTAATACTGGAACAAACCCTTCTCCCCTAAAGATGCATTTATGTTAAGAGTTAAAACAAACAAAATCCATTTTCATCTGATGAAGGATTTTTAGATATAAACAGGTAGGAAATTCTCACGTAAAGGTAAATACCAAGGTGGGATATGAAAACCACACTGCTTTAAGATATCTTAAGACATGGCTACAAGTCCTAGCAAAAATAATTTAAATAACAGTTTAAGTGCTATAGTACATTACACATCCCTTGGCTGTACGCTACAAAGTGAATTATATCAAGATGAATATGCCCAGCCATAGACAGAATGACTCTCTCTGTAAACAGTCCTCAGAAAGGAAATAGTACCATTTTGTTCTGATGTACTCTTCACCCTAAAAATGAGCACTTTCCTGAATACAGGAATATAGACATGGAAACGAATTTATTATTCTATGTACCTTTTCAAATTTATGCTTTATGTAATTTTCTAACCAATAAAATCAGCCTTTATTTTGCAATGCCAAACACTGCGCAATCGTCCATTTTAAGAGCTTGATTTCAGGATTTAAAAAAAACGTTGAGAAGCAAGGTTATCTAAGAATGCCAACTGATAACACCAAAACAGTGTACTGAACAAAGCGGCATTAAACAGTTACTGAATGCCAAAGTTCTGACTTAAAAGGCAGTATCTCCTGCCATCCCCAAAGTATGTAATACATTTAAAACAGCATAAGCTAGAAATAACTTTTCAGAAAACTTTCTTTTGTGATGTAAATCACAGAATCAATAGATGCTGCTTTTGGAGCATAAAATACATTAATCAGACAGAACAATACTTTCTTTTTTTTTTTTCATTTCTAAGCTTTCTGGAAGAAATACTTTGTTATAATTTATCTGCCTAAACGTGCTTTCTGTCACAAGTAATGGAGCCGTTTATTGTTAGTTTTGATCACCATTTTTGCTTAGGTAAAAAACAAGTGTCTAAAAAGAAAGGTCCTGTTGCTCTGAAGGCAACTCAGGAGTACCTTGCATAATCAATAAAGGGAGCTAAGCCTTAAAAGGACTGATCAAAACAGCAGGATATGACACTGTTCCTTGGACTGTTTCAGAGGAACATAGATGTTAAATCTTGCGGGCAACTCAGGGAAATAACAGGTTGAATCCAGAATGCCACTGCGTGCAAGCCACAAGAACTGAAAATGACGCACTAGCGATTCAGTTCTAAACCATCTTTAAAAATGCAGGTTCTCATGATTTTGCCATGTTATCAGGATTTTTCTCTGTATGCAAACTAAGTAACAGTTACAGAAATGATGAAGGATTGACTAAGTACCAATTAAAAATGCAATGCTGGGGATAGGGGAAAAAAGTCAAATACCCCATCTTCTATAGTAAGGTTTGGTTAAGAGCATTTAAACAAGTGAGAAGCCACCTGGGACCTCTGGTTTTCTTCATTAGCAGAGACCATACCTCACTCCTTTTTAGGATGCAATGATTTGTTGTAAAATTCAGATATTTTTTCCGCTTATTCGGAAAAAAAAAAAAAAGGACAATTTCACTGATTAGACAGGTAAGCTGCAAACCTTGTTATTCAAACAAATTTGTGACAGGCTCGCTGCATGGGGCTGCTGATTTTATAAAGCTAAGGGCTTGTATCTTTGCAGAACAATGCCAGCCAAGCAATGAAAACACTAAATGTCCATAAATGTCTTGTGGGACAAAGATTTCAAACCAAATTTCAACGGTTAAATTTATTAAGTTAAGAATTAGCAAGATGTTTACACAAAGTGTATCTACGCAAACGCTAAATACTGTATGAGCAGCTATACATTTAAATGCAGGAAACTCAGATGAGAATTATTTGAGGTTAACACACCCATCAGTAATCTCTCTCTATAAATCATGTTCATAAGCATCTGTTACACAGCTTATACTCCATTTATACTTTTTTTTTCCAAACATTTTTGTCCTAACTTATTGTAATAGAAACAGCTGCCCGTGACCCTTGAAGAGTCACATTTTTCATGGTATTGCTGTGAGGACAGCAGCAACGGCTCCTATATCCTAACTATGAAGGAAGCGCACCAGCATTTTTAGCAATGCCATGCTATTAGAGCCATTTTGTTGCCTAGTTTATATATCAGTTTGTAGTAGATTCAGAACAGTGATAAGACAGTAACACCTTAGTTGTCCTGAACTTGAACTTGTCTGGTTTTGTTTCTTTCCTTCATTTAACTTAATGATCAGAACAGAGAAATCTTGTTTTGTTGTTCTTGTCATAAGAAAAACTAAGGAAAATAGAATTCTTAATTTTTTTCAAAAGAAAAAAAAAATAGCTTTATATTAAGGTCCAAGAATAATGAATGTAACAGCCTCATTGAGATCAATATCCTCCTTACTTCTGTGAACTTATAAACTCTTCCATCCATAAAAGAAAACCTTTGGGAAAAGCATAGAGAAAACTTATGACGAATGCCTGTCACAGTGAAGCATCCAAACATCTCTGCAGCTGTGCTCCTGGTTAACCACTTTACAAAAATGTTTTTATGTAGGTGGTAAATGCAGATTCAAAACTGGGGCTGCTGAAGGCACCAAGTTCAGGTTAACTTTCAGAAACCTGTTATTATTCACTTTTCCCTCAACAACAAGTTACATATGCGTTCATTCCAAACTAGGTCAGCCAGCTGCAAAGCACTGTAATAAGCAATGCAGCTAATGCAATTCACACAATGCAGTTTTGGTTAAACATACACTTATCATACAGGTCACTTTCTGCTTACTCTGCAAAGACTGAAAACTTAATATAAAAGGTAAACCATTTTACCAGGATCTTTTAAGAATCCAGCACTAGACAAGAAGATAATCCTTCAGTTTCACACATCCAAGCAACAACATACTCTCAAAGCACATTGAACATGTTAGTCTTGTGCTTTATTTGTTTTTTTAAATACAGATGTGCAAATGAAAGCTAAAGCTAACAAAGTTTAAAGATGTCCTGGTTTTGTTAAAAACAAGTTTCTCTTTTAGTGAATTTGCCTGTCAGCTAAAGCCTGCATATTAGCTGCACTTTTTTCTAAAAAGCCAGATACATGTTTTGGTAGACAAAGAGGTGGTATGCAAGGTCACTGATAAGGATGGATGAGAATGGATGTACATCTTGTGAGAGGAGCAACGAGAAACAGGTGACCAAAAAACTGACCAACTGAAGCATTCCATCCCATTCCCGTTATACTTCATTAAAAGTGGGAGATCACGAGGATCTCGTCCCTTTTCCTTACGGCCAACGTTAGGAGAGGACCTTGCTAGTCGTCCCTGCGAATTGATGCCTAGTGACAGACTGAATCCAGTTCTGGTTGGCTGCAGAGTCCAGTCCAGGACTTTGGGTGCCGGCCCTTCATTCTGCCAGAGCAGTTGCCGGGACTTTCAAGATTGGTTTTGTATATTTTGTATTATTTTCTCTATTTGTATTGGAAGCATTAGTAAAACATTTTTAATTTTTACAACTGTCTTCTCTCTGTCCTTCTTTCCCTCCCAATTGCCCATACTTAGTGGGAAGGGGGGCGAGGGAGGGGCTGAAGGGAGAAAGAAGGGGAGAGGGGGTTAACAAAACATCTGCCATGGTTTTATTGTCACCCTGCAATCAAAACCTCTACAAAAGAATATAGTGAGATGGCGACTTCATTAAGAAAAAATGTCAATAAACATATGAAATACAGTAACTGAGTCCCATGACTAACCCAGGCTGCTGTCCTGCAAGTTGATTACTTGCATTGGAGCCCCAGAGATGAAAAAAATCAGAAATAATATTATTCATTCCTAAAAGTCTACTTTTATGTATACAAGTATATCCTTTAGAAGCTTCATTATTGGACATTTTTAACTTTTGCATTGCTTGCACTTTCACAATAATAGACCCTGATCTTGCAAAAGGGGGACATGTCTACATGGTGTTACAATCAAATTCTGTTAAAAAAAGTCACTGTTAAAGGTAATCCACTGGTGAGCCTTTATCTTGCTACAAGTCAGGCACTTTCAAAGAAGGAAAGGCAGTACCAAAATATACATGTGAAAAAAAAATCAAAGGGTTATTTAATAAAAACCCACAACAGACTCTCATTATCCATGCAAGTGTGCATTATCTGACTAATCTGATGCCTTCTATGACGGCATGACTGGCTGGGTAGATGAGGGGAGAGCAGTGCATGTTGTCTACTTTAACTTGAGCAAGGCTTTTGACACTCTCTCACAACATCCACATAGGTAACCTCAAAAAGTGCGGGTTGGATGAGTGGGCAGTGAGGTGGATTGAGAACTGGCTGGATGGCAGAGCTCAGAGGGTTGTGATCTATAGTGCAGAGTCTGGTCGGAGGCCTGTAGCAAGAGGTGTTCCCCAGGGGCCAGAACTGGGTCCAGTCTTGCTCAATCTATCCATCAGTGATCTGGACAAGGAGACTGAGTGCACGCTCAGCAAGTTTGCTGACGATACCAAACTTGGGGGAAGGGCTGACACACCAGAAGGCTGTGCTGCCATTCAGCGAGACTTGGACAAGCTGGAGGACCGGGCAGAGAAGAACCTGATGAGGCTCTGCAGAGGCCAGTGTAGGGTCCTGCATGTAGGGAGGAATAATCCCAGGTACCAGTAAAGGCTGGGAGTTGACCTGCTGGAAAGCAGCACTGCAGAGAAGGACCTGGAAGCCCTGGTGGAGAACAGGTTGACCATTAGTCAACAATGTGCC
Organism: Nesoenas mayeri; assembly: GCF_963082525.1. Lineage (NCBI taxonomy): Eukaryota > Metazoa > Chordata > Aves > Columbiformes > Columbidae > Nesoenas > Nesoenas mayeri. Next base: position 68,031,880 of record NC_137541.1, on the reverse strand, counting down.
CTTGTGGCCAAGAGGGCCAATGGCATCCTGGGATGCATTAGGAAAAGTGTGATCAGCAGGTCAACGGAGGTTGTCCTTCCCCTCTCCTCAGCTCTGGTAAGGCTGCATGTGAAGTACTGTGTCCAGTTCTGGGATCCCCAGTTCAAAAATAAGGAACTACTAGATAGAGTCCAGTGGAGGGTTACGAAGATGATCAGGGGTCTGAAGCATCTTCCTTACAAGGAACAGCTGAGAAAGACGAGTCTGTTCAGCTTGGAGAAGACTGAGAGGGGTTCTTCTTTATGCTTATAAATATCTTAAGGGTGGATGTCAAGAGGATGGGGCAAGATTCTCTACAGTGATGCCTAGTGACAAGATAAGGGGCAATGGGCACAAATCAAAACACTCTCTTTTCTTCTCTGCTAGTATCTTATGAGCCACATGTGGCGGAGGAAAGAGGTTGTCAATGGCATTAAATTACTATGCACTGCAAAAAGTTACAGTTGAGTAAGAGACAAGCTCTGCACATTAGTGCCCCATTAAAGAAGAGAATATAAAAGCTCAACACAATAAATAAGCACACTTGTATCTACAGAGAGCCTCAGCAGTATGCTGCTTCTTGCCTAGTTGGTATTTGAGGGACTTAAGAGAGAAAACAGGGAAAGAAATTAAGGACGCAAGTGACTAGGCAGTGAAGGAGACAGTTCAGAGCAGAGGTGAAATTTGCTTGCTGCGGCACAGGGCTGAGGTGGTGTTTAGGGATACAGAACTCCAAGCCAAGCTTTACTAGGTTTACTGCTCATAAAACTTAAACCTTAAAACTGACTTTCTAACTCGCAACTATTAAAACTGGTGATCTGGTAGCACTATTGCATCAGTGACTCTGAAGGTACAGTTTGTAAGCAAGAGCTGTTGCCAGAAGACTCCCAAGCAAGCAGTCCCATATTTTCTTTAATACTTGTGCAACTGTTCAATGAGCTGGATCAAGTAAGTGAAGTGTCCAAAACACAGTGTGGGAATTAAAAAAAAAAAAAAAAAGTGATTCTGCTGGTTGAAAAGTTTTTAACTGGTTTGGTTCCTTAATGTGGGTCACCATATAGATATGAGTGCCAGAACAATGATGTGGGAAGAGCACGTGACTAGGATAAACTGTCCCATTTGGCTTAAACCAGCATGAAACACATGCGTTGCAAAAAATCCCTTTTGTTGCATCCTAGATGATAAAAAGAAAACAAACCTTTACATTTACTTACTTCTGACATATCGTGCACCAACAGTAGAGGAATACTAATAGTAGTAATGTCATGTGTGCAGCAAACTTTGAGAATGTTTCTGAGTCCCATGATTGCAGGATCCCGAGCAGTTATGTTACCAGACCTTACATTATCGTCCACGCAGAGGTGGAAAGCGACATGAATTTCAGAAAGATTTGAATGGCGTGTGATGTAGAATTCTCCTACAGAAAAACATAAATGAAGAAGGCAAGGTATCATGATAGTGATGTGTACTGAAATACAACTGTTAGACAATGCAACGATAGGGTCAGCTAAAGACAAAAGGCAAATACAAATATACAAAAGAGATCAGAACAGATACACAAGGAGATAAAAAAAGAAGTTAGAAATGAACTGATGTAAAATCTCTTGGAATATCATCATAGACACCTGGTGTAGTAAGACATAACAGTGCCATTACAGGCGGATATGATCTATATATAGCACAAAACAGAAAAACAAACGCAGAGGAGCTGTAATACTCAAAATATATAATGTAAGCACTGAATTGCAGACAGATGTGGGAGGCGGAAATACCAAAAATGGATGGGTTAAACTAAAGGATGCAAAAAGTCTGTGGAAAAAGATAGGGGATTACCTATCAACTGAAATATGTACCAGAAGACAAAAGTATCAATGATCATTAGAATTTAAAATATTTCATAGTAATGTGAAGATTAGCTATGGAGTTGTTTTCAAAAACTACTAAGACACCTTGATGGGGATATTTTTAGACTTGGTAACTATTTATCAAAGGTAGAGAAAGAGTAAGGGAAGGTGAAATGCAGGTCTTTCCATCTTACCTTCGTGCTGCAGATCAACAGTCTATACTAGAGTTGACAGAAAAGCAGGTATGCAATACCCCACACTGTTTCAGTCAACAGATGAAGGTCTTTCTACAAACTTATTTTCACGAGTCATTTAAGTTAAGATACTACCTTTGTACTGGGACACCTGAAGAACAGGTATGTACACCTTTCTGATGACAGCTAAGGAAGCAGCAATTCCCAGCAATGACCATCTAAGATTAATAATAAACAAGCCACTGCAGCAAGATTCACCCCAATTATCTCTTAAGGACCCAAGTTGATTTATAATTCACTTATACTAGCAAGATCTAAGACAATCGTGAAAGCAATTTTTAAAAGCCTTCTTATTCAACCATGAGTTGTATGGATTTAAACTCCTTCCTCCTCCAAGTGTGTATTCACTTTCAAATTCCACAGAAGCTTTCCTTACTGAAATTCACAACATATACAGAAGATACTTCATCTTTGTGAGGAATGGATTTATACATTCTCAAAGTTAAAAAATACATTCTAAAATGCTTTACTGTATCATGACAGTGACATATTAATTATTTTCAAAAATAAAATTAGTATTTGAGTTTCACCTTTTCCCAAGATGCTCAGAGATCTTTTTTTCACTCTGAAATTCTGAAGAGAAATTTTAGTCGTAGAGAAGTGATTTGCCCCATGTCACATGATGCAGTGGCAAAGCTGGGAATAGAAACCAGATGTCCTGACACCCAGTTCTCTGCCTTAGCCACAAGAACATCCTTCTCCTCTGATTGAGGTCAACTTGGGTTTAGTTTATAATTTATGTTCTGACCTTAGAGCTAAAAATGTGCATCTATAGAACACATTTTGCTTTAAAAAGAGGGGGAAAATGCAAGAGAACTCACCCGGCAAAATATTTGACTGGTTTCGTTCAACATTCTTTAATTTATCTTCTATTCCACTACTTTTGTTTTCTGCATGTAAATACATAGCACAAATATTAAACATATCATCTATTAATTACAGTTTGGCATGAAAGTTTGATGTATTGAGATAATATCTGGCTTGAATTTTTACTATAAAGTTACGATAAAGTCCCCCAAAAGAGGCAGGAATGGCAGGAAATAGACACTGAATTAAATCCTATGTCAACTCATTAGCTTTTGTATTTAATAATCCTACAATACATCTACATTTGGAAAAAACACAATTTTCTCAAAGGTAATACTAAACTTTCCAAATTGCCCCCAGAACTACATAGTACCTTGCTATTTCTTTTTAAATACTGCAATTATTTAAAACAAATTAGTTCCTAGTACTGCAAGAAAAATTTTAAAGATATTTACATAAATCAGTGGTATACAAACAGCTTTCAGTATTTTTCTCAGGACTACAGCAACACGCAGGCTCCTAAGAAAACTTGTTTCTCTGTGTACTCTTATGAATCTATTCATGTTACTTATGTATTTAAACCACATAAGTAGCTCTCTGCAAGAAAAACGGAGTTTCATGATGTACTGCCTTAACATCATGTGATCAAAAAATTTCACAGCCATTTGTAAAAATAAATGCAAAATAAACCATCCACGAGGTTTTGGTCAGCACTGAAAAATACACACATTTAGTCAATTTATTATTCAGTTTTTAGTGTTCACTTATAAAAAAGGGAAAAAAGTCATAACTCCTCTTCTGCAATTTTTAAAGCTCTACATTTAAGGAGAAATAAAAAAGTCAAGTCAGATGAAGTCTGTGTTGCTAGAGGCAGTTTAAACTGCAGAGGAAGGCACAATGGCCCTATACACTTCCGATGCTGTTAAAGTGTGATCAGAACCTAGAGTTATACCTTTTTATTTTTTTTTAATTTTTTTTTGTAAGGTATGGCTGTTTTAGCAGCAAAGACATCACGTGAACATGCTGTCTGTGAAGACAGAATTTCATGCAGACTTCTTGGAGTTCACAGATAAACTCAAACATTCAATTTTATAGATCAGGTAACTGAAGAAGAGTGAAATCAACAACAAACACTCAGCTGACCACTATTCTATTTCAAGTTAAGTAATTTTGGTTGTCACTGACCATGATGTCTTTTCGACTTACTACTACGCTGTGTTCTGGCCTTAAGTACAACCTTCTGGACAATTTCAAGCTGTTCTTGAATTCCAGGAAAATGGAAATCTGTGCATTCTTGGCAAACAGTTGCAAAATCTAGGAAAAAAATAAGATTAAAATACACGTCATACGGCAGTGCTTAGTAACCTTACATAATCCTGCTCTGCTGTTCAAGCAAGGCCAGTTACAAATGCAATTCTCCCAAAACCAGACAAAGCCCTGCTGTACTCCACTATAAATTCTAAAAAAAAAAAAAAAAACTGTGGCAGAGAGAAAACATTTTTTTGAAAGAAACTAATTACTTGGAAAAAACCACAAACACACAACCAAACTTGAGTGCTGTTGCTCAAACAGAATCACCCAGACCAAAAAAACCCCCCAAAATAGCAGCAATAATATATGTGCATTAAAAATGATCTTGTTACTAACAGTCCTTCAATCTGTGATACTTTATTAAAACATACATAACATACTTTCAACTGCAACAACAGCATTCCAGTTTGTTTTGAAAAATGAAAGCTATAATGAAATTCATAAACAGTGTATCTGGAAAGCTGGAATTATAGTTCTTTCCTTTTAGTTCTCACAGATCTGAAAGCTAAAGAAAGTGTCATCAGCTGAAAAGAGCTGCAAGTTCCTTTTCCTGATAAGGAGGCATTATGGCAGATTCAGAAATATTATACTAATAATTAGGATCATAATGTACTGCCTCTGTGCCTGGTATACTAAGCTCCTTATCCTAACATCCAGCCATCTCTCAAAGGTAGTCAATGGGAGCCAAAACAAGCTATTAGAAGGAGCTGGACTACACTACATTCACTTCTGCAACATTTTTTCAAGAATGATGGTGCAGACAGCTGCAGAATGTGCCCGCAGCTAAGTTCACCAAAGTCCCTTCAGAACTCAAAGAAATAAAAATTTATTGAGGATTATATTTTACAGATTATAACATAGTTGCTTATTTCCCACTCTACTGTTGCTGCAAGATCTAATGGTTGACTAGAAGATGCAATTTTATGTTTAACACTACTACTTCAATGTTCATCTTATCACCTAATATTTACTATAAAAAGAAATGTTTGTTATTAATGTAAATATTAAGTAAGTAGTTTAAAAAAAAGTAACTGAAAATGAGTACAAATATGAAATAATATTGTCAGAATTAAGCAACTTGGAAACCATAAACAGCACAAATGCAACTGCAATTTTTACCAGTACACTCCTTGCTACAAGCCTGATTTCACGCTGCCTTCAGAGAATATCAACAAAGTCCCTTTTTTTCATAGCCTACTAGAATAATGATGAATAACAGTAGCTCCAGTCAAAAAGATATTTTAAGTGTAAATACTTTGGTCTTAAACTTCAAGATGAAGGTGGGAAAGCCAATAATGTGTTTCAGAGAAAGCCTTGGTGACCAAAATTGGAACAGGAACAAATACATTTCATTGGTTAACCTCGACAGAAAACACCTTCGTCATAGTATCCAGTTACTCAAAAGACACACCATAAAAATGGCTACTAATCAAGCTCTACAGGAAGAGGCAAATACTATTCCTATTGTTCATTTTTAACGGAATTCATAGTGCTGCAGATGTCTAAAGTACATGGCATTTTTATGCACTTACTTATCAATTAAAAATCTTAGCATGTTTCATTTTCACCTTTACAAATAAGCTTCATTATGCTAAGCTGACACTGAAGAGACAGAAGCCCCTACTGATATTCAGCTTGCCTAAGGCAGGGGAATCAACACTGAAGTGTTCACTCCAAAAAGTTCCTTCCTCAAACACAAAACCTAGGAAAGATATGAGAGAGATAACAGCATATCAGAGTACAACTTTATCCCTCATCCTTACTCATATATCCTTTTTTGCATTTGTTGCCATTTTGCAACACCATTTCTAAAACATGAGGGTCTCCAGTAAATTTTCATGTTACAGGAAATATTTTTTGTGAGAGAAGACAGCAAGTTATTAAGTGACACTAGTTTTCACTCTGTTAGAAGACTCACCTCTTTTGATGCCGCTGTATGAACTGATCCGGTTATCTACCAATAAAACCAGGCCACAGAGAGAAGTTGAATAGAGAGACATTGCAGTTTGAAGTCTGTGAAGTTTTACTCCACTTCGATGATTACGCTTATGTTTACAGAAATCCAGCATATCAGCTCTCAATAATCTCAAATTATGCATGGTCTTCAACTGAGCTCCTGTAAGGCATATAAATCATTTTAATACATAAAGTAAAGTAAGAAACTCAGGATTGTTATTAAAATGCAAGGCATCAAAGTGCTCCCCTAAGTTTTGTGAAAAAGATCTATAAGGGAAATATAACCAATAATACTCAAATACTCTATTCATTTTAATGTACAGATCAACAATTTACAAAGTAAGAGTAAAAACATAACATTTTCACATACTGTTTCAAAGTAAGGCTTACCTGTACCTGAAATAAGCCTTCTTCCCTATTATAAGGCTATGGATGAAATATTAATGCAGTCAAAACAGATAGTGTAAGAAGACTCTATTGCATAAACAAAAAGTAAAAAACGTAAGCATCTATTTTTCTGTTAATCTATTGTGGGGATTGAATTTCACATTTTCTTATAAAACATAAGTTAAAATATTACTTTTAACCGCGATGTGTTTTGATATTAATGTGCTTTTCTACATCAGTCACCTTGCTAGGGTTGATAAAAATTTGCTTCTAGAATGTTTTCCGTTAAGTGTATCTCAAGAAGATACTGTTTGATACAGTTTATACTGTACTGTACTTCTCTTACATAAGTAAAGAACAAATACAAAACAATTACAAAGTGCATATATTATATACATTGACAGTTAAATACTGTAAATAATACATGGCTTAGATACATTATTTACTAGCATCTGTTACTTGGTGTTGGATTACTTACCCAAGTGAATAGTAAAACTTTCTTCTAACAGCCTTTGCTCTTCATAAATTCTTCCATTTCCTTCTGCAGATTCTCTTAGTTGACTGGGCTGAACCTTAATTTCATCACTAAAATAATAAGAAATGCACTAAAAAGTTTATCTTTTTTTTTTTTTTCAAGACCAACAATATTTTGTGAAAGCTATCCAAAATTTTCGCAGCTAGTCTGCAAAAATCAAGAAACTAAACCTATTTGAATGAACTCCACTCATCTGAGGTTTTACCATTCTAGCATGCAATACTCCAGATGCACACCAGGAGGAAGAGTAGATTCCACTGTTTGATTTACATTACCCAGTTCATTTGTAAAGCTTTCCAAGACTGAGAAATAAAAAAACATGACAATACGTAGTTATGACATAATAAGAGCATAGAAAAGTTTTAGCTAGTAGCTTCATAAATAAGGTTTTGGCTATTATAAATAGGCTGAGAAGAATTCTAGTTTTTCCTTTTCCTCCTTTTTCCCCACACAAAATGGTAGATTAAAAAAAGCCAAATCAAATGTTCCACAGTGTTCAGGAAATATTTCAGATAGCAGTTTTAGGCTATGTTTTTTTTCTTTTTTTTTTTTGTTTGTTTGTTTGTTTTCCTAAATTCAACTGTCTGGTAGCAAGTAATATAATAAGTACTGTTTCTGCAACATGAAAGAACATGAACATCTCGTCAATTTGTTTCTGCAGTAAACATTTGTTTTCAAAGTGGCTAATCCCAAAAGGTATTTCATAAACTTTTAAGCAATTCCACTAACTGCAAATGCCTAGTGATGAGGTAGAACTGAGATATGTGATATACCATTAACAAATATATACATACTTGTTAGCACCTAGATGCTTAAAGATATATATATACACACCCACACATATATCTTTTACAGGTATATGTGTATGTAACACACACATTTTCATCTCTCTTTTTAAGCTTCTAGTTGCCCCAATCTAGACCTCTTGTGCATTATTTTTAAATACATTAGTGATCTGTAGTTTTCAAGACTCAACACTTTCAGCTAGTGTGAGTGTAATGATTCAAGTACTATCACTTCACATCTGTTATAAGCACCCAAGATTATGAAGCCAAAACATCCTCACTCTCAGAGGTCCTTTGCTCTGGACTTCTGGCAGTCCATTTCTTCTAGCTTTCAGCTCTAAGTGACTTCACCTTGGTCTTATTTTACAGCAGAAGGCCAGAACACGGAAAGAGGTTCACAGTGAGTATGACTAGTCTTTGTAATCTCACTGTCTTTAAAGCCTCATAGAAATAATCAACAAGGCTGACACGAAAATTCTGTGGGAAAATATTTTAGGATTGAGCTTAGAGCTTGAGCAGACTGTCACTACTGCAGTCATGTTTTACCTGATCACTAGGTTAGAAAGAGACCAACCTGCTTCTGAGCTACGCAGTCCTAAGACATTCTGGGACTAACCTGAGAATTGCAAGAGATTTCCAAAAACATAAATTCACACCCAACATAATCCTGAGGAATGTAGTGAGAAATCTAAACATATAGCATCATCTTCTAATGTATTTCCCCTCCTCTCTCACCCCTCATATTCCATACACTCAGTTTCCTTATACCAAAAAGAAACACTTTAAAGAAAGTGATGAAGTACTAATATTTCACGCACTAGGGTCCATGCCTGTCTCCTCTTATTGCTGGCATCCACTTTGTTCAAAGGTGTTGTGTTTCCCATAAATTCCTTACTGCATCCATCTAAATCTACTCAGACATGCTCTTCTACTATGATGAGGGATGAGAAAGCATTGGGGTTTACTCCTTCTATTTTCCTATTAGTAGCAAAGCTGGTGGTTACTAATGATATAGAATAAGGATCTCCCCAAGTTATAAATTCTGATTTCCCTGCTATTTACTCAATCAGAAAGCTTTCCATTCAACTCTCACAAGTGTTCACACTAAAAAATAAATTTCTTTTTTTAGCTGTCAAGTGATGTATACATAAAACAAACAAACAAAGAGGCTTATAATTCAAAATTTGTGATGCTGTTATCACTTATTAAGCTACTATCATTCTGCAGAACATCCTTAAATGGTAACAGAAAGCCTTGTGAAATAGTGCTAAAGAGAGACATCATAAATAAAGGTAAAATAGGAGAAATCCCATTCAGCTCAAGTTGTAGTTTGGTGCATCAGAACACATTCTGGTACAGAAAGGTTACAACATTACACAATGAAGAAACTCCTAAAAATACAAGTATTTAATTACGGTGGTTTACTTGCCTTTGATTTTCTTTGATGATCCTAATTAAATGTCTAATCTGAAATAAAGATTATATAAAAGCAAGTTCTTTGAACTATTACAGATGGAAGTAAGCACCACAGAGAAATTAAATACCTGATTGAGCTGTTGTTGGGATTCTTCAGGTCCTGATGAAGCTTTATCACCCATTCCTGGTATTCCTGCTTCTGGATAGCAGTAGACTGTTTTAATTCATTGGTCCATTTGTTCTCTAAATCCTAACAGGACAACAGCGATGATGTGGGTTTTATTTTTAAAGACAATTATTAGCATGATATATTCCAGTTCACTGAATTTAGTTTACCTGCTGAGATTCAAAATGCTGAGCTGCTAATGAATTTACATCTTGGTCTGTTAGTGATTTCCCTAGCTCCTGCATCACCTTATCCATTTCAGCTCCTTGTCTGAAAGAGAAGCACATGTAGATTTAATAACAAGCAACACACTCAAAAAAACTGACAGAAGGACACCCATTGTTGCTAATACAGTTACTGATACGATGATTGGTTGTATCATTCAGCTGGTTGTTGCTTATCACAAGCAGAGATATAACTGAATACACCGCTGAAAGATATGTCATGTAGTACATTGTCTGTATGCTCATTTTGGAATTGCAATTCATACATTTGAAGACTGTCCTCACAGGTATTCAAAAGAAGGTATGACAGCATCTCCAGATACTCTAATATAGCACTTTCCTTATCATTAGAAGAGTTTTTGAAATGCACCTAGTTAGTCCCTTGCTTTCTTCCTGCCCCAAACGCAGATGACACAGACAGGTAAACACCAAGACATAGGCTAAATACACCTATCTTTAATAGCCAGATGAGCTTCCTGCTCAAACTACATTGAACAAGGCGACTTGGAGTTGAAGGGCTGCCCTGCTATCATTAGTTCATCCAATACCTCATCCCTCCTTACTCTTCTCAATTTGTGGCTTCATTTAGTGTTCCACATTCAGCCCTTTCTTCAGCATGGAATCAATTTACCCTAGCACAGATTTAGCAATGAATATCCACAAAACAAATTTGATTTCAGGTTCAGGTAATCCAAATCAGCTCCTGTGTAAACAGAACAACACCTACGCTCATTTGGGATAGTCTTGGCTGCCACTGACATATGGGGTTTCTTGATTGAGACAAATAGATGTGATAAATTCCTCTGGAGTCTATATCACAGTAGAGTTCCACAACACTACTGCTCTTAGGATCAAGTGCTCTTTCTTCTAAATGCATACTAAAGAAGAGTCAACAAGCAGCAAAAAGTTTTGCTAACACATTATTGGCAAAATTTATCCCCAAATGAGAGATACACAAGATTGAGTCTGGAAGAAATTATATAAACAGGTATGCATTGGGTAATGTGAGCTTAAACAAACACAACTGAAGAGGAATATTAGCACTTAGAATGGTAAAACATACTTACATACATATATTCTGGCATCTCACAAGTATCCCTAGCATTTAGTCTCTATTATTTTTGTACCTATACTTCTGTGCATTCACTTTACTCACAGTAAGTTTGGGATTGGAAGGGACCTCAAAAGATCATCTAGTTCAATCCACCTGCTGGAGCAGGAACGCCTAGGTGAGGTCGCACAGGAACATGTCCAGGCGGGTTTTGAATGTCTTCAGAGAAGGAGACTCCACAACCTCCCTGGGCAGCCTGTTCCAGTGCTCTGGCACCCTCACTGAGAAGAAGTTTCTTCTCAAATTTAAGTGGAACCTCTTGTGTTCCAGCTTGATCCCATTACCCCTTGTCCTATCATTGTTTGCCACCGAGAAGAGCCTGGCTCCGTCCTCGTGGCACTCACCCTTTATATATTTATAAACATTAATAAGGTCACCCCTCAGTCTCCTCTTCTCCAAACTAAAGAGACCCAACTCCCTCAGCCTTTCTTCATAAGGGAGGTGCTCCACACCCTTAATCATCTTGGTTGCCCTACGCTGGACCCTCTCCAGCAGTTCCCTGTCCTTCTTGAACTGAGGCACTCAACCTATTTAGTCTCAAAAAACAAAACTCTGCATTGTATATGCCTCCCTCTTGTGGACAAAGCAGCCACCTGCAGCTATTCAAGCGTATTTGGAAACTTGGGAGCCCACACAGACTTACTTAAATTTCAAAAATTTGCTTTTAAAGTTGGTTCAAGTCTTTTGCTCATCTTTTCATTCCATGGAACTTCCTATTTTTCATTTAAATTACATAATAACAAAGGTAAAATATGGTATATACATATGCTTTATTTTCTATTTCCTAGGCACTTGACATTGCTGTATCACTTACATAGCAGGTAGAACAACGGAAATCAAATCTTATATTACTTTGATGGCTTTAGTTTTTATGCTTTTCAGTGACTGAGGAGAATATAAGATAGCTGACCCTCACAATATAGGCTAAGTATTACATGACTTTAAAGAGGAAACATAAAACTAAAATAGGGTTACAAGGCAAATACAAGTTGACACGTCCTATAAGTTGTATATACTCAGTGGCATGCACCTCTATTTAACAAGAAGAAAGAAAGTAAAAAAAAAAAAGTATACCTTTCCCGTAGTTTTTTCAGTTCCACATCTCTTTCACTTATTAATTCTGAGATACTAACAAAGTAATTGTGCTCCAGGTTTAACAGCATCTCAGAAGCTGGAGAATGTATCAGATCATGATAAACATCGGCAAAATCTTCATCCCAGCTGGTTTCTTCAGGTTTTGCATATTCTAATGTTGTCTAAAAATCATAAGAGATTTTTAAAGAATATGGTACCTTTTAGAACATATAAGGATCCCTCACAATGATGGGGCAAAACCAATTGGGCATGCATAATGTAAGAACAGATAAATGAATTTCAATGTAATTCTGCACCTTTGCAGATGTGATTCCGTCTGTACATCCACACATGCTCTCACAAAGCTAGTCTTGAATATTAACTTTTCAGCCTTAATCTTACCTCTTTATAAGCTTTAGCCCAAGTATCTGCCAGCTGGTTTATGTCTACTTTTCCTGACTTCACTGCTTCCAGAGCCAGTTCAGCTTCTCTATCATAATCTTTTATAGTTTCTTCTTCTATGAACTTATTAAGGGATTGCTTCAGGTCTGTTACAATGAAAATGGTCCATCAACAAAACATGTCAGTGGGAGTATCAGTAATCATCTGGGAAACATACAAATAAATTTTTTTCTGAAAACTTCTTACCTAGGCACCTTACTTGCTAGTACTGACAGCAATTTTCTTTAACATTTTGCTGTTTTAAAAAACCCTTTTAAAGACTTCTAGCAAATACCCCTCTTTTAATTTCTTAAAGCAGGTTGTAAGACACTTATGGACATATGACACTAATTTAAGAAATCTATTCTTACCATTTTCTATAAAGCATGGCAGATTGTGCAGAAGCATTAGACGTCCATGTAAATGACTAATATTCTCTTGCACAGGGAATTTGAGAGGCACAGTAAGGACTAAATGTTGATTTCCAGCATTGAATTTGTATACATAGTCTCTCTCCCTAGTGCAGATCTTTCCTTTATTAGGCTTCATCTTTTGGTTTCCTGTATTAGACATGAAAATAACGTGTTACATTCTTGTAAAATCATAACTACAAAATGTAAACTAAAAACATTGCTTTACTAATAATTAACAGCCTCTGGCGAGAAAACTTAAACTCCCAAATTTTTCATAGATACTCATCTCAATTTTGACTTCTAAATACACAGGTTGGAACTGAAGCATAAATACCAGTTTCCAAAACACTGAATACTTCCGAATTGCAACTGCGTGTATCATTATATACATTCAGGTAATTATTCTTGCAAATTACAGTATAAGCCTCATGACATAAAGACAGAATCAGGGCAGAAGGAATCCTCATAAATAGCAAACTTTAACTAAGACACTGTGACTGCTGACACACATCTCAAAATCTAAAATCCTCCACAGTGCATTGAGATTTTATTTCCTCCTTTCTGCAGGTGGTAGACTTGGAGGCAGAGGAAATTTGGAATAGTTTTTAGAAAAAGTTTATTTTGTCACTCTGCAACCTGCTTTACAATAGATCGTAATTATTTTTAAATAATACCATTAAAAATAAGCCAAACGAAAATACAGGATGGGAGCACATACCTGTATCAGTAATTTTTCCCTCCACTAGAGCTCCTCCCCTTATTTACATTCCTCTTTTTTGAACATCACCTGCAAAGCTGGACACATTACTCCAGCTGAAATCTCCCCAGTGCTAAAAACCACGGTCCAAGGAGAAGAAAAGCAGAAAATGAAAGAAAAAAAGTAGATTTTTCATAGCAAAATTCATGGGACCAGTTCACAGGGGTGGGGGGCTTTGGGAATTAGCCTGCATTTTGGAAACTGATTAAATAAATCAGCTACACATCGCTTCATGAGAGCAATAAAATGCCTTGGACCTCATTGCGGCTGAGCAGCTGCCCCGCCCCAGCAGAGAGGCCCAAACCCCCTTTCCAAAACCTGGGCTGTGGCCCTCAGTTCTACCACAAGCTCTGGGTCTCCAGACCAGCGGGCCCATGCCCAGGGAGACAAAACCACCTCCCGATACTGAGGAAGCAGAAGCAAAGCTGGTGGCGGGAGGGAAGGGCCCGCGGGAGTCCGGCCCCAGTGGCCCTCCCGAGAAGGCTCCAAATCCCCAGGGCAAACGCAGCTCGGATGGGGCAGCGCTCACAGGGACTGGAGCCCCTTCCCAGCCGCGAAGGGCAGGAGCGGTGTCCTCCTTCCTCTTCGCTCACCTGGTTGCCGGGCGGGCAGGTGAGGGGGCGGCGGGTACGGCCGCTGCGGGAGGCGGCGACAGCGGCTGGTTCCCGCCTCCCCGTTAGAACCTTCGTGTCCGGAGCCGCAGATTCGGCATCCACCCGCTTTGTGGCGAATGTGCCGGCCCAGGGCCCAAAGGGGGTTGGGGGAGGGTGGGGGCGGGGCAGGAGTGTCGTCAGTGGCGCGCGTGTGTCCCGGCCCCACGGCCGTTGGGCGCCGCGCGCCGCCCGGAGCGGGAATGGCGCGGCCGGTGAGGAGGTGCGTGCGGCGGCGCGCGGTGGCGCGTGGCGGCGCGCGGCGGCGCGCGGCGGGGTACGAGGGGCGCGAGCCGGCGGCTCAGCCGTCGCCCGTGCGGCCTCGAGGCGCGCGGGCAGCTCGTGCCCAGCGGCGCCGAATGGCGTTTCCTAGAAAGCCGCGGGCGCGCGCGCCGCCGGCGGCCGTTACTGGCTGAGGGACCTTCCTGCCCTCAGCCCCGCGGCCGCCGATCGCAGCCCCGCGCCTCCCGACCGAGCTTCCCCGTGGCCTCTTGCAGCGCGGGGCTTGAGGACGGGCCCGCGCTGTTTCCTTTCTGGCTGGAAGGAGGCGCGGGGCTTCTCCCTGGAGTGGGCGGCGGGGGTCACTACGTCCCGCGAAGAGCGGCCCTGGCGGGTGGCGCCTCTCGAGTGGATCTCTGGCCACGGGGTGGGCTTGGAAGTGCTGCCGGTGCCTCCTCTGGGTAGGATATCACCTGCATCGACGGCAGTGCCACTTAAGAAACAGCCTTAAGGTGCAGGGAAGGCATTTCAAGTGCCTAAAGGTCACCCAGGAGATAAATTCAGTTGCCTAGTAGCAGTTCTGAGATGCTGTGCGCATAAGGAGGTCACAGTGTTGCCACAAGGAGAACAACAGTACTGTTATTTTAAGATTTTTTAAAACCTAGAAGTTATTCCTAATGGTTCTGTATCCAATATCACTGGTTCTACATGCATTTGAATATACATTGTTTTAAGAAAAAAGTTTTCCAAAGAGGTTTTTTTAAGATAAAAAGTTTTACAAGAAAGTAAAATGTGACTTACCCCAAAATCAAGTGTTTGCAAGTCAAGGTGCTCAGTCTGAAAAGATTAATAGTATACATTTCCCCTCCTCCTCCCCCAACAGGAACAAGAAAATTGTCGATTATTCTCAATTTGGGGATTTGGAAGATGATGGTAAGCCGTGTGTTCTTGTGCATTACAAAATGCCCAATATGTAACCATGCAAAATATTCTCAGAGTGTCTTTCTTTATAATGAATTACATAATTGAGAAGGCTATTACTCTGTCACTGGAAATAATCCAGGCACACTGTTACATATCCTAATTCAACAAGAATATGATGGCTGTAAACCAGAGTATAACAACAGTATGTCAGGAAACTGGCAAATACATTGTGTCTTGTTGCAGGAAAATCCATTTCTTTCCCTGCCTCATTTTTCAGTGGTAATTGATTGCTTCATGTCTGCCTTATGATCAATTCACAGCATTGTCAGTCAGAATATCAAGGAGTTGTGAATCATCTCTATGGAGATCTAACGTTTTTCCTGCAGCTCTGTCTTGATGCATTTTGGGCAAGGACATAGCAGTCGAATTTTGAGTTTTCATTGATAATTCAGGCCATTTGTTTTCACTACAGTCTTCCTATACTCCAAGCCCTAATGGGTGTTGTGCATTTTTCTTAGAGAATTTGATTATTTTAATGGGTTTTTGTTTTGTTTTGTTTTGCATTCTGTTTGCAAGATCCAGGGAACAGTTTGAATTGGTGGGGAGGGGAGGGCAAAAGTAAATATGTTGAAGGTCTTGTGTGAATCATATGGATTAATGCAGATTCTAAGTTTAAATGTGGTGCATGACTTTTTTTAGTTTGTACTTGACCACTTGTAATATTAAAGAAAAGTACAATTTCTTAGAACTGTTAGTGATCTTATCCAAGGTTCTCCATCGTTTAGTGAATACTAAAGATGATTATATTTTTCCTTATTTTGCACTGTGATATGCAATGTCCTCGGTATGCTTATAATTTTCTTTGAAAATTGAAAAAAATGCATTGTATTTGGTAAGAGGCAATACAAAAATGGAAGTAAATGGAAGCAGATTACATTTTTTAAGAAAGGGAATGATTCCCAAAACACCAAGAGCTATAAAACTGTTTAATGACAGTGATTACTATTGTAATTAATGGCTGTTGACTATATCAAAAAGTGAACTTCTAATTATTGAAAATCTGGTAACACATTGAAAATTGAAGCTTTATTGCCATATTGGTAATAAAAATTGAAATAATTACTGCGTGAATGAAAGTGTATGCAAAAGAGTTCTTGTTAAATTTTCCTTTAAAATACAATTAAGAATAATATAGTTATGTTCTTTAAAAACAGAATTAATTTCAAAGAGGTTATCTTTGGTATATTTTCAGAGTGTGATGAAATTAAGTTGAATGATTTATTTTGGCCATAGAATATAGGAAAACCCATTAAAGTTTGTTGCTCTTTCCCAAACAGATGAAGACTTTGCTGCACCTTCAAGCAAAAAATCCAGAACACAGCTCAAGGAACCAAAGAAGGAGAAAAAAGAGAAGCAAAAAAAGCCACACGAATTAATTCCATTACAAAAGCAGACACCTGGTAAGAGGTAAGAAATGCTGAAATGTGGCCAACTCTGTGTAAAGCTGGATTTCAGTAAGAGTATTTGTTTTTTCTTTTTTTTTCCCTAGAGTTTTAGGTGGCTCAGAATAAATAGCTAACAACTTAGTGCAATAATGATTTTCTGCTTTATTGGTATAGTTGCAAATCAGGGATATTGTCATTATGCATATGTTTGAGTTGGGTAGTGAGTTATGTCTGTTTTGTTACACCTCTACCAAACTCCAAGTGGCCTGAATAGGTGCAGAAACAGGTTTGCATGTCTGATCATGTCTTGATATCTCTACAGCGCAAAATAATTGTAACAATTCTGAGTTACTGGGCACACCTAAAACTGAGAAATATAAAGCCAAGTTTGACTCCTTAAGAAAGAACATATTGAAAGCTCAATAGAAAATACAAAGTCAATGAAAAAGGAAATCTGATTATTTTGGTGTTAAAGTTGTGCATAATATTACATTTCAGTGTGGTGTTTCAGGCAAATGTAATCATCTTTTTTTGTGATACCAAAAATAAAATTGGAAAAATGAAAGAGTTTCTAATGGCACAGCAAATATTTTGGTCACATTTATTTGATGTTTAGCTTTTATGGATCCATCAAGGAGCTGAAGCTAAGTGTAGCTTCTTGAAGAACTAAGTAAACTCAGCGTCTAAAAACATGATGTCTGTTGTTTTTTCCAACTGACTTTTATTGATCTGTAACAATCTCATTCTTAGGATGTACTTTGTCCGAATCTTTTCAAATGTTTTGCATTGTATAATGTTTTTAAATCTATTGTACTGTAAATATTAGTATGTACTTTGAATCTTTTCAGGAAGTAATATTCATATGATATGCTATAAGTATATATTGAAATATTAATCTCTTAACAAGTATTTGAATTTAAAGAAGTTCAGTGTGGCAGAAGTAGATCTGTAACACTCATGTCATTGTTTTATTATTTAACATATTTGTTTTATTTTGTTTTTCCAGGATATCTTTGGATGACAAACTTTATCAAAGAGATTTGGAAGTTGCCTTAGCCTTATCCGTCAAAGACAAATCTGCAAATAGACTTGAGGTGCAAAATTCAGAAGGACAAGGTTATTTTACAGTTCAGTGCAATACTATTTATATGGAGTGAATTCAAACATGACAGTTTATTTTTCAGTGAAATAGGTTGAAAGTCATGTTTTATTTCAAGATGTCATGATAAAAAAATGAGAATTTCTAGGTGGTGCCTGTCTTCTTACATTCTTGTTATTTTCTATGAGAAAAATAAGATTTTCCAAGCATATAGTTTGACTAAAGACAGATAAAAATGTTAGCTATTTTAATTTCTTAATATCTTGACTTTTTACAATGTGGTTTTTGTGTACTAATATATTATTGTTTGTTTGTTTTCTGGATGCTAAAACAGGTGAGACTATTGAATCAGAAAATATACACAGGAGACCCACATTTTCCAACTGCAGTGTAGACAGTGAACTTTTAGGTAAGTTGTTCTCATACTCTGTCTTTTCAGAAATAGCATTTCAAGATACATATAAATCACTTTTCTCTTCTTTGTTTCCATTGGTTTCTGTTTTTCACTGAGGTGAGAAGAGTCTTTATCGTAAATAAAGACTGAAGGATGCATTCATTTTTTCATTAAAAATTTGATCCCAGTCTTAAAATGGAAAACCTCTGGGTTGCTGAATGAAATTATTACAGATCAATAAAAGCCAGTTGGAAAAAACAACAGATGTTATGTTCTTAGATGCTGAGTTTATTTAGTTCTTCAAGAAGCTACACTTAACCTCAGCTCCTTGATGGATCCATAAAGACTAAGCATCAAATAAATGTGACTAAAACATTTGCTGTGCCATTGGAAACTTTTTCAGTTTTCCAATTTTAGTTTTGATCTTCCGTCAATTTGTTTGTTTGATTACAGATAAATACTAATAATTTTCACAACCAGGAATTATAGTTTGGTCAGTTAAAAGAGTAAAATGAGAATCACATGAAAACAAGTGCCAATGATACGCTTCTGTATAGTGTACTTCAAAATCACTAATATTCCTGCTTCTTTTTGAATCAGAGAATAGATTTACTGTTAATTTCAATTAATTAGAACACCTTTTGTTTTCTAGGTCTCAATCAGGTTATGGATGATGATGTACCTAGAGGTGACTGTAGGCAAAGGACAGCAGCATCTAAAGTTCCAGTACAGCAGAAGAAGTTACAAACTGTTGACAGTGATGATGGAGAGAATGCTACTGACTCTGAACCAGAGTCTGTACCCAGTAAGTTCTTCTCTATAAAAACACCCTCCTTAGATGTGCTTTGAATGTGATGCCTTACATTTAGTTTTTATTTTCAGTTTAATGCATACTGCTTCTACTTTGTCTTTCCTCCTTCCCTACTGAAGCCTTATTTTTCAATACTAGTGGCATCTCAATTGCACTTTGACACTAAATTAAACATTGGAGCTTATTTATACACATTACTCAAACTGTCAAAAATGATACTTCTTCTCTTCATATTTCCTGTAGTTGCCTGCGGTTTGCATCCAAACAAAGACTCTGGAGTAGTGTCAGGTGTTAGTGCTTTCCGTATTGGCTTTGTTTAAGCTTATTTAAAAAAATAAGTATCCTCCCTTCTTTCCCTCCTCCAATTTTCAACTCTCAGAAACCATGCTTCATCCCACTGGAGGTCAGTCTGTCCTCATACTCTACTTCTGGTAGCAGCCCGGTATGGAATTTCTGCAGACTATGATAGGCGTCTCTCATTCCCCAGTGGTAAACATGTCTGTATCCATTGATATATTCCTTGCTGAAAGATTTATTGGAAAGTATTTCTAGAATTGTCAGTGAAATAAAATATCAAGGGAATAATCCAGATGTTCATATTGATAGAGAATTATTTTTAAGATCTGATAATATCTGGGGGTTTTAAATAATAAGTATATAACATCTTCCTAACAGCTGAAATGAGTTATAGTATTTTTCCACTTTAAATAGTCATGATTGAGAATATATAAAAATCAGAGTCCCTGCCAAGTAATTTTAGCTTTTTCATCTTGTACACATGGAATATTAGTAATTCTGCTGTTAAAATTATTATCGTATGCAGCTTATACCAGGGCATTCCATTATGGAAGTACAGAGCAAGAATTCTGTAAATATAGAACGTGTTATGGAGGCTATTTCTTTCTCAGGTCGACATACAAATACATCCAAATTTATTTTACCATATCCTTGAGATATCCTGCTTCTTTACGACCAGAATGTGATTGGAAGGCCCTAGAGTAATAGTAAATTGTATTTCCTTTGAAGAGATGGCATCCCTTTTCCCTGCTGTAGGTGAGGAGTCAGAAGAAGATTCAGATTACACTGAAGATGATGATATAGACTTTGCTATGGAAAAGAAGAAGGCCAAAGGAAATAAAAAGAAAACCAGACAAAATATGTCAGCTGAAAGAGAGAAGAAAACTCCCAAATCCAAGACTAATACTACAGGTAAGTTTGTACTATGAATTTGGAAGAAACTTCTTTATGATAAAAGTCCTCTTTATTTTCACTAAGGAATAGATGAATTTGGCTTGAGAGACTGCCTGCAGGGTTGTGATGCAAATAGTTATATGCAGAGTAATAGGGGGAGACTAGAAAAAACTTCTGAAAGAAACTTTATAGTAAATTGACATTCCTTACAATAAAAGCAGACAAAAGTGAAGAGATGGAGTTCATTTATTTTTATATATTTAGCTTTTAATAAAAGGTTAAATAACAATGAGTGATTTGAGGATTTTTTAATTATAATCTCAAAGCCTCCTCTTGCAGTGGCATTTTTAAATTTTTAAGTCAAGGCTAGCTAAACGATACTAATTCTAACTACTTGGCAAAAATCATTATGAATGCCCTTCAGAGTTAATTGTTCACTATGTTGCTAACACAATTTACTTTAAATAGCTTAAGAAAATTCTTGTCATGGTGTTAATCTTGTGTCTGACTTGGTAATATGTTTTAATTTCAGACCTGAGTTTACAACATGTAATTTAGTTTGAAATTAGTTTTAGTTATAACAAGAAATTGTTTGCTTTGTGTAGCTGACAGAAGAATCTTCCCTCTTACAAATTCAATGTCTGGCAAGTCTTCAAGAAAAAGTTGTTACACTACTTGTTTTCAAAACAGGATTGAAATTCCAGAGTGTAACAGGACTGACTGTATAAATATATACTGTTAAAGACATGACAATCTAGTAACATATTCATTATTTCACTCAATGCAGAGAGCTTGTGGTGTACAATGATCTATCACCATATGCAGTGTGATGCTTTCTAAGATTGCTTTCATTTTCCAACTAAGGATCACCTGTAGTTTCTTCTTCACGGACAATGCAACAAAAATCTGAGCCCACACAAAAGATGACGTCTAGTTCTTTAGAACCAGTTGGGAGGCCTTTGCATACATCGAGTCCTGTAACAGACAAGAAGCCTAAATGGATACCACCAGGTACCTGTGAGATTGTAACTATAAACAGATACATTAGTTGACCTGAGTTTTTAGCAGTCTCTTCTAAAAGCAAGCAAACAAACAAACAATATTTCAGAAAAATTACTGCCCTTTTATAGTGAAAGATATTCCTTTGATCTTAGATTGGAAAAGGAAAAAAAAAAAAAAGTAGAAGAAAAAGCTATCTCTGGCTTCTTTTCCTCTTACAGCATTATCCTTGACTCCTTTATGTGGGGAGGTTAATAAAATATTTTCCAGAGTGTGGATTTCTCTCTCATTAGGAGCCTTCTTTATCTCTTGTACATGCTGCTTTATTATCTGTTATAAACAAGTAACATTAGAAATATGTTTGAGTGTTTTAACTGCTTTAGTAAAGCAAATGCTGAGAAGCTTTATTCTCTTAAGGTGTTTGAGCATGCTGCTGCTGATTCCTGCCTCTTACTTAGATTTTTCCTTCATATTTACTCTTGTGTATGTGTTTCATTCTGTTTGACTCCTTGCTCTCAAGCCTTCTTTTCCCATTTAGATTTGTGTTCAATTGTGTGATTCCCTGTGGAGTACCTGAAAATGCACACTGGGAGCAGTATTTATATGCTTGTCCAGTATTGCTGCACTGTGTTGCTGGTTACTTAAACATGAGCACCATACCTGCTGCATTTGCTCCCAAATAGATTGAATCCCAGTGACTATGCTGATTTTCATGTGCTCCTATGGTATGCTCTTCAGCCTTTTTTGCAGTGTGTTTAGAATACTTTTTTTTTTTTTGTTCTGCTATGAAAACTATAAAAAGACAACAGTTACATGATTTTTTCCCTCTAAACTTCTTACACTTTTTTTTTTTGTTTGTTTTAAAATTGTTTTCAGCTGCATCAGGAAGCAGTAATAATAACTCTATGAAATATGTTTCGGTTAAGTCACCTACTCGGTGTCTCAGACTCGGCCTCTCCAGACTAGCAAGAGTCAAACCGCTGCATCCCAGCGCTACCAGCAGTTAAGCGGTCAGTGGCAAGGTGCCGCATGAAGGAAAAGACTTTGGAAATTATTTTGCTTATACAGAGTGGGCAGCAAAAGCTACATGGCATCATACATTTTGTAGGACTGTTGTTTATGTACATGTCTAATTCTATAATGAGTTTTTATTCTGCAAAATGCTAGTTTTTATTCTGCAAAATTCTGCAAAATCCCTAAGAACTACTGAATAATAATATTATTTAAGCAAGGTGTCATCTGGGTCACCAGCTCTTTGATGTGTTATACTCAGAGATGCGGGGGTTTGATGATGTTAATTCTCTGATACCTAAACTCTTGCCATTAAAATAGTCTAGACAGCACTATGTCAAATTATAGAATTTGATACCTCAAATAGATTCTTAACACAAGTGAAAGTCACAGTTCAAAATATGTTTCTTGGAAGAGTGAAGTTATCACTTTCCACCCCCTTCTTGGAAAGTTTGTCACCACTCTCTCAATATCTGTTAATGTTTGCATATTTATATGTGGATTTTAATGAATTTTTATGTATTATAGATAAAATTATTTTTTAGAATGTTGTATTAAAGAAAACCCTAAAATAAAATACTTTATACAATCTAATTAGTCTTATCAATTTACTTTATTTATTTTGAAAATCTCTTCTAAATTTTGGCTACAGTCCTGCAAATATTTTTGCATGTGCATACTCGTATCAGAAGTCAACAGTATTAGTCAGGCTTAAACAGCAAGGATTTTGCTTTGAGCTCCTTGGTCTTCGCTGAAGACCATGACACCATGCATAGTTAGTGGATTTTATAAAGCTTTGAAGTGATAGTTACTGAGTAAGGAGACTGACCTTTCAAACTTCTTAGTCCACAATGTAAATACTTTCCTAAGTGTATTGACTGTGTCAGATACTACAGGAGATGCATTTGTCCCCGTATTACATAAAAGATCTAGTCATGATCAAGTAAATTGTATTAACAAGAGAATATATAGCCCTATTTAGAGTAATTACCCAGGCAAAAGCATGGTGCTGCCTCAAGTAAAACTGTGGTATGACAAAATACTTTTTAGCTATATAGTACTTACATTATTGAAACAGGATGCTAAGAAATACATATTTATTAAAAAGTATGCATATTGCCTCATGGAAGGAATTAGAAGAAATCTGTGGATGAAAATCTGTTTCTCAGAAGCAAGGAAACATGGGCATTATGACATAACATCTTGCATCATCCGCATTTTGGATGCCTGACTCTTGACTTGGAATTGCATAGCCCTGAGTGAAGTGTGATCCAGTGAGCTGGGCTAAGTGAGTTTGTGAGGGGGGAGGCACATGCCTGCTGTCGCTAGTGCTTGTCTGAATCGTTCATGAATTGTTTTAACTTGCTAAAATGGCACATCAAAAAAAGCTTTTAGCAGGTTGACATCTGATCAGCTGGAAACTGCTTCCAAACAAGGGTAAAGCAAAAGACCAACAGAAGGAAAGGTAAGTATCCAATTTTAATGCTTGTGACAACTAGTATATAATATTTAAGTTATCTTATTCCTCTCCTTGATTCCCTTTCTTTGTGCCTACTTAGGTAGCCCCTTTCTGAGGTATACAGAGAATAAACAGCTGTAGCAAAGTGGGAAGCACGAAGGGCTTTGGGCCCTAGAGTGATTTGTTGCAGCATCCAAGTCTATTGCCTCCTATTTGTGCTTCAGTCCTTTCCTTTCCACTGGTAGTGGTCACAAAAAACCAGCTGTGTGGTCCCTCACTGCATTGCAGTCACCAGGGCTCTTTCTGTTGAAATTAAACTGTTGTGAATCATTTTGCCTTTATGGTATCTTCAGGGATACATTTAAATTTTGTGTGGTTACATGTTTTCATGCTATAGTGAAACATGTAAAATGCAAAGTATTTTATCAACATGGTACTTAAAATATTTCTACAGCTAAAAGGTGTAGTAACCTCCTTTTCCCTCCACTCTCACCCTTTTTTTTTTTTCTCTATGAAACGTATATTTGAGATTTGTGTTCCTCTGGTTTCAATCTTGGCATCTTTCAAAAATTACATAATTTACATAATTTTAGTCTGTCACCTGTCTTTGAGGCCCCCCTTAAGTTTGTATGGGTTTCCAGTTCTTGGGGATTTTCCAGTATTTCCAGTATTTTTCCTGAGTGAAAATTTCACATAGGAAGTTAGACAAAATGTCATTGAAAGGGAAGTAGTAGATGTTCTTGATTGTGTGTTTCAAAGCTACTCTGTATCTGACCTGAAGAAAGGGTGTCTTGCTAGTAGGTGCAGATTCTTGTATAAAAGACTACTTCCTTTGTGTCCTGGGTTATTAAAGGACATGGTCAAAAGCAGCCAAATTGATTTAGGGACTGATTGTTACAGTAATTATTATTTTCTGCTAGTAACAGAGGAATTGTGTTATTCTGCCTGCTTCCAACCTTGGAAAATTATTTTTTTTCTGAGAATTACAGTTGCTTTAAATTTTAAACGCTACATAGAATTGTCTGTACGTAATTTCTCCAATAGTTGCACAATGGTATGACATGAAATGCATTTTGATGTCAATTTGTAAAGCGATCAGACAATGTGTTGGTTTGCGTGTCAGAGTTTAGTTTTGACATACTTGCTGTTTTAGAACTGCACCTGTATTAGTAAAAAAGAACAATATTGCCCTTAGTAACATGCTTTAGGTTTTGGTCAGCCCTGAAGTACTCAGGCAGTTGGACTAGATGATCATTATAGGTCCCTTCTAACTGAAACATTCTATTTAGTTCTGTTATAGTCATTCTAAGGATTATCTAATGTGCAGGCAATCATTGTGATAGAAGTTGTTCTTTAGTGTTTGAGGTGCTTATTATAAAATATTTTTGTACTTACTCATAAATTCTTGAAAATAATTTGTTTATGCTTTGTTTCTATGCTCAGACCCAGCCCTACACTGAATTTCAACAAAAGTTATCTAAGAACTCGTAAAAGGAACTAGCTGTAAAATTTCCTTTCCTGGGGACTAGACAGAGTGGGTGTGGAAGAGATTCTGAGCAGCTCATATCCCCAGCGTGGATGCAGAATCCTTTAGTCCTGTCCTGACAGATACTTGTCTGAGTGGTGGAGTCCCCAGCTTCCTTGGGTGATCTGTTCAGAACCTGAGAGCAGAGCACACTGTTAGAAAGCTTTTTGGTAGTGGTAATGAGATCTTTTGAGTTTTTCATGTAGCCTGTAGGCTTATTGTACTTTCCTATATATCCAAGTCTAACCTGATCTCTTCAGACTTGGTAGAGCTGGAGTCTACTCAGTGTCTAATGTTGTCACGTTGTTTGAATCTCTCTATACAGTGTAATTCTTCCTCAAAATGCTGGCAAACCCATGGATATTGCCTTAGTACGGTTTTATCAGTCTTGAGTTTTTCCTTTGTGGTTCTCTGTCTTGCCCTCATGTTTCTGGAAACACACCTGCGAAGCAGCATGTGAGAATATAAAAATTTTGCAGCTGAGACATTAATGCAACTTAACTGACCAGCAGTGAGCAATCACTTCCTTACTTTAGCATTATTTTGTAGAAAATGCGATGTGCAGAGAATATGTGTCATATCTCTATGAAATATGAAAAATCATTAGCTACCACTAAATATGTAGGCAAATACATGTGCTGCTACCATCATCCCTAACCCAAGCCTTCAGAAAGCATTCCATTTATGGCTTCACTGATTTTTTTTCTTGCAGATTGGTTGTCTATTTGCTCTTGACACAATATCAACCACGTTACTGCCATAAGGCAAAGACCACTATTTCAACTTTCATTATTTCTAAAAAAAAAAAAAAAAAGTTTTGATTCCAAAGCTCTCAACGTGTGAATAATTCATTATATGATTCCAGAGATCTGAAACCCAGCCCTCATTTCCTTGGCCTGTATTGGTTATTCTTGGATATTCTATTAATGTGAAATTCTGGATCTTTAATGTAGCTGAATAATAAAGGTATACCTTAATGGTTACTCAGGCTATGGGATTTAACAAGGGAAACAAACCTTTTCCCATTATTTTTGTAATAGGAACAAGAAAGCCTGAATGCCATTTCCTGAGATCAGTGCCATCAGGGATTCCATGGGATGCTTTTCCTTAAACTGCTCTTTAGTTTTAAGAAGATCAGTTAGGTCTACATTACAAGATGCACTATCTCTAGGCAGATGAATGCCATCTGTCCTTCACGTTTGATCGCTTTTGTTGTCTTTAACTTTCTTTAACCAAACAGACTTGTAACGAATTGGTGCAAACCACAAAGATGAAAAATGTGTGTTACCACTTCCTGTGATTCTCTGTACAGAAACCTGCTCTTTGCATTTTAAAATGGTATGTCTGGCTACTTCAAAGAATTATTGGTCTGTCTCCACTCATGCATGCCATCGTTCTCTTGACAGGAAGCTAAAAAGGTGTGAAAAAATCAGATCTTATTTGAATTAAGAGAGTTTCTGCTGTGCTGATTCTTTCAGTCCTCACACACTCAATATTCATGATGCTTGTGCACATTTTAAACAAAGACTTTCAGCATAGATTGTTCCCATACATTTAGGATATTGAAAATTCGGAATTTTTTTTTTTTTTTCCCACCATTTTGTTTTGTTTTGGTTTGGGTTTTTTTTGTGATTTGGTGGGGTTTTTTTTTTGCTTTTTGCTGTTTTTTTAAAATTGCTTTTGAATATAACTCTGATCTCTAAAAGGTTAAAGATTAGTTTTCCTCAGCCCTGACTGAATAAGAACACAGAAGGACTTACCATGTCTGTAAAAGACAGGATCTACACATTCCTTAGTGTATGTAAGCTTCTTTCTATTTAATGCTCAGGCATCTCAATTCTGTCGCCAAATTATTTTTCATAATTAGAGTCTTTCAAGTCAATGCAATCATATTTATGGTGTCATTAAAAATTCTCAGACTGAAGAACAAAGAAGTAATCTAAAATGTGAGACAATAGACCTGATCAAACATGAAAGACAGATGATATTTATCTTCTTGGAGATAGAGTATGTTGTAAAGTAGAGCCAAAGATGACAGATTATCCTTCTGTTTCCCTTGAGCAGACGAGAGCTCTTATATGAGTATCTCACATTTTTTTACTTCCAGTAAATCTGTGTAAATCTTGCTTTCATTCTGTTATTTTTGCAGGATTCATTAAACTGAAGGATTCTAAAGAGTAATAATCAGATAGTTCTTTTAGACATGCCTTGTGAAGCCCATCTCAGCAGAAACAAAGATAGGTGCAGATTTCTTAGAATGCAAACAGAAGTTTGTAACTCTTGGAAATCAACATTAGAGGGCAGTACATTAAGTTACTATTCCAGTACAGTAGAGCTTAATGGTTAACATTTGTATTTGCAAAGTGTATGCATATCAAAGAGCAGGTTGAAATATGTGACCACCAGACAATGTAAATAGAAATAATGCACTACAATGAAATTAGAAAACAACAACAACAACAACAATAAAAACAACCAATCAACCAACCAAACAAAAAAACCCCCAGATACTGAGAGTATTAGGTGGTAGTTGCCAGTGTAGTTAGTTATTCCTCAGGTCTGCTGTATATTTTTTTAATGTGTGTAATATTTTGCCAGAAGGCAAAAGAAGAATGAAGACATTCAGTTATCTATACTGTACTTGCATCAGCAATGGCTGGTGCTTCTCAGTTACCAACAGCTTAGCATTTGATTATCCAGTGACAGTGACTCTTAGAAAAGTAAGATTCGACTCTGATTCCTATAGAAAATGGAAATGCACTCATTTGAGGATGACCTTATAAAAAATTTCCATAGTTGATGTTTGTTATTCTTTGAACACAAGTGTTTTATAAAAAATTAAATTATCACTTAATAAATAAAATATTATGTTACAGTACACTACTAGTGCCCTAAAGTATCCTGCAGCTTTAAAAACCTAGTATGTTTTGCTGAACAGGAGAAAAGTAACTAGAAGGTATTCTAACTATATAACTATTTTCCAACTATTTCCTTTGAATCCAAAATATCTAGAATAGAAAAGCAAGCACATATTTAATAAGCATTAATCATCTTATCTTTTGTCAAAGTATATCACGAACAGAGTTTTACTCCAATATATTTTCATAGATGAAGTCAGTAATAAAGTTAGTAGGTATTTCCTGCATTATTTAATTCAGTTATAAGCTTTAATGTGTAGTACTTTCCCACATGTTTGCTATAATTTTTCTTAAGCATTTTTACCTGGGTAAAAAATCATATTGATGTAATTTCTGAGTGCAATCCAGCTGATTCACTTTCTTTGTCACCATTTCATAGAAAGAAGTTACTTACAAGTCAGAAAACATAAGAATAGCCAGATTTGCCATCTTCCCCGGCATAGCTAAGTCAGAAAAAGGAATGCATTCAGCACGACCAAAGGTAAGAGAACTGTATAGACCTCAGATGTTGGAGGCATAAATGTAACGTAGCCATAACTCAGGATGCTGTAGTGCTTCCCTATGTTGAAGTTAGGTAGCAATTGACAGCTGTTGACCAGATCCAGATGGTATGTAATCACTCAAATCTTCCTTCATTCTGTGTGCGTCTTTCACAAAGGCCAGTTGCAATTAGGCACTCGTACTTGAAGTAATGCAGGGAAATCTGTCTTGCTGTGCCTTAAGACAAACCTCCCTCTAAGGAGATGGAGAGGACCAAGACTCCTGTGGTAGCAGAGTAGACCGTGTCTTAGTTTGACTTGCTCCTTTGCCCTTACGCATTTGATTGCTGTCTCAAGAAGGTGCTTGTCTCCTGATTTTGCCTGTGTGAGATGTTCAGAAGGGCATAGCAGGTGGCTCCCACCCTCCTTCGCAGCCTGGTACGTTCTGTTCTTCAGTGCATTGCACCTCCCAGCTTCCTCTGTGACACAGCCAACATATTCTTGACCACCTTCTACGATTGTTGCCCGAAGACTGTCCAGAGATACTAAAGATGTGTTGATCTGTCTCTTTGATGACTCAAGGACACCCAGAAGCCTATTGACTGGAGGAACTGCGAACTGCAGCTTCTCTGTGTAAAAACAAAAAGAGCTAATAATCAAGATTCTAAAATAATCCTCTCTTTTTCTACAAAACTGATATTTTTTTCTGACTTGTGGT
Organism: Nesoenas mayeri; assembly: GCF_963082525.1. Classification (NCBI taxonomy): domain Eukaryota; kingdom Metazoa; phylum Chordata; class Aves; order Columbiformes; family Columbidae; genus Nesoenas; species Nesoenas mayeri. The sequence continues at coordinate 68,002,539 of NC_137541.1, read as the reverse complement.
TGCACAAATAATAATAATAAAAAGTCATTGCTCTAGACAATAATTTTTATATTTTAACCTATGCTAGTAAATGAGCCATGTTGTGCCACATGTATTGAACATCTTGGATTATTATAAAGGGGATTGGAAAAATAGTGTTTTGCTGGAGGACCAAAAGCAGAGTGATAATCCATATGCAAAATGGTAAAAGTAGTCTTTTTTTCATCTAAATGTCAATGAAAGTGAGGGAATCGATCATTGAGAGACTTGTGGATGTAGCAGTAAAATAAGACTGAGGGAAGAATTCAAAATTGTATCTTTTTTTTGTATTAAATGTTTGTTCCAATAAAATTTGACATAAGGGACAACTTCTGCATATCAATAGTTTCACAGGTGTCTAAAACACCAAGACTGCAGAATAACTGCCTTGCTTTTACTTGAACTCACTTTAGTAAAAACAGTACTGCTGATGTTGGCAATACATTCTCAATATTAAGTCATTAAATGTGGAATTTATAGCTGATTTCACAATATTGTGATTTCTTTTGGGAGCTACTTTTGCTTTTCACTTTTACTGAATTAGTCAAGTCCTGATTAATTATTCAAATTCTGATGATGTTGATTCTCAACAATAAAAATAATCTCTGCTTATTGACAATTTTTCATTTTCATTAGTATTTTGGAACACTTTTTGATCTGTTATTTTTATGCTACCAGGAAAAATCAGTGATCCAATGAACTTACCACTGAAAATTCTAATGCTTATGTGGACCTTCCTGTTCAACAACTATTCTTTATGGAATACGAAAGGAACAGAACATAAGAAACTGGAAGATAAACAAGCTTATGCTATATGTAACATGCTGTATGGTCATTTCAAAATCAAGAATCAAGATTCTTAACACTGCCTCAGCTGATAAATGCTGGGCATCACAGCTTTACAGAGCAGGGACATGATCTTTTACTTTCTTCCAAACATAATCACAGGAGGGACAGCATTTCAATATTTCATGAAAGTCTGTTTTAAAATAAAGTGGTGAAAGTTTTTAGGTTGACACAGAATTCATGGCTAAAAATTATTTGCAAGCTATAAGGCAGTATCTCTCTTTCTCTTTTTCTCCTGACATCTTTCTTTCTTACCTGGTATGGCTCTCTTTGAGACCATGAGCAGTTAGGAATTGAGAATATTAATAATTCTATTTCTAAAAATCCTGGCAAAAGATGCCACAGATTGCTGAGATATTTCTATGCTCCCAGTTTAAATGTCAGACAGTAAGGGCTGTGTCAAAGCACAACAGAGATGCTACCAAAAGCGTGTTACCATCGGCCATGGTGAGGCAGCCTAAACTGACAACCACTGCTGAAAAAGGCACTCAAATACCTCCATGACCCTGATCACTTGTCATTAACTGCAGGGAATGTTTTTGCCTCTGTATGGTGAACTGGAAGAGGACTGATGCAGGTTAAAACTAAGCTGAGTTTGCTTTGCTGGTTTAAGTTTAACCTGAGTTATTTTTTCATCCAATTTATTGTAGGACTTCACGAACATTTGTGCTGGCATGAAGAAGGGGACAGCTGAGGATTAAGAATAAATAGCAAAGGGAGAAGCAGACTTCTTCCACCCCTCCCACCCCCCCTGCACCGCCTCCCTAGCCCCCTTTTAGCAACAGTGCTGTTTTAAAATGCTCATGAAACTATGATGCTCTTCTCTGTCTTGCTGTAGTCTGTCTCAGTATATGTGAAGAGACATCAGATACCTTGGACATCTCCTTGTTCTCAATTGTTCTCAGTCTGGACCTATCCAGACTGCTGTTATTAATTCTAAGTCTTAGTTTGATGTATGAAAGAGTAACATTTTTTGAAATGTGTGTTAATTAAACCCGTGGTGGGAGAGAGCAGACAATAGCAATATTGGATTTATGCAGCTTCTTCTGTATTTTGCATTTTATCTGTGATAACACGTCCCAGTCGGAAAAGATGTGGTATGTGATGGATATCTGCCAATTACCTACATTTTATCCTCTGAGAATATAACATTGAATTTCAACCAATTCAATTCACAAAATTAGCTCTTAACAATAGCAACATGATTTATGCTACTAGGTCTGGAACGTTGAAGTTTGCTTCAAAGCCAATTGAAATTGTGATCAGTCTTGATTTCAGGAGGCTTTTGGTCAGGTCTTTTGAGGATAATACCCAGCAATAACTAAGAATATAAATTATTTTTAACTTTTTTAAAAAAAAAAACACCACAACCTTTTGCCTTTTTTTTTTTTTTTTTTTTTTTTCCCCCCCCCACTTTTTAAAATACATTATTTCCTGGTGACCTTGCAAATGCCCGCAGAATTCATAGCATCATAGAATGGCTTGGGTTGAAAGGGGCCTTAAAGGTCATCTAGTTCGAACCTGCCTGCCATGGGCAGAGACACCTTCCACAAAACCAGGTTGCTCAAAGCCCTGTCTAACCTGGCCTTGAACACTTCCAGGGCTGGGGCATCCTCACCTTCTCTGAGCAACCTGTTCCAGTGTATCACCGCTCTCATGGTAAAGACTTTCTCCCTTCTATCTAATCTAAATCTACCCTCATTGACTTTAAAGCTTTTTTCCACAGGACATGATGTATGCTAAAGCTCTGTGTTCACATATATGAAGACCTAGCAGGTTCATTTTAATAATCTTAAGAAGGTTTAGTAGTTCTGTAGAGGTTTCAGGTAGAACTCAAATCCCTTGTAAAAGATGTAAATCCCTTGTAAAAGATATTCTCTTTTCTGTCTTCACATGGCTGTGCAGAAGTAACCATGAAGCCACCGCCAGCCTGCAGGTTTTGGAAAGGCAGGCCAGCTGGTATGCCAGAGAGAAAGATCCTTATGTGAACACTTCTCAGCTCATTTTCCTGCCACGTGGATGAATCTTAGTGCTCTTGTGCCTTGCCTGGCTGCCCTCAGACATTTCGTCTGCCCTTCCAACACATCCCTGCAGCCAGAGCTGGTCAGACACGATGGCCCAAAGCCTTTTCTATGAAGGCTGAAGTGTACCTATAAAGGAAAGACAGATGAGATATATTTACTGAGAGCTGGCTGAATTTAGGCTACCTGCTAAGGAATTGTAAATGTGAGATGTGAGGTGGAGAGCTGCCAAAGTTCCTGGGAACATTTAAATCAGCAAGATATAGATACAGCACTGCATAGTTTTGAAACTGTCATTTAAAGAAAAACCACAGTCTGTATGGGATATATTTTCCACATCTAATGTATGTAGCTGTATATGGGAAGTCTAATTCTCTTAATTCATCACCTCTGTGCACTGTATCTTCATTAGCACCAGTGAGATTGTAATAAACAGTAAGCATATATTCTCTGCTGAACTGGTACACTTTGGAGCATTTGTGAGCTCAACTCCGCTAAGATCAGCTCCCGCTTCCCCTTTTTTCGTTTGCTTTCATTCATCTTTCTTGCCAAATAAATTTGGAGGCAGATTTTTCCAGCTGCTCCTGAAAGAGCAGGGAAGTATGTTATTGAAGTGATGTGAAGCATTCTGTCCTCCACACATCACAACCAGCCTGTTCCTAAGCAGCAGCTGTGCCTCACTCCCAAATTTTGATCTGCATCATTCCTGAGATGTATGACCTGGAATATACCACAATAGCTGCTCTGCACACTCTTCATGCTTTCTGTGCATCTCCTTGTAACATAAAAAGGATTTATGAGCAAATTTTTTGTTAACATGTGATATGATTTATTACTGTTCTGATTACAACCATGATTTTACACTCTGTAGCTGAACTTGCAGGATGTACCTTTGACATAGAGTAAGAAAAAGTGTTATTGTGTGAGACAAGACTGTGATAACACCAGTAAAAAGACAGGTCATCACAACCTTTGTGTGTATGATAAGCAGTAATACTGCAATGTTACAGAACTGTTTAGCTTGGAAGGTACTTCAAGAGATCATCAACTTCAACCCCAATGACTCTTTGTACAATAGTAAGTAGTAGCTAAGGAAATAGTTCTCCTTTGAAATCTCCCTAATATTTGGTGTATTTATGTTGTACATGAAGAGAGTATTACAAAAATATTCTCTCCAAATAATAGGAAAGTTTCTTTACTAAGTACATATTTCTCCTGAAATGCCACTGAGGCATGATTTCTAACACATTCCTCCTCTCCAAAGAGAAAGTGAAGCAAATATACACTTAAAATCTTTTATTTGAATTAACAGTAGCAATGCGTATGTGCCAGGTGTGGACTTTTCAGCACATCTATCTTTAGTACAGTGATATTGTATTAAAATTCAGCATGTGTACTGAAATTGTGTCAGTAGGTGGATCTTGTAAAGACTAAGCACTCATCCTTGAAGTACATAGAAGCACCTGCATACTTCAAATTAACTGTGTGTTACTGAAATATCATACTGAATCAGTGCCTCAGACTGCTAATTAACTCATGTCTCCCCCACAGGGGTGTTGCCTTAACCACATGTTATTCAAATCATAGTTCACTGCTCAGTTTAATAACAGCATGTGAAATGCGGACTGCAGTCCAAATCCCAGGGGTTTCCTGTGGTGTCCAGGCACCGAGAAATATCTTGCCAGGCCAGTGGTTGCCAGCCGATCACGCACATCAACATCAGATGCGAATCAAGGAGCTCTGCCAGTCTTGCTCACGTGGCCCCTTTGCCAAACACAGGGTGGCCAGGAGCTGTTGACACCCTAAGGAGGCTGGTGTGGGGATGGAATTTCTACTAGAATGTGAGGCAGTTCAGACCCTTCTCATGTCTGATGCCCCTTCTTCCTCACACTACAGCACCTCTGGCTGCAGCTGTGGTCCCCTGCCTCTATGCACCTCAGTGCTGCTGCAGGTCTGGAGAAGGAGGTGGATACAGACCCCTGAATGAGGCACTGGATGAGAACGGGAGGGAGTGGACAGTAGTGAACCACTGCACTAAGCATGGACCTGCATTTCTGATAAGCCTAAGTGCCTACAGCATTTCTGAAAATTGGCTTTTAGCCACCAGAACCTGTGTAGCTAAATGCAGAAATCCTGCAATAGCTATAAGTAGATACCAGCAGTAGACAGTCCAGGGGCTTCCTGTATAGCCCTTGCAGGAAGGCAAAACCATTCAGAACATCCAGAGGGAGTCACCCAGAGCTAGTCAAAAGCAAAATGTAGACAGAGGAGATGTGCATGACAGTTGCATCCTGCCTTACATACTTTCACCTAACCATTATATCTGGATTTGTTCCTATTCAAAACTATTTGGATAGGGCTGTCTTTATTTTTCAGTAAGAGCCGTGTAATTGCAATTATGATTACTAAGGATATAAGTGAAGGAAGTTTTGGAGAGAGGTAGTTTCTCTCAACAGCCTAGTTCAAAATGTTGGAAAGACACAGACTTATTCTTCTTGTTACTGATTTTTTTGTTGTTGTTTGTTTCTTTTAAATCTGTGTTCTGTTTTCTGACAATAATTAGACAGTTCATCTGCAGAGTTGAAGTTTGTTCCTGTACTTATCCACTCATTCAGGTCACATTTGCCATATATTTTTTCTATTGATTGGTTCACTGGCAGCCATGATGCAGTTGCCCAGAAAAACTATGGCCATCTATTTTGTTGACTGGGACTTGATTTCTCTCAATTTAAAAGTCAAAAACTTAGGAAATTTCACATTTTCAGGTGATTACATATACAACTGCCCATCGTTTTATATTTAGTTATCTGCTTTATTTGCATTTTACATTCAGAATCAAACTGTCCAGTTTTGAAAATGTTTTCTCTTTTTCTTAAATTGTCTCTTCTTCCAACAACAGTTAGACAGTTAGAAGAGATGTCTCCTATGATTAGCAGCAGGTCTCTAGAAATTTCTAGGGAAATACAGCAGTAACTTATTTGCAAGACCAATATGATAATATTAGTGTCATGTAAACTGGAAAAGTACAAGAAGATATAAAATGTCAGAGCGATTGTTGCTTGATTAGACCTGGGGTCTATTCGCCAGAGAAGCAGGAGATACCTATTGTAAGGTAGACAAACATTAACCAGCAACGTAGAAGCTGGAATGATGTAGAGCACCATGAATTTTAATTTCCAGGAAGGTGGTTCATCTCTCCAGGGTCTGGGACATGCCTGGTTGGGAGATCCACGCTGGCAAACAAGGAGATCTGTACTGTGCCCTACTCAGGGTCCCATTCACAGTACGTACCCGTTCAGTGTTCCACAAGTGCAGATCAAATTATGCCCTTGCAGGAGGTACAAGTCAAATTAACCCACAGGCTCAGCACCTCTTAATATCTGTTATTTTCCAAATGTCAATAGTATTCGCTCTAGCAGTACACTGATGTCAGGTCACTGCCATGCACCAGCACTTGTTGAGAAATAGAAGGGGCTGGTGCAGATTCATTTAGACGTCTTCCCTCTCCTCCCAAATCAATTTAACTTTTTCAAGTATCTGAAAACAGAGTAAATTTGCTCCCTCTCAACACCTGCAGATTAGTTTGGCAGGTATCGTAACCTGCACTAAAATGAATAGTTATTTTGCACATTTTTATCAAGTTCGTAAGTATTGTGTTTATGAAAACTAGAGGGTCATTACAGGTTTCTTGATGCTTGAATGAAAGCTCACATTTCTCTTGTTGAATTGCTCTCTTGATATTGACTGTGGTTCAGGATTCAGGGAATGGTCCGTCTTCCACCAGACTTCACAAAAAGCTTGTTTGATTTTATCCAGTTTCTCCATTTTCCATCACTTCCTTTGTCTCCTTTCAAGCTCTAAATTTGACTCCCGGAAACAGAAGAACACTGATGGGAATGGGAGTAAGATATGAAGGCAAAGGAAGAATTTGTTCATTATAGACTTTATAATGCAAGCCCTTCCATTTATTATTTTGATTGCTGTAACTCCTGCCATGGGGAACAAACTCTTTGCTGATTCTTTAAAACCTTTCTCAAGCTTTGCGATTTTGTTTGTTTTGCAAGAAAAGTTATGGTCTTCAGGTTTTATTGTTTGTTTCTTTGTTTTGTATTTTTTGTTGTTGTTTTTGTTTTTTAATTAAAACGGTGTTGGGTTTTGACATCTTGGCATTTATGTTTTGTTATCCAATTGCCTTTTTTCTCATCCTTCTTTTTCCCTTCCTTATTTTTTTTTTTTTTCCAAATTTCCAAAGGAAATAAAAACCAAGTAAGGAGAGAATATGATTTCAATGTCTCTGTGGTCCTGAATATTTTTTTTCATGAAAACATCTTGAAATAGGGAGAAAATAATATTGTGTTTGTAAAGTTATTTTTTAACATTAAAGATATATAATTGTATTATAATTCCAGTCTTTTCCAAAAAGCAGATTTAGTATCTTTTTTTCTCTTTTTTGACTCCAAACCCACTATGACTTTATTGTCATAAGACTTGTGCTGCTCTTCAGCTTTTTAAAATCTTTCTTTCACTTTAACAAAGGTTGTGTCTGCATTTTTCTGCTCTTTATGAAACATGAGTTCCTTTATTGTTCTCAGAAGAAAAGTAAAGAAAATAATGAATTGAGACTGTTAGCTATTCCCCCATGGAGACTGTCAGAAGTACAAAAATAGATTACAGTTTGCTGAATAAAAGATCACTGAAGTCTATTCCCTCAATATTCCAAGCTAAAGCCGCTCCTTCTGTAAGCATTTGTTTTGCTGATGGAATATCTAAAAGGCTGTCAGGGTGCACAGAGAATTAACATTTAAGCAGAAGCAGGAGTACCTAGAAGCAGTCATTCCAAGATTGCAAGTAGTTTTGAGGGCTCTGAGGAAGCTGTGAGTGAAATGCTTGAGGGCACTCTCTGGATTCTCAGTAAAAATCTGAATTCCCGTAGTATTACCTTCATTAGACAGCTTATGTTTATAGCAGGACAGCTAAAGCTATGGATCTTTCTTTGAAAAAGAAAAAAAAAAGAAAGGGAAAGCAAATGATGCACCTTGTGGTGCCTCGAGGGATGGTTTTGCAATCATGCTGAGCCTAATTGACAAACATGTTGTGCTTGAGCGAAGTCCTCAAAGATTTCATAGCACGTCAGCAAATATGCTACTGTTCGCAGTTCAGGTTGATATTATTTGGTTTGTGTCAATGCTGTGGAACTGTGGTAAAACAATGTGTGATTTGTTTCCAGCCTGTTCACCCATGACAATTATCAATCAGCCCATGCTATTATTCATAAAGGGGCACCTGTGTGTCTGGGTTGGACTAGATGAACAGAAGTGTCAGCTTTAAATTGCAAGGAGAACAATTTAATGGAGACAGATTTAAGACATGGAGCTTTGTCATTATGGGGAAAGAAAGAAGCAGCGAAAGCTGCTGTGATTTCAGCCTCTTCAATAACTCTTGTTTACGAATGAGAAGAAATAGAAGAATCCAGCCTAAGGTAACAGCAGTTGGCATTTGTTTTTATTGATGGCTATACAAATGTTTTTAGTAGGTTGTGACATACCTTTTGTGAAGAATAGAAACTATTAGAAAACAGAAGGAAGACAGTTTGATCAGTTGTACTATCCACCATCAATTCCCTATGATATTTTGATTAGATTAATCATTATTTAAATTTGTTTGGAAAAGGAGAATTAAGATGACAATTTTTGATTAAAACATTAACATTATTAGTTCTGCAAAGTTAAGAACTGTTTACATATTTAAGTTACAGGAGTATCTTACAGGTTTCTGTATAAATGGTGAGCAAATTCTTAATTTGTAGAATCCCAGAGTACCTAAGATTCTGCAGAAGATTTCTGGTTGACCTTTTGGTTTTTGTGAGAGGCTTTGTGGTTTATTAAAGCTGTATGTATATTGTAGATAGCTGGTCTATTTTTTTATTTTGGAGAAAAAAAAAGATGCTCTGTAGAAATCCCAGTGAGTTGTATTATACTGAAATAAAATTTCTGCCTTTTAAAAATGTATGTTTCTAAGTTTAAACCTGATGTTTGATCATTTTGTTTAAATTGACCTTCTACAGGAAAACGAAATGTGAGGGGTCATTCATTGATGTGCTAGCAATTTTCTACTAGTATAACTTCTTCGAAATAATGAAGTAATGAAATGATGCCCCTGGTTTTCCTCCCCATATGGCATTATTTCGGAAGTCATCTGAATGTACAGGTGCATGTCTGAGGTCTATAGTACTTGGGAAGGTATTTAGTAAGTGCAGTTATGAAGTATTCAGAGGCTGAGAGGCCTTGATTCTTCTGGAGAAGCCTCTCCAGCTTCCATTTCCAGTCATCACAGGAGTGACACAGCTGTTTCCCAAGTTTGGTAGATAGAAACAACTGGAGGTCTTTCTTGAAAAGAAGATCTTGCAAGGCTTTCAGGCCTTGATAGGAAAGTTAAAAATTCTTTTCCATCATGGTAATGATCTTACTTACATATCATCTTTTTCTTTTTTTTTTTCCTATGATTTTTCAATGTATCTAGTGCTACGTTTCATCTGTGCACCCCACTTGAATTAAGTCAGCTTATCTGGTCCATGTCCAATTTCTGCTTCTTATGTGATTCCCCTTCAGTTTGTGAGTCCAGGAATAACTGTATTTTCTATTCTTGGAATAGTCCTGAGAACACATTGATGCTTTAGAAAAAACAGTTTGAGCACTGATTTCTAGGCTACGTCCTTTGTTTGCCCAGTCTGTTTCCTGGAAATGATGGTGTTGCTAGGGTTCTGGTGGCTTCGTACAGTCAAACAGCTGTTTGGAAGATCCCCATGTACCCGAATTCTATTTTAATTCAGTTGTGGACCCTTGCTCAGATGTTAGGAGTTATCTCCAAGGTTATGATAATTATGTCCTTAATTTCCTCCTTAATTTCTTAATTTCCTTAACTAATGCCTTAATTTCCTCCTATGTGAAATTGCATTTGTGATTCTTATCTAGCTTTTAAGCCCTTTTAGAACTGAACAGCACTACTAATTTGTTTTTCTTGTTTGCGAAGAAAAAGAGCAGATCTTAACTGTGATGGGAATTGTTGATAAACTTTAAAGAGCCAACTTCCTAACAAATAATTTAAATATTATAAACTTGACTTTATCATATCCCAAGCTTTTGCACTCATCTGTGGAAGACACATTCTCAAGAAGTTAGAAACTGTGTGACTGCCTTTCCTGTTTCCAGCAGACTTGGACTAATTGGTTCATCTGATGGGATCTTTGTTCAAGTGCATGTGTGCAAAACCTTAAATCACCCATTCCCTTTGCACTGATTTTGTAACAGTCTTATTGACATGGCTCATACGCTTTATTACCCCAAATGGAACAGGACTGATTTAAGAAGTTTTTCTGCCTGTTCTACTCTCATTATTCTTTAGCGACTTACGGTATTCACCTTTGCTGCTTCAGGCTGCAGTGGCAGCTTTCTCCATGCCACTGGTCAAGCCTGTATGTATGCCACAGCTCAGGGCTGGGCAAAACCAGGTTCACTTCATTGTTCCTCTGTATATTTTGTCCTCAGTCCAATCTGGAGGACTGAAGTGCAGGAGGAGCACAGTAAAGGGTATAAAGAGTAGAATTAATCTAGTCTAATTTTAGGGGTATAAAAATTTGGGATAGCTAGTCTACATTATTTGTGCGGGTTCCTTCTCAAGGCAAGCCAGTAAAAGGACAGGTGCACTTGAACGGGGAAATTTGTTCACCTCGAACATTTAGGCTGAGATAGAATGAGTCCCCTTCCCACTCCAGAATGGCTGTTCCTTTTGCAGGGTAAATTCTTAAATTTCCTTTACCTCTAATACTATTCTGCTTCACAGAGGTGTTTTCAAACACAATACATTTACAGTTAAGCTTTTGTCTGTGTGATGATCACAACAATAGATCACATCCACAAGGAATTTATCTACCATTGCACTTAGCTGCTTTAATTAAATAGCTTTCAGAAACAGGTATTTTTTTAATAAGGAGTTACAAAGACCATAAATATCTCCTTCAAACTTAACAAAACTACTCTGGAATTTATGGCTGAAACATTTTGTGCACTGCTTTTTACTTCAGCATATTATGACTGAAACTTAGTAGTAATACTGGCAGGTTTTTCTTGCTTTGAGAGTATTGTTGAGAAAAGTAGAAGAAAACTTTATACAGTTTCTTGTGTTGTCAAAAATTAGTTGATTCCCTTCAGGTATGAGAAAAGAATCATCCTAAAGATTGTTTTTATTCCTGCATGACTTAGCACAGCACATTTGAATATGCATATTAGAAGAATGTAATAAAATCTGACTGGACACATTCCTGTGCAATATGCTCTGGGTGAACCTGCTTTAGCAGATGGGTTGGACTAGATGATCTTCAGACGTCCCTTCAAACCCCAACCATTCTGTGATTCTGTGAAAATGAGGAGAATAGAAAGCATTACAAAGAACATAAATCAAAGAAAACAAAATAGAGAACATTCTTCTTAATGGGGGACAGTTAACGCATGGCCAGATCTGTCCTCTCTATGTAGGCTATCCTGGGAATGCTAATAGTATCTTGACAAAAATCAAAACCTGAGATGGAAAGGTATGCCCCAGAGGGTTGTGAAGCTATGTAAAGCTGTACTATAATTCTTCTAATTAAAAGCATGGCTGTGTTACAGCAAACCAGAGGGGATGCAGTGTGCAGCTTTCTGTCATGTGCCCCACCTCATATATCTAGCACAGCTGGTCAAAAGAAGAACATTGAATATGATTAGCAAGTACCAGTAGTGATTGCAGTATTTCCCCATCTATGTCATACATAAATGTGATATCAACAGTAGACTGCGCTGATAATTTCTGGTATCACAAATTTGTATTTTCATAGGTAGAATATATGCCACACACTGCATTAGTTAAATCGCTTCTTGTGAACCTCAGTGAAAATTGCTCAGAAATGCTTGATGTGCCTGTGGGATATAAGAGTTGGAGTGTAACTAGCTGTATGTGCTCACACATGCCTGTTTGTCTGTATATGTGTGTGGGAGTGATTTAACCTAAATACACTTCATGTGTGTTTGTGCTGTTTAATTTGTATTCCAGCACATGGCAACTCCATGTGTTCCGAGGGCTGAATGTGCCCTGCTGGCATGGCAATATGTCTGGTTATTTGGCTAGAAAATGAGGAGTTTCTTTTGTATGTAAGGGGTGATATTGGGGAGGATTTGTTGAACAGAGAGTTGCCAAGCTTGGGAGAAAGGAAAAGTGGGAGTGATGGAAATGAGAGTGATGTGCCTTTGAGGACAGTGCACCTCGGCGATTATATTAGGCAAGGGCAAGGGCATTGCTTGCACTGCCATGAGTACAAAAGAAAAGCTGCTAGTCCTTTGACCAGACTGTGAAAAGTGGTGCTCATTCCAGGAGCATCACTAAAAGTGGTAGCCTTCTAGAATAGCTTCTGTGGGTGAGCATCTATTTCTTCTTTGAAAACCCTGGTTTCTGAGTGAAAGTAGAACTATTCTGGGTTGTTGACAGATTTAAGACCAGCAGGGAACATGCCATTGCTTGACTGTACGAAGGAGGTTGTATTTCTGGTTTTAGATATTTAGATATTCCCTTGAGATGTTTGGGGGGATAGGGGTGCCTCCATCAGTGTTCCAACACAGGCATACAGGCACAACACCCAGAAGAGGAAAAGGAAAGACAGGATGGCAGATGAGTTCTGTCTCACTATCCACACAAAAATGAGAGACTCAGTATCTCACAAGGCAGAGGAGCTCTGCACTGATGCCAACAAGAACCACAGACCAAGGGGCCACACTTTGGTCTTCAGTAGATGAAACAATGATGTCCAATGAGAAATCAATCCTTGAGGTATTAATTTATTTTCATTTTCCAGGCTGGCAGTCTTGGTGAGTAGATTTTACTTACTGTATAGCAAGGTTGCTGTGACAATTTTTGAAAAAATACAAGTTCAAGTGATTTTTGGTTTCACAAGCACATGAGCTCAGTGAGAAAGAACAGACTGAGACAGCAAGGAGAACAGCCAATCCTGTTATATTTGTCTTTCTTATTACTGACTTGCCATGATAAATATGGAAAATTATATTTGGCTAGAAGGAGGCTGAGAAAGGGAACAGATGGCCACCAAAAGAATACTAGAGCAGCTAATAGTCACTGGCATATTTCCGGGATAAAAATTTAAATCTGAAGCCAAGCAGAGGGGTTATCCATTTTTTTTCTGATAAGGGAACTGTGTATGAAACTGATCCTGCTACGCTCTGACTAGATGAAGGTGGGCTTCCTGAAATGCATTCACTGAATGGAATAAACAACCTCTATCCTGCAGTAAACGGATCTTGCAGTTATGCTGACAGAAATAGTTGACAAGGTGGGGAAAATGTTTATGTTCCTACTGTATTTTACGTGAGTGAGAGTGCGTTTGCTATGGCTTTTTAATATATAGTGTGATTTAACACCTACATTGCAGTCTCTCTGTGTTCTACAGGCTTTATTCACTTTTGATAGAGGACAGAGAGAAGAAAGTGCCCATTTATATGAGGAGACAAAGGAGTCTATATTTTTCATAGTTGTGTGGTTTATAATTTCTAAAATTCTAGTACATTTCTGATTTCTTTGGTAAAGTAGAAACTGAAAAAAATAAGCTGACATTTTAGGAATTATAAAAATGTGTCACAATTTCTGATTTTGCAGAATGCTGTATGCTCAGTGCCTAAAACTCCTTATGACTGCAGATGAGGTAGTAAATGAGGACATTGTTCTGTTTGTTGAGTGATAACTGGAATTATCAAGGTAATGGCCAATAATACATGATCTGAAGGGTTGGAAGAGCAGGAGATGATAGTTTGGGGTTGAAGTGCAATATTGGAGCTGTAGGACAGGCCAAGTGCTGTAGGAGTTGGACAGCCAGGGGTGAAATGGAATGGAACACTGAGAGCTGCTGCAGTTTTTCTTTAGGATGCATCCACCAGAATTAAGCCAGTCACAAGAGCTTAGTTGTAGTTCCCACACTAGATATACAGGGCTATGCTGGAGCAGCAGCTGATGGGTCATCTGGATCATTATTATCAAGTAAGTTACTGTGCAGACTAATTGATTAATGCACCTGCTCCCCATTCAGCCACTGGCAGGACTGTTGTAGGCACGGATGAGTTTTTCCATGGATAAAAGATTATGCTATTTACTCATTTGTGAGGAATGTTATGAGGATGATAAATTATTGATTTTAAGGGGGTTTGAATTAATTACTCAAAGAGTCCTGAAGAACTATAAGCCCTTGATAAGCAGGTTTTGAGAGAGACAAAGAGAATCGCAGATTTCCATTATTAAAACAAGGCACAGCTATGGGCTAATGGACTGACTTTGCTTTTGCAGAGTAAAAGGAGAAATGTCCATCTCAAAATCTTGCTAATGCTTCCCCAGTGAATGCACATTACATAGATTCTGAATTCTGGCAGCACATTTTCATGCTCACTTACCTGCTTCCTTAGTTCTTGCTGTGTTTTAAAGACATTTTGTGAATGGTTCATGCTCTCTTAATAAATACAATATATTTTGAAATACAATGCCATTTTGGAGTGAAGACTCTGCAGTCTCTACAGGTATGTACTGTTTCTTTGGTTTTCAGTGATAGCTGTTTCTTTCTAAAATCCTGTCTTCATAATGACTTGTATTTACAAAAGCACAAAGTGATCAAGAAACTGTCTTTAAATGGAGTGTAATGTTTTGATCAGCTCCAGAAACTGAAAGATGAAACTAGGTGGGAGTAAAGTATACACGAGGTGTGAGAAAAAGTATATCATGCATTAAAATTAATAGTCCTATTAGGAGCTCAGTTGATATAGAGTTATGAATGTGGATCACAGACTCATCTTTGTAACAAACAGGATTCTCCCTTGAAATGCAGAAATTTAGTTTGCATGTGAAGTGTTTGTCTGCAAAAATAGTCTGGTACTGGATTTTCCATAGGTATCTATGCAAATTCACACTGAAGGATAGTGACCACAAGGATATTTGGTGCACTGAGCAAAGTATCTCATGCTCTAGGACATTCATATGTAGGATGCAGTGATTCTCTTCTGGGGACATTTGTTGTGGTGACCCTGGAGAAGTTTTGTTTTTACAGCACATAATCCCTTATCCCTGACTAGCTGATCTCCAGTTCCAAAGATGGGAATTACTATGTCCTGCAAAGACCAGTCTTACTACCTTTCCCTTTGCTGATATTCTCCTCTGCTCCACAGATATCAATAACCTTTTATCTGAGACTGTACTCAATCAGCATAATAAAGCTAAACCCAGAGCTGTTCTCAGCTTGCTGTGATTATGAAGTTTACCCTTTAAGCTTTCAGAAAGCTTTACTTATTTGTGTGGGGTGTTTTTTTTTTTCCCTCCAACTTTTCAATGAAAAGGAGAAAATACCTGCAATGGACACTAATAGCACAGTTGTCCAAAGGGCAGTTTCTAGCTAGTCTGCCCAGCGTTAGTGGTGTCTTCATGGTTGATGGTAAGACAGTTGAACCTCCATGTCAAAGGGCAGCATTTCCTTCATGTGATTAAGTAGATTTACAAAACGAGTTCTCTCTCCACACTTAGTTTGGAAGTGTCTTCTAGAGGTCTCTAACCTCATCTCCAAGGATGAACACCCCACAGCCTCCCTGAACACCAATTCCATACTTCGAAAGCAGGATGTGTCACAGCCATTGTACATGAGTCTTCAGCTTAATTTGCACCTTTGCAGCAATGCTGCTGTGCCCTGGATATATTGAGATCACTGTATGTGCATGGATCAGTTTGTACACAAGCATCCTTCGCCTGCTACAGCTCCTATATATATATATGTGTATATGCAGTGTATCAGCACAGATGCAGCAGTCTAATCTGAGTTGTCCCTTATTCTTTCAGGATCAGACAGAGGCTCTTTCAGTGTCACTAGGCTGCATCTTGGCAGATGTTTTATGACACTAGCCAGCACAAAACACATTAAGCATACCCTTCCAGCATGTAAACATCTTTTCATGTGGACTAACTGAAGTTCATGACAAAAGCCTTTAAAAATTGATGCCCTGGCAGTGATACTGGCACCGGATAGGCTAAAAGTCATTGCAAAGAGCAAAGACTTTATCATCAGCAGGTGCTCTGCCCATGCAAGACTTCATGGCAGGTACAGGCCATGGCTGCACAACAGATAAACAAAAATACCATGCTGCTTTATTTAAGTATTTTTAATCTGCGGCTCACATCCATAAGATAATTTTGACTGCAAAATTGTTATTTTGAAAGTCTAAATTAAAGTTCCCTGCTCCAAGTTCCTCTGCTTCTAAAGAAAATATTGCTGTTATACAACTTCAGAACACCAATAGTGGAGCTGATGTGTCTACATGGATAAAGGTGTTTTTTATTTGCTGTGAGTGGAATGACATTGCCTCAGAGCCCAGGGACAAGGGAGCATTTTTGACCAAGCCCAGTGGGGTTTACTCCAGCCTCTAGAGCAGAGCTGCAAGCTGCTTTAGTCACACAGTTTTCAGTATCTTAAATTATCATAAAGATTTCTGCAATTCACTGCAGTCTGTTATTGGACAGAAATGTACAGTGCTACTTATCATGTTTATCTTTATAAAAAAAGCTGCCAAAAGCAGCAGCAAAAACTTAAAAATGATGCACTACTGAGCACTTTCCCCATGTTTCTTTTTTTTTGTATTTGTTGCTAATATTATCTGTCCATTGGAACCAGTGGATTTTTTTCTATATCTCAGTAAATTTAAACATTGATTTGTGTTTTTATAAAATTTTTACCACAAGTTGAATCGGTTTAATGCTGCTATTAACAATGGAAGGGCTCACAGTCCACCTTGTGACACAGTTTCAAGCTGCCTTTCCAAGCAGACCCACTATCTGCTTTCAAGCATATATTTAGGGGTTGCAAAGCCCCCCCCTTCCCCTCCGCTGACCACATGGACATATCAAGCCTGCCGAGAGGCATAACAGGGAAAGCAAGCTGTCTTTGCACCTGCCCACAAAACAGCTGTTCAACTGGGAAAGGAATTGCTGGAGCATAGAGCGTTATCAGCAGCTTTTGTGGTTCTCTCTCACATACTGTGTTGGCACAGGCATTGCCACAAAGGAAAGAAACACAGAAACCATACAGATATTTCAGGAGTATTTTTTTTTCCCAGAATAATTTTTATTAAAGCATCATTTAATGTTTGCAGTCTTCCCATGTGGATGCATTTTCTCAGTCTCAACTGACTGTTCAAGAGAGAGATCATCTGGGATCTAACAGAGTCTTCCATCAGGTATGTGACTCTTCAGCTGACTTTAAAAATATCTGAATGCTTGTTTTCTAAAAGGCCCCTTATGATAAACGAATCTGAGCAGGGGGAAGTCCTTTATTCCCTGCCCTCTTCCATTTCTTCTGTAGCTGTATGACTATAAGTGCCTGTTCAGTAGTATTTGAGGCATTTATTTTGCCTGGCCACTTTTGTTTCTTGCAGCTTTCATGAAAAGTCCAGTGGAATCTCAGTTCTAAGGTTTTAAAGATTTTCTTACAGAGTATTGGAAAGGAAAACTTACTCATTCAGGTTGGCTGGATTGAGAGCTTTGTTTCTTTGCTTTTTGAGAAAAGACCAAACCTCTCCTTTGTTGTCAAAAGCCTCACAAATATGTTTCTGTCCTTCCCCGATGACAAAAATTTCACAGACTTATATGGGTTATAGCCTTAACTCTCTGGATCTTGTTCTGCATTTGGTAGTGCATAGTTGAACTATTTCAGATGTGTTTCAAATAATTTCTTATTATTTGCCAAACAAATAGTCTACCTCAAAAATTGGTGCTGAGAGTTAGATTTCTCTCACTTTAGATATCCAAGAACATCCTTAAATAACTGACTTTAAAGAATGAGTGGTATAGAAATGTTTTGCAAATAATAAATGGAAGAAGTCTAAAGGAAGGACTACTAAACCTGAAGTTTTCAAATGAATTTATTTTTCAGTAAATTTTGCACAGAGCTTGTCTTTTCCTCACTAACAAAGAATACAACAAAGGGGCCTGGTCGAAGTGAACTCCATGGGAAATGAGGGGAAAGGAAATATTGAGACCTCAGTGCAGGGAAGACCCTCCCACTGTTTTCCCACCCGGTGTTTGGCAGCAGTCCAGTTCCGATTTCTCTTCTACCACTGGGAATAGCTAATGGTGTTGCCTGTCATTTACTCTTCATGCCTGCTTATTGTCCTACATATGCTTGTTTTCCCCACTTTGAGGAGTCCTGCTGCCTGGAACAGCTCTTCAGTTTCCAAGCCCAACCACCTTTTCCAGCTGAAGGAGTCACTGCTCTGATGCTGGGTGGAGATGCTCTTGTGGGGAAACTTTCATGCCCTAAAATGCGCCAGGCTGCCCAATGCCTGGACAACCTCTCCCTGCCCATTAGTACAACTATGAGCTGCCAGGAAATATCTGCTCTTTTCCCCTTCGCCATTATGTGCCAGAAGTGAACCATGCACATTTTCAAGGTTTTAAATCCCTCTAGTTTTCTAAGGTGTTACATCGAATTGCTTTGTACATTTTTATATAATATTTACTTATGCTTTCTGTTTAGAAAATCAGTCGCAGTGTTCTTTCCTTCCCACATCTGGAAGGTCAAGCAAAGCATGGTTTGGTCACAGACACTGCACACCCTCCCCCCTTTGAAAGCAGCCTTCCTCAGCTAACAAATAAGAGCTTGCAGAATGTCCTCCCTTCTTTTCAGGTGAGTTATAAAGCTCTTACACATCTTGTGTTTGACTGGTTAATCAGCCTCTCTCTAAGTACTGCTACAAGAGTGTCAGTGGCAAAGCATCACGTGTGTGTGGGAAGAGAGAAATAATTTAGTGTCAACATTTGCATCAGTTTCTGTTTTCAGCCATAGTTAAAGAGAAGAAAAAAAAAAAGGGAAGAACTATAAAGAGTCAAATAGATAAATTGCTTACCAGCATGGTTGTGTGTATCTCCAAATATTTTAATGGACATCCAGCATCACAGGAAGTTTTTAAATTCATCTTCACTTCTTCACTTTTGGAATTCCTTCTTTCTCATGTTTTTCACAAATCCCACGTACATTCACTGTCTGTACATCATTACATCATCAGCATTCTTCTTTTCTTGGCAACCATGCACTGATTTTTGAATATAGCTTTTGTACCCTCTGACACTGACAGAGACTGATCTTTTGTGTCTCCATCCTGTCCCACTTCTGTGAGTGATCAGGGCTTTCACAAACAATGAGGAATTATAAATAAATTTAGGAATAACTTGGGTAGGAAGGGACCTCTGGAAGACATCTAGCCCAACCTCCCACTGCCAGCAGTGCAAAATTGGAGCAGGTTACTCTGAGCCTTGTCTAGTTGGGTTCTGAATATCTCGAAGGATGGAGAGTCCACGTCTTCCCAGGGCAACCTGTTGCAGTAGCAAACCACTCTCATAGTAAAAATGTTTCTCATAATATCTAATCAAGATTTCCTTTGTTGCAACTTGGATCCATTAGCCACATACACATCTTATCCTAGGACCATGCACCTCTGAGAAGAGTCTGGCTTTGCTTTCTCTATGCCATCCTGTAAAGCAACTAGACAGCAGTAAGATCACTCCTGAAGCTGCCTCTCTGCAGGCCAAATGAATATATTCCCTGCAGCCTCTCCTTGTACATTATGTGTTCCAGGCCCCTGGACCATTCCTTGAACTCTTCCCTGAATTCACTCCAATTGATCACCATCTTTTCTTGTACTAGGAGACCCCAGACTAGAAACAGTACTCCCAGTGTGGCCTATCAAATGCTGAAATGGGGGGAGGAGGGGGCACTTCTCCCACCCTGCTGACTATCCTCTTGCTGACAAAGCCCAGGGTGGGTTGGGCCACCTTTGCTACAAGGACACACTGCTCCCTCATGTTCAGATTGTCAGGCCCTTCCCTGCAAAGCTACACCCTTTCAGTTGTCCCCCAGCCTGTCCTATTGGACAGGCATATTCTGTTCCAGGTGCGGGTTGTAGTATTTGACTGTGTTCAACTTTAGAAGATGCATATAGCCTGTTTTTCCAACTTGCTGAAGTCCCTTTGGATATCAGCTCTGCTGTGTTCTGCAGATTTGAGAGGGTGAACTCATGAGTAGTCATTAATAAACACACAAAACTGTACTGGCCTTAATATTGATCTCTGAGGGATGCCACCGGTAACCAATGACAGTCATTGGAACCCAACCATCCAGCCAATTTTCCACTCACATTATGAAACATTTATGTAGTTCATATCTCACTTCTTACATTTCAAGGATACTATGGGAGACTGTCACAGATCTTGCTGAAGTCAAAGTATACAACATCCACTCATTTTCTCTCATTGGCCAGGCCAATCACATCACCAGAGAAAGCAGTCAAGTTGTTCAGACACTATTTGCTTGCAACTTATGTTGGCAAATCCATACTGGCTGTTCCAAATTAACTTGGCTTTCATTTGGTTGGAAATGGCTTCCAAGAGGAACTGTTCCATAGTCCAGCCAGGGACTGAAGTAAAGCTGACCAGCCTGTGGTTCCCTGAAGCTTCCTTCTTGCCCTTTTTGACCACAGATGTGATGTTTACCTTTTCCAAATGGTCAGAAACTGCTTCCAATTGCCATTGACTTTCAAAGATGACAGTGAGATGCCTTGCAATGACATTGGCCAGCTTCTTCCACACCTTCAGGTGCATCCCATCTTGTCCTGCAGACTTAGGTATATCTAGCTACTTAAGTGGTCCCTAATTATGTTCCTCTAGTGCAGGTAAGGTTTCTCCACACAAATGCTGCTTCTAGATTCCAGGACTTCAGAGGCCTGAGGGCAAAACTCACCAATGAAAATCATTGGGTACCTTGGTCTTTTCCAAATCCTTGCTCATCAGGTCCCAAATTCCACTGGGCAGTGGATTCACATTTCCCTTATCCTTTTTTGCTGGTTATGTTCTTACAAAAACTGTTCTCATTGACTTTCACATCCCTTAGCAGCTGCAGTTCCAGCTGAGCTTTGACTTTCCTAAACATGCCTGCATGTTCAGGTAGTGTCTTTTACATGTACCCCAGATAATGCATCCCTGCTTCCACATTTTTTGTGCTCTTTACTCTGTGCCTTGTCAGAAGTTCCCTTTTCATCCATGCAATGTTTACTCAACTTTCTGCATGTTGGAGTGGACTATTCTTGTGCTTTAAGGAGACTGACTTTGCAAATCAGTGAGTTTTCCTGATTTACTTTACTCTCCAGGGCAGTCTTCCATGGGTTTATGATGAAAAGATCCCTGAACAAGCCAAAAGTTGCTTTCTTTGAATATCAGAGTTTGTAGTTCTACTGCTTGTCTCACTTCTCTGAGGATTTTAAATTCCACAATCACATGGTCACTGCAACCAAAGCTGCCCTTCCCTGACCTTCACATCCTCAACCAGTTGTTCCTGGCATGTGAATATCAGGTCCAGCAGCACATCTCAGATCACTCTCATTAAGAACACAGTTCAGAAACCTCCCAGAATGATTTTGCCACTTCAACAGTATTGAGGGGACTCAATTACCCCATGAATATCAGGGTAATTTTTTTTAAGTAATGATGACTCTTCCCTGATGTACCTAATTAAACACTGCTCTTACAAAGTTAGCAAAGCTGTTTGCAGACACTCTTGCCTGCTTCATCAGATGGATCCTGTTCATGCTCAGCAGTTCTTGTTCCTCATCCTACATTCATAGAAGCCATAGCCCTCTCTGAAGCTTCAGTCAGGTATTGATCCATTGGATGCAATGTCTCCAGCTGAGTCTTTTCCCCTCAGTGAAGGGACTGATGAGAACATGGCCTGAGCCCTCACACACTACATCCTTATCCCAGAACACACTGTCTTCTGTCACCTTCTCTGGCTTTCTTTTATCTCCGACCCTCCATCATCTCTTCATGGCTGGATTTTGTAGCCTGTTCTCTGTTTTCCAATTCTGGGAGCCCTGAGAATTGACATGTGCTGAGATCTCGATGACCTGCTGATAAAGGTGACATCTATATATCCTTTCTTCTGCAATTTGTTCCTTCAAGTGCTTCCATACCCACACAGGCCAATTCATTTCCCATTCATGCCAGTCTTGATGTTTCTGTTACAAATGTGGGTGTGCAGAGCCAAGCTGGTGTCCCTGCAGTTCTGTGGGCTGCACAAGCCATCTCAAAGATTCTAGCACAACTCTCCAGTGGATGTGCCAAATAAAATCTGAGATGATTAATACCTATTAGATTATCTTTCCTGCCCTCTCTACTAGGAAGACCATACTCAGACACTACCCTAGCTCATGTGAGTTACTGCAACTTAATCAAACCACAGCACTTTGTAGCATTTCTACAAAGTGAGTGCCCATGTATTGAATTAACCTGAAAGATGAACTTCCTTCTCTTATTTAGAAATTTATCTTTCCATCATCTGATAGCCTCTAGTGCTATTGGCAGAATTTGCTCTCTGGGTAAGTAGGGTTTTCTAGTCCCCAAGCACACTTGTTCTGTCTTGTCACAAAGTTGACACTCAGCAAATCCAAAATAAATATTTTGCAGCTTTGTCTTTGGGTTGTAGCATTTTTAATAATATATTTTTGTATATATTTGTATAATTGCAAATCAGCCGACTGTTCATGAAAATATCTGAAAGCAAAATTTACCAATTTCCTTTTTTTTTTTTTTGGCTTGGCAGGAAAACAGAACTCAAGGCAATTTTTCCCAGTTTAACCTTCCAGACATTCTTTCTGAAAGTGATACCAGAGTCCAGACAAAACCATCAGAACTGGAAAGCGCCAGCATCAAACTGCCTATGACAGCTTCAGGTAGAATACAACAGAGCATGCTAAAAAGGCTGGAGTGATAGGCTGTCTGACCAGATAGGGAGTGTGTGCAGTCAGGATATTCAGTAACCAGAGGTCCAATGCTAAATGGCTACTGAAACATTTAGTCAACAATTTGGAGGAATGGAATATGGGTAGGATTGTTGATTTCTCAAAATCTTACTCAGGGATCTAAGCAATAGGGGAATTAATAGACTAACACAAATATACAAATGAGAGAAGTATGCATTAAACGAAAGAATGTGTATTTGTCTGACTCATGACAGGTCATGTAAGTGACAGCAATATTCTCTTACAGTGTTAAGACACTTTCCCCACTTGCTTGTAGCTGTGTCACATTTTCTCTATGTGAGCTAAATTGCATTTTGGGAGTTCTCAGATCTAGAAAGTTTCTGGCAGAGTTAATTTATTTTTAGAAGGAGTATAGGAAAAAAAACAAACAGTAACGGCCTTTTGCTGTGAAATGGTTTAGCATCCCTGCATTAGTGGGTGAAGATCTGCCACTGTGTAACAAAACACCCACATGCATGCTTAGAGAACACGTTGATTTGTAATGCTACTGTCTGATTATTTATCTAGATTTAAATTATGTAAGTGGAGGTGTTAGGATAGCTGAAATGTTTCTGTGCGGGAAGAATCTGAACTAGGAGAACAGTAGATTTGGGCCCTATTTAATTCCTAACCTCATGCATCTGAACTTGACATTTTCTAACAGAAAAACAGGTATTTGAAAGCTTTGGTTAACTAAAACTTACTGCAATTATATAAATATGACAATCAAATTAATGAAAACATACAATTTTTAACATGTAAGCTATGAAGCTTGCTGAAGCAGACAACTGATGGGGTTTTCAGAAACATCGAATTAGCTGACTTTCCTCAGAATCAAATAATTTTTACCTAATCTTAGAAGTCTTGCTGACAGATTATGAATGCTTTATTGAATATGATACTGTAAGTCAGAAAAAGAAACATAAATTTGTGCAAAATGTCAGCGTTGTAGGATCATAGGAATGTTGGTTGGAAGGGACCTCTAACAGTCAGCTCCTCAGCCTCCTGCTCAAAGTGGCATCCTCTACTGTAAAATGTGCAGTTGTAAAAGCAATTTGCCATCAGGTTTCTGACATTTTATTGATTTTTGGTTTTATATTCTTTTTTTCTGATTTAGAAGCTTTGAAAAATTTTAGAAACCAGTTAACAGTCTATGAGCAAAAAGAAATTTTAAATTATACAGAGCTATGGTTTCTTGGGCTGGAAGCTAAAAAGATTGAAGGTTTGCCTGAAACCCAGAATAATAATTGTTATGATGATGAGCATGGTTCCTACTTAAAGGTAAGTGGAAAAATTATGGTATTCATTTTCAGCTCATTAAGTTTGTAGTGACTGTCTGCCAACCCTTAAATGATCTATGTGAGATAAATGTTGTTTCTAGAAGATAAATATTCACATAGTGAAAACATCAGTACCAATCTCTTTAAAACTCAGAAGAGAATCCTAAAGACAGACCCACTTTGCATCTCATTCAGGAATGATCCAAGGTAGGTGGATTCATGAAGCATGCACTTGTTATTTTCTCGGTCACCCTTGTTTAATGTACTTGCTATCAAGTACATGAACTGCACACTTGCTATCAGTCCAGCATCTTTCATAGACAGCAAACTCACACACACACAAGCTACTTTAAAGCCTGATCTTTGTCATATTACCTGGACCTGAACTATTTGTTTTCTTTCGAAGGTTTTACATGACCACATTGCGTACCGATATGAAGTGCTGGAAGTGATTGGGAAAGGGTCATTTGGGCAGGTGGCTAAATGCTTGGATCATAAAACCAATGAATTGGTGGCAGTGAAAATAATAAGGAATAAGAAAAGGTAAGACCACTGTTGACTTTAAATCAGTACAATCAGCTCTTTGTTATATAGGCAGTGACAATCTGGGATAATGTGGACAAAGCAAAATAAAACTACCTGTACATCAGGCTTTCATTAAACACAGTGAGAACAGAGTGAACAACGATGATGTCAGGGACTCAGAATTGGCCTGAGTGTGGTGCACACACAGTCTGTGAAAGCAGGCACAGTTTTTCCAGACTTAGAAGGTCTCTTTGACACAGCTAATGCACAGCCCAGGTAACCAGCCCTGCATGACTGAGACTGGCTATGGTCCTAAGCAACCTCTTCTCTTTATGTGACCAGTTATAAATTTTTAATTGAGTTTAGCTTGAACCAGAGACAATGGAGCAGATGAGAATGATACTGTTGAGTCCAGGAACAGCTGTATTCCAAGTTATAGCTGTTCAGTTTTCCCCCTCAATGAAAACTGAAGGTAAAGATGGTCTTCAAAACTCACTGTCTTACTCTGGGAGGTGTGAAATATGGTCCTGTCCGAGTAAACAGAAGCATTCCTATGGACTTTGAAAGCACTAGGATTTTACTCTGGAAGCTCCTTTGAAACTGTTTTTCATTAAAGCATTTTTTCAGACAAGTCAAAATAACTACTCTTAAATGCTATGTCAGGCCAGTACATTTAGACTAGGAAACAACCATAATGAATCAAAGCTACATTAGTTAACAGGGGTGAATGGTAAGTTTTTGATCATTGTCCCATATGTTGAGTTTACACTAAGATTGTGGTGTTTGTAGCATTTGTAGAAATACAAATTAAGTTAATGTTGCCAGTCCAATGTCCTGTGCTATTTCAGATTTCACAGCCAGGCTTTGGTAGAAGTAAAGATCCTTGATGCTCTCCTGAAGAAGGACAAAGATGATACTCACAATATCATTCACATGAAGGAATACTTCTACTTTCGCAATCACTTCTGTATTTCCTTTGAACTGCTGGGGTGAAGTATATATTTTCTTTTACACAAATCTTAAGGACTATTGTAGATTTTGTGCCTTACAAGCTTTAATTTTTATGTCTTCTTCGGAAGAATTTGTAGCTTTTAATGTTACAAGAAACTAATAATCTCTAAATACAAACTGCATAACTGAGCCTTTGGACATCAAAGGTGAATGGAAAAAGGCCCCATCAAACTTCACACAGACCTGATCCATCCCTTTTTTTCTGTGGTGTGCATTGAAGTCTTCTTCCCTGAGAGACCTATGGGGAAAAGAGGAAAACAATGAATTCAGGACTGGTAAACTTCAGGGTATATAAATACGAATAATATTAAGTAATTTTAAAATACAGCTGCTTTTTGCTTTCTATGAACCTGTGATGCAGGACACATCTTGGGAGGAAATTTGGAGAAATTTTAGAGAAGGCAGGTTATTTTATTCACCAGTCTCCTTGCAATCAGGGCATCAATTGGGAATTATGGAGGTTACCTATAGCTCCCTATCCCTTAAAATAGAGCTCTCACTGCTGCACACGTTATAACCCTTGTTGAAGATTCATCCTCAAATGGAAGGCTCGGTATCAAGGAGACCTAAATTCCTTGTGTTGCTGCATGTGAGTGTGTCGCTCAGATACACAGGGCTAAGAGTTGACTCCTTCTCTTCAGGGAAGACACAGACCAGTCTTTTCAGAAGGCTGCTCTGGAAGCTTGTAGGAAAATGTTCATAGGATAGACACTATATTCAGCTCTTCACAGAAGAGCTGGAGACTGGTTGCCATATAAAAATATTTTTTTGGTGAAACTTTTATTTAATCTAAAATACAGTGAAAACTCTTTAATTAATGAACTTTCTTCTCCATCAAGTCTGGTAACTTGCTTCTGAAGGAAAGGGCCTTGCTGGACTACAGTGGTGTACAAGTGGAGAAGGCAGAAAGCTACACTTGTTTATGTCCTTGCAGATACACGTGGTCCTGCTGAGGACACGTCTTGAGAAGATATTTCTGAGGACATGCTTATGCATCACTTCCATAGCCACCATCCCTGTGGCCATCTCCTCCTCTGAAGAATGACCACACATGAAGCACTCAGTACTAGTCAGGGTGCAGGCCAGGCTGGGGGCTCCACAAGGCTCTGGTGCTGGGACCTATGGGAGCTCCCTCAAGTCCATTGGGACAGGGTCTGACAGGCAGGAGCAGGGCAGCCAGAGAGCACTGGGGCAGTGCAGACCTGGATACAGGGATGGGACAAGGCTGGGTTGAGACATGGGCTTGCGGGTGGACCACCTTGGTGGGACCCATAATAGGGCTGTGGGGAGCTGGAGACTAGCACTGCTGTGGCATTGCTGGGGCAGGGGGTGATGGCTCCAAGGGGGCTGACATCGGGTCCTGGGCCTTGGGGATGTGGAGGGGCTCCAAGGTGTGCTGAACAGGGACATCAGGGCTGGTGGTGCCCTTGGGGTCTCAGGGTAGGGCTCACATGTTGCCAGCCACACTTGAGAGAAGTTAGCAACATCATTTAATGCACTACAGGGAGGAGCCAATGGTGACAGCAGGAATACAAAAACCTAACGGAACCTGAATTTCTGTGGGTATTCATCCAGAATGTTTTAATGCTGATTAAGGACTTTTTAGAGAAAAAGGATTTACACGAGGTGGCAAAGCGAAGACAAATGAGAATGAAAGGAAACTGAAGAAAATCTGTTTCTCCCAGTTCTTTGATGATTGTTGTTCTGCATGAAAAACAGCACAGCTGCATAATATAGCACGACGTTTAGCAAGCAAGCAAGCCCACTGACATTATGCCTTCTTTAGATCTGGAGGCTCAGGGAAATGTTTGTGCATACTACATGCAGAAGAGCATTCTCAAGAAGGAAAATAGCTAAGACATTTTCTTCTGCATGAGTCCTCTCTCATGTAGGAAGACAGGCTAAATATCCTCTTAATGCACTGTAAACTCATCATGCCTTTAAAAATAAGTTCCCTAATATCTTTTCTGCTTTCTGTGTTCTCTTCCACCCCGCAACCTTCACAGAATAAATTTGTATGAGCTGATAAAAAAGAATAATTTCCAAGGTTTCAGTTTGTCTTTAATTCGACACTTCACTCAATGTGTGCTGAGATGTTTACAAGTGCTCTACCAGGAAAGAATCATTCACTGTGATCTGAAGCCTGTAAGTACAGTCATTTAATAACCTGTTATTCTTTACAGAATATATTATCTTAATCTCATTTTTTATTGATCAAGAGGAACTCTCAGAAGAATCCTTAAGCTCAACAGGGTATTTATACAGAAACGAGTTTATTTCTGACTGTATTAGTACTAGAGTTGAGTGATTCTTTCCACTGATTCAGTTCATCCACTGCATTATTATATGAGATCATGTGGTTGCCAAAAAGTATGCAAATACGAATTAGATTAAGTTATTGACTTTTTGCTGAGAGAAACAAAAAAGTACCTGTGAAATTAAGTATTTCAATATGAGGGACATTATAATGCAAAGAGATATTCACAAAGCAGTCTGTTTCAAATTATCCCATTAAGTCTATTTAATTTTGTATGCATAATTATAAAATTAAGTAGCTTAGTAAATGACAAAGCAGTTCTATAGTACTTTAGGGTGCTCACCTGTTTCTGGAGGAACATCTGTGATCGAGTTCCTGCTGGTCTATCTGCTAGGTATTCATGCTAGGTGAAACATTTCCATTCTCCTTAAACCCCAATCTTAAACTTATGCAATTTTCTGAGATTTCTGAAGTATTTTAATTCTATTTTAATTTCAGGCAGGCTTTTCTCTTGATTTCTTTTTCAAAACGGCAAATGAATCAATAGATAAATAAATAAATAAAGAAATAAATAAATAAGCTCTCAAGTAAAAATGCTAAGGATTAAATTCTCCTCTCTCTTTGCTTAATGTATCTTGACTCAGAAGTCAGAAGAGTCACATAGTCTTTATCCATTGTCTTGCCAACATTTTTGCAAGACGAATTTGCAGTGAGAAGCAAGGCTTGCAAGATAACCAAAATATCTTAATCAGAAACATTTTAGTCCAATGGGAAATCTCTTTCCAGACAGCCACTGACAAAGAATGAGGTTGACAAATCAATGAGCGTAGTCTGTATTTAAATGGAATAACATATTATTGAACGTTTAGTGAGTTAACTAAAAGATAATTTCATTCTCATTCTACAATTGTACAGTTTCATGAATTTAATTTATGTTGCCTAAAACTCACATCTGTTATTCCATCTGCATCCTATGATATTTCTCAACATAAAGTAGTGTATGGAGTTTCTCTGGACTCCATGCTTGGTAATCACTGCTCCCAGACTCTGGTTTTGCAGTTAACCAGCTCCCTTGCATTGTGGGAGATTCAGTTTTAGAGACAGAGTCCTACCATGAGCATGATGGGATAGGTAGCTGCAGAGAGAGGATACTTCTTCCTGTGACAGAACGAAGAACAGCTGGGAAGTGAAAGTCACTCTTTTACTTTCATCAGTAGCAGCTTCTCCCTCCTATCATGCACAGCATTTCCTTACGAATCCACTAATTACCGAGGAAACTACTTTGTCATTATTTGGTATCAACCTGAGAACTACTCACAGAATCACAGAAGGTTAGGGATTGGAAGGGACCTCAAGAGATCATCTAGTCCAATCCCCCTGCCAGAGCAGGAACACTTAGACGAGGCTACACAGGAAGGTGTCCTCTGTCCTTCTAAGCTTTTACGTATAATCACTTTAAAACTAGTTGATAAAGGTAGCCATCTCTCTGCTGAGAAGTGGAGAAGACTGTGTGATCAGAAGAGAAATCAAAGGAAATCCTTTATTTACATAGATTTTTAATGAGGATGAAATTCAGCTTGTCAGAAGAAAGCTAATAGGCTATGTTTACTCATCCATGTGAATATTCCTGAGCTAGCTCTTAAGAGTTTGAGTCACTTCTCCAGCTGGAGCTGTAGGCACACAGTGCTGTACCCACCTGCACCCATCTCATCACCCATAGAACCCTACCATTTCTGTCCATCACTACCTTGGGATCTCCACATCCCACTGTTGGAAGGCAGAGCATGGTGTGCTTACAGAGAGTCTGGAGAACATTGAAAGCAGTAGAGGGAAGAACTGTGAAGTACAACCCATTTGTGGGGCAGGGGCTTTCTGTGGTTACAGAAGAATGATTCTCGTTAACTTAGCACAGCAAGCAACCAGATGGAGTTTACCTTTTGCTAGATTAACCACAGTGAATTTGAGGGAGCTCACTGCACACACAACAAGGTTTCTCAGTGTGCAGTGGCTTGGACTGTACGTGAGGGACACCAGTGTCCATGTCCAGTTAACCTTCAAACTGGGTAACTTTACAAATCTCCCCTTTGCTTTGGTTAATTGCGCATTAACGGATAGCTAGTCATGTTAGTAAATGAGTTTCCAAGGAAGTTGTACTTCAAAGCTTTTATTACATGGATAAGTGTAAAACCAATGTGTTATGCATTATTTGTTTTCCAAAATGTTCATTTACCTGATGTGGTGTTAAAACCCTTTTTCCCCTGTGATTTTTTCCTCTTTAGGAGAACATATTATTACACAACAAAGGCCAAGGTTCAGTTAAAGTTATTGATTTTGGATCAAGCTGCTATGAACACCAAAGAGGTTTGCAGAAAAGTCAAGTTGATGTAATTTTCTTAATAAGCTTTCTTAATTTAAAAAAATGGGTAAAAACTTTCTTTGGTTGAGCTAATTAGAATCTGATTAACTATTCAGCCACTGGTGGTGGAACAAACACTGGTAGGAGACAAGTAAGCTATTACTGTGCTTTTTCTTTGTCCCAAACCTGATCAGCTCCTCTACTCCTTTTGAAATCAGAATTGCATTTGCAAGAGTGGTTAGCTGAAATAGGCCTACGAGGATAATCCCAATACTTAACAAGGAGTTTATCAGGTCCAGAGAGCCTTTCTTAACAAGATTGTTAAACTATAATTGGTACTTTTTGGATGAGTGAAATGTGGGCAATAGGAACTATGCATTTAGTTTAGAAAGTTTAAGTTCTGTCTTATGTTATTCCTATCAAATATTGAAGTAGAATATGCAGGAGATAACAGAACAAAATTTGTAAAGGAGAAATGAATGTATAGAAATTCACCTAGTAATAAATCTTGACATAATAGACATATTATAAAGCAAGAATGATATCCTAATCAGGAATGCAAATATGATCTGTTAAAAAAAGAAGAATAAGTAAAGAAATCTGCACTGCATTTTATTAACTTAAAAAACAAAACTAGTCTTAAATGGCTCATATTTTTCCTATGAAAGATTGTTATTTATATTGAGCCAAACCAGTTCATCTGTATTTTGGGATTCAGATTTATATCCCAGTGTTATAGGAGTGTGTAATTATTTTAGGTTGGCCCATTAAGTAAAAGGTAATCAGAGAAGTGGCCTGAAATATTTACAGAGTAACAAATTGAAACATAAAACAAGTGAAAGATGGAGCATGACTGAGGAGACTCGATCAGCTGAAACAAGAATTGGTACAACCCTCAAAGTGGTGGAGGATTAGAGAATAGAAAACAAGAGGTCAGCTATTTATTTGTGACAAGAATGACAAAAAGCAGACAACAATTATGTAGTTGGTCGAATCCACAAGGGCACAGATTGCCACCATGGTACTCTAACTGTGCAGATTTGGTTTAGTCACATATTGTGCAGTGCCTAATTTTCAGGGCATTTTCCTTCCAGAAAGTTGTTGAACATGTGGGGATACAAAGAAATGCAGAAATATAAGCAAAGTAACTATCAGAAAGATAGGAATAAAAAAATAACAGAGCTTGCATTATGTAATTGTGTTCAATTGTCTGAATGACAAGAGGTAAAAGAATCAGTCTACTCACTATGATAAGTCTCAGTCTTGGAATGAGGTGTTTTGATGTTTTGTATGGGGCTATAATGCATTAATAAGGAAATAAGAAGGCAGTAGGAGATATTCCCTAGGTGTTAGTGAAATCAGTATTTCATACAGCGCAAGCCTGTGAAAGTGAAGAACTGTTGATTGATGCAAGGTGAAGACCTCCAAATAGGAAAACAGACATGGAGTAAGCTGAATCACAGCATTAGTAGAATAATTTCTTTCAGTGAAACTTGTAGAACAATTTCCAAATAGAATAGCGGAAAGCATATCAACTGTTGATTTTAGGATGGGGTTAGAAAAGGTTTTCAGAGCCTATGTAAGCAATCCCTTAATGTCACTTAATCAATAGAGTAGATATATGATGCTCTGTGATGCCTGAACATGTATTTCACTTTTCTGTAATATCTTGAATCCACATTTCTATCCCAATTATGATATTTTGCCTCTTGTCTAATTTTTTGTTTTGATATAGTGTACACCTATGTTCAGAGCCGGTTTTATCGCTCACCCGAAGTGATTCTTGGTCATCCTTATGCTATGGCTGTTGATATGTGGAGCTTAGGCTGTATTATAGCTGAGCTTTACACAGGCTACCCACTGTTTCCAGGGGAAAATGAAGTTGACCAACTTGCTTGCATCATGGAGGTAACTTTTGGGTTTATCTTTGGAACTGCATACTCATTTGATAAACTACACTGCCAGAAACAAAGAGGAATCTCAAGAGAAGAATACAGTTGACTACGGGCGGGCCTTTTAGAGGGAGGTTTATTACAGTCAAAGGGCTCTTTGAGAGGATGACCTCTAACACAAACCTGTTATTTCCATTTCATGTGCTGAACGCCTCTTTGTACACTCACTGTCTGGTTTCTGAAGGAAAAATATAATTATTTGGTCAGAATTTGTATGGAGAAGTTAGAATAGAAGAAGCATATCCACTCATAACAAAGCAATCTGCTCATAACAGGCTCATATTTTTGTAGAAATCAAATATGTTTGGGTCAAATCAGATCTCCTTAGTCCAGACTCCTGCTGAAAGAGATATTTTTGCTAACATTTGATTAGTCAGCCATGTTTTTCTGTTGCAAAACTTGAAAACCTCAAAAGCTTGAGCAGAAACTCTCTGGGTGACCTGCTCAGCTGCTGCTGTACTCTCCTTGTGATAAAGTTTTTCCTAATACTCACCCTGAACTTCTCAAGCCACAATTTGTGGATGTTGCCCCTTCTTACACTGTCTGCCCCTACCAAGGAGTTTGGCTCTGTCATCTTTGTAACTGTTTTCCAAAGAGTTTTAGGAATGTACCGTCCCATCTCCTACCTCAGCTCACCTACCTGGTGCAAACATTAGAAGTGGTACAAAACTGACCCACTGTAAGACAGTTAGTTCCTCCATACTGATCACTAAACTGCAACCTGATGTTGAACTCAGCCCCAAGTTCTGATCCTTCTAGTGTCATGTTAGTTTGTAGAAGATTGTTCAAAGACAATATCTCTCCATATGGCCACCTACATGTGTCATTAACAGTGTTTGTTCTTAGAGTCTTCTGTGGTACTGAAGAAGCCAGCGTCATTCCTTATAGTTCACATTTTCTGTGTACAGATCTCTCTAATCCATCAATTCCTTCCACAAAAAATGACACAAGAGGAAATGGTTTATAGACATTTCACAATAAATTGCTATGTTCAGCTTATTTTCTAATGGGCGAGAGTAAAATAGCCCATCTCTCCTGACAGTTGCTATGTATGTTTGTGAAATGTAACTCCATGACTTCGATTTCTGTCTTGAAGGTATTGGGTCTTCCACCAGCTGATTTTATCCAGGCTGCATCAAGAAAGCGAACATTCTTTGGTAACTGTTTCTGATTGTTTGTCCTTGCAATATTCCTCCCTTCTAGTTAATCAGGAGTTCATGTCACTGGTAGAGAGCTGGGTCAGAGACCCTTAGCTCCTTCTTAGCTGACGAAACTTCTCTCAGAAAGATGTATTGAAAATAAGCAGATGGGTAACATGAAGCCTAGAAACGAACCCAGTGCCGTGCTTTTCATGGTTTAAGGGGTCTCTCCTTGCCAAAGTGAAAGGGAAAGGATTGGGAAATCCATTCCACTGTTACTCATTAAAAAATTTATTTCTAAAAGGAATGCAGTGGGCTTCAGGAACTAATTTAGATTAGGCTCTTTCCCCTGGGTATGATTTGACTTGGGAAATTACACAAAATTTAAAAAAAAAATCAGGGTAGGATGCAGTCTCTAGAATATAACAAATATTGTTTGCCACAAAACTGGCAGACTATCAATTCAATCCAACAGAGCAAAACTGGAGTTAGTGGGTTTTGTTAGTACTGGTTTTGCAACTCTCTTAACCATGTAGTGAGGATTTTTAACATAATTATTTGAGCACATCTTTATTTTTTTAAGATTCCAAAGGTTTTCCTAAATCCACAACTAACAGCAAGGGAAAGAAGAGATGCCCAGACTCCAAAGACCTAAGCACAGTGCTGAAAACCCATGATGCTGGTTTCTTGGACTTTCTGAAAGGATGTCTTATGTAAGTTCATAGTTTTGACTTACATGCAGCTGGCTAGTTTTAACTTTGCTAACATTGTCTTATGCTTAAAGGCTGGGTGTTTTTTTTTTTTTTTGTGGGATGTTCTCGGGTTTTGGGGCTTTTCTTGGTTGTTATTTTTTGTTGTTTGTTTATTCCTAACAGTAGCATTTGGGTAACTATTATTATTCACAGCTTACTGCAGGGAGAAACCTTTGCACAAAAAGACTAATAGGCTTAGTGCAACGTACAAAAGAAAGTTGACATCATCATATCTAAAAGCAGATCTTCTGATGCTGGAGACTAAACTCTAAAAGCAAAGATTTTTTACCAATTAAGGCCTTTGTATTAAATTCTTTCTGCTTTATCTAAGAAAAAGGTTCATTCAGATAACACAGATAATATTAATGTACTGTCCCAAGGCAATGCGTATCTGGAGATCAAAGTTGAGTTTATACTTAGATCTAACTCCCACTCTGGTGGGAAGAAAATCTTCCGGTTTCCTTCAGGAGTTCTCTTGAGAGCTGACTTAGCTGGCTTGAATGTCTTGACTATATTTTCAGTGCTAGGCCTTGGGAATGGCAATCAGGTGATAGGCTGTGGTACATGTATGAAAACAGTTCTGCTTCTTTGGATATCTGCTTACAAAGATCTTGCTGTCTGCCTGCATGTTCCTTTGGGTGAGATTAGATTCTTTAGCTCCAATATCCCATACACATCCCCCTCAGCAAAGCATAAAAAGGCAAGGTGCTTTCAGACATATCTCCATCCCAGAATTAATGGTATTTTTTGCTTGCTTCTTGCCTGTGGTGGCTGATGAAGAGAACTACTGAGCACGGTTACTAGCATGTTACGTAATAGTTTGTGTGCTGATTTAAGCCCTTTTCTCCTTATTATAGTTATACTTATTTTTCATCGTCAGCAGCCATGTTGCACATTTCAAGAATTATTTGATAGACTATATTTTTCTGTTCTTTTGATTGGAATAATTTTTTCTAAATCACTGGAGCTCAGAATGCAAGAGTCTAATGTCTCAGATCCTGTCATTTCTAGGATAAACTGTTGACTTTACTCCAGTCAAGGATTTTGTTACTGAATACCTAGTATGACAAGTGGTCTGCAGCTATTTTCTTAAAGGAAATTGATGATTTTGTAAACTGCAAAGTGCAAATAACATGTGACTGTTGACAGGCTTCACAAAAGGTAGAAATCCCAAAGATTCTCTATGCCAGGAACTTTTAACCTAGTATCACAGAATAATTTATATTGGAAGTGACCTCTGGAAGTCATCTAGCCCACCCTCTCGCTCAAAGCAGAGCAAAGTGGAAGCAGGTTGCTTAGGATCTTGTATGGTTGGGTTCTGAGTATCTCCAAGAAGGGAGATCCACAGCCAATAGTGAATCACACTGACAGTGAGAGCGTCAGTGGAAAAGTGTCTGTGTGTTTGTGTGGGGCAAGAGAGACATGATTTAATGTCACCAGCATTATCTGTTATCACAAAGTAAATGGGGCTTTTGAATAGATGAAGTATTGTGAGAGAAACAAACTATTTCGTGGCTCAAACTTGATCATGTGTCTTTTCCAAGGCAGTCAGGTTACTGAATGTTTTACAGGGTGAGACCCCATGGACCCAGCTGGTATGAGGTGTCATTTTGCTAATAGGTCTTTTTGCTTAGGAGATGGTTACTAATGAGGTTTTACCTATCCATCAAACTAAAAGGCTGAGTATGCAAGAAGAAACTTTTGTCTGGTTGCCTGAAATACTGATGTCTTGCATAGGTGCAGTAACACTTTTGGGGTCAGCTTGGATCCTAAATTGTGCTATGTAATGGCAGCAGAAACTGATCCCACACCTTCCCTAGTATTACCTGTATCTTATGCAAGGCTAGTATTTTGTGTCTTCTTTAGCATTGATTGTAACTTCCTTTCTAGCAGTTTGGTAGTAATTTCCAAAGGAAATCCGAGCTAACTTGTGGTTACAGTAAAAAAATAAAAATTTAAAAATCATCTCTATCTGTTTCACAAGGAGGTTGCTTTTAATATTCGCTGTGTGCTAAACCTGTATGAGTCATTGATCCATTTTGGTTTGCTGGATGAATCAGAACATTTAGAAAATAATTTCAGTGAAGCGAAAAGACCCTGTAAACTAGTCATTTCAGGCCATGCAGGAAAAAAATGTTATATGTTAGGCTTGTTTAAATTTTCAAAGAAATGAAGCAAGGTTTGGAATGAAAACCCTTTTTGAGACAAAAAGAATTGAACTATTTTGTCTTTTTCAGTTGCCAATCTCTGTCTGTTCAAAGCAGCTTGATACATTTGCCATGACTTCACAAATAGTTTTGTTTAACTTGTATACAGCTGTTTTGTGTATGAAAACATCAGACCAAAAAAAATTCACTCAGCTTTTGTGATGACAAGAATCTGGGTTTTTTCCTACATTATTTCTGCACAGTTCTGGACAGCACTGAGATTAGACAAATCAGAACAAAATAATCTGCAATTGATATAGAGATTAGTAACACAGATATTAGGATTGATATGTATGCAGTATGACTGGTAAGATATCTGTGTTTGAACACTGGAAGAAACAGCAGAAGAGGGTTTGAAAGAATGGCCTGTATTTGGAACAGAAGACACTGGTCCCACCTGTGAAATCGGGGAACGTGTTGTCCATGTCACAGCCAGGACATCTGTGCTTTGATGAGACCACGACAATGAAAAATCTCAAAGCTCACAGCAATTGCGTGGCAACAAGGTTGCAGAATATCACATGCACCATTCATTTTCCTGTTAGCCCAAAAGGAAAACAAACATATATCCCAAAATACAAGGAAAACCAGACCACAAGTAGCTACCTTTCCTAACATTTATGGAAACTGAATTTAGCAAAGTCCTGATCTGAAGAACCATGCTCAAACAGCAGGTGACTCCTAGAGGATATAGATCCGTCTAAAGGCATCATCACCAATCATGAACAACTCCAGAGATGTGATGAGGACTCAGTAGCTGACAGCTCTTGTCCTCTATGTGACACACAAGTGATCTTGGCCAGAACACTTGGTACTTGTGAGTATGCGGGTGTGAGAACTGAGTGAATGAAACCTGTGAGAGGATAAAGTTGATGTAGAGATTTAAAAAAAAATTAAAAAATAATAAAAAAAATTCACTTCCATAATACGATCTCATATGTTTTGTTACACTAAGTCTGTACAGTAGTTCCAGGTGCAGTTAAATTAGGGAAGACATATTTTCATTAATTACCCTATGTCTCATTTGTGTTCCCTTTCTTGGAGCTTGTATGGACAGAACATGTAAAGCTTGAAACAAATATTGTGTAGGATCCCTGCCCTAATAACACTGTGAATTGCATATTTTTGTATTTAAAAACGGTTTGATGCTGCAGAAGGTTTAATTAGCATAGCACACAGTGCCGAAGTAAATAAAAAGTTTAGAAGGATGGAGAAGATTAGATAAGATTTTTCCTTGTTTTCAGTTAAAATTCTTCTGTTTCAAACAGTGTCATCATGACATGATTCTTGGGAGACAATACTGAATCTTTTTGCTTAAACTGACTTTCAGCTAGAGCTACTGTTAAATAACTATTTGTCTACCATGGTTTTAAGGTGGGAACCTGCCTTACGCATGACTCCCGATGAAGCAATGAAGCATGCATGGATCCAGGAACCAAAAATATATAGAGCAAAACAGAAAACACAGTCTTCAAGGAATCTGAGTGATGCCTCTTTCTCTACACCAGAAAAGAAAAAAGAGAATATTCGTAAGCATGTGTTACCTGAAGAAATAAGTGTATTTATGTCAGTGTTTGGTATTTCTTTGTATTTAATATCATCTGTTTGAAATAAGGTGAGGTGATAGAACACAGCGTGCAGATAAGAGATGGTTGCTGGAACATGGTGGATAAAGCCACTATTTCTCACTTCTGTAGAAACCCATTACTTATGTTTTGTAGTGGCTGCCAGCAAGAAGACTGGCAGTACTAAAGATGGACACAGAAAGATCTTTTCCCTCCTGATAGCAACATAGTTCTGGTAACTGACACCACACCATAGTGCACTTCACTTTTAGAGCAAAATAATGCATCAATGGTGGTTGTAAGATCCCAGAGAAAATATTCAACTGATTTTTTTTGGTGAATTTATGGTGATCATGTGTTTATCTACTGCTAAGAGTCTGCAGTCTTACTCTATCATTTTATTTATTTATTATTATAGAAAATATCTGGAACGACACGACTGATGAAGTGAGGAGTGAACTGGCTGAAAGACTGACTCCCACTGGCTCCTCTGCTGGCACAACAGAAAATGATGTGCAGAATACAAGGAAACATGTTATTCCAGAGAAACATTTGGAGACTCAAATGCTGGAAAAGCCTATAAAAAGTGATCAGGCAGAATGCAGTGGTGAAACAACTCTTCCAAAAAATTCTTTTTTTTCCCCACCAATTAAGTAATACACAGCACAAGCAATGATCGGTTCAGTTGCATACCTGGTGTATTTTGTAGATATTGTTTGTACTCAGGAATATAAGCTGTATCTGTCTGTACCTGGGCTTTGCACATTGTAAGTATATTTAATGTTCATTTTACCCTGAAATAGTCCAGGCAACCAAAACAGAATTTGAAAACCATTCCTTTTCCTCATCCATAATCTTGTTGTGATCAGAGATCCTTCACAACCAGCAGCAATAAAATGGAGACTGTAGAGGTGGAGAGTGGCTTATTCTTGATGTTATAACAGGCTTTTGAATTTCAGATTTTCCTGGAGCTAAAATAAAAAATGCATTGCTTGAAGAATCTAAATCCTTTCACTTACATCAGCATAAATCAGGAATAACTCATGGATAGGGTTACTGAATTTAATTCTGTGTAAAAATTAAGAGAACTCACACCTAGTATCTTCACTTTCCTCCTTCTCTATCTCTCTCTTTTTGTAGTGAAGCACTAAAAGGAAGCCATTATCACACCTTCTTAGCAGATTTAGAAATGTAAATTATGTTCTTTAGCTCTTTAGCAGCAACAGAGTGATATTCTGCAGGGACTCCACACAGTATTCATATCAACAAGAAGGATGGATTAAAGCGGTTTTGATTCAGAAAAATTGTCCTCCATGGGAAGTTTAACTTAATACTCTGAAAAAAAGCAAACCAAAACAAAACAGATTTCTATGACCCCTATGATTTACATGTTTAATTAACTTAAACATTTATCTCTTGGACAATAGACTGTATTTTTGTTGTTGCATCTGTAAAGCACTCACCTCATCGTGACTCTTTACTGTGGCTTACAGATAGTACCACAACATGAAATGAAATAATGAGGAAATTGTGTTACAAAATGCAGCTGCTACAGTAACAGTGATATTGCAGTAATCCCAAGAGAAACAAGTGTTCGTAGGTGTTAAGAGACACCATAGCAGCGAACTCCCGCAGTCTCTGTGCAAAGGGAAAACCCAAAGGATGTGAAAATGTTCTTCATGCACTTCTAATGTAACAGTGAGTAAACAAACCATCATGTACAGAGGTGACTGCAT
This sequence comes from Nesoenas mayeri, assembly GCF_963082525.1. Taxonomy (NCBI): domain Eukaryota; kingdom Metazoa; phylum Chordata; class Aves; order Columbiformes; family Columbidae; genus Nesoenas; species Nesoenas mayeri. The sequence continues at coordinate 67,962,967 of NC_137541.1, read as the reverse complement.
GACAAAAGGCCTGTAGCAGGTGGACTCTCCTGCTGAATGCAAAGTTAATGATGACAGTAATTTTAGGGAAAATGGACTGCACAGTGCAGTGTGAGAATTCTCTTTGCTTCAGTCAAATCCTGGGACTCATGAAGAAACACCTGGAAGATGAGTGACCCAAGCAAGGCAATAGCCCATTATTGAGTGTAATTGAGCAGTGAATTACAAGGGTATTTTGGCAGACAAATACCATCCTGCTGCGATGCAGACATTCCTGGCAAGTAGACCATCTTGCAGTAGCAGAATTGTCTGTATCTCTGGCTTCAGGGAGACTCCTCTGCAGCTGAACCCTCCTGGAGACTATGAAAACCTCCCATTCATCACCAGAATGATGCACTGGGAAAAGTGAGTTCTGTCATGCACCACGATTTGGAACTTGGACAGAATACCCAAGAGTTGGTGAGCATCTTGCAGAATGTGGGCAGAGCCCTTACCACACTTCACTGAGGAGTCCCACACCTGGTGGGAGCTGAATGAAGGAGTTAGACTCATCATCAGTATTAGGGAATATTCAGATGATAGGTTTTTGCAGATATTTGGAAAATCTTTTGGCTGTTTGCAAGTAACACAGAAGATCAGAAGAAGAGGGTTTATGTCTAAGTGCAAGGGTTCAGTGTGGACTAAGAAGAGCAAGAGTACTTATCCTGATACCTCTTAACATAAAAGGTTAGATCCTTATATCCTTAGAACTAAAATTTGGACTGTTTCCATTCGGCTGCTATTCATTCTCCATCTCTGTTGTGATATATTCACTTGACTGCTTAGGCTGCTCCAAGTTAAAATATCTGTCTTCTCATAACTGTGCACTTCTGTGTTTGTCTGCTCTATCTCAGATGCAAAGTTTGGGATCAATTATACCAAGCTGCTCTTGATAGTATTTCCTAGTCCTAATGAAGCTGTAAACTTAATTTGATTTATGGGCTTATGTGCTGGAGCCACGTTTTCTTCACAGTTAATAAATTTCAATAGCTTTTACTAGTAAGCAGCACCATATTACATCTCATGGCAAATGGTCATGGGTTTTTCAAGGCATTCATAGAGTTGACAAAAAAGTAACGAAGCCACCTGAAACTGCAATTCAGTTTGATTATCCTTCTATTCACAAAGGGCAGATGGATGGCATCTTACTGTGGCTAGCTGCCTGTCAGGTATTTCCTGTCTTCCGTTCTTTGCTATTCTTTCTTAATTCCTTCAGCCTCCACAGTGATTTCCAGCTTCAAAATCTTTCCTAAAAAGGGCTTTTTAAGATAACTTGGATTTTTTTAGACATGACAGAAATAAACAGAACTGACTTAGCAGGAAGATCTAGCCCTCAGATATCATCACTGCTTTCACATTCCTCTGCAGAAACAAGTAGATTCATCAGATACAGGTAGCATCCTCTTCTCTGTGCTGTAAGAGAACAGCTTTTAAAATGTTGAGAACAATCCTTTAACTCCTGCTCTACTTGAGCTACTCTCAGACTGGAAATGGAGTAGACTCGTAGGGAAAAGAGACATTGAGTAATTTACTTGGTTGAACAGCCCAAAGCATGCATCACATTTTGTTTCTCTTTGATATAGTGCCACCTTTTAGCCACATTTGCCAAAGGAATCAGGTGGCTGCTTTCTTGTCTGCCTCTGCACATTGGTCTGTCTTCCAGTTGGTGTCCTCTGCTGCCATTAGCTCTTTGGCATCTTAACAGATATTAGCTGAGGTAGGCAGAGGAACAGTGTTCTCAAAAGTATTTGCTTTTCTATGCTACAGTTGACAGAGGAGTGAGACTCTACCAGTGTTACCAGTTAAAGACAAACAGGAGAACACAGTTTTGTTCAGCTCTGCTGGCCCACTGAGCAGCATGTGAGCACTGGCTACCCAGGGAGCACATTCACATTTCTGCTTCATTGTGAGGATTTGCCGCCCCTTGCCCAGGAGCTGGGCCAAACAAAAACCCACAGGGAATGTAGGGCATAGAAAGAGCTGGGCATTTTACAGCAGAAATAACTGGTTTGGGGTGTAAGGGTAGAGGAGGCACCACACCAAGGAGGGAAATCATGTCACTGAGTTGAAGAGAAGTTACAGGAACAAGCACTGTTGCAACAGTGAGTATTTACAGGTTGTAGGGTACAAAACTGTAGGAAATCAAGCTGTGAGAACACAAAGGCTCGTTGAGCAAACTGTTATACCTCTTCTGTCTTTGAACATCCCATTATTAAAATGTTGTTTGTAAAAGCTGATAATAATGCATACTCCTAGGCCCTGTTACCTTTCTGGAATTTAATGCATTTGGTAAAAATTGCACTTCCCCTTCTAGGAGGCTGCCTAACTATAATTGCTATCAGTCAAATGCACAGTGACTTCTGCAGCCCATACCAAGCCATGGGAATCCTAACAATTGTGCCATGGTCTTCCTCATGATGGATCCTGAAGTTAGAACTTTTATTTAGGGTCGATAAAGGTCTCATCTGCAACCGTCTCGAAGCGCCACAAGCCAATTCGCATAACACGGAGGTGCAGCTGGCTGTGAGGTCTTGCGTCTGCACTGGTTTCAGCTACTTCGCTACTGTTCCAGTGCCATCTAGTGTCACTACAGGTTACCTGTATCCAATTTTGAAAGCATTGCTAATGGCTCTTCTTTACACACCCCGCTATGAAAGAATAATAGTAAGTCCACCAAATACATCTCACGGAACAATGTGCGAAAGTGGTGGGGTTTTTGTTTATATCTAGAATGTTGTATCTTGACCTAGGATTTCAGGGTTATGCCTCAACCCAAATAACAACAGAAAAAAAAGCAACCTATGTTATTCAAGGGCAGAGTTGAGCCATGAGATTGCAGCAGTATGTCTGTACTAGATCACAGAATCACAGAATCAGTGGACAAAAAGGAATGAGTTTAGCAACTGCTTCACTGAATCAATGTAGCTTAGTACAAGAAACCTAAGCAGAAATTTTGCAGCTTGCTCCCCCAAGCCTTGTTTTGCATTGTTTTAATTTCACAATGCACGATGCACATGTAACACACTGTGACTCCTGTAACACCTGTGTGAATAAGCAGGGATCATCTACCCTGAGGCAAGGTGCTAACCAGAAGTATAAATTATTTGTGATGCTGGTTTTTCTCTGTGGATCAAACCTTTACTCTCTATTGATGAGAAAACAAAAAAACCCAGTTGATGTTTGTCAGACTGGATAGAGTAATGCCATTTGAATTTTTCAGTCTGCAGGGAGCCTTGACAGAGAAGTTGAGAGATTGGTCATGCTATTTCTGGTTGTTTTTTTTGTTTTTTTTTTTTTTTTGTTTTGTTTTTTTTTTTTTTGGTTTTTTTTTTTTTTTAAGCAGAACTGTTGTAGTAAAATTATTGGTATGCTAAAAAAATTGAAGAGTTACAGTAAGTTGTGATGGGAAAAATCTAGGAAGATTGAAGCTCTTAGAAATAAATCTTTCCTAAGTGTGCACTCTGTAAGCTCATACTCCAAGGACATTATTTGCATGCTGTGAGAACCAATCACTTGTTTAACAGTACTACTGAACAGACAAAGCACTAAAATTTGTTTCTAATGAAACATCCAGTGTTGTCTTTTACTTGATTGAAGCTTTTTTGTGTCGGCACTGGTAACCACATTGCAATGTACTGTATGGGATGGATGTAATGTAGATTATATACGGAGAATTAGATTGCACAATAAATTTAAAAAATAATTAAAAAAAAGTGTTACAGTCACTCTTTATCATTTAAGTGCATCAAAACTGCTAGTGCTTCACATACAAAAGGTTGACCATTGACTGAATTCTTGCTTCTGCTAGGAAGAAACAAGCAATACTGATCGAGAGTTTCTTCAGGTGGATCCTGTGTGTTTGTGTGGGAGGTAGGTGGGTCTCTGCTTCCTGGGGCATTGCTGGATTCATCTGGTAGGGGACACTTTCCACTCCTACCATTTCACACTTATTTTCAAACAACCTATTAATTTCCTTTCATGATCCTTCTGCTAGAAATGAATCTCTAGTTTTACTGCTTGCTCAGGTCTGTGACCTCCATCAGTAGTGATCCTCCTAATTACTCCTGGTCTTTTTACTGTAGGCAGTAAAAAGGTTTATTGGCAGGTATACATTTCTGTGGCCATAGAAGAGTATGTGCCCCCTTGTTTCTTACATGAGACAGCAAAAGGCAATTTGTCAACCTGACCACTGGTCATCTTTGACCCTCTATCTTTCCCCATGCTCTTAGCTTTCAAATGACAAGTCTGTCAGCAAATGGCTATGTAGACACTGTATTGTTCATATCTATTCCAAAAGACCTTTATCCATACCCTATGATGCCCCTGCCTTCAACAGTACTTCTGTCACCCCTATGAAGCTTGGGAAGGGAAAAGAAGCAAAAGATCTACAGTCCTACAATTCCCTCTTCTTTAAATATCCCTCACATTCCCCTGTACTGTTTCTTGCCCTCCTAGCCCACTTCACCAATTACTTAATATAAAGATCACCTCTCTGTCCTCAGATCTTTGTTCAGAGCATCCAAGATTTTCAGCCTGTGAAGAGAGAGTGTACCTTTCACAGGTACAGTGGGATGAATACAGGAACAGGAATGTTTGTGCAACACTGCAATGGCAAAACAAGCCAATAGCAGTGAAAGAGCCGAGAAATGATGTTAAGCAAATGTGAAGTTCTTCCACAAGGCAGCCCATTAAAAGAAAATCTCTGCCAGCACCCTTCCTTCAAGATTGTATGCTTTACTCAATGAGGGGGCTGTATCTCTTCTGATCCTTGCTGTGTCCTCCCCACACAATTTGGTAGAAGCTGTCCTGTAGACATGTGGCAAAAAGCAAGTAAGTCAGCTTGGCAGTATCTTTCACAAAGTCTACAGTTTTTTGAAATCTAGAAAATCTGGAATGGACCCAAATGTGGAAAAGGAGGGCTGTCCAAGAAGTGCAGCAATATTTTTAGCCTGGCTACCAAAGGGTCAAGTTATCACTGTTATAGTATCTGTCTGAGTATCAGACTCCAGCAATTTTTAAACCTGCTGGGTAATTTTACTCCTAATAGTGAGCATACTATAATACCCTGCAATGTCTTCTAAGGGAGTATCACACATCTCAGGACGATATAGTACTGTGCACCACATTGCAAAGCATAGCAATCTAAACTGCAGCAGCTCATAGTGCAACATAAAGCGTTTCCCAAATGAAAATAGTCCTGCATTGTCTTAAGGCCTTCTAGAGGACACAGTCATTATAAGGATGGACTCAGGCAGAAAGAAGAAGAGTTTGCCATACTTGAAACCTTAACTGCAGAGAACTGGGGAACAAAGTAAATTCGCTAATGCAGCCTTGATTCGGCTTTTTTTGGCAGATAAGCTAATACACCATGAATCTACACACTGACACTTGACCAACATGCCTTAATCAGAGAACAGAAAATATTATAATTATTGCAAACACTGTCATAAGTTCTATCAAGCAAACCTTGTTTTGTGCATGAGGCACAGACTTTAGCTGTCTTGAAAACATTGATTCCCTCACTGACACCCCGTGCTCCTTGCCAATGCTCACAACCCATTCATTTTCACCCAGGGCATTCCCTTTGCTGCTGTCCTTTCACTGGTTTTTCATTAACATCATCCTTTTATGTTCCCTTTTAAAGCAGGGTAATGAACCAATGCTAAAATAGCAGGTACTCTGTCGACTGTATATTGTCTTGAGGTCCAGGATTCAGCTTCAGGCCCTGCTTCAAATACCACAACACATGGTCCAGAAACTGGATATCAACCTACCAAATGTCCTTTCTTACTAGCTCATTTGGGCAGCTGTTTCTTTTTCTCTTGTTTTCAAGTCACTAATTCCTCTTGGAACTGAAAGCCTTCCCTGACAAACTGTCAGCAGTGTGGTACATCTGTGTGAAAAGCTGTGGCTTCTATAAATCCACATTTTTGGTGAAAAATATTTCCTTTGAAAAACAGGTGACCAACTCTACTGCTTTTCCTATTGTTCTCTTGATTGTCTAACAGGGGGTAGTCTTCCCACTATTTTCCTCTAATCCAAAATATGGCATATTTCCAAAATTTCCGTATTTGCCCTGCAAAAAAGCAAACACAAAAAAAGTAAAGAAAAAATTATATTTTAATCTTAGTCTGAGCATAGCTGCAGAGCAGTAATGCTTAACACTTGGATAAAATCACAGACAAAGAAAGAAAATGGTAATTTAAACAGCAATATTTAGTTTTGTTCCTATCACCTATCACAGCAGAAGTGTTAAAATTACCAGAGGTAGGCTTCCTTAAGTATCCTTACACATGAACATTGGTGGAAACAGCTCTTTTTAAAATGCTGCCTTTTTCATTTTGATGAGATACAAATCCGTTGTCTGACTTTTATTGTCACTACAGGCATGAATCTGTTGCCTTAACATATCCATAAATTGCTATTTAGGATGGTCTTTTAACTGAAGATTACAAGATTACAACAGAGGATAACTCACAGAGATGAGATGGGTAAGGCAGGAAACCCATGACCTCCTGGAGCAGCAGGTGAAGCCACTTGAAATACAAGTGGGTGACTCAAGTGATACTAGACAGCTGTGTGAGGGTCACCTAATTCAGGGCTTTACTGACACTTTATGGATAAGGATGCACCTGTAGATGTTTAGAGCTCTATATACCCAGGCAAATTACTCTCAAATTAAATCCTGCCCTAAAGGTCTCATAGCTAGTCTTCAGCAAGAATCTGAGGGTTTTCATGCTAAGTTGGAGGGAATTAGAACTAAATGTACCAAAATGAGTGATTAGTTTTTTGCTTAAAAAAAAAAAAAAAGAGAGAGACTAGGAATTTAAAGGGTATAGAGATACTGCACTTCGGATTCATTCTGTGCCACTTAAGTAATTTTAAAAAATGTTTGATCTAAGTTAGTCTGGCTTCCCTCTGCCACTGATCATGAAGGGAATGTAAATAAATCCCTTTGACTGAATATGCATTTTTGACAGCTTGCATTCTGTGAAGTGAAGGCTGCATTTCTTTCCACACTTCCATAACAAGACTCTGTGACTTTCTTTTCTTTGGAAAAATGGAGTGTTTTGTTTAAAACTGGCCTAAAACAGCAAGCAAAGGTGTTAAATAAACTAAACAAAAGGACAAATATTGTGAAGTGAAATACAGATATGACTTCAACTGGTTGTAACTGGTTCTCACCTCCAATGGCTTGTTGACTCCTGAACAACTGCAGGACCTTGATGAGGTGATAGAATATTTAAAAGGAAAATGCTCTGAGTATTCCTAAGAAGCAAGTGTTGTCTTTACATGAGAGCTGGTGCCCAGTGGAGCAAGCTACAATTTCCAGTGAAATGCAGCTGCATGCTGGACCTTTTTGAAGCCGGAGTGAAGAGAAGCTGATGAATTAATGCATACTGTGATTAAGTTACAAAGAATGTACCCACCATTAACCAATGACATGATAAATGCTTCTTAACCACCTGCAAAATGAGGGGACATTTTTCAAGTTTTAAATCCTCCTGCATGACAAGATGAAGATTAAGTAATACATTGTTTAGAAGCAAGATGCTTAGCTTATATTTAACTAGAAATTAATAGATATATTGTAAGTACTCTACTAATTATTACTTATGTGTGTAGCGATTGCGCTTGCTCGAAGAACTGCCAATGTGGAAAGGTCGCTCAGCAGACAAATGAAAAGACCCTCAAAAGCCCCCACAGGAGGCTGCAGTACCTACAAAAGGATGCTAGATGACAGCAAAGACCATGAGATAACTAACTTCATACTGACCTTATGTTTACGCAACTTTCTTGGTATAGATGTATGTTAAAAATTTCCAAAAAATGTAAAGAATAGGCAATAATTGTGTGAATGTAAGCAATGCAAGAGTATCCTGTCACTGAAGCACTTATGGTGGAGAACCCCCAGTGCTAACCCAGAGCTGCTAATAAAGCATGTCTGCTTAACAGTATAATTGACTTTGCTGTTAAGTATGCTTTTTTGTTTCAGGAGAAAAATTCTGGTGTTCGTCATGGGTGACACATGTGGCTCAGGCACTGCTGGCTCGAGGTGGCACCTGGTGGCGTGATCTGAAATTTTTGGTGAAATGTAGCTCCTTGCCGGCACTTTTTGAAGCCAGAGAAAATTCCAGGGCTAGTCCTGGGTGAGACAGACAGCATGGGTGTTGCCGGCTCATGTCGCCAGCTACCAGCTCTTGTGAAAAGATGAATTATTTGTCTTTTCACCAGAACTGGTGCCTGTTGGCACGGGCTACAATTTTCAGTGAAATGCGGCTGCTTGCCACAAATTTTTGAAGCCAGAGAAAACTCCAGGGCTGCTCCTGGGTGACCCACATGGTTCGGGTGCTGCTGGCTCATCCCCCTGAGTCTGATGGCAGGAGCTACAATTTTCTTCCAAATATGGCTACTTGCTGGAACTTTTTAAAGCTGGAGAAAAAGTGCAGGGCTCCTCCTGGGTGAGCAACACAGCTTGGGTGATGCTGGTGGCTGCTGGTACAAGCTACAATTTTTGGCCAAATGTGGCTCATTGCTTGAACTTTTTGAAGCCAGAGACAAATTTCAGGGTTTGTCTGGTGTGAGCCACGTGTGTCAGGCACTGTCTGCTTGTACTGCTGGGAGCCAGTAGCACGAGCTACAGTTTTCTGTGAAATACATCTGCTTGATGTAACTTTTTGAAGCCGGAGAAAAAGTGCAGGACTCATCCTGGCTGACCTATGTCATGTCTTTTCTCCATGTGCATCATCAGAGCCCAGAGAATGCTGTAAGTGCCAAAGTCCCAGCAGTGAGATGTTTTGTGGACAGGCACCTAAGGAAGAGACAGAGACTGTCTTTGATTAAGCCCTGACATCCATGGCTTGAGTGCTGCTGACTGATACAAATGATGGGACCAAGAATGAAAGGTCTCAGTTAACTCTCCTGAGGCCCTGAACCATACTATAATCATGGCACAGAGACAGTATGTATCTTGCTCTTAGTCACACTCGAAATGGGGCTGGTCTAATTGCTTCTCAGAAGTGTGTTTTCCATTAAGAAGCTTTATGCAATTTTCTGAGTCAATGAAGGTGACACATGGAAAAGCAGCCTGGCAAGTCCTTCCTTCTGGACATTTCTGTGACAGGGCACAGTGAGCACTGCATGAAACCTCAGAGCAAAGTGATGAAAACAAGGAAGTTCTGTTAGTGCTCTTGTACACAGAAATATATGAAACTCCAGTGTGAACATTATCTTCCTTCCAGGTATACGGCCAGTTGCGCAGGTACACTCTTTCCACCACGACCGCACCATCAATTGTTGCTGTCCACATCACAGCCGCATGATATGTGTGGCTCTTTGAGCACTTACCCTGAGCATCTGATGGGGGTCCTGGTTGCTGGAAGCCCCCTCCTCCTGCTCCTGCTTGTATCAGAAGGTAGGGACTGCTGTGGTTTCTGCTGTATTGAGTGTCTATAAACTTAAAGCTTGAGAGGTAAAGTCCATCCCTATGTTACACTTTTATTGGCCTGTTACACAGTTTACTTGAAAACATATATTTCATAACCATTTGAGTGATATTTGTTTCCTTTAGCCAGATTTCTCTTGATATTCATCCAGCTCACTTGGCTTTTCTGTCTGATATCCACTTATGTTTGCAGTACATCACAAAGTGAAAAAATTTCCCCAAATGCATGCATCTTCTGTTTCTGAACATTACATTTTCAGTGAAAAATGTCACAATATTTGCCTTTATTGCCACTGGAATTCTTCTTTTCCAAAAGAACTAGCTCTGTTTCTTCTTCTGGATGAGACTGAGACCATAGTATCACATCTACTAATCATCCTGTTATGATTCAGGTGTTAATGGAATCAAGTGGATCTGAGACAAGTCTGAGAGGCGCAGTCCTTATTTTGAAGGATGGAGTAAAAATAAGGGCACTGGCCTATATGTAGTGCAAATATGTCACCCTTAAATGAGAGGTCACTGAAGTGGGTATTAAAGTAGAATAGGTGTTTGCTGGGAAAGCTCCAGACTGTTTATGAAGTAGAGCCCACCTAAGTCATAGCATGGGTGACCAAAGAGTTTGCCCCATGCCCCATGGCTGCCAGTCTGCCTGGCCATGAATGCAGTTCACAATGTGTGTCCTTATCTTTTGGTTTGCCTCATCACTGATTTACAGCTTTTTGTCTAGTGACAAATCAGATTAACCTATGGACTCATTTCACATTTCAACTGTAACTTTGAACTGCTGCCCTACATTGGGCCTCACTTAGTCACAGGTCTGGATGCTGTTATTAATCCACTTTCATATCTGTATCCCTAATAGCACATCAAAACTTACAGGAAAAACTTCTTAAAGAATATAATAGATAGATACCTAGCATAAAAGGTCAAAAAAAAAAAAAAAGACAATATATGATATACACATACAAATATATGTAACATATAAAAGGTATTTTTAAGCACAGGGTTGAAGAGGTAACAAAAATGGAAACATAAGCTTGGAAATATAAGGTTAAATGGAGTTCAGCATTCTTATTAATAGTATGTGTCCCATTGGGAAAAACATGCCATGCTGGAATACACAGCTGAGGAACATTCAGGGCCATAGGAAAGCAGTACAGAGTGGCCCACCCTAGTGGCAACTCCTCACTAAGGTTTTGTCTACTTCAGGACTGTAACAGAAAAGGGATCTCATACAGATTTTTGTTTGTTTCAAAATGAGTTAAGAGTCATCGAGCCATTGTATACCACAGTAAGATATCTTCAACACCTTCATCAGTCAAAGTGGAGCTTATCTAACTTTCTTACTGAAAAATATAACAGCTGCCTTAAAATGTAATTTTCGAAGAGCCCAAAAAACAGAATGGTCTGTGAGTTACAGAACACAAGTTAAAGTTATGATGGTAGCAAAACTTCAGAATTAATAAATTAGTTAGACATACAAGTTAAAACAAAATATGGTCTCAGACCCATGTTTGTTTGCATTCTAAGTAGCCATTTTAAGACTGATAACATACCAGAGAGAAAGAAAATCTTGATTTGGAACAGCAAACATAGTCTTAGCACTTGGCACAAAATGCAATAGTTGTGTTTGCTCCAAGTCCTTTAAATATTTATCTTTGAAGGAATACATAATGTTTCAATACATTCAGTTAAAAGGGACATGAAAATGTGTGTTATCAGCTCTCAATTTTTGTGGCAATACACACATCTTTGGGCCAACTGACCACACAGAAGTTCTCCCAGATCTGCATAACACTGCCTGTAATGTGAGTTCTCAGTACTAGTTGTATTAATTCAAATTACTTTGACTTCAGAGCTATTTAGAAGTTTCTTTCTTTTCAATAAAGCAAATAATTTACACTTACTTGTGCTGAGTGGAGAATTTGTGGCTAAAGGTTGCTATACACTATGAAAAGCTTTTACTACAGGTTAAAGGTTGGCAGTCACCAGATTCATATACTTGTAAGATGTTGGTCTTTGACAAATCCTTAAGAAAAGTCAGTTTTCACTGACCCCTGTTTGGCTAAGTTAGAGAAGCCATTCTTCCATTTCCCTCAAGTGGTACTCATTTTTATCTTGTCTTGTAAAGAATATACTGCTACTAATAAGATCAACAACAAACCTTGTACTTATGAGTGCAGTGTTTAGTTTGAAATTCCAGCTATTATGTCATTTTGCTAATCTGGCCAGCAAGCCACCTCAGGTTGTACGGCTACTTTCAACAAGCACTTTAGGTCAAAGAGTTACTCCAGGGAGACCTTCTTTTTAAGTCTCAGATAAAATAATTGAAACCCACAGTTTGGGCATGAATTAATATTTTATCTTCCTGCTCAGCCAGTACCCAGAACAGAATTCATGTTTGAGAAGTGCAGTGTCTGCTTCAGAAATGCAAGCTCATTTCCCAGACGAATCAAACAAACTCTCTCTTGGCATAACAAAGAGAATCATCAAATGAAGAAATTGTGCTGGGAAAGATAACTTTGCTGAAAGCACTGCTTCTGGGTTTCAGTCCAGAGGACTACTCTCAAAGCAGTCTGTCTGGCAATTTGCCCTGGTTTGTGTATCAACTTAATTAGTGGTTACCTGGTACCATTGATGTCAGTTGGGTCCTTGTCTCATAATGTGATGCTGCATGTCCACACAGGGACCCTCTGCGACTGGAAGTCAGAGTACGTGAAAGGGCTTCCCCTAAGCAGATCTCATCTCAGGGTTTGAGCTTTAAAGTATGAGGCCCTCTAGAGCTTACAAGGACCATCTGAATTGACAACATTTGATAAATAATGTGTATAGACTAACTTAAATTATTTATTTGACCACAAATATATTTAACTATTTGGGAAAGGGAGGTTGTTTGGTTTTTTTGCTCCCCCAATAGTAATCTATATTCTTCTTATCTGCAAACTAACTGCTTATGGTGGATTAAAGTGGACAGTTTAACTGTGTATTTCCACTCTTGTTCCCCTTTTCCATTTTCACTGTGCAAGCATTCCTTAGGGCAATTTTACTTCCCTTTCTAGGAGGCAACTAACAATGATCATGTTCAAAATTTGAGGCTGTAACATATCAGCAAAGCCACCTGTTGAGGCCATGGAAACCTGTGGAAAACCCTATAAAAAACCCCTCTCTTTCTGCTGGCCTTCCCTCTTGCCTATACATTTTATGGTGATACAGGTACTACATAAACCATATGAAAGAAAATGTCTTTTTCCATCCGCTTTGACCTCACTTTCACTGATTTGAGTGGTTAGAAGAGTGCAAGCCACAGGGAAATGACAGCATATGGCTTTCTGCAGAGCTGGGGAGGATGCAGCTGGGCTTCATTATCAGCGTCAGCCCTGGGGACAGATGATCCCACTGCCCTTAATGAGTCTATAAAAGATGCCTATCCCCCCCTTGTGGGAGGGTGTAATGGAGGCACCCTGAAGTTAGTTTTAGGTGGACAACAAGGTTCAAAACCAAATGTTTATTCTGGTCAAAAAGGTGCAGCAAATTAACCAGTAAGAAACAGGGGTTTAGCACTCCAATAACATAAATACAGGTTCGAATATCAGTTGAAATTATTGAGGTGCAGCAAATAATAACAATGGAGATCCACAGTGTGCATACACATGGCTCACAAAAACAATGCCAGAGCCGTCCCTGGCTCCAGAAAACAAATACACGTGCTCATATTTAGGCATGGAATATTCTCACTTTGCCTAAGTGAGGAAAAGCAACACCTGCAAATCCTGTGAGGAAATATTAAGTAGGTTATCGTTCACCCACACGGTGAGGTGAGGTAATCCCAGTCCCAGGAGATTACCTTAGGCAGCAATCACAGAATGTTAGGGATTGGAAGGGATCTCAAAAGATCAACTAGTCCAATCCCCCTGCTGGAGCAGGAACACCTAGATGAGACTACACAGGAACGTGTCCAGGTGAGTTTTGAAAGCCTTCAGAGTAGGAGACTCCACAACCCCCAAGGGCAGCCTGTTCCAGTGTTCTGTTGCCCTTACTGAGAAGAAGTTTCTTCTCAAATTTAAGTGGAACCTCTTGTGTTCCAGTTTGTACCCATTACCCCTTGTCCTACCATTGGTTGTCACTGAGAAGAGCCTGGCTCCATCCTCGTGACACTCACCCTTTATATATTTGTAAACATTAATAAGGTCACCCCTCAATCTCCTCCTACCTAAGGGGAGGGCTCTCAACGACAGCATTTGGCCCATGCTCCAAGAGGACCATGCCAAACACATGCCTCGGTGGGGGTCCCGCTTATATAGCTGTGTCAGATCTGACTGTGGGCATTCCAGAAGCTTCTCTGCACCCCCACTCTGACTGTGGGCATTCCAGAAGCTTCTCTGTACCCCCACTCTGGCTGTGGGCACCCAGAAACTTCTTGGCTCCTTGGTGCCTCTGTGCCCCCTCCTCCTCTCTCTTAACAACCCTGGCCAATGGGCTCTGAGGTCAAACAAAAGAAGCTGTTACCCCCATTGCAGGAAAGCAGGAGGAGGATGTGTTGAAGGAGAGGGGGATGTGCCTGCACCTTCCATATAGAAGGAAGGGGAGGAGGCAGAGAGGGGCGTGTGCAACTGCCACAGAGCGAAGAGTAAGTTGTTAGATGTGGGTGACTGTGGTTTTGTCTTTTTTTTTTTTTTTTAAGTAAAAGGAAAGGTTTCAGATCTGTAGGACTTTAGTTTTATGGCTTTTGCTCTGCTATGGCAGAAAAGTGCATGTACTTCTTACTGTGTTGGATTTCCTGAGCCAGGTAACCTCATGCGTAAGAGATGTAATATAAACTATGATGTTTGCTTACTTTAGAAAACAAACAAACAAAAGAGTTCTAGATGTCTTTCTCTGCTCTCTGAGTAAATAACAGACAAGTACTTCATATCATAAATGTGCCTTATTAATGCCTGATGTGGTTTGTGGTGTCACTCTGCCATTGCTCAAGTGGCCAAAATGCTTTTGTTTGGAATTGGGGGGAGTGGGGTGGGGAGGACATGTCTTAGGATTGTCAGGCCTGGAAATCTTCAGATCAAAGAACTGATCGCTATGCCTAATGTGACCTCCAACCAACACGTTACCTGCAAGTCCTTCTCTATTCACAAACAACAGGTCCAGTGAGGCATCTTCCCTTGTTGGCTCACTAACCAGCTGTGTTGGGAAGTTCTCTTCCATGCACTCCAGGAACCTCCTTGACTGCTTCCTCTCTGCTTTGTTGTATTTCCAGCAGACATCTGGTAGGTTGAAGTCCCCCATAAGAACAAGGGCTAGGCATTATGAGACTTCTCCCAGCTGCCTGCAAAACATTTTATGTAGTTGCTGCCTGCAACTACATTGTAGTTTTTCTGCTTCACAGTGGCTTCAAGCTCCTCCTGTTTGTTGTCCATGTTGTGTGCATTCATATAGATGCACTTCAGCTGGGCTATTGATCCTGACACCTTTTTCTGGCGAGAAGTCCTAGTTCCTTTGTGGCCATTCTCAGGCATTTCTACAGTATCTAACACATCTGCAATGTTTCTCCTCTACTGCATGACACTCCATCCCTCACCTGCACTAAGCAGAAAAGCCTCGCTAATAGTCCATTCCTCAAATGCTGGCATGCTGCCCTTGGGTTTGCCTCTGCTGTGCCTAATTTTCTCCTCTTCCCCCTTCAAATCTAATTTAAAGCTGTTTTGATGAGCCCTGCTAATTCCTTCCCAAGGATCCTTTTCCCCCTTTGAGACAGGTGCATCTCCATTTGTTGCTAGCAAGCCAGGTATCATGTAAACCAACCCAAGATCAAAACACCCACAATTTTGCTGGTGCTACCAGTAATTCTACTGGTGATACCAGATGGATCTGTCCATGATACTGAGAAGAGCGAAGCAGCAAGGAGTTAACATCAGCATCATGTTCCTGTAGGCTTTTTTGCATTTAAAGATGGCTTATGTAAACATATTTTCATCACATTGTCCATTGGTAAACTTCACTTGTGAAGGCTCAGGCTTTTAGTTACATTAATTTGGGCTTCCTATGGTGACAACATGAAGTGAAGGAAAAGGGACCATATTTGAATAATGATCTAATCAGGCCAGCAGCAACTTCATAATTCCCACTGCTGAATGGCTTCTTTGTCAGTTCAGCACAGACGTTTGATTGTATCCTGGTTGCTTGGATCCTTTTTTATGCACAGCTAAGCTGGTCACATAAAAAAAATTGTCATAACATTCTTTCATATTTATTCTAAATTTCTCCAAGGTGGTTTCAACCTTTCTAAAAATACAACTTACATGTGAGTTTTGACTAAGGAACATTTTTAATTCCTCTATTCCCTGACTAGAATAGGTCATTGTGATCATTCTCTGAACTTAGGAAGCCCATGACAAGATCTGGCTGTGCTGGGGAGCAGACAGAAAACTCTTTAGAGGAAAAAAGGTATTTACAGTATGGGAACCTATCCTTCCTTCCAGTAGGATTGTCATGGACCAGTAGGTGATGTGCACTGGCTGCACCATGTACCTCTTGTTCTTCTCTCTTTCTCCTGGCAGTAAACATTCTACTGGCCACTTTCCCAGTCCAAGCTGTTCAACTTGAGACTGCTCCAAACCACAAAATTGGATCCAATTTTAATTTCCAAAAGCTTGGGATAGGGTTTTCATGCTGTATGTAGTTAGAAGGTTGCTTCTTATAACAAAACCTTCTTTCAAATATCTGGAATATAGAAAATATTGCTGACAAGTCCACAAATGATATTATTTCAATCATTTTTCTTTGAATTTTCAGTCTAGCCCAAACTCCCAACATGAACTGACATATAACTCCACTGGTACTTGCGTCCTCTGACTTAGAGCTGGATTTATCACTTAACTTCCTCAGGAGCTTTGGAAACGCCCTGGCTCTTAGTTTTCAACAGGATCACTTCTAAGGCAGATCATTTCTCCTTTATGCCCCTTTTCTCTAGGAAATCTCCCCTCTTTCTAGTGACAAGTTCTGCTTGCATACCAAGTTGCTGGCAATTTTTCTTCATTTTTATTATTTTCCAGAAAGAAAAATGTAGGTGACCTTATTTCAGTTCCTAAAAGTTTTTGCAAGCTAAAGCACATCATGTAAGAAAGCTTTTCCCTGCTCTGAACTGGTGACAGCATCTGTTTTCTGAACCTGGATCTAGTTGGTGCTAGGCTGTGTTATGGATGAATTGCACAGGCAGTTGTCTGTCTCTGTCCTTAAAACCACATCATTTTTAAGAAATAGCCCACAGTATTTTTTTTGGCTGGAGTTTGCCAGACTGTCTTGAGATTTTGGTTTTGCCAGATACTACTATCACAATCAGTGAAATTTTTCACTGCATTTATTTCCCCCTATAAAGAAAGCAATCTCAGGGTCCATGCATTTCTAAAGACTGAGCCTTATGAAGGATTTGTGCTGAAAAATCTATGCTGAATTTTTATGCCATATGGGCACTTTTATGACACCACATATCCACACTTAAACCTTTGTGCTATTTAGTGCTGTTCTGTGCCATTCCCCAGACTTCCTCAGAGACCATAAGTTATAGTATTTCCTTTATGTTCTTCTATCAAGAGATACACTCTTGCCAAATATCTTGCTTGCTGACTAGACCTTTTTCCTCTGGATCCATGTTTCTTCCATGTGCTGGTTCTTTGAGTCATATCCATCTATAGATGAGTAGAGGAAAGAAAAAAGGCTGAACAGCAACACTGCAACTGTTCCCCTACAAGGCCCTGAGATGATTAAAGCTAATGGGAAAGCATTCTCTCCCTTTGTCTCATCACCTCAGTGAATGTGAACGCTCTCAAGTTTGACCAGGAGCTGGCACCTCAGGTATCAGTAAGCCTTGAGCCACTTTGAGGAAGCCAGCAAAGAAAGATGCTGGAGGAACAACTCAGAAGAAGCTGCTTGAAGCTTTGCTCTAAAGCACATGCAGTGAAACTCTTAGAAACAGGGACACAAACAGGGAAACTGTGACCAGACACTGATGGACAACTGTCCTTTAAAATGAGGGCAGTCCAATTATAGCCTTTCTTTCATACTGTTCTAATGCTTCCTGAGTGTTCAGGTCAGACAGTTATAAAAACATTGTGTCTTTGGTACTGTGTATTCGGGAAGGAGAGAAGCATCGTAAAAATCCTCTTGCTAACTTCAGCAGCCAGTCCAAATCAGGAGCTGGGGTAAGGAAAGAATCTGACAGAAAGCTGTGAACAAGCTATATATTTAAACTCAAATAGACTTTAGTGGGAGTCTAGGCCAAGGAAGAGGATCTGGATTTGGCCCAAGCTATTTAAATGATGCAAGACAGCTTGGTCAGTTTCTCAACTTTTAGCTAGACAATCTCTTTAGATTTAACCCAACTTCATCAAAAGGTCTTTCACTCTCTGCTGAGAAGCCTGTTAATGGGAAATGGGAGAGTGAAAAACACTTCGGGGATGTGTTCCCATCAAAATGATCAGTGATTTTGATTCTGATTAGCCAATCTCTAACAATCACTAGAAGCAGTGTCCATTCTTGGATATATTTGCAACTTGTTTAGACAAGACCTGAGCCACCTGCTTTTCTACCTGGCTCTGCTTTGAGCAGGCTGAACTAGATTATCCCCAAGGATCTCCAACCTTTATTTTTCTGCAATTCTATGAATCTAGTGTTTCAAGAAGGCTCTAGAACACTGTTAGTCATTCTTTAAATGTTTTTCACAAAATTAAAACATGATGACTACACTATTTCAGAGCCTGTTCCAGGCATCAGTACTCATAATACCAGTAAATACCAGTTTCACATAACCATTTTAAAGTTAACTAACATGGCCACATATAAAGCATGTATTTTAAGGAATACGGTCACATTTAAAGGCCACTCTGAGGCTTGCCTGGCTTCAGCTCTTCTATGTACTTTTTTTAGTTGTAAGAAACAGATGATACTAGTAATAATTTCCCTGTTGCTTATTGACTTATTCACTGTTCCTTTCAGCAAGAATGAGCCAAGCAGTGACAAAAATTATTTTGGTCATGCAGAAATGACGTTTTATCTTCTTACCCTGAAATGTTACTAAGCAAGTATCTCGGTCTTACAAATGTTCCTTAGAGCTCATGCATGTGTAATTCTCTGATTTCAGTTGCAATGCCAATGTGCTGGGTGTTCGGTTTGCATGATCAAAGACTTGGGACAGTAATGAGTTGTGTGACAAATGAGAATGAGTGTCAAAACTGCTCACATGACTTTGGACTGAACTTGCTAAGTAATTTAGCCATCTAAACATGCAGAGGAAGACCAAAGATAATTTTTGAATGCTCCTCTACTGGTTAGGAACAAGAAACCAAGTTTTTAAATGTCAAAGCCTGCAAAACAGTGTTGACACATTCAAGTGAAATTTATACACCTGCATCTGAAATTTACATCCTGATTATCTGCTGTTTGAAGCTCCAACAGAGTTTCCTGACAAGCAGGTGTTAAGGTACATACTGCACAGTTGGTTCTTTCTGTTGAAGGTTTGCTTTTGCTTGGAGTAACTGAACTGTCTTAGGACTAAAGAAAGATATCACATGTGATTCCCCCACTGAGTTAAAGGAGGCAAAGTGCATCCACAGAAGAAAAAATGGTTTTCCTGCCGAAAAGAATGAATGCTGAATTATTTTCATTACTTTATAAAGGAATAACTACCTCATCAAATTTGCCTTAAGACTGGATTGAAAGTATTCACACTCAGCTAGATGAGGTGAAAACAAAGAACGTAATAAGTCACTAATTGCTAAAATTTCTCTTCATGCATTCTTGGGCCCATAAGTGATGTTTCCTTTACTGGGAATTGCATGAAAATGCCACTACTCACCAGGAAGAACGAACTAACAAATGGAAGACATAACACTAGGCTTGGTCATCAGCCTAGTATAACAAAAGCTCTTCTCATCAACACAGTCCTTCTTCGTAGCTCAGAAATGAACCATCTAATTTTTTTTACATAAACAGGTTTACTGTTTCTTAAAAGGTATTTCAGAGCCTCAAAGGCAGCAATAATGTAGTTTCACAATGACTCTTACGATGTGGGTCAATACTGGAACATCTGTTCAGCTGAGGCACAAAAGGATTAATCCTTGTCCTCTTACCTACCAGTATGCAACCTTTTCCATGCTCTAGCATATCTGTGAATCTTCATGCTGAGGTGGTTTTCCATAGTGGTTGTAGCTCTGCCCTATGTCTGTGTTCATCCTGTGCTGCTGAATAATCTGCAGATAATGATGTATTAAAGCCAGGGCAACATGTTTGAAATCATGTCTATGGTCCCAGTCCAGAGCCTTGACTACCACAAAATAACTATTTCCCCAACTTGTAGATAACCTCGGTGTAGTTTATTTGTGTTAAACATACACCTTAACTGAGGATAGATTGCTACTAAGTTTCCTTAGCAATTTTTTTGTCTTTCATTTACACTTTTTACTTATTGAAAAATACAAACTAAATTACCATAGAGGTCCTGGTATATCAGAAATGCATGGTAAATTATCTCTCTGCTTAAATGGTGTTAGTAATTACAATGCAATAATTTAAAAGAAAATGCAGGTTTTTTTGTGTGTATGCTACCCAATTATAAGAGCAGTTAATCGACCTAAGAGATTAAACATAAAGCATTTACAGATTAAACCATATATGTGGAAGGGAGAAAAGCATAAAATGCAGCAATGCTTGCTGCCATTTCCGTACTGAACCATTTCAAAGCTTAACTTGCCTGTGTCTGGGTCAACAATCAAAGCAAACACTAAAACACTCAATAGCTAAGTTATTGAAAAAAAACCAACATGAATCCAGATCCAGCCTTTTGTTCGCCTACAGGAGCTTGTGCTTAAGATAAATCCGAAACATTTGCTTCCCAGAACAGCCCTAACATTTAGACATTCTTTTTCTAGGACATCTTAGCAGTCTTGGGTTGAAAATAATGGACAAAAGTGAGAATGCTCTTTCAAAAAAAAGTATGTGATTGTTTATCATTTTATTATTTCCTGGATCAAAGCACTGCAGTCTTGTTAATGAGAAACAGTTTTATGAAGTGAATTAATCTCAATGGCACCATCTGAAAGCACAGTAGTTGTGGTTAAGGCCTGCTTTGCTTTGCATAGGCATAAAAGCAGTACAAAGCTGGTGTAAGATATTCTTCATATGCAGTGGCAGAGCCAAAGGCACAGAGTATGAACTTCTGTGAACCCAGCGGTTTTTGTGGTATTGAATTAATCCTTTCATTGTATTAATGTAAAGGGTACTTTACCTGTGCACATTTACTCATACAACTGTGCTCTGCATCTTGGTGTCCTCTTTAAATGTTCATTTCAAATTAACACTCATAGGGCTATGAAAGTTCCATCTAAACATCAATTTTCCTCATTTTCAGAAACACTGTCAGGTTTTTCATTGTGTAACCTGTTTGACATGCACAAGTTTGATACTGCCAGGGATTCTGGTAGATGATATGTTCCTGTTATCTTTAGTGCTACTTTATTTTGGCAAGAACTTCTGGTTACCTGGAGAATGTACAGGGTATCTGT
The DNA here is from genome assembly GCF_963082525.1 of Nesoenas mayeri. Classification (NCBI taxonomy): domain Eukaryota; kingdom Metazoa; phylum Chordata; class Aves; order Columbiformes; family Columbidae; genus Nesoenas; species Nesoenas mayeri. The sequence continues at coordinate 67,941,955 of NC_137541.1, read as the reverse complement.
AACAATGAGGACAATAAATTTTGGAACAAATTTAGAAGAGCCCTGGCAAATTCACTATAAATTTGCATACTTTCTCCAAGACATGAAAGCTTCCCAAAGGTATAGGTCAAACACATCTTTGTTCAGTGAAGCAAGCACAGAAATGACTTGATCCAAATTTGTGACTGTTGTTTTGCTATAGCTCAGTTTTTATGACTTTCACAGTTCCTTTTGATGTTTTGATAGAATGATTGAATTCCAAGCATGAAGATGGTCATTGTAGCACTTTTACTTCTGGTCCCCATCCAAAGATGTCTTCTCTTACCACTCAGTAGTTTTGCAGCATCTGTGGAGATGTGGGGAATACAGCAGCAGTGTTGTGTGACTGTGTTAAAAGTGCTTGCATACTGGCATTTCGTACAGCAGGCTGTACTTACAAACCCCAATATTTGGTTGCACAGCAGTGCGGAGGGCATCCTAGAATACTTAGCATTGCAGCAATGGATATGTCATCCAGCTGTAAAGCACCATGAGTCAACTGGAAGCACAACACTTGTCAATTAAGAATGGAAACATTTGAGTATTATTCAAAGTTTGTTTTCTTTGTAACAGTTTACCTTTTAGCTAGTTTTTAGGTATTTCTTTCCTTTTATTTCAGATTTAAAGCTTCAAAAGCCTTAACAAATCTCATCTGTAGCCAAATCCACACTTTTTTCCTGTTTTTATTCAGCCACAAGAAATACAGGGTAATTTCTTGTCTCCTTTAAGTGTTTATAAAAGAAATCATGTGATTTTGCAAATTTAGCAGAACAGATTTTTTGTGGTCCAAATGTCCAGAATGTAGGTCATATTTTATGACTGAGAAAGTATTTCCGATTAAGCAATTTCACATTTTAATTTTGGTTTTTATTAGAAATACTTTCTAAAAAGTTGTTTCTTGTTTTCAGAAACTGTGTTTATGGAGACATCCAAAATAATAATTCAAATAACTTTTCTTCTTTTCAATTTTTTTTTTCCCCCATGGCTTCAAACTGATGTCTTACACCTCATTTAAACTTTGACATAGGAGAAACACAACTTGTTCCTCCTGTTTCAAGAAAAAAGCTAGAAAGAGTCTTGGTACAAAAACTGAAACAAACTTTAAGGAAGTTTTACAGTCTGGCACTACCAGAAGGTGGGAAACTCAGCATTCAAATAAAATGTGAACCTCAGCTCCCTCTGCGCTTAAATTCAAAGTCCAACCTCTTTCTTCTGTTTGATCAGGCTTTGAAAATTTCAGAAAAAAAGCACAACATTTTCATGACTTTTTTCTCAATTTTTGGTAATTGGATTCAGATATTTTTCTGGCAGAGCACAGACTTTGTTGAACAGACCCATCTTTGCAGCACTGCATGGCCCTCAGCCCTGTGCTGGGTTGATGGAGACAGGAGCAGCCACAGCCCCATGGCCACTGGGCAGCCTCCTGGGCCATCTGGGAGGTCTGCCCATCCGTGGATAAGGTCTAGTCCCACGCCCCATATCACTCCTTGGATACAGGCAGCACAAGCCCTAGGAAGGAGGGGAAGAGGTTGCAAAGGCTGTGGGTTGCTGTGTAAAGTTTTCTTGTCCTCTAGTGTCACAAGATTCAAGTCTCTACTGACCAGTGTCAGACCTCCAATCATAGAAGCAGCTATTGAAGGTGGTACTTGGGTAGCAACAACAGCATATAGATCTGTACTCAGCAAATATTTTCTTTCTTCTGATTTTACGTAGCCCTCACATATTTAGAGAGACTGTTAGATGGGCTTTCACCCGGCAGGCAGAAATTTAGTCTTGCAATAAGTCATATGGTGAAATTTTTGTTCAATTTTGTTATTAATTCAATAACCTTGGGTGGTGTCTCAAATATTTTTTTTTCTGCCAATGGGGTCAACTCCTTCCTCTGTGATGATGCATGTGCCTGTGAGAGAGAGTGAATATTGAGAAGGCATTGGCATGTATGATTTCTCTGCCTCTCCTGAAATTCAGTAGTGCTTCAGCAGACTATTTAGCAAGCCACAGAAAACCACAGAGAGTAGGCACTTGTGGATATTATAATTAGGAATAAACTAATGAAAGCATTTGGACAAGGAGGGAGGCAGAGCAAACAACCACAGGTATACCACTCAAAGCCACCAACTTGGCATACAGCACTTGGCTCCCAAATCTCCTCTGCTTCTGCCATTCCCCTACCCCAAGTGCTGATATCAGAAGGAAGCAAGACACTAGGTCACTATGTCACTGTAAGAGGAGACTGTGGGACAAGGAAGTAGAGAGAGGTAAGAAAAACAGGCAGAGCAACCATAGCTGATGGAGAGAACGTAAATCCTTGTGGCTTTGTGGCTGCTAGTCGGTCAACACACTGGGAGAAGCAGTCTCTGCTTCAGCATCTCAATGTCCTATCTCCTTTCTGGCACTTGAACACCAAACATGACGTTCCTCCCCATTCAGCTATCTATAAAGATCTAAGAGCTCTGTTGCAAATAGTATACTGTGATTAAAATGAGGCTCATGAAATATGCACTGGCCACTTGCCAGAAAGGGTTTTTCAAGCCCTTGTTTTACTAGGAGAAAGTTAGAATAACGTCAGAGCTATTATCTCCCTGGGACACGTGCTTGAACCCATTTATCTGCTAAGTTTCTTTCAGCTTTCCAACTAAAGACAGCAGGACATGCACATCTCCTGAGGGAGGGGGTGGAGTTTATCATCACAGAGGCAGTAACCCACAAGTAACCCACAAAATCTGCAAAGCTGCCTTCATCTTTTCCCTTTGCTGTCCAATGTTTGAGAAAATTAGCTCAGCTGTTGGTGTTTTCCATTAGGCTTACTGTCAAAATTAAAAAGGAAGATAGTGACTGAAAGAGAGAGAGAGAAAAGAAAATGAATCAACAGTCTTTATTATATACTTTCAAAAGGATTATGCTTAATTCCACTCCCGCCTCCACCCCCCCCCCCCCCCCCCCCCCTTTTTTTTTTCCTGCTTCCCCAGTTTGTTAACATTTACATGTAATCTCACTTTGGTACTTAACAGCATCTGCTTCAGCATAATCTATCTCCTTCTCACATTTTGATTAAAAGGTGGCATAACCGTTATATCCATCTGTTAAAGATACAGAGTCACATTTTACTCTTCCCTCAGCTCTACAGGCAATGGCCAGCACTATGTGAGGAGACAGAAGGATGTTTTAGAAAGAAAATGTACATTATTTTGGAACACTCCATGCACCCGGTCCTTTTGGTTTAGTTTAATGATCAAGAAGTTATACAAGTCATGAAAGGAGGATACGTAATAACGACCTTTATATTGATATAGACTTTACTTTCAGAGATTAATGGTACATAGAAGTAGTCTCAAGATGACTGTGTCTGAATATTTTTTCCTACTTTTTAAAGTGCTGAGTGGTTCCTAAACAATCTGCTAGCACACACAGTGTACAACACTGTTATCACTGTAGTGGTACCTGCTTGTTTTCAGATAAAGTTTGCCACACATGCTTTCAGTATCCAACCAGCCTTCTACCCTTTTGTTAGCAAAAGGAATGAGATCTGTCCTGGAGGGAAACCAGCTCCAGGCCTGTGAAGCTGAGGAGTTCACAGCTGTACCAGCCTGATCAGCTGAATGGCCAGGAAGACAGACCAGCTGGGGGTCCAGAGCTGCACTTGGTACTGTGTGCTAAGATGGTTTTTTTCTGTATTTTTTTCTCAACTCCAGCCATGCTCTGCAGTTTGGCTCAAACCTTTGCTTCCATGCTCCGACTGCATGTGCATGTCAGAATGTTGACTCTTCCACATCTCTTCTCCTCTGCTCTCTTCTCCCTTTTACTGTTTGCCCTGGAGCACTGCACCAGTGAGGTTATTCCTCATCTCCCAGTACACATCTGCATGCTCTCTTGACCACCTTATCTCTGCATGAGAGCACTGTAAGAGCTTTCCAGCCTCTGCTTCATCACTTAATCCCACCATGCCAGTGGTGTTGCACAGGTGTCCTACTGTGGGCTCATATGTGTGGGGACCTAGTGTAAACAGTGAGATGAGTCTAATGTGGTTTTGCCCAGCTTCCGTCATACCTTCCTGTGATTCTGTTGATGACACTTAGCCTCTGAAGCCTGGAGGCCTGATGCATTTGTTTTTTCTGCAGTCTGGATAGCAATGCCACTGCACCCTCTCAATGCTGAGTTTTTCCAGGCAGATCCACATTATTAGAGACATTGATTTTTCTTGATGAAACCTAGTATCTGAAGCCTGGTTTAAAGCCAGGATGTCACAGCTGTGTGAACACAGATGTATGAAAGAAGACAGACAGATAGGCATCCTGTTTTGCATTAGACATTTACATGTTTCTCCAAAGAGGATATTCATAAAACCTGTATCTGTAGATAAAAAACTATCACTGCTTTCTGTGGAGCCTGACGTAATGATTTGGCTTCAAGAGAAGCCAAACTGGAAGCATTTCTTCAACTGTTTCCATAATCCTTTTAGGCTTTGTGAGCTCAACTAAAAGAAGTACTAAATCCAAGCTGTTCTTGGTTTGGATTTTAGTACCCAAGCCTCACTTAATGAGGTTTATTAAGCCTAGTTCTGCTTATCATATCTGCTGTTACAGGGACACAATTAATGCTGAGTGGAAACCAGACTTCCTGCCACGCTAAAGCTTTTTCATTGTCAAAAATGTTCTGTGTTAAGACAAATCCGATACCTTTCAGAGAAGGAGAATGAGGTTTGACTTCACTCTTCTTTGGTTAAAGCAGTTCTGCTTTCTGTAAGTAATTACTTGTTAAGAAGAAGGGTGAGGAGAGCCTTAACTAGGGTTATAACATTCTCACGGGATGCGGAGGAGCCAGGTTAATGCCTCAGTTAATATTGGTCATACAAGTGCAAACATCAGAGAGGTAAGGCCACTGTAGTGCAAGCAATTCTGTACTACCATGCTTGGCAGGTAAGAATGGCGCCTTTCCCTCTTGCTGAGGAAACTGCTCTAAGCAGTACATTCTCACCTTCCATATGCATATACACACATGCATATATTCTTATATGTATAGCTCTTCAAGGAAAGAAATAGGAGGCAAGATTTTGCTTTTATTTTCCCATTACATTTGCTTTCAAGCTTTTGTGCCAATCTGAGGATGGAAGTGAGAGCACTTAAGAGAGAAACCAACTCACACCCTTCCCGTCAACAAGAAAGGTAATTTGTGTTGTCACCTGTGCACTATTCTGTACACAATCAAAATATCTTGGTGGTTTGGTCTTTTGGTGGTTTGTGGGTTCTAGGCATAAGAGATGTGGCCTGTTTTGGAAGAGATTGGAGAAACGTGTCGTGCAGCAGCACTGCAAGCTAGATTTTCCCCTGAGGCAATGTCTGACAGAATTGGCAGCTCATTTCTCCTGCCCTTGGATGTGAGCTACTTCTGAATGCCTCCCTTGTGCTAGGGCTAGTACTGAGCTAAATGCAGTCCTGGTGCCAATTATTACAATTCCCATTAGCTGGAATATACATTAACTTCACAGGTTGTAGACCTCTCCAGTGAGGGAACAGCCTGCTGTATGCATCCGTTATTTTTCTGGAGGAGAAGGAACTCTGTTGTGTGCCTATTACTCACACAATCTGTTTGTTTGGTTTTCTTTTGCTTTTTAGGAAACTGGCACTATTGAAAACAGTTTTTATAAAAGCTTTTGGCTAGTTTCATCACCATACTGTATTATTTTAGGTTGTTAAACAACGTGGCAGTGGGCGGGTGCAGCCTGCTAGGGATGAGAACATACCCCAGTAAGAGGCAGCTCCTTGAGCTGGGCAGGATGGCTGGGAAGTTTGCATCTACCTCTGTCCTGCCACGTATGTACACACCAGGAGTTAGGATGCCCTGTAAGCCTGAGCAGATTAAGTGCTGGCATCTGAGAAGGAAGTCTCTTGAAAGCTGCAATGGTTTAAAACAGCTGTGAGAACTCTTTTGAATCCAGGGCATTGCCCATGGTTTACACTCACCTTTATCCTGAAATACATCTGACATCCTGGACAGATTTTAGCTATAAGCATGAGTTGTTAAATCAATGAACTGTCTCTTCTCCTGAAGCCTAAGATACAATCTGGGGGTTTAAGATGCTATTCACTTTACAACTGTTTATCAAGAAAAGTCCTAGTTCACAAGTGGGAAAAGCGTGTCTTGAACAATCATCCAATACTTCATGTGTTCAGGGTATTGTTACTTTAGTCTGTGCAGCCTAGGAGATTTAATTGGTTCTGACCTCTTTTTCTGCTCCAACCAGTGTGTTATTTTCTGTGCTATCAGTAAAACTGGGTGTCTCAGCTTTTATCATTACAATCAAGGTGCTGTTTCACAAAAGGGGAGTAAGAGAAGGCCTGGAGAAGTGAGAAGCTAGTAGCTGCCACTGCTCATGTGTATCCTCACACCCTCCCACCACTGAAATAGGTGTCTTGATTTTTAACTTGGAAGAGCTGGTAATTTTTTGCCCATTAAGGCCGCTAAACAAATCTGTGTGCTAAATATTTACATTGGTTTGGTCATTCAGGAATGAATCAAAATGTGACCTGTTTGAATAAAATAAAGTGAAAATTCCTTTCTCTCTTCCTTCGTCTTTGTGGCTCACTATAACCAGAGGCACAGTATGGTGGACTGATTTGACACCTAAAGCACCCCAGGACTTCAGTGGAGGTGAAAGCTCATGTGTGCTTGGTATGGCACTGTTTCTGGCCAAAAGATTTTACAGTCTAAAGAGATAAACAGATGACTGTGGAGGGGTTTTGATAGATAAAGATCTGTTGCTGAATTAGTCAGGCTCAAAGGAACCTCAAGGCCGCTTCGGGGAGCTGAGGGCAGAGTCTGCTGTGAGAAAGAGGGGTGTTCCTCAATCACCGGGGTCCTGGCGTGGCATGAATCATCAGACGTATCATCAGTGAGACTCCAGCGCACGGACAGCCCACGATCCTCATTTAACGAATCCATACTTGGAATGTGGACGCGTGATTAGAATACAGTTACGTATATAAGGAGACTTATTTCTGTAATAAATGGCTTAGCGTGATTCACATTGAATAGACTTGTTTTGCTGAGTCCTTATCTCGCTCTTACAGATGAGGAACAAGGATAACATTGTCTTCCCCTTTCATTACACAGGGAATCAAGGCAGAGAGAAGTCAATGGTTTACTCAAAGTTTGCTTTTTATGTGAAGCCTGCATCACACAGAGAAAGAAATAAAAGGGTCCCTGAATTCCTCTTGAAGACCTTTGCCACAAAGTTATTCTCATATTTGAAAACTTTGTTGCTTTAGAAAATGATTAATTGCTTCTATGGAGGTCTGACAACCAAGCGTACTGGTAGCATAGAAAAGTAACACATCTGTGAAGATCTGCACATTCTCAGTGGATTTGAGGTATCAGGCACATGTCAATACGACTCTTCACAAACTCTGTCCACATTGAGCAGCCAGTCCCACGAAGCAGCACCTGGTCCCAGAGAGAGAAAAGAGACAAAAAAGCAGAAAGGTCCAGAGGCCTCTGCAAAATGGCAGGATGGCAAAAGTCCAAACTAAAGAAAGTCCCAAACAGAACTCCCCCAAACTGGTCTCCACCCCAACTCCATGCAGACTCCAAGCCTAGCCAGAAGATCTGACTCACCTTAAATATGAAGCCTGGTGTTAATGGGATGGAATACTCTTATTGATCAGTCAAGCTCTACCCCATCTCTGCCCCTCTTCCTCGATGCCTCACACCTCTGGGCAGAGCTCAGAGGCCTTGACTTCCAGACAACAGCAATTAAAAACATTAACTCTGTCTCAGGGTTTTATCTTCTTGTTCTCAAACTAAATCCAAACCATGACCGTGCTAGCTATGAAGAAGAAAGGTTTCTAACTGACGAAAAAAATTAACTTATTTTCAGTCAAACCAGCACACGGGCTTATTAAGCAACCAGAAAGTAGCAAGATTTTGTTTTGCAGCAGAAATGAAATTGTTTTTTGATTTCTCAACATAAAAAGGCTTGATGGTGTAGGGAATGCTCATTTTGCAGAGGACAATGTTCAGTCTACAGACTAGGATATTTTAAGGTTCAGACTTCGCTTTTCAGGTCACCTGTTGCATCTCATTGCTTTGCCCATATGGCTGCTCAAGGAGAAAGGAAGGGCTTGACCATTTTTCTGCTTCCATTTGGAGGGAATGGGTTGAGTTGTCCTCTCACTCCTGTTTTAAATCACCCTCATTCCCCTGAAGAGTCTCACGAGTGCTACACTGCAGTAAACAAGTGGGAGTATCAGTGTGTTAAGCAGCAGAAGCAGTAGGTGGAAGTTTCTAGAGTAGGAACAACTGAGATCTAACTCTCATGTTGTACTTGACTCAAGTTTTATCACAGGTCTTCTAAGAAAGAGCCCAGCTCTTATCAGTTCCTGTACCTGTATGCTGATGCCACAACCTCATCTGCATCTGGAGCTCATTTTTAATCCTATTCCCATTTGACTCTTTACATAATGCCACTAAATTACACCTCATCTCTAATACTATCACCACATAATCCATCTTTATTGTGTCTCTAATATTTTAGTTTCATAACTATTAGCCATAGTATTCACCTTTCTCTTTACCTAAGGACAATTTCCATCCATAATTTCAGCAAACTGACGAATTATTATTATCTAAACTAAAACATAAAATCTGTAGAAAGCTCTGGTCTGTCTGTTCTTGGTAATGACTTGTGATAGTGAGCTTATGTTTATCATTTGGTGTTTCTCTCTGCTACAGTGACGGTCTCAGTTATTCTTGGTTTCCTATTTTCAGGCTTTTTTTTGTTTGTTTATTTGCTTGGGTTTTTAAATTTTATTTAACATTTCATGGCTATATTTACTGAAGAGACTATTTTTTTCTGCTGTTCTCAGGACTTAAACATAAAACTCCCACTGTGAATGTTCACTGCTGTCTTTATTGACTTTCTAGGCTGAAAGACAGGAAATTCTCTGCATAGCTGACCTTCCTTTATTATATTAGCTGTGATTTGTGACAGAGAATTCTTGTCTGCTTCATTTCAGACCTTGTCCTACAGTAGCACTGCTAATAGGATTTTCTGTTGCTTAACTGCAAGTCATGGCCTTGGTGTTTGCATTGGCTTTGTGCCACTGGAGTTTACATTGGTGGCCAACAGGTTGCAAAAGACGCAGGACTGATGGAATCTTTAAAAAGTCTGATTTTCCAAAAGGCTTATGGTGCATTACCCAACAAAGACTACACACTTATAAGCTGTATAAATCCGCATGTATTGTCTGAGGTAGGTGTAACTCTAGTGATTTACATCAGCAACTGCCCTAGAAGCCCCCAGGAAATTATCAGTCAGTATTTTGTCAGTTGCAGCAAGAGAAAGATGTCACACTCCTATCAATGACTTTTCATGCTAGCTTCTGCTGACTACTGTTACCTCCAGGCTTCTTCCTCTTCTGCGGGTTGCTGTGAGCAACATCACCTTGACTGATGCTTGAGGAACTGAACAAAAACACCTCTTGCATACTGTTCTGATTTTTTTTGCAACTTTTATGTAGTGCAACACACATTTAACCAATGCAGCCTTACTAGGATTTAGGAGACACCCTGGCTTAGCTTTGCTGGGCTTAACGGCAAACATGCTTAGCTTTGCTCTGAGTTGTATTCACAACCCCAGTTTCAGTTTCTAGGCTATCTGTACAGTGCCTGACGAGAAAGCCTTATGTCTGAGAATTATTCACATAATCCAGGCTGAAAGAGAGACTATCTAAGCTGGTCAAGAGGAAATACCAAGGAGAAAGAGATGTATTAAATTTTGTGTCTCTTTGGAGCTTAAAGCTAGTGGGAGTTATTTGTCTCTGCTCAGGTTTTCATTGTAAACATGAATTTTCTCCCAACTTTTTATATCTAAAACAAGAAAGGGATATCTTCTTAGTTAATTAGTTAGTGTACTGCACTAGGATCCAAGAACAGGGATTGAAATACCCCTTCTTCCTGAGGCAACATGAACTCTTATATTTTATTTGAGCCTGGTGAATAATGAATTGTCAATGAAATATGTCCTCTTTCCAAATAAAAATAGATGTGCAGGTAGTAAATCCTGCATCTCATGTGTGAGTGCAGTGATCATGGCAAAAGAGTCACCCTTGCATTCCTTCTCTCTGCCACAAGGAATGTATAATTACCTCCTGCAGATAGTAACAGATTCAGCAACAAATTTGAAAAGCTCCATCCTAGAAGATCATGTAATTCAAGTCTTACAGTCATCTCTTATGGTATGTGTTCACATCTCCTCAGGCAGGGAAAGGATCTGAGCCAGGACACCTTGTAAAGCAGGCAATTTCTCAAACAATCAGGTCACAGAGTAAAATATGTGCCTCATCTGTGGAGAAAACCCAAAAAGTGCAACATTGGACTTAAGAAGGGATATTTGAAATAATACATTTTTTATAAATTAACACCTGTCAATATTTTATTTGAAATATGAAATAGGATATGAGCGGGTCAGTGTTTTCAAGGTAGATTCAGTGACACAAACATTTAAGGAGCCTCGCAGGGGACGCTTAGTCACACAAGGAATTCAGATATCTCCAAAGCTGCAGGGGCAGAATTTAAATTTTTGTTATTTAAATGTAGATCTGTAAAGTACCATCTCAGTATCTAAGTACTCTTGTGAATGTGAGCTTGGGCTCAGGCAGCTAAATCAAGACAGCAGGGAGCTCTGAGACAGAAGGACAACTGAAAGATGTCTCAGAGTCCCTTCCATCTTACAACCCCATTGCACTGTAGGCTATGTAAGGTCCATTCTGGCTGCCGTTGCTTTGAGGTTCAGTGAGATTCTACCATCCAAACTGTTGCTGCAGGAAGCTGCAACCTCACCCGAGGGTCCAGCAAGGGTCATTATGGACAAGTAGGTTCAAATACCAGTAGTCCAGTTTTGAAAGAACTTATTTTCTTCTCCTGGGAGCATCTGTACAGCTATTTTTTTCCTCTCTCTCTTTTTTTTTCTCCTAGTCATAAGGGTATTCCTCAACCTCCTGTGGATGCCACTTTCTCTTTTTGGTAGATGACACTGATGCTGTGTGAGCTGCTTTAGTGCCAGATCAAGGCCTTGTGTTTTGGGCAGAGGAATGGGATCAGCTCTTGGTTTCTATCCCCAGCTCTGCCATCAGTTCATTCAGTATGTGAGTCACATGTGTGTGTATGTCTCCATGTACCCATCTCTGTGGTGGAAAGGAGACCAATATCTGTGTCATGCATCAATATTGTTCCACTGTGCTGATGTGCTAGCAGGCTGGATGGCTGATGGAACAGGGCAGGGCTCTGGTTGCAGAGTGGAGTTTCTGGTTCAGAGGAACATCCTCTGTGCACACACTGTGTCTTCTAATTTAAACATGGCAAATTTTAAAAGTATCTGTCTATTTGATAGAAGATTTGCAAGGGACTCTCACAGAGCCTGAGGTGTCAGGGCAGACTGAAACCCCACCTTGGGTTTGACAGAAGCTCATCAAAACCAAAGCTAAACTGACATCATGAGCTGATATTCTCCATTCATATTTTTCTTGAAAGTCCCACAGGCTGCTGATCTTGGATCACTCATTGCCTTCTTTCCCTTTCTATTATCTTTTTAGATTATAAGTTATTTCCCACAATGAGCTACTACAGATGACACATAAGGGCACCTCACCTGAAGCACTGATAGCTCTAGAACATTCCCTGGGAAATGCAGGTTTTCTATACTTCCAGCCTGCTGAAGTTGTCCTTTCACTATGACAGCATCTGTGATGGGGAAGAAGGAAAGCTTTGGAGTACCTCAGCTCTCTGCTTTCACTGTGCGTGGGCTGCAAAAAGGCAGCTGGCAGCTTCCCTCTTCGGTCTCCACCCACTTCTTTCTTCCCTGTCCTATTTCCAGCTTCTTAAAAATACTGTGTGGGAGTAGCAGTGTGTGCAGACGTTCACTGACAGCATCAGGATGGAGCAATCAAATGGAAAGGCTGCTGTCCTGGTGTCTAATCTGGGAGCTACATAAATGTCCATTTTCACCTCAAACAGCCTGCCAGCAGCAGCAGTCAGTCACACCTTTCCTGTGCCTGAAAAGGTCTCACAGATACTGGGAGCACTGGAGGACTTGCGGTTGCAACATCTCAATTTTTGAGAATTGGCAAGACATAAATATTCGCCTTGACACAGTTGTGACAGTGTCCAGCACTACAATGATTTAAGACCTGAATATTGACCACCTGGCAGACCAGCTCTCAGTCTCCTGGCTTCAGCAGCATGGTACCCTCTCCAATCAGATGCACCTACAGGATGAATTCTTCATAAAGCTCCTCTGCTTGATATTTTCAAAGCAATCTAGGAGTGTTTAACATTTATAAACAGTGAGGATTTCCACCCTGCTTCAGCATTCGTTAGAGTTGTAGTGATTTAAAGCTCCAGCACAGGCAGAAAATGCTTTGAGCTGAAACTGAGCAAATGTATAATAAAATATAGTCATGAGACGAATAGAAGCCGTATAGTTGAAGCGCCCTGAGCATGCTTGAAATATTTATTTCCTAGCTTCATCGGCAGGGATTTTTAATAGGGAGCATATGACTCTCTATGTTATACATCCATATGGGAGAGAAAAAAAATATCAAATTCTAAGCAGGGAAAGGGACGTTTGTATTTCTTGAGGAGATGCCACATGGAAAGTATTCTTTCTTTTACATGGAACTGTTATATTTATAGCTACATTTCCTGTAAGAAAACACATGTGAATGCATCATTCACAGTCTTAAAGTCAAATTCTCCCTACAGTTGTGGTACACACAGAGAGGCAGTCAGAGCTGGAACATCTGAATACTGTACTGTGTTGCCTTGAAACACAGATGAGGAAAGTTTGTATTAGAGCTCAAATAAGAAGACTGCTAGAAAGGATTCTGCAGCCAAACTCAGATTAAGGAGAAATAAATTATAATTAAAAAATCACGTATAGTGTAACTTCAGAGCAACATTTCCAGGGGCTGAAAGAGGAGAGATCATTTCACGCCTTCATATCCCTTTGAGCTGTATGTCAGTCTTATCACTCATCTCTTCTGTTTCTTTCAGCTGCTGCTCCTCTATTGCTCCTCAGGTGCTTGCTCAAGAGGATGGAGGTGGAGGGGAAGATTAGGGAAGGAAGTTCCTGGGATTCTTCTCCTCTCCCTTTCTAGGATGTATGTATAAAGCAGTGACAGTGAAGGAGCAGAGGAAGTGTCCTGTTGCTAGCAGCCAGGAGGCAGAGCCATCCTGCAGGGATCTTCCTGCAAAATACTTCAGATTCTAGTTTAGCAGTGGATGGAGCCTGTGTGGCCTCCTTCATCCTGTCTTAGCAACTGCTATTTCTTTAGATGTACATAATGAAATGATACAGCACCACAGAAGAACTTCGACAACTGAAAATGTATTTCTTTGTTACTCCACAGGATTTTAAGTTTTCTTGTAACTTTCTTTCATTTTTCAAACCTGCAGTACACATCCTAAGTGCTGCTTCTCCCTTGTCTACCTCAGTTTGAAACAGACCCTGCTGCCATTAAGATTACCATGCCAGGATAGCTAGGCTGATGTAGTTAAGTTAATGAAGCCACCTATACCCACTGTGTTCATTTGCTAGAGGGCTTTCACTAACTAAAGCCTACTTCCTCAAGCCCTCCCAACTGGTTGAAGTCTTTCCAGCAGTAGTTACACCACAATGGTTTTTTTCACAGCCATTGACAGATCATTATTCCCTTACTATGGTGCAACTTGCACCTTCTTGATGCAAATCATCTGAATGCACATCATCTCAGAATTGGTTATGCTGATGACTGGATCTACCTCCTCCAGAAAAAAACTTATCCTATCCTAAGTGACTTACGTAAGCTGAGTAGGAACAATCATCCTTTTGTGGCATGTCTCTTTCTCTTTCCCCATCTCTTGGAAACACAAAACCAGTTTATTTCAGCTCCATAGTTTCCAAATGGATACATTTGAGTGAGTCCACTCTGAACTTTACCCTTGCATTCAGACCCATCCCTAATATGAGCAGTATATAGCAAGAGAATTAGTTAGCCATCCTCTTCTTGAATTATACTTTTTGTCATATCCTTGGCACGTAAAATACTGTATTTCCTTCCTGTGCTGTTCATGTGGGAGTAACCTGAGCCAGTCTGAGGACAGGAAAATCTGTACATGTAGGAAAAGAAGTGGAGTTGCTTTAAGCAGGGCAACCTTATTTGACCCTCCTCCTTCCTTCATAGCTGGTGTTACTTGAAGCTGGGACAGAGGAAGAATGAGGGGACTGAGGCTAAGGCCAGACTTTGGCAAGAGGCAGACAGGAGCTGAACAGCTTTTCTCCATACCTCCCCGCCAATGCCCAGTAATCCTGAGCCACAGTGACCTCCATCATGCCAGCTCTTGATCCTTTCCCTTATTTCTTCTATTTATACCTTGTGAGCTAGAGTCTCCTTTTTTTATGTGCCAGCTTTACATCAGTGTAAATTCATGGGTGTCTGTGGATTTTCTCCTAGCTTACACTTGCCTATAAAAGAATTACTCATCACTTCTAGGCACCAAAAGGAGCATCCCCTATCCCTTGATTCTTCTAAATACTCCTTGTGTCCCTCCTATTTTTCATCAGTCTGTCCGAACACACAGCAACCTGCTATTATCCCAGGGCTGTATTTCTACGAAGCACCCCTTGATGCTGCTGATAAAGCTTTGCCAGGGGCAGTACATACCTGCAGCTTCCTCCATGCTGGGATGCTCTGGGATAAATGATTCCAGTGTTGTCTTCCCTGAGGCCACTGTCAGCAAGGAGATGTCTATCAGTAGCCTTTTTGTTCAGCATCACCCCTCCACATTCAGCCTGGCTATTGTAGTTTGTCCTTAGGGCTGTTTAGTGTTCCCCATAGTATTGTTGAAAAGAGCCAGTTAAGGATTTGGACATTCCTGTTCTCTTCACCAGCCAAATGGAGGAAAAGGCCAGGACTTGTCTTGCAGAACTGAAGTCTAACTGTGGCTTATACGCTCTTAATAAAGAAGCGATTATATGAATCACAGTAGCAAAATGTTCTTGCAGAGCACATGCCCCACTCCCTGACTTAAGCATCCAAGGGCAGCTGTGTATCATTCCAGAGAAGGCTTTCGTTTTAGACCTGGGTTAGCTTATAGTCCCTTGTGTTACAGAGGTGTAGCTTCAGAGCTAGGATTCAAGAATGTCTTTAATGAAGTTACTTGTGGCTGTTTATTGAACAAAAATAAATTCCAACTGGCCCATATAACAAATGAAACTCAACTACAAAAATGTAATGATATTTATTCACACAGCTGCCAGCAAACTCACATGCACCATGAGTCATTCCAGATGTGGATAAAAACAAAGTCTGTCTGTGAAAGTAAGTTTCCTGATCCCGAGGAGACTTGGTTTGGGAGAGGAGCTGCACACTGATTCAGCTGTACTCAGAAGAACAGACAGGTTCTCCTTCAAAGGGGGAGGGGAAGAGGAAAAGCCATTTATTTATTCCTGAAAAGAAAAGAGAGAGGAAATTAAAAAGCTACTATTCAGCTAGACATAGGTATTTTAAAGAAAAGGATGCTTTGGAAGACTTTGCTGCTGCTGCTGTTCTATTACAGTGCTCATGCCACTGTGACCCACAGATGGAGCAGAGGTAAGATTTAAACATGAAAAACTATTTAAGAGAAAACTTTGAGTTTGTATATTTTGTCTGAAATTGTGTTTCGTTATACATATATATAAAATTTGGCCCTCCCAACTCTGGAATTATTTTTTTTTTCCATTAAATGGATCAGCTAAACAATTATACAGACAAATATAAAACCACATATGAGTAAGTGCATAAGGCTAAAGTTATGTAGGTATTCTGTTATAATACATATATATATATAAATATAAAATATCTCAAGTATCAGAACTACATTATTTTCTTGCTTTTCCCTTTCTCTCTCCTTCCCCTTTTTCTACTGCATTAGCAAAAATCATAGGTCATGAAACCTTAAAGCGAAAGCCTTTGCAGTCACAGGTGGCACAATATTCCGCTCCACCAGGCAGATACCTGGTAACAGTAAACGCAACAATGCTTGGGTTGTGCAAGGTGCCTGGAAATGCCTATGACCCCATAGATAAAGCTGCCTGCGGTGTTATCAGGCTTCAGCTGTCAATATGACAACATATAGTTGTGACTTATTTGTATTCAAGTGTGTGACAGCAACATATGAAATGGTTTGGGACTATTGGATTGCATAGGAGATACTTGCTTAGAGGCTAGTGATGGTGTCCTTTCCCCTTTTTGTTTTATTCTCTTCTCTGGTATTTGGCACTGGTTCAGTAGCTGCTGGAAGTGGAGAAAGGAAACAGCCCCCAAAAGATTTCTTTGGTTCAGATATTGAAATTCACAGATATTTAAAGGAATCAGAGTCTGTTAAAAAATCAAGCATTCAGATGCCCCCCTCCCCAATTTCCCATGACTTCCTCTGTATAGCCGGTTCCTTTCTAGTCTGCTATTTGGGTTTGGTTTTGATTTTGTAGGGGAGGCAGTGGCTGAATGAAGCAAAGAAGAGCTATGCAATTTTTCTAAGGCTGAATGAGTGCTACGCTTTTCTTTAGAGTTAGTGGAAGTTCACTGACAGGGTATTGACCTTGGACTGAGAGTGACAGCCTCTTTCCCCAGCTTTTCCTTCAGCCTTTTGGATGATACTAGATATCTTTACTGCACGTACTGTACTTACTGTAAAATAGAGTTAATTGTTGTCTTACCGTATCATAGAGTTAATGACACCAATTGTCATCATAAAATCCCTTAATTTCGTAGATAGGAGCTTGTCTTTCCAGGGATGGCACATTAAAAGGTGACGAAATCAGAACTAAATCTGCATATATGAAAAAAATTACCCTACTTTTTGGAAGAGTGATGCCACCTTACATATGAAATGGAAAAAAGCCAAACAAAGGGGGTTCATTTCCATGGAACGATCAATATGCAACTCAAGGATACTCTTCACTTTTTCTAACGCACTTATTTTAATTAAACAACGATGATACAACCCTAAAAGGAACCCATGCAACTACTAAAGTCCAATTTTAATCACCATTGATATTTAAATGAAAACATCAGAACTCTATGTAGCTTTTGGGAAAGCAGATTGTTTTCAAGATGGAAGTGCTAGAGCTTGTTTTTGGAGACTTCAGAGAGAAGAGAAGGTTCATTCCTTGTTGTGATAAGGAGTTCAGTTATCAAAAATATCGCATACAGACATCTGCTGAGGAGGAAAACAGATTTCTTCTCCACAGCTGGAAGGATTATTCAGCTTCAAATATGTTTTAGAGGCATGACTCCTTCTACAATAATTGCTTCAGAGAACCTACACTCCTCTAAACTATCTCTCAGCCCAACCAATCCCATCCTAGTCTGCAGTCCTGTCCTAATTTTTTAATTCCTTAGAAATCTAAGAGGAAATTTGAGTATCAAGGCAGACACACCCTTCTGCACACTCAGAGCTCTTCCCTCCCTCCACAAATGACAACTGACTCTTGTCTGGGTTAAACCTCAGTCATTTAAGTCTTATCCAGCTCCTGATTTGAGTTTTGCAATGGAAAAGCAAAGACAGATCAGCATCTGGTCTGATGGAAATGAAAAACAGATCTGCATATCATCTCCATGTTGACTAGTAGTCCATATTGTTTACAAAATAGTAGGACAAAGCATCCTGCTTTAATTACCCAGAGTTGTTGTTTGCAATAGAAATGAACAGTCAGTATTGGATAAAACAGGTTCTAGCTTTTACTGTTTTTTCACTAGGAGGAACTAGGGCAACATTGGATACCCAGCCCTTCTAACTAAGTATTTAAGCTTTGGCTCAAGAAAAAAGTCAGACACGATGAAAGATGAACATACTTGTGCTGACTGGTGAGTGGGAACTCCAGACTGCCACCTCCCTCTTCCCTTTGGTTTTATGAGCATCAACTAATTGGAAAAAAAACAAAACAAAACAAAAATCAAAACTGAAACCAAATACCAACCAACCAAAAAAACAAAAAACAAAACAAGATGATACAAAAACCCCCCAAACCAAACAAAAAACACACACACAAAAAAACCCAAACCAAAAACCAAAACCCCAACACTTCTGGCAGGAAAACTGAGAGCTTTTATTTTTTTTTAAATCATTATTATTTTTAATTTTCATTTTTTTTTTTTTTTCCCCCCACTGCCTCAACCATTTGCATTAAAAATCTCACACATTCTTCAGCCTGTCTAGATCCAGCTGTGGACATTGGTCCAGAAGTCACAGGAAAACCTTGGTCCCTAGAATGGATGTGTTCAGCATAATAAAGAAAATATCCTGAGTGGTAATGAAATAATTTTCTTGTCATCACCTCAGGTTTCCCTAAGCCTCTTGCAGGCTTAGTTGTATGGTATTATTACCCTCTCACATTTTGTGAAGCACCTGTTTAGGTAGAAAAGGCAATGTTAAGTCTCTACTGACTGATATTCCTTATGCGATGGTAGAAGTGAGGTCATAATTAATTCCTGAAGATCCCAAATAAGAATTTCAGATCTTAAGAAAAGGTTTTGCTGGAGAAACTAAGAAACAAATCCTATTCTTGGACAACAAAAGTAAACAAAAGAACCCATGCAGCTTTGGTAACCAGAGAGAGTGTCACTGCTTGCCACCCAGTTCCTTTCATCAAACTGCTCTGATGAGTACTAGTACATTGGGGAGCCGAAATGAGCTTCAGATCTCCATGATGAGAATTGCCTGTTCCCTGAGGAGGAAACCTAAGGCAATCCTTGTTTGCACATTTCATCTCAGCTGGCTGAAGTTTATTTTCTTTAAGGGCTTCCTGATTCGAATAAACAGCACACAAACAGTAGCGTGCTTGCTGCTCAGGGAGTAAAGAGTACAATTTCTTGTGGTTGTGGCTTCTTGGACAGCGGCCAAGCAGCTGCAATAGTAAGTTCACCCCTTAGTGGAGGCAGGAAAACATGTTGAAAGACCCAAAATAAGAAGGTAAAACTTTTTTTTCACCCATCATTGAGAAAAGGATGTATTAGCTATATCAGCACCACCGGGGTTTCATGCTTTTGGGGCACAGTTGTGCTGTGCCTCCCAGACCTCAGAAGCAGCACTACAGTCACATCCAGATCTAGCTGGTCCACATGTATTATTTTGTAGTCAGTCTCTAGTGCTTGGCGAAAGTCAAATGGTTGTTCTACAACACTGGAGGAACAGTTTATTCTCTTTAGAGGCTTTCTGCAGAGGAAATTACTTGGAAGAACAGAATGCCAATTCTCCTTGATTTCCCCACAACAGTGTAAACTTTTAGTATTTGCTCTTAGTATTGTGGCAACTATGTTTGTGAGTTTGATGGAGCAGCTGCTACATGAGCAAATTTTGCAGGGTGCTTCTGCTTGTGCGCTTAGCTACAGCAGGCTGGCAGCCCCTCATCTCCTATTGCATCCTCACAGCCAGTCACTCTCTTCTGAAACAACTTCTGGGATTCCACCACTGACAGGAACACTTGTTCAACATTTTTGGCTAGGACAGCACAAGCAAAGGGACTGTGGCCTGAACACAGCATGTAATTACAACATAAATGGTCAAATACATACACATTTATGCCCAGCAAGCATTGAGTATATCAGGTCATAGTCTTGGCTTATTTAGGACATGCTGAAGTTTCTGAAGGTCTGGTTCAAGGGTAAAAAGAAATGATACCAGCTGGACCCACTAAAAGAACTTTTTAAAATGCAACATCTATCTAACTTCCTTTAATTTCTATAAAGCCATTGTTATCCAATTCTTAAAATATGTAGTGCATTTAAAACAATGGAAGAAGTGAAATGTTATGAAACAGAGCCAACTCTAAGCCTGGCTATGTAAAGAATGTTTATTCTTATGGAGAAAATACATTATTCCTCTTTGCTCTGGCTCACACATGATTGCTTGTAAGACTGCCTCAACTGCCCCAATTTCTGTGCTTGTTTTAGCCATTCCAGTGACCTTACTGGAGCTGCAAAAAGCTTGATCTATCTGCTGCAGATGTTTTTTCCACCTACCCCAAGTCTGTTCCATAAGTCTATACCAGTTACTGGGAATGCATATCCGTAGGCTGGAGTCTCCTAGTCTGGGGGTTTATTTGACTGATGCAAATTGTTCCTGCACCAAGTATTGCAGCTGTACCTGCAAAAAGAGGGAGGTACTGCCTGAAGGACAGTCTGGGACTGAAATTCAGAGGAATTAGCTTCTCAGCTGGATAACCTGAAGAAGGGAATTTATATACCTATGCTTTTACTTCTGTAATTCCTTTGCAAAGAGCTGGATAAGAGATGAGTGTAAATGTACATCATAGACATAAAAACAGATTTTAAAAACTACACTGTAAATAGTAGGAAGGAGGCACTAGAAGAATATTTTCTGCCCTTTAAGAGATTAGATGAAAGCAAACACAAAAAATATGTTTTCAAGCATGTCTGGAAAATATTTGAGAACTAATGGACTAAGGAGGCAACCAGGCACAATGGTGTGTGGAACAGAGACCAGAGATCCAGGTTCAAGGCAGGCTGCCTGCTTTGCACATCACAGGACAGTGCAGGGATTCTAGCTGATATCCTGGCAGGGTGACAGTGATGTTCATCGCATGAGCCCAAGGGCATGAGCTCTGCCTTTCAACAGGGATCACCTGCTTGGACCCAGTGCCACACTGACATGGTCATACTGTTTCTGGCTATGACAGGGCTTTGCTGTTGTGCATAGATGTGTTCCTCCTGTTCCTTGTGGCAGATTCCTTGGACATAAGCTGTGGTGGCAATCTGAAGCTACTAAACAAAGTGCTATTGCAGGAAGAGTAGAGTGATGACTTAAAAGGGGCCTGAAAAGTGATTACTTGTTAGCACTTGGGAAAGCTGCTTGGTGTTGTGAAAAGCAGCAAGAATATAACAGTTTCTGAATAGATTTAACCTGCATATGATAAATATCCAATAGGACAGGGCTGAAACTGTAATAAAAATCCTTTCTAGCATGTCCTGATTCCCCAAATGCTTGTTTAGGAGAGAGATGATTGCTGAATCAGAATTCACAGTAGATACCTGAAACTGAAACACATACAAAGTACACTTAAAAAAATAGATGTTTATAATCCCTTCTAGGACAATGATGCTAAACTGTGATGAGATCAAAGGGAGGATAGATTATAGAAGCTTCCACAATTCAGTTTAGATCACAGATGGATATTGTACTCTATAAAAGCAGTCATATTGTTAGCAATGAAGGATTTAAGTGACTCCACGTTCTTTTCACCACAGGAAATAGCCAAAAAACAGCTAAAGCTTACAGCTCATACAATCATAAACTGGTTGATAGAATCAAAAGTTGGAAAGAGAAAGGAGCAAGACAATTTTGAGGAAATCTGAGTAAGAAACAACAGGAAGACACATGAGGTAAAGCTGTTTTCTCCTTGACATGTGTTAGACTGAGAACTATGAACTGAAAGTATTACCAGTAAAATCTTCTCAGTGATCCCAATTCCATCCCAGTACCAAGGACTGGAAAGTCAGTAAGGCATTTGCTGCCACTTTGGTAATTTTTTCAGCATTCCTGAATACTGTAGTGTCACATCTATTTACCTTAGTCTCAGGTGATAGAACTGTCATGAGATTCAGATTGGTTTGTACAAGGGTCCTAATGTCCCGAATGAAGTCCAGCTCTCAGAAGCACCTCCTGCCATTCAAATCCCTCCTTACACTGTCACATGGAAATGGCTCCATTCACCTTACTTTTAACAACCACCTCACTGCTCCTGAAGCATGCTGTTAAGTCAACGTTCCCTACCATAGGCAAAGTAGCTCTGATGCAAATAAAATAACTCACGCGCACATGCAGAGACTGTAGAGCACTCCGTAAGTCTGCTCATGATTATCTTAGACTCTACTGTTGGGCCCAGAGACCCCACTGGTACCTGGCATTATAAAAACAGACAGAGGAAAAAAAAAATAATCCTTCTCCAAAGAGCTTTTAGTGAAATTAAGGGGAGGAAACGTTAGCATCCCTTTTCATTGTAAGGCACGGAGTAATTAAATCACTTGCCCTAGATCTCTTCAGGGTGGCTGGATGTGTCTAGCCCTGTATGTTTTTAATAGTGGTGATTTTTTTTTTTTTTCTTATTCTGTTTCTGATGCATAAAGTGCTTTTCCTTTTTTTTTTTTTTTTTTTTTTTTTTAAGAGGTAGATCATGCCAGACTTCTCAGGCAGAAAGAAATCCTGGCAGAAGCACTGAATAGTACAATGTCACTGAAAGTCAGCAGGTCTTAATGAACATCATCAGGCTGCAGAGGTTCTGATGACTCATATAGTGTCAGGCAAGATGTAAATTGCTGAGGTAAAAAACTGAGTGGTGGAGCAATTAACTCTGCATGCAGTGCCTGTGCTTGGGCTCAAGGCAGGGCAGGATCCATAGGGTCAGCTTTGAGTCTTGGAAATAAACACTGGTGCTTGCCCACATGCACAGCCTACATTCACCTTGAACTGGAACTCTGCCAAACCACGTACTCTCCCTACACACCCTGGTGCTGAAGGGAGCTGAGTCCTTCCAAGGGGCGGAAGACACAGAGAAACTAGTTGGGTATATGGACCTGGCTGTAGCAAAACAGGGAGCTGTGTGAGCATCTTGGTTTGAAGTAAGCAAACCAGTCCTTGCTTTAACTCCTTGCTTTAACTTTAAAAGCGCTGAAACGTGCAAACCAGCACCACCGAAATTGATGGGAGTTTTGCCGTTCTCAGAAGTGAGACCACAATCTCAGTCATTATCTGGAATTTGGTTTCCTGTAGTAACCTTAGTTGTTAAAAGTTTCCAGCCCAGATGTATTTGTTGGTTAGAGTGTTTTTCAGCAACATGGCACTGGCATGGGTGAATCTCATGCAGGCCAACTACATGGATAACTGACGGTAAAAAGCAGAGAAAGAAATGTAAAAAAGTGTCATAAAAAAGAAAAGGCAACTTGAGGATAAGCCGCAAATAAGAGTTGTTGGGAGACAAAAGTCCCCAAGGCAACAGTCATCTATGGGGTTTTCTCTCCCACTGGGAGGAAAGAAAGCAGAGGAAGGGATCCTGTATACCTATATTGTCACTATGTCTCTCATTACCACAAAATCCTGTTTTATTTGGCTATTGCTATGACAGCTTTATGATATATCACCCACAGCAGGCTTGCTAATATGGAGACATTAAACTAGCCTGAGTCTGTACCACAAGTTAAGGGGCTCCCCTGCCTACTCAGTGGCTACCCTTAGCCAGTAACTCTTTTTATCCCTCCTGAGGTGGTTCAGGCTGCAGCAATAACAAGTCTCCCCCTGTCTCACTATCCAGTGCTTGTGGCAGGACGAGCTCAGTGCTGGGCTTGAGACTAAGAATAATGTGAAGAGGAGTGGAGTTAAATAAGCTCCACTATTCCCAGTTACCGCAAACATTCCTTTCCTCTGGTGAAAGCGTATGTGGGGCCTTTCCTGGCCCAGTTTGCTGGTTAGGTTTGGCAGCTGCCCAGTTCCCCTGAGATCAGCATGCATACCACTTGTCCTCTGGAAGTTCCTCCTCAGCCACAGGAAAACAGGTCACCAGGCAGGGGCCAGGCTCTGAACTCACTGAATGTCTCTCTGCTCAGGAGGAGCCAGGTGGGCAGCTGAAAAAAATCACTGAGAAAGGGAAAAATCAATTGTTCAAAGTGCAAAGGTTACTTGGGACAAAATGGGACAGTGGAAAGGCAATGCTGCTCTGCAGTATTGTGTTGGAGATCCAAATGCACAAGGTCTTCTGCAATGCCTGCGTGATCCTCTATCACCTGGCAAGGCACTAGGAGAGCAGAACATTTGGCTAGGTTTTGCCTAACTGTGAAGAGAGTAAACCGCACCTGACTGGATGTGGATATCTTCTGTGAGCCATAACATCAGGATTTAATTGTCTCCATCTATTTGGCAGGTGGTGGCATGCCCCAAATGGAACTGATACTTCTAATTTCTTCTCTGTCTTGGAAAGAGCACAGACTTCCCAGTCTGTCAGAGCTTATTTGAGCCACAAAGAGGGAGACAAGAGAGGCAAAGGTAAAAGGCAGAGACGTTGAGAAAGAATAGAGAAAAATCTGGAGGGAAAAATGCCAAATGGAAGGAACTAGTATGAATGAGAGGAAAAGAGGAAGAGAAAAGTGTGGAGAGAGAAAAAATGTGAAAAATGGGGATAGAAAAGATTAAAGCACACATACGTTTAAGATTAGTGTAGTGTTCATCCCCTTGTCAGCATGGTATGTATCCCCATATCCCCATTTGAACTTGCCTTTCAGAAGATATCCATCTGTCACAGCTGGTCTTCATCTTATCTGTCTGCTTCTCAGGCTCATGGGATGGTTGCATTTCTCTGGAGCTGGCACTGCCTTTTTCTCACATAAGCAGGACTCATGTTTGCTTCTGGTCCCCGTCAGCCTCTCAGCACACCAGGATATTGGGATACACTAGTCTGGTCAATTCACCACCAGTCACAGTATAAAAGTTAAAGTTACTGCTACTGAATCAGCAATACGTCGAGGTCTCTCTTTTTTTTTTTTTCTTCTTCTTCCCTTTGAGCTTTCTAAACTATGTAGGTATGAAAAAGACCTCTCTCACTACTCAAAAAACAGCCTCTTTTATTCCCTAGAAAGGGCAAGAAACTTACTCTTTTATAGAGCTATGGGGCCTACAGCATTTTCCCATTAATACCACTCAAGCTTTCCAATTAACACCAGTAACAGCACCACAGCTGCACAAGTCCCTGTTTTCCCATGTCAGTCCTCAGAGGAATGGATCATGTTCTGCAAGCCCTAGGTTTCCTCTCTGGTTTTCATAATGCTCTCAGCCATTACATTACATTTTGATTATGTCTAGTTCTGAAGACACAAAGTAATTTTTTATTACATTTGCTTATTAAGTGCAGATTTTATGTCTGAGAGAACTGTTCATGTCTTGAACCCTCTCCTAAAATAAAAGACATTTAAGACAAGCCTAATTTTTATTTACTGCAACTGTTCATGGCTTAGCACTGAACAAACTCCATTTCCAGTTAAACATTACTTTTAGACATCCTAATATAGTAAAGCATGTGTTAAGTGAAACCATTAATTTGTCATAGTCAAAGGAACTTCTGGTTTTCTGGATTGCCGTGCCAATTTGTCAGAAAGCTTTGGAAAGTAATAAGTCTAAAGATAAAAATGTATATAGTGCTTATTTTGTTGATTTCTACCACAAGAGTTTTTAATAAACAGAGCTCAAAGGGGCTGACTTATCTTGACTTGTACTTAGCAAATCTAAAGCTCAGTTGGGTCTTCACAAAGATATGAGGATAGAAAACTACCCAAAGATTTTTCCACACTGAGGTGTCCCATAAACAGGTAAAATCAATAAAAATAGTCAGGCCCAGTTAGGCTCAAGTGGCAAAGGGTAGTGTGTGATTGCCGTCTCCATCAGGAGAATGATGTGGCCTTGCTTCTACACAGGATGCCTGAGAGAAGACGGGGTGAAATGAGCAGGCAGCACAGTGTCTGAGCTCAGCTCAGGGGCTTCCTGTTTTGATGAATAGACTACAGATACAGGTATCCTCTGTTAACAATCAAGAACAGCCAAAACCTGCTTTCTGGCCCAGACTTGAGGTTTTCATCTGTGTTGTCTAACCTACCTGCCTTCCTGTATGAGGGCCCTGTCCCTCTCTATGCCCCATCTCTCCCTAAAACCAGCCCTGCTGCACAGAGGGAAGACAGCAGCAACTTGGATGAGGTCCAGGCAATGTTGCATGCTGTGGATGGAGGGAATCCTCCAGGAATGCAGAGAGCTGAGAGGGGGGTTTAGATGCTCAGCTATGGGACTGAGCAAAATGTGACTGCCAGTCACAGGCTGGCAATTGTACAGACTAGGGGCTTGTCTTGTCATAGTGCTGAATTTCCCATGTTCACAGCAGGGAAATACTGCAGGCTCCAGCTGATGAAGAAGTTTTTCTTTAAAGATTCTGCCTGGTAAATAGCTAAGTGTTAGGAATACCATAAGAAATTGTATTTCCCTAGAAAGACACTCCTTTTCTAGCCAGCAATTGTATTTAGGGAGCAGGCTGCTGGATATTTACTGGGAATTCCTGGATGCCCTTCAAAGCCTGAATGACTAACTGCATGTGCCACAGACCATCAATCCAGCACGCATCCGGTTATGTCAATCCTAATCTTTGTGCATGCTGCTCACAGCCAGTGTGGTCCAGCTGAGGTGAACTCCAAACCTGAGCAACATGAGCACATATATCCTCCAAGGGAACATATGGGGTCTCTTAAACAAAATACCCTCATCAAGGCAAAGAGCTCAGTTTCTACTTGGAAAAATTTGTCAGTGAGGTAAATGTAACCAACTTGTCACATCAAATACTCTATACCCCTACCTCCTTTCCATTTACATGATCAAAGATGGAAGAGTGTATTATGTCCAGCTGGCTTTTCAGACTCATTTATGATGTCTCCTAGGACCTTTTCACTCTTGGTTGAATTAATGCTGCCAAATAAGACATAAACTGTCAAAGAAGCAAATGTATCTTCCTTGATGCCTCTGTTTATGAATGCTGCTGACCATTAAGTTGGACCTCAGCAGCCCCTGAACATCTGCCTATGAGGTGGAAAAGAGTGTTAGTCCTCACCACAATTCAGCTGGAAGCAGCTACTTGAACATATTGTGGTTTACTTCTCTGTTTACAAAACACAGCAATGGGTGCTTTTATTGAAAAAGTAGAATGTACGTTATTTAAATAATGTCAGAAATCACCTTCTGAGTGTCCTTTTCACAACAAACTGGATCACTCAGGCCAGCCTCTCTCTGTAACCCAACGCAACGGATAATAACTAGTAATCCAGCATGTCTGAGGAGCTCAGCCACAAGTTAGTTTTGCATTCTGCTTCAGCCTTAATATCTGTGCACTGCTCAGAGGTCAAAACAGAACTTAAAGTTTACTGGGCTAACATTTAGAAGTATAAATAGGGGGACAAGTTGTCCAGCCTTTTTTTGTGGCCATGCTAAATGTCAATTTAATTCTATAAATGATTATTTTGTTGTATGAGTATGCTCTAGTATCTCAGTCAATGATTACCTCTTACCTATAAGCCAAAGACCAAGAAAAAAATTCCCTTAATACGATGTCACGGAGGCACCCCAAAGTTAGTTTAGGCGGACAATGGAGTTCAAAACTAACTTTTATTCAGTAAAGAAAGTGCAGCAGGTTAACCGTTGGAAAATGGGGTTTTAGCTCTCCAAAGTGACTTAAATACAGGTTCAGGTATCAGTTGAGGTAATTATTGATGTGTAGCAACTAATAACATTGGAAATCCACAGTGTGCATAGATGTGGCACATCAAAAACAATGCCAGAGCTGTCCCCAAGATCGGGAAAAGTATACACTTTCCTGAATCTGGCAAGGAGTTATTAAAGAAAATACACGTGCTTATATTGAAGCATGGAGTAAGCACTCACCTACACATGGAGATGAGGCAAAATGGCGTCCCTGTCCCGAGAGGGCTCTTGGTGGCAGCATCTGGCTCGTGTTCCAAGAGGTCCACGCAAGGGGCAGAGCCTTGACAAGAATCCTGTTTTATATAGCCTGATCAGATCTGACTGTAGGCATTCCAGAAGTTTCTCTGCACCCCTACTCTGGGTGTGGGTGTCGCCCACTGACTCCTTGGTGCCTCTGCGTCCCCTTCTTCTCTCTCTTAACAACCCTGGCCAGCAGGCTCTGGGGTCAAACAAAAGAAGCTGTTAACCTCAAGCAGGAGAGGGAGGGGGAGATGTGTCGGCACCTTCCATATTGAAGGAAGGGAGGAGGAGAGAGGGGGATTTGCATTCTGCCACATACAACAAAAGGAAGTCGTATGAAGAAGACATCATATGGAAATATAAAAATATGGAAATATAAAATGTTCTCTACAAGCTTACCTGGGAGATCATAATCACTACCAAGCTGAGGAAGAGTTATAATGCAGAATTATCACACAATGAAGTCTAGGTTTTGCAAGGAGTGCTTCTCTAGGCACAGGAGAATAGATGCCAGACTGACCAAAACATTTTTCATTAGTAGTCTATAATGACAACCCATGGAGCGCACACATGCTAGCAAAAACTTTTCTAAGTAAGCGCATTTCATTATGCAAGCTTCAGAGTGTTTGAATTAGTAAGAAGAAAGCCCAAATCCAGGAAACGACAGGTTGAAATTTACAACATATCACAGTAGCTTTTCTAAAGTGCTTCTCCACAGTAATAAAATCTTTACCAGGCCCCACACACAGGGGAGTTAAATCAAAGAATAAACTCCCATCTGGTTTGAGTTAGCAACATCCTAAGGGTTTTCACTGGAAATCAAGTCTTCCTCCCTTTCTCCAAATTTATTCTTCCTGTGTTTAGAGCATGACATCATTAACATTTTTTCCTTAAACACTTGCTTAGAATATATTCTGTAAGCCAAAATCTATTTTACAAATTCAGCTCAAAAGACTCCAGGAGAAGAGAACGCATGGTAAGGAAGAATAGCACCGAATCAAATATACAGGACAAATTGGCAGGGTGCTCTTGGGCTGGGAGCCATTGAGAGATGGTATCCATAGGAGCAGGAACTGCAGCAGAAAAAGATCTTGCAATTCCAAGAGCAACTGTCAACATTTTGTTCCTTTCAAGTCCCACTCTTCAAAAAACAAAATATTTGAGTTATTTTGTTGGCTGTAAGATTTCTGTAAGCCTGAATCTAACCTTCTTTTCTTCCCTCTGATCCCAAGCATGCCTTTCAAAGCACAGGGCTCTCTGTGATCTGGCTGCCCACAGAGCAGCATCACGGGGCTGGTGGTGCCAGCTCAGGTCATCTGAGGACCTTGTCCACAGTGTCTAGCTGCCTTTAGCAATTTGCAATACTCAAGTTTCTGGCAAGGATTTCTGTATTTAATGGTGAATCCAGTTGTACATCAGTCTCAGCTTTATTTCAGCGGACTGTGAAACCTTAAAGATCTAGGAAAAGTCAGATTTTAGGAGAGCATGAAGTAACAAGAAACAGTGGAAAATTGACAGCTTTGTAAAATGGAAATCACATATGTGTGTGGAGTGTGGAAGGCAGCTATAAAAATAGTCCATTTTGCAGTCATCCATCACACTTTTTGCTGTTTCCAGCAATATCACAAAAATTGTCTCGGCCCACCTTTGCATCTGCACACATTAAAGTCCATCAATTAGATTTTGTGGATGATTATATTTGAGTTCCATTAATTTTTTAATATTACTTTCATGCAGATGCAGAAATTAATATAATGAGGCCCAGACATTCATGCAGGTGTGAATTTAACAGAATAGATGCCTTGCCATGGTGACCCTCCCTCACTGCTCCAGGAGAGACAGGTCATTCTCCTGCCTCTTACCCAGGGATACAGCACAGCTTTTCACCCTTTGTGTTCTGCTCAGGGGGTAAAACAGCTTCACCAGTCAAGTTCAGGAACATACCTGAATCCATCTTTAGATCTAAGTTTCTTTCTCAGACTTCACGCCTTTATCATCACTACTAGAAAACAACAATGTTTTGAAAAGGAATTGTCTCCAGAAATAACTCATTTCCTCACAAAAAGGATGCAGTATCCCCCTGCTTTTTGTTTATTGAAATGCCAGAGCAGAGGAAGCAGAAAACTGGGATTTATGTATTATCCTTCTAACAATTTATGTCAAATAAGATGGAGATTTAAAGGAAAGAGGAAGACAATTCTGGTTCTTTCTAATCTGGAGGAGAAGAAATGGTCAATATAATGTTTATTCCTCCTCAGTTTTGAGCTGCTATGTTGATACTTAATGAGTTTGAGGAATAGCTTGTTGTTTCACATGTGTGCTACTAAATGTGGGTGAGCAGTTCATACACAAATAAAATTATAAATAGTTTGTTATCAGTTCAATAACAATTCCTAGTTCCACCATCAGCCACCTGAATTTCCATGCTAGTTGAAACTATTCACAGACAGCTTAAGTGAATAATTACAGGGTCCTCCTTATTTCTTCTGTTTTTTTTCACCTCAGCTAACAGATCCATGATCTCCATGGGACAGTTCCCATAGGATAATTCAGCACAGGACAATTCAATCAGCAATAACAAGAAACCGTCATAATTTTTTCTAATCTGCAGATCATATGGCCATATATTTTAAAGTCTGAATCTATATAGTGTTGGTTGTTTACATAAAGCACATGTTATTTTTCCTACTCTCTGAATAAACATTTTATATAACTAGTCAATGACAACAATTAATACTTGGACTGAAGAATGTGAGCTGTCATTCGTGATAATGAAATAAAATTCATTCTGCTACCTGCTCAATCTGTGATTCAAACTGGACCTTTGATTCCTTTCTCATCAACCAGTCTCAGAATAAACTTTAGATATACTTTGTGCTAGTTGAATTTATTCTGTTAAAAGTTCAAGAGGATGTAAACACAGAAGAGAAAGAAGTGTTTGGCAGCTAGCTGTCCTGCAGCCAATCCTCACCTCTAGCAGGAGCCATGAGTACACTAGTTGAGGTGGCCTTCATAGATAGGAGCCCATGAACTTGGTGGGTAGATCAAGGGTATGTAGGCATGAGGAAGGGATTCTGCTTTTCCTAAGCAGGGCTGATGTCCATCTTTATGTCATCTGAGAACTGGAATTATCACCAGATTTCCTAAGAGCAGTTGGACCACACTTACATTGAGAGTTTTTCAGATGTAGGAGCACTGCTGGTGTAGCAGCTGTGATGGTGAGTGAGGCAGCTAAAATCTACCACTCTTTGTTGGGTTTGTTTTTTCCCTTCATTCATGACCAGACAAATCCTTGTCTTGGCTTACTGTGAGGCCACACAAGGTGGTGTTGGCACAAAGGGAAGGAGGGAGAGCCTGACTGGGGGGTCAGGCAGGCTGGACTACCCCTTGCAGCTGCAGCTGTAATTAGGTCAGCCTCAGGAAAACCCTAGCTACTCAATCAGCTTTGCCTGCCAGGAAACCAAGGAAGCCTGACCAAAAAATGAAGTACAAAAAAATGTAAAAAGGCCATTCTCAACTACTGGACACCTCTCCTCTGTGCTCAGTGTATTGGCTCTGATATGTACCTGGGAGGTGATGCAACGCTCAAGCCCACCCCTTTGGGTTCTGTGATTAAAAATGCAGAAAACTGGAGAAGATTTGGGTTTGAAAGGATTTCCTTACTCAGATGCAATAGCATTGGTGCATAGAGCTCTCGGAGTTGTTGCAGGCAGCTCTGTCTCTTCCTGCAAAGCAGAGATCTGGTTTCCATTGCTCTGACTCCATTGTTCAACCTGCGTCATCTGCTTTGGTCTGCTCCTGGGGTCTTTCCCCATGGCTCAGTACTGAAACAACAGTATCTTTCTCACTCCCTTCCTCTTCTGCTCCTTCCTGGGAGAAATGGAAGTAGATTGGATCATCAATGTTCTGTTTTATGGAACTGAGACGCCCTTTTGGAATATGTGTGCTTCTTAAAAATGAGATCAATTAGTAAAATTTAACTTTGAAAAAAAATGACTATTTGATGAACTAAGGAATTTAATACTATCTGTTATTAATTGTGTTTTAAACTGATTTTTTTTTTCTAAGAACTCTGTTGCCAACTTTCATAGAGATATCTACTTCCTACATCTTTATTGACAAAATTTAGACTTTCAAGATGGAGCTTTTTTCTTTCAACCATTCTTTTTATAAGTAAAAAAGAAACAAATGTCTATTCTCACTTCTAGCCAACAGGCAGGAATAAAAAGAGACTACTGCTTCTATTAATTTTTGTTTTAGGAGCTAAGATAGCAAGGATATGGAGCTGAAAGTAAAAAGAGGCAAATTCTCTTGGTAGTCGCTTTAAAAAAATGTGTTAGTTCATGTTGATTTGTTATTAAAATGTCTTCTCCATCTCATTGCTATGTTCTTCTGAGGGGTATTGGGCTTTAATCCCCTAATAATGGAGATTTAAATGTATTAAAGTTGGAATACACAAGCTTCTGCATTACGCTTGTTGTCATGGGAGCTACTTATGTAACTGCAATTCCAGATACAAGTTTCAGAAGCTGGCCTATAGTACTGCAGTGTTTTTTCCTTGTCTTTCTAGGTTTCTCTGTGTATTTCACTTATTTTATTCCTCTTATTCTTCTTCCAGCTTCCTGCTCTTTCAGCTTCTCCTGTGCTATGGCAAAGTGTTCAATCATTTCTAATATAGCAGTTTTAATACAGAAAAAGTCAGGAAGCACAGAGGAGCTACGTTGTATGGCTGGGTAGGCAAAGCTCAGGTTGTGACCTGGCAGTGGTTGCAGGCCCAAGGCAGTACAAACACCTTGCAGATGTTAAACATGCATCCTCCTGGGGATGAGGCAAGTGCAGGACAAGAAGTAAAGAAGGATGGGATTACTATGCATGAAACTTGTTCATTGCTTATTAATGCTGCACTTTTTGTGATTTATGTTACTATTTTCACTGTCCACCACACACACCTCTCATAGGTCAACACCACTTCATGCTGGAAGAAGCAATGCTTCTGGTACCAAGATCTGCTGCAGTCACAAAGCAGGTAGTTGCTCAGGGCAGTAAAATATTTAGTGGCTTTGACTGCAGGATGGTAAGGATGGGTGTCTCATGGTTAGCCTAAGGCAGTAAATTTAGGATTGTGAACCTAAGGAGCAAAGAGTCATCTGATAGAAATAAAACTCTTTATGTATAAAATATACATTTGGTCTGATTGTAAACCTTCATGAGCAAGATGATCAAAGAGGAACATGAAACAAAAAGCCTTTATCAAGGGGATACAAACTTTAACATTCATATCCTCTGGTCTTTTTCAGTGCACAGTGAAGGAGAAATGTAGATACTGAGTTCAAAACAATTCTTCCTATATGCTGTTAAAGAAAATCCTCATGTGTACATTTCAGGCCTTTACCCTAAGATCCAAAACAACAATGACTTCTAGGAACTGCCCAGTAGTCTCTGCAACAAAATAGGTTCAGTCAGCCTAGATCACTCATAGTTTTTGCATGGCATTATAATGGCTGCTCTGTCTGCCTTGTAGACAATGCTGAGTTCATTTGCTTTGTCAAATGCTAGAATTCATCTTGAAGAATCATCTTCATCTTTCAAAGAAGTCAGTGCTATTGAGAAAATCTGTTATCAGGTTACCAACAAATGTCTTCTCTTGACAGCCTGTGGGTATGCTGAGATCCATTTAGTGCAAATTTCAGCCAGGTTAGAGAAAAATGTTGTGACACAAGCAAAATTTCCAGCTCACTAGTGGACCAGCATATGCTCCAGGCTGACTAGCAGCAAGCTTAAAAGGATTATATATCTGACCCAGGAGATGGCTGTTTTGAGTCTTGCAGAAGTTGGCATTAAAAAAAAAAAAGGGCAGAGATATTTTTTATTTGCTTTTTCTAGCCTTGTGATGTTTAGGCTAGGAAAAAAATCACACCACTGGAATGTTATGATTCTCTAGGCTTGTCATAGGACAGAATGAAGCAACAATATCCAACAAATTTATAAAAATGTGTTTTACATACTTTACCATGCCTTCATGAAGAATAACCTATAAAGTTTTACTTTAACCTTTATTTTCAGTGTGCATATGTTTTCATGCACTAATTCACTCACAATACTGAGCAACTATTTTGTAATAAACATTTTCATTCCCTGCTTACCAATAAGGTGAAGTCAAAGAGGGAGAAATTGCTGTAATTATAATTTGGGATGTATTAACTTCTTTCTGTTGAGGTCTGGGAGTCCTGACTTCAAAAGTTTTGAGCAGGAAAAGGAAAATTTTGCTGTAAGAAATGAAGCTGGATGTACTGCTGAGCTCATAGTGGTTTCTCCCTACTAAGAGGTGGTTGAGAACTTGCAGTAAAAAGACAGTTGTGGTAGTCTGAGAGGATATGGTTTTGCAGAGCTCTATTAATCCTTGTTACAACTGCTGGCACACAGATAAAGGAGTTTCAGAGATCATTTTTCCTTTTTAGGTTCATCACTGAACAGGAACTGCTGCTGCCTGTGCAGCTGGTCTCTGCCTTGCACTCCCAGAAACAGGGGCTGATCTCAGGAAGCCGGTGATGCCCAAAGAAATGGTTTTAATGAGTTTCTTTGGAGTCAAGCTCTAGTAATCTAAGAGAGGAGGGCACTGCTGGCAACCTGCTGACTGAATTTGGCTTATAGGACAACTCCAGCTGGGCCACTGCCTTTCTCTACGTCAACAAGAAACTCTCCTTTGCTTTGCTTCCAGGGAGTCTGGAGTTTTGGCCCACACGTCCTTCCTGTTCCTCTGCTCCTCCTGTCCTTCATGAAAGGGCTCCCACTGAAGTAATGAGATAACCCTTTTCCATGGCACTGAAGTCAATCAAAATAATTCCCACTGAGTCATAACCCCAGTTAAACTGTACTCATGTCCTAGAACACCAGTCAGCTGTATATGCTTTGGAGTGATAGTGTGCACAGTGCCAGATTCATGCTCCTGGCTTTATATCTTTTCATAGGAGAAGAAAATTGATGATGCACAAATAATTGAGCACTCCTGCAGCTATTCTCTGTATTTACTGAGCAAACATATCACAGGAAAAATTGGGAAATCATGAGCAGGAGTATGGACTGGAAAGCAAAACTAAACATCTGTATCCTCACCAGTGAAACTGCATGGAAAACCTGGAAGAGGATAACAAATGTCTATCACATGGCTAATGAGGTCCAGAAAATTCTGGCACAGTTCCTAGAAAAGATGGAAGCATTTTTATAATAAAACTATTGTCATCCTCAGGTGTGATGTTACATTTAATCTGTTAAGAAATTTCTAAGCTGTCATGACCTACGCAGAAGGCCGCCAATGGGTTGTCAAATACAGCTGCAGTTTTTGTTTAAAAACCCAGGTAGTCCTTAAGGAGAAATAGAGTTAACAATGTAATAGGAGACTGGATGGATCCCTGCAGTAAGCAGTGCACAAAACAGGGACTCTTGCACCACATTTGGATGGGCACTTTTAGCCACCCTTAGGTCTAGACTTGTTGCTTGCCCACCATCTTCAGGCACGAGCAGTGGTGAGCTCCAGGGCACAAGATGAGGCTGCTCAGGGTCAGGCAAGTGGGCTGGGAGTGGGCGGCTGCGATCAGGCACATTGCTCCTATTCACCTCCAGCCCCAAGGCCTCAGTGGACAGTGAGGGAGGTCAGATCTGGGACCACTTGTAAGGCCCCTCTAAAGAAGGGATTTGGAACAGGATGAGCCTGGTAGTACACAGATACATAAGAGAATTTTTTTTCAATTAGGATAATTAAAACCTTATTTTTCCTACCTCGCCTATGTGGATCATAAGCTTTTTGTTATGTGACTGTTCAGCCGTTAGGATAGAAGCACTCACATCTACACCAGAGATGTCTTGACACATTTGTAAGAGAAGTAAAACCAATAAATCAATAGGAATCTTTCTACTGACTCTAAGGCTGTTTGCACTGAAATGACATCTAAAAGAGATAAAAAATGAATTGTCATAATTATGGACTGGATTTCTGCCAGCTGCTTAGCAATTAGAGTTTTAATTGCCTGGTAATAAAACTTTTAATTACTCAGCAGTTAGTGCCTGAAGTTTCAAGTACTTCACATGCACTCAATTGCACTCTTGAATTGCCAAGAGCAGAAGACAAAATATCTCCAGTGTGTCTCAGCAAATCTCTGAGATAGAGGGGTGAACACCAGTGATGCAGCATCAGAAAATGGGTATAGCCTCAGCTGCCAGTGGTCAGCCAGACAACACTCTGGCAGAGCAGAACCATCAAGCAGCTTGTGACCTTTCCCAAACTCACCACCTCATCATCTGGGCCAGACAAGATGCTTGGGTGGTAAAGACATGATGATGGGGAAAAGCTGCTGCAGAGACTAAGTGCTTTTCAACACCTGTGTTCTTTCATGTGATGCCTTCATTCCTTCAAGCTTTTAGTTACATAACCTGCAAGTACTACATGGTTATTCAAACAAGTTTTAATATAAACTCACACGGATCCAATAGGAAGCACCTAGCTCTACAGATGTCTGACCAAAATGTCTGGAGTCCATCCCTGCAGGATGCATTCACAGTTAGTAGTATCCATCTGCACTATGTCTATTGCAATTCAACAAACTTTAACCTGTACTATGTTCCTTAGATAATTCAAGGCCAAAACACGCTTTGTTGTGTCAAGCATGGATTACTTTATAACTAGTATTACCCCAATTAATTTTCCTTATGCTACATAGTAAAGGTCCTAATTGATACAATCTCTAAGGGCCTGGTTTCCTTCTCCTTGGACTACCTGACCCTAAATATAATTAACAAGTTGAATGTTAATGAACTCAGCAGTTGGCAACAGCCTAGGAAACAGGACTGCATTTAGGCTATGGAGTCTACACCTTTGAAAAGATGGTTGGGTTTTTTTCCCTCTTTTTTAAACTAGTTTCCAAATTTATTGGCAAACAACAGTTAAAGTCGAGAAGTGAAGTTTATGAGGAAATGCAACAACAGTCACATAAGAACCATTTGTTTGTTTGTTTGTTGCTTTTTTTGATTACACAAACTTCCTGAGTATTAGAAAAAAATCTAACAAATCCAAACCATGGTTACCTGAACTTCAATGTCTAAATCACACACACATAACATTAAACAAAACAGTGTTTTTCCCCTCTGCTCTGAAAGGAACTGACATCTTTTAATACTACCTATTTACATGGTTAGTAACCTAGTTAGTAACTCAAAGCTTTTAGGTGGTCTGTAATGTAGCATCAGATGTTTTCTGTACTCCAGGCTGTACAGGTCATTGATTCTACAAATGCTCTACCTCACTGGGGTGCTGATTTCAGGGGCTATAGACAGGTTTTCTGTCTCATTTATCTGAGACAATATCTGTAGCACACCCTCACAGTGGAGAATAGATACCTGACCGTAGCAGTCTTTGTTGTTTCTAGCTATAACACTATGACGTACCAAAACTGTAATAAATTTGGTTTCATGTAATTGAATGTACCTGTCTTGCCTAAGCTGGTAACAGGCTCAATGAATAGATCTCCAAATAGATCTCCAAAGGGTGAGTCACTCCTTCCAGACTTCCTTCTTATATGCCCAGGACAAACAAGGTGATTTACTCTCTGAAGAAGCTGTCTCTATCAACTAAGGAGAGTTCAACTTTTAGACAGCTGAAACCAGCAGAATGTAGGGTCTTAGAAGTGTGTCAGTAAGAGAATGGTGTGAAGAAAGTAGGTGGTGTTGAGGGTCAATGTTGATTTCCCCTTGTAGAGTCAGGAGAAGAACATGTATTTCAGGCAGTGTTGATGTTGCAGTTATCATTATTATTCCTTACACTGTGGCTGCACCTCAGGGTCCCAGGCTTGGATTATAAACCACTCTGTTTCAGATACTGTTAGATAGAGCATAGACAGCTAATTTCTGTCCCTAGTGGATTATAGTCAAAGTAGTCCATGCTATACATTTTATTTTGAGTGGGAAGTCATACTGTACATTGAGTCTTTGCAACAGACAGTTCTTTGGTTGAATCTGCTATTGAAAATTGCTTCCTCTTTCCAGTGTTTGACCCTTCTCTTTCCCATTGTTATTTTCCAGCTATGCTTTTCCCAGCTGCTCAGCGATTCAAGAGGTCCTCAGCTGCCTTCTTTAACCCAGTGCTACAAAACTCTCTGGAAGATGTGGTTCTGCTTTATGAGGTTTAGTATACAGAAGTAGATAGTACCTTAAGCCCTAACCAAGACTGGGGTTACTGTCCATAGCGGGGTTATCCATTATGTGTCTCCAAATCACTTTTACTCATTCCAGAAGTAAACCCATTTCTGGCTACGTAATAACTCACCAGAAGGGAAGGGAACAGATATATATGACAAACTCATCTCTTTCAGCACTTAAGCAGGCAGCAGTTGCCTGCAGTCCCTCAAATGTGGCTTCTAGCTCACTGACAGGCGAATTGAAAACCAGAGGCAATGACTTTCCACTGAAAGCAACTATTTTCCAGAATAGTTATGGATTAAAAACACAATGCATTTAAATTCTTTTGTCTCAGTCCAAAATTATTTATTCAAATCGTTAAAGCCATGAGAATCAGTCGTTGCAAAGTAATCATAAGGGCATGACCATTTCACTTCAAAACGAATCCAGTCCCCTCTTTCACAGCAGTGGACACTGCAGATGTAATGCACATTCTGGAAGAATGTCATATGGTTAGCTAAGGAAAAGTGGCCCACCTGAAGAAGGTGAATGGGTCAAATCTGTCTATCCCACAGCTTGAGAAACTGGGATTAGATGTCCAAACAGGGGAGATGGGCTGGGAAGCCATTGATGTGCTCTCTCACACAGAGCTGGGCCACCTGCTGTCCCTGGCAGAGTAAATGGCCTTTCCCTGATGTGCTCCTGTCTCCAGCTCTCTAATCCCAATGTGGCACCAGCAGCAACCCATGGTTGTTTTGGACAACAAAACTATTTGATTTTTCCTTTTGCTCTCCCTTTTCCCCATAGCCTGTGTCTAGTGTTCCCAGGTAGGTAAAACAGAAGTCTAACTATCACATAGAGACTTTGGTCTACCCCACCTCTGGCCAGTGCAATGAGAGTTTTGTCTCCTTTTGACCTAAAGTAAAGACCTAAGGACATGTTGTTAATTTACATTTACTCTACCTAGAGTCTGTTGGAGAAGATAAATCGCTTTCTATGTTCTGATTTTCTACCAGTTTCTTTTAGCTGAGCTTGACATTGACAAAGGTCAGAGGATCTCCATCAAAGATGAGGAGCTCGCTTCACTGAGGAAGGCTGCTGAGTTTGACACCATCTGCAATGAGATTATCCCCAAGAGCATCACAGAGATCCGCAGGCTGAGTAGCAGGCTGTCTTCCTACCCAAGGGTCCTCAAGAAAGAAGACTTTGAAAGGACAGTGCTGACCATGGTCTACACAGCCTACAGGGCTGCTCAGACGCAGGGGCACCAGAAAGACATTTGGACTGAATCCTTAGTCAGTCTTTATAAAGCCCTGAAGCACGACTTAATGTTCCCATACAGCAAAAAGCCATCACAGCAGGAGACTTGATGCAACAGCAACTCAGCCACCTCCTCTGGTTGGTAAAGGACACACATAGCATGTCCTCCACTTTATTTTATAGAGTTTACTAGCCTGCTTCATGAAAGATTATTTGTTTTCTAGCTCCCTCTTGTGGAATCCATGCTATAGGTCCATGTTAAATGGGAAAAAAAAAGTTACCTATGGTCCTGGGAATTCGATTTTTGTGCTGGCCTAGAGGTCTATTCTGTGACAGGCAAAGGAGACAATCTGGTGTACACCCCAGACAGACATGCTTTAGTTTCCTCCTGTGCATTTCCTATAAGTGATACATAATATACTATACTTATGCTCACATACATATGTGTATGTGCTGGAGAATGCTGCTTTCCTAGCTGGGGAAACAAGTTCATATTTTGACTGGACAGTAAAAGAATATTGTAAAGAGATGCAAAGGCCTGTAAAAGGAAGAGGTTTCATAACTGTCAGTTTCAGAAATTATGCCAAATATTATTCATGCCAAATATTCTTGTAAATAAGCACTGTCTGATTCACTTCATTTGTCTGAGCCAGCTTTTAATTGCAATAACATTTGCAGGAGACAAAGGGCATTATGAACACCAGCAGCAAACAATGCCTGTGAACATATTTCCCTCTTCCTAGAGTCATGTTCCCAAACAGTCTGCAATGATTCTTTCATCATTTGCACATGACTTTGCCTCTGCTCCTTGTTTTCTGAAGGGAACAAGGATTTCTCCTCAGTAGAGTCAAAGGCAAGACAAAGGCCCTATTTAATATAAAGAGGAGACATTTTTCCTGATTCTATCACTTGAACGTAGGTCGTCTAAATCTGTGCTTCAGAATCCTCCTGAGGCAAGGGAAGAAGGTGCATTAAAACATACCTGGTGCTGAATTTAGCATTGTGGCTCATTTTTGATGATATTTATATACTCACTTCTCTCTATGTGTGTGTATGTTCATGCATGTGTGTGCACATAAATGCTGAATATATGGAAGAATCCTAATTGTTCGTTCAGGGAACAATTACATCCAAACATTTAGCAGAAAAGACCATTCACCAATCCAGTGGTGGGAATTATGCATTTGGGACCAGTAGAAAAGTAGTACTTGTTTACAGCAAAATATATTTGTAGAGGTAGTGCAACTGATTATTATAAATTACAAACTGCAAAAAAATATGGACAGAAAAAGGAGATACATGTCAGACAGATGACTAGCAATGAAAAATCCAAATTATTCTAAAAAAAATCCAACTACAGTTCTGAATTCTGTTTAACTATTTTTGTATAACTTGAGCAAAAGGAATAAGCTCTTCTGTGCCCCTTAACAGGGATACTCTAAGGACTGGAGCTGAAAAAAAATCCACCCAGCACCACCCTGTTGCAGCAAACAGGGAATAGTGCAAGCAGTCAGAGCACACTGGGTTTGGTAGTCGCCCATAGGAATGTGTAACCACAGCAGCCTTAAGGGCAGGCTGGCAACAGCATAAGCATCTGGACAAAGTGCTTATAAAAGACAGACACAGTTCTGTTTCTCCCAGCAGTTTATGTATGTGTGTGCATGTTTGCATTTAGATGCACATGTGTGTAGGTGGACTTTTGTACCTGAAGGTCTTTGTAGGCTGTCTTCAAAGCCTGGCTGGCATGTGGCAAAGGAAACTGAAAACCTCAACCACAAAGCTATGAGCCACAAGTATCTCGATCTCCTCTACTTGCACACACAGCTCGGCACCCATCAAGCATCCTTGCGCTACAGACCACGTGCCCTTTAAGCCTTCACAGATCATCTGTTTGTGTTTTCTTCCCACACCATGCTTAATAAACACACAGAGGGGAAATGTCATGAAGCACACTCCTGCCCTTCCAGCTCTGCTTCTGGCACCCTGAAACACCACTTGCTGGAAGAGCCTGGAACCGAGGCAATTCACGAGTTCTTTATAGTCTGTGACTCCAAGTCTGCAAAGACAACAAGAAACAGCACCACAGCAAGTATTAATTGCTAACAGCCACCATCCAGAGAAATACCTCCCAGCCACTCTTCTCATCCCACAACAGGACTGTCCAGCAGTCAGAGTTTACTCATCAGTAAGTATCCCACAGAAAGGAATTACAGAAAATTTTGAATATCTGATCATTCCTTATGCCGTATATACCTTACCGTATCTTACAAATTGGTAATTGAAACCTTTATCTCCTCAACAGAGGAAAAAAAATAATGTTTTTCTCAGTTTGTTTGCCTCCTCCCATTACTGTGTGTAGTGTAGGAAAAAGATTTCTTCCTTGGGAATGCGCTTGGACTGCCCAGGTTAATTTAACAGAGACTGTTGATGTAATAATAAAAATATTCTACATAAAACTAATTGGTTTTGCATTGCATTGATTTCAGCAGCAGATTTACTATTTACAACTTGCAGCTTGAGTAATTTGATATCTCTACACTGTGAAACTCTTCATGGGAGCAATGGTACAGGAAAGAAGAGGGAATAGCCTGTTCCCTCTGACTGGCAGGAGAAGGTAATAAATAAGAATGAGAGTGCCTCCTTTTTTCAGAGTTCAAGTGGGAAGGAGCACTCTGCCTCAGGACATCTCTTTGGGCTTATGGTAGCTTCCCTCCTTCAGTATTGCTTAAGATGCAGGCATTGGTTGCCTTCTCCCTAGCTCATTTTGTATCCCATCTCTTCAGACTGAGTCGTGTTTGTAGGCAGCACTCCTCTCACAGGGTAAGGAGCCATTGCTTCTAATTGCACCTCTTATCCACCCTTTGCCTTACAGATCATAGAAAAGTGAAATAAAAGATTTTTTTGTATTTAAAATAAGTGTTTGTTTGTTTGTTAGGTTTTTTGTTTTGTGTGGGGTTTTTTTGTTTTGTTTTGTTTTGTTCTGTTTTGTTTTGTTTTTAAATATTATAGACATTCTGTTAGTGTCTCTGAAACAATGGACAAAACAG
This sequence comes from Nesoenas mayeri, assembly GCF_963082525.1. Classification (NCBI taxonomy): domain Eukaryota; kingdom Metazoa; phylum Chordata; class Aves; order Columbiformes; family Columbidae; genus Nesoenas; species Nesoenas mayeri. The sequence goes on along the minus strand of NC_137541.1, from coordinate 67,899,911 downwards.
ATATAAATTCCCCAGCTGTATTGGCCAACTCAAAATCTTCACATTAACTATATTTTTGCTTCTGGAACTAATTACTAAAAGAAACTCCTCAAACTCCTCTGCAGGTCTGTCTTTGCCAGTTCTCCAGGACTCAGTGTCCCAGAAGCATCCCTGTTCAGTCTGGGGCGCTCAGTTTGGGTCTGACTAGCAGAGAGTGGGGAGACAATAGACAAGCGAGGTTTGGGAGCATGGAAGACCCTAGATCTTCTTATAAGATATGGGGCAAATTAATGTTTGTCTACAGGCTCTGCATGGAACCAGCCAATGCATTCAGTCCTAGATCTCTAGTACTTTTTGCCTCACAAAGAGCATTAGTAATGGCAGAGTTGTAGAAATGTTTATCTCCTGGAAGACTTGAATAGTAAGTCTAAGAATTCTCAGTTTGAGGCTGAATCCTTTTGTTACTGAGGGCACATAATTCAGTATAGAGATTGGCCCATGCCTTATGAATAAGTAACGTTTGTGGGTCAGGATGGAAGAAATATGAAAGACGAAAGATACTGTTTAGAAGACAATGATTATTTATCACCAATACTGGGACCCTGAAACAATGTCAGACTGTTCAGTAAGTAAAAAAGGTCTGTTTATCCCTTTGTGTGCATGCCAGAAAGAGGAGGCTGATGATTTTCTCAAACGTTCTGACTGGGTTTTGCATAATGGGTGGAGCAACTACTACCTTTCACAGTTCTCATTGGTGAATTACAGTTGCATGAAGCTTTTTAACAAGTTTTTCTCTTGAGCCCAAGCATAATCTGTGTTGGAATTGCCACCCTGTGAATTCCAAGCTCAGTGCAAAAGTAGGGTAAAGGTAAATACAAAGTAGAAGCCAAAGTTACAGCAAGGAGACAAAATCTGGAGGAACTGCAGATGTTTTTGTTTTGTTTTAGTTTGGTTTGGTTTTTTTAGAAGAAATACCTGCAATTGTGTTTCTGTGCACTGAACAATAGAATTTTGATTTTAATAATTTTCCAGCGGAAAAGAAATCTGTATTTGAGACATTCAGACTATCAAACAGGAGGAAAAGAAGCAGCCTCAAACAGATCTCACCCAGTTAGCAAAAAAAGCAGTTACATTGCTGGATGATGGAAGAAAAAAGCCTTCTAAAACATGGGGATAAGAATGCAACATGCCTACACCTGTGATTCTGAATTAAATAGAAAAATTGTCAAAAGATCACTATGATCCAACTTGCAAACCTCTGCATGTTATGGAGTGATAAGGTTTTGGATGTGCTGGTGAGCCCTACTTAAACCGAATGTCTTTTTAATTGAAAGTTCATTAGGTTTCTTTTAAAAACAACAGATTAAAGAATAAACAAATTAAGAAAACTACTTTAGATGACTGGGTGGGGACAGGAAATGAAGCAGTGAGAGGCCTTTCAGGGAAATCCAGACACAGGTGAAGGAAAACGTGGAGTGGAAGTTGGAGTATCTGAGGAACCAGAGAAGCAACCCAAGGAGAAGAAAGCCACCAGAAAATAAAGGAGTATGGCAATGATCAAGGACATTCTCCGGTCCAGGAATCTTTTGCTCGTTGTTCTCATTCCACTTCTGCTGCTTCCTCTGCCACTTTTATACCCCAGCAGTGTAAGTACATTTTCATTTTCTTTATAACAAAGCTTTGAGTCCAGTACATAGTCATGCTGGATAAACCTGCAGTGTGCAAAAGAAATGGAAAGACTTAAGCAAGCATTGGTCTTAGAAAAATCAAGGACTTAAACTTTGAAGGACTGGGGATGCCACTGAGAAGTCAGCACAGTAAGAACCATAGCCACCCCGAGTTACATTACAAGAAGAGCCGAAGAGCTAGGTGAAGCTAGTAAAAGCTAGTTAAAGCAGAAATATTGTATCTCTTTCTACATAACGTGTGTGTGGAAGGGGTAGCAGTACAAACATAACCACTAAAATTTTCTTTAAGTAGAGGTCTTTAAAAGAATATTTTTAGTGTCATTAGTTTTATGCATGGAGGGACTGTCAATTTAGTGAGGGTTTATAGAGCAGCAATTCAAGTGAGGAAGGAGCTAAGACTCAGTGATAGACATGTAGGACCATATATGGCATCCATTGTTCTAAAGCAGCTATAGACACTACTGAAACATTGCAGCTGTGGCAGTGGCCAATAAACAATAGTTTAGAGATATACACAACAATCCAAATGAGGGAATAGTTTGTGCTTAACATGCAGACCAGGGAATGTGACATGTGAATGCAGTTATTAATTCCCAATGTTACTTTGGAGCTACTGAGTGCCCTTGGCCACATGGTTACTTCTTCTCTGTGCATTTATCTGCAGTTGTAAATAATAAAATAACAATGTTTTCCTACCTTGCAGAGATGGTGATGTTTAACTTATCAAAACTTGCAATGAATCAAAACTTCTGCAGGTGGTGCTTCTATAATGCTAGATATAGATCTGGCCAAATAATGTAGCAATTTCCATTCCTTCCTCTATCCTGTTAAAGATTAATTATTCCTTCTGGTACCAAAGGATTTATTAATACTACTACTTTATCAAATAGACATGCAAAGGATTAGAAATCATATAGCAGTTTTCAAAAATGAAACCGTAGTATTTTGCTTGGAAAGAAAAACAGGATCCATAGAAAGGAAATGCTCCTGCACCACTGAATTTTATGATGCACTTTGGGTGAGTTTTCCTGCTCTGAAGTTCAATGTATATCTCAGCTGTCCTCATTTAGTAGTTTTCCATCTCTTCTGTATCATAAATGACTGGTAATCATGTTCTTCTTCAGAGAACTGAAAGTTTCACCATTTCACAGAGTTTTTTTTTTTAAAAAGGGTTTAATCTTGCTTGTGACACTGGAATGGCAACGTAAGAACAGATACTCCCTGACGTGCCTGTGTGGCACTGTAACTTCAGCATGCTCTATGTCCCTTGAGAACCTCTGCTAGGAAACATGAGATTCACTGCACTAAAATTTGTCACTTGTGTTTGTTCCTTACTGGATTCAGAAGCACAGAAAGCAATAAGGAAACTCTTTAGTAACTCTTTAATATGAGTGTCAGAAGTTCAATAACAGTATTGCTGCAAGAATTGCTATTATATTAATACAGTACAAGCTCCTCTGCACTATTACTCTGCACCTCATGGTGTTGCTTTACTGCATAGTGATATGAAAAGCCATTAGATGTTTTACATCCACTTTATATATACATGAATGACCATAGATGGAAAAATATAGTTGTGAACCTGACCCTGAGTTGGACTAGTGTTTGTAATGCTGTTAAGAAAACATCTACTCAAAGTAAGCTGACAATACACTATTCAAATGCTTTGGTGCAGTATTTACTTTATTACAACCCATTCACTATCTATACTTCTTAAACCTGAAGATTAAATTTATTGCCTGCTGACTTGCTTATGTTTTCATTTCTCAGACAATTATGTTAGATTTCTGTCTTTTAGAGATCAGAATTACCAGGTGGTTTATATTTGCATTTCTTCAGGGAATCGGCTTGCAGCTACTTTCATGTTATCAGCATAAATTTGGAAATGTCAAAGGAGCATTACATATGTAGCAAGTGGCAACAGTGGTCAAAGGCAGCATGAAGACTGAGAACTGTTTGTAGATATGGCTTATGGGAATAATGTTCACAGCTTATTTTCTATTATTTTGTGACAATAAATGATTGAGTAAAAACCAAACTGAATAAATTTTGCTTGAATTCTTCCCTTTCTGAAGTTTATACCTGAACTATGACTTGCACAGCAGGTTCAGGACATGCATAAGTGCCTTTCAAGTCATGACATATACAGAAAAAATATTTTGTGCCATGGGTCTTTTTCATTCTGTTCTTATTTCTCTCATTGTTAATAGTAACATGTGAGCATTTCCTGCTTTTTTTTTTTTTTTCTCTTCATTTTCATCCACTTTTTTTCACAAAGCCACTGGTGATACCATAAATCATGCCACATGAATTCATTCTGTTGTGGGCACAGTTTCCTATGACCTCTGATCCTGTGGCCACACTGGACCCAATCAAGGAGACCTAGATTAATCCTCAAAAGTCAGTAAGAGTTGCTGTGAGCTGTGAGACCTGCAACTTCAGGTGATGTTGACACCTTGACATACCAAATCAGCAGAATGGACCCTAAAGCACAGAACTTGCTCTGAACAGCCACGGATGGCATACTTCCAGTCACATTTGTTTTTATTTACACAAGCTTAAGGGAGAGAACTGTAGTGTAAACCCATCGGTTCAAAGATGCTAGTCCAGAGCCTGGACTACCTCTTCTTCACACAGCTTAAACACGTGCCAGCATGTAAGATATGCAAAGCACATCCTCAAGTGGGCAACGTTCCAACATAGAGTTTATTCTTTTTAATCACGATGAGGTCCTCTGATCTATTAGTTAAAACATTTTTATGCATGACTCTTATTATGGAATTTTTATCCATGGCTTCCTTTCAGCTCTTCTTTTCTTTTTCCCTAAGGGACTGACTGAAGATAGGTGCTAGTCCCTTCAATATCAAGTTTTCCTATTACCTACTTCAAGCCCTGATGTGGGCTTAACAGTAATTTTGAGTTGTACAACAAGAAGTGAGAATTATTTAAAATTATACAGTTAAAATTATACAGTTAAAATTATACAGCCACTACTTCAGTCCAGTACTTAGTAGCTCCAATAACTGTTAATTAAATATATAAATTCAGTTTACTTAAATAGAAGAGATTAATATGGTTTCTCTTGGAAATGAGTAAAGCACTGAGAAAATAAATAATGAAAGTTGCTAGACAAGCTGATTAAGTTTTTAGTGGAGATTATTAAACTTGTTTTTTCTGGTACTTACTACCCACTTTAATACTATTTTAAAATGTGCTATATTTTAGTTTTGTTTGTAAACTGATTACAGCATAGTTTGTCAGAAATACAAAGACTCAGTGCCCATCCCAGCTAGGTTTTGATAGAGATGCAACTCCTCTTTGTCCTATTCTATTTCTACTATCAGTCTGATTTCTTGGTACACACAGAGGAGCAATAGAAAATAACTATCTATGCTCAATGATATTAAAGAGAAGTACATTTTTGGAGTGAGAAAATAATTTGGAATCAGGCTAGGATTAAATTAATTTTATGAATTTTGGCAGAACACCTTTCTTGGATTTTATATTTGCACTGCTTTAAAGTAAAAATCAATGCTTTTTCATTAAAAGGCATTTTTCTCCCCAGACAGCTGCTAGATGTCATACAGAGCCCATAGAAACATAGTAGTTTGTTAGCAGAAACTAATGAGTTTAAACAAAAAAGTGTCAAATAGTCACTAGGTCACAAAAATGACTCTATGCTCTACTCTCTGCAGAATATCAACCATGAAGTATAGTGTAGTTAAAGGTGACTGAGCAGCAAGTTTGCTAATGTTTATGAGCCAATCCATCAGCTTTGTGACTCTCACCTACAATAGTTTTGTCTTCCTAATAGAGGTTACTAAAAATCTCTGATACTGTCATCTAACTTTTACAATTATTTCAATTTTTAAGTGACGACTTGAAGTTGTTACAAACTGAACACCAATCTGGAGTTTCAAACAGCATAGCAATTCCATTTTATAAAATGCATACTTTATAATCCATGAATATTAAAAACCAACCAACCAAACAAAAACCAACAACAACAACAACAAAACACCTTTCATTTCATCCATTGTAAGCCACACTTCTCTAGCCTTTCTTATTTTTTTTTTTTTTTCTTGGTAGCAATGAAACTACAACTACAATACAACCTTTCATTGTAATATTTTGCTGAAGGACCTGATCATAGAGGACTAGTGAAACCAGTACTGGAGAGTTTAAAACTGAAACCACTCTTCTATAATACTGAATGAAGAGAAACAAATACACACATTTCTGTGTAGTTCAGAGTACTTGTCCATTCATAAAGTAACAATCCAGAGCTAAATTTCTCCAATAGCCTTTCAGATACCCTTTATAGTCTCTAAAGTAATTGGAGTTTATTTGATTCACGGAAATTGCATTTGCCTGTTAACATTTTCAGTTATTTTGGTGGCCCTGCTTGCTTGGATCAGAACTGTTTAATATTACATTTCTTTTCTGAAATAGAAGTCAGAGCAAGGTCTGGCAGCTAATTTAAACCCAAGCTTCTGAGTAAGCTTGGCTGCAACTTTTAAGCAAGTAAAGGAAATGGCACATAGCAACCTATCTTAACTTTTTATTTGGACTGTGTTCTGCCTTTTATTACAATTAGCTGTACTAGAAAAGAGGAACAGCTTGCTAAGGGTAATGTAAAAGGGACATGTATAAACATGAATTTATATACGAGCTATTGATTCATTCAATTGAATGCACATCCCTGTGTAGCCTTACTTTAGGCTTTGTCACCTTGTTAACAAAACTGATTGAAAAAAAAAAAAGTTTAATACATGCTCATTAATTTGCACAGGGATCTGTGGGAATTGCTTGTGTGACTTCTTGAAACTGCTTAATTTGGGAGTCATCTGATCAGGACACAAAAGTAATGAAATTATATTTTAACACACAAATAATATTTGTGAACAGTGAATTTTCTAAACAATAGACATTATGAGCTATGAATCCATATGGCTCAATAAGTTTACATGGAACATCCAGTGAATACTGAAAAACAGGTAGATTTATAGCTGGTGTAAATCAGTGTCGACCTACTAGCTTCCATAGAACTGTCAATTACATTCAGTACAGGAGCTATCTTCAAATTTGAGGAAAAGACACTTGTTGAGGGTAATTTCTGTAATTTTTAACAGGATATATGATCAGATTTCTAAGCCTAACAAACTGAACCTAAGGAGAACTGCACTGAATACCATAAATAAAGACATATCTATCTAAAAAATAGACCCAAAGACTTAATGGACTACCTATGTTTTCCCGTAAAAACATTCATCAGGTAGCACCTTTCTCTGTCACATACCAGCTCTCCATGAACACTCAGGATGATGTTATCATGGTTTTCTCTACCAGGACCTTAGAAAGCAGCAAATTTTGTTAACTCTATTAACCCATGACCTTTAAGTCCTTCAGGTCTTTGGTCTTCTTCCAAGAGTCTGTGGAAATTACCTGAAATAATAAAATCAGATGACAAAAAAATGTAGGTTTGCAAAGTGTTTATAAAAAACAATCTTTAAGAGTATTTTCTAACAGACCCACAATGTAGCCTTGTTCATGCTATGGCAAACATGGACATTCTTATCTGCTCATGGAAACTAAAGGTTCCTGTTCTTGACCAATATTAGAGAGAAAACTCTGTAGAAATACCAGTTCTACATGTGCAGTCTAAAGAGCCATGGTTGAACATTTGGTAAATACTGGATTATGGAAATCAGACAAATCTGTAAATGCACTTGGAATCATTGTTTTGCTGTTAAATATGTTTATCCTAATGCCTTGCCCTAGTTTATATGTGACACCTTTCAATAGGATCATCTTCTGGAGTTGATCTTTCAGGTGGTGTCCTAGATTTCACACTCAAACAGCTGTACCTTAGGAGGTCCTTATGCAGTCCTTATTGATTTTTTTTTAAGTCCAGGCACCCTCAGTCTGATGAGTACTATGAACATATTCACAAGGCTTCCACAACAGGTGGTGGGGCAGTAACACTTAACCTCTATGGTTTCTCCCTACAGGAAGCCTCATGTGCCTATGTGCTGATTGTGACTGCTGTATACTGGGTCTCTGAAGCAGTACCTCTTGGTGCAGCAGCCTTGGTTCCTGCTTTCCTATACCCACTTTTTGGAGTCATGAAATCCAGTGAGGTCAGACCAGTGTTCACTTCTTCATAATTTAATATTCTTATTCTCAGTTAATTATTTGAATAAAGCTAACATTAGTAGACTAGCAAGACTAAGAGGTACGGGAGGGAGAGGTTTTAATCTTGTAACGTGTAACTAGGGTGAAGCAGCTCTTCCTTCTTCTGAAGACAGATATAGGAAAGGATGTATTAGCCAAGAGGGGTGTGCATCCTGTCAGCTACTCCATCGCAAACAATGCCCAAAACCTATTACATCAACGAATCCCACCTTTTCCCTCTTCCATAACCCTGTAAACAGCACTTTTGGGATATAATGTAAAGTTTCCTTCTAATTGTATTTATTATAGATTGTGTACAAGGCAAGAGGCTACATATTCTAAAACCAGTTACCATTATAAGACTAAATAATTTTGTCATCCAGGTGAATGTCTAGTCTTTCTGCCAAGCTGTAACCTTAGTGCCACGTTGTAGTCATGCTTTTTAGGCAAAGGAATAGCTGTAATAGCTGTACAAAAACTTCTCTATGATCAGATATGAATTTGCTTACTTGAGGGTTTATTTTTTTTCTTATTCTCTTTCATGATATGCTAAGAATTTTTTATTTATTTATTTATTTATTTATTTAAAAAATCCTGGAATGAGGGGGTATCACTCTTGATTTACAAAGACGAGAAATAAAGACAAGAATACAGAAGAATATATAGCAACAATAAAATTGTTGAATTTCTAACAGAGTCTAGCACTGGGCATAACCATAAATGGATGGAGTCAAGCATGAACCAAGAATTTTATTACCTGTCTTATTCCTCCCAGTGGTATAACAACTGTGTAATATAATCAGGTACATTTCCATACCAATACAGTTAAATATTTTCAATTTTTTTTTTTTCCCTAACATAAGGGTAAAGTAGTTACATGTTTTCATTAAAAAATTCTGCAGCATACTGGAGAAGAAAAATTTAAGGGCAGCCTGACAGAAATTCAGTGTAGTATCAAATTAAATGACAGTTAGACTAGTGAGACTACTTCAGATAATGTAATATTTGCTTTAACAACAGAAATAATACCCTGTATTTTAAAACAAACAACTCTCATCCTGCTGCAGTATTTCCAGTCTGCTGATCTGGAGTGCCAAAGAAGCATAGGCCTCTTGCTGAGCAGTTTAAACTACAAATAAATGATGGGGGCTTAAGAACATGAGTCATTGTGTCATATATGTGTATGTGTGTATTAATAAGAATATTAGTATTCACTTGTTTCTCCAAAATGACTGTGAAATGAATGAAGGAGAACAACAGATTCTTTGTGTTACTGGCTTGATGGATTCCTTTCATTCAGTTCAAAATCTTTTTTAACAAGGTAGCAGGAAAATAAAGAAAGTTAATGAGAAAGAAACCAGTGGAAGAAAGCCAGAAAAGCGATATTTAAAAGTTCTGGCACACAACTATTATAGTCAAGTCTATTTAGGTCACCAAGGGATTTGTTAAATAAATAGAAAGCCTTAACTTGGTGCAGCTTTCACAAAATAACATTAGTGTTGTTCTTCCACTTTTACATAGGGGCGTCAGTATAACTGAGGACAATGGAAAAAATACTGCTTCTGCTGATTTTAATTGTTTTTAAATGCTGGCACCTATGTTTGGTTAAAGGGATGGTTTTAAACTGAAGAAACTATATTTTTGGAAAGATATTCCAGCAATAGCTTGGAAAGGATTGCATCAGAATGAAATGAAAAAATTAGCTGGACTCCAAGCATCTGTTTAGAACTTTTATTTTCACCCATTTTGTTTGCTTTCATAAGAGAGAGTGCACACACATATACATGTGGGTGCAAATGCTTTGGTTTACTTCATTTGTTATTTTTGCAGTCACTTCACAGAACACCTTCTTGTATCTTAGCAAGCCACACATTCAAGAATTCTGCTTTGGAGGACCATGTGTGGTCTCTGATTTTTTTTTTTTTTCCTGAGCCAGCTGATGATTTTTTCTCATCCCCTTTAAATTAAAATTATCTTTTTTGAAACTTTGCCTTATTTTCCTGATGCAAAAGAGGTGGATTTCCATTGTGAAAAGTTTTAGCACAGGGTTTGTGGATCATTACAGCAATATCCCAACCTTTATTAATTGCATGTAGAGAGTATGGTCCAAAGGACTTTTCCTGAAGCTGTAGGTTCTAGGCATGCCACATTTTGCCCAACAGTTGAACAAGATATAAGAGCTACAAACAAGATAGACAATGACACCTCCAGAATAAAAAAGCAAATGAAGCACATGAATTAGCTGTCTTCAGTGCAGGGCTTTGTCTGTGGCCACTTCAGGCTGGGCCTCGCTGTGTGTGATTAACTGCAGGCAGGGAACATTCTGCTCAAAGAAGCAAAATTTTTCTTGAACTCTTCAAAGCTGAGAAACCTACTAACAAGTGGCTGTAGAGACTTGTTAGTTGTAAACACAACATGAAAGAGATAAAAGAGAACATTTTGATTTATAAATTCTTCATTTTCTCCAGCTCCATATCGTTCTTTCTCTAGGGGAAAAATAATCCACACTACCGTGTTTCTTCGCATGCAGCATTCTCTCTGTGTAGGGCTGTTACTGTTTTTTACCTGATTATTTTCCCCTTTCCTTTAATGCAGGTGGCTGCCGAATATTTCAAGAACACAACTTTGCTCCTCATGGGTGTGATTTGTGTGGCAGCTTCTGTAGAAAAGTGGAATCTCCACAAGCGAATTGCACTGCGTATGGTTATGATGGCTGGAGCAAAGCCGGGCATGTGAGTGAAACTTTGACTTTGGCTGACAGCAGCAGCTTGAAAGAGCAAATAATAACTCTGACTTTCCCATCCATGGGCAGAAGCCAACTTGGTTTGGGCTCTTTTTCCTGCCCACTTTTCCTTTTAGAGTTTGAAAGCTTACAGATTTTCTCATCCTCTTTCTGCCACCTCCTATTCTTTGGCTTGTTGTCCCTTTGTTTTCTGGTTTTTACTGACACTGATTTTAGTCTCCCTATTCCTTCATTGCCTGTTGTTTAGCAAGTACAAAATGAAGTTTAAATCCTGACTATGATGAAAATTGCTGTTTCTCACATCACATGCTGATTTCCACATGGCTCAGCAAATGGCTTCCGGTGGTACATGGTCTTATGACAGTTCTCAGCACAAGGCAGCACTTTATCTGCACATAGCATGATATTTTGGCACCCACAAAAAGAAAAATACTCTGTGTAGTTATCACTTGACTAATGAAAATATTAGGCAAGGAGGCCTTTAATATTTCTGAAAGTTCCTCAAGAAGGTTTTCCTGTGTTGTATTCCAGGTTGCTTCTTTGCTTTATGTGTTGTACCACAGTGCTCTCCATGTGGCTTTCCAACACATCTACTACAGCCATGGTGATGCCAATCGTGGAGGCAGTGCTCCAGGAGCTAGTGAATGCTGAGGAGGAGCATGAGGTCATCAGTACTGCAGGCAGCACCATTATTGAAGAAAACGAGCCAATAGGTATTTGTCAATATTGGCCATTTTTTTTCTCATTTGTTTGTCAGTGACTAGACTCATTGATACACATTATTCAAACTCTGTTGAGGTCAGAGCTGTCTGACTTGTACTGCCAAAGATGCTGGTTCATACTCTTTCTTTTCATTTTCTGATATTTCTTCAAAAAAATGAAAGAAGGTTTCAATATGTGATGGAACAAGTGGGGTTGGGAAACGATTTATATTGAATTAGGGCATGTACTAGAGTTTGTGTGTTATAAACTCTTAGGTCATAGAATTTTACAGGAACTTCTGAGAAGAAATGTACAAGAGGCCCCAAAGTGTGCTCTGTGACAATCTCACACTTGCCCTTTCTATTCCTGCCCTTCCAGGCTGCCCAGGTCAGAGCAGATGCCAAAAAAAAAAAAAAAGAAAGAAAAAATCAAGAGCTCTAAGGTACATTTTGTTCACTCCTTCCTAGAAAGAAAGAATTTGGGAAGAAAAGAATCTCTCTTTCAATTGACAGATTCCAGGCTGAAAATGTTGTCATCTAACCTTGTCTATTATAAATAGGTATGATAGTGGTTTAATTGCCAGAGGCATGTGATTAGGACAATATGACACAATAAAATTATGCATAAGGGTCACAGACTACCTAAGAGGGTTCAGACAATCTTTTGTCTGCAGTAGGTTCTCCACATTCAGTGAAGTAGCCCAGGGGCTCAGTGCAGTTCTTACCCTAAGGTCTGCTTTCTTCTTTTGTTGCAGGTCTCAGCGAAAAGCATGGCCACCCTTCACTGGAGCTTATCTTCATCAATGAGGAGTAAGAATGAACCCTGTACATCACGACTGGAGATTTGAGCCCTACACAGGTTGCAATGAGATGAACCAAGCAGTAGAGCCAGGAAATGCAAGCAGAAGCTTATAAGTGAATGTTTTCGACATGACTGACAAGGAAGGGTTATATGAGAAATGAGATTAATGTAATGGTCTGGATCTCATTAAAGCTTCCCAGGATTAATTCATTTTTTAACACTATGGGCATTTTAGAGAGAAGGAAAATGTTTCTCAGGGTTTGAAAGATCTTCGTTTGAAGCCTATGTTTGTGCTGTATAAGAAAGTGGTGCCCACAGATTTTTATTTCTGTTCCTCTGAAGGCACAGTAATGAAGAGGATCGAAGCACAATATGGAGTGCCCACAGGACATATCCAGAGGGAAAACACTTAGAGAGGATTCCTGAGGAAAGTCTGAACTGTCAAGAGTCAAGAATGGATGGCAGGAGAAGGGAGAACAAACAAAACCCAACCCTCCCCCCCAAAAAAACCAACCTTTAAAATATTTATTTCAATAGAGGCAAAGTTCTTCAGAAGTTTGAAACACTAACAGTTTCAAACAGGTCTCTATTTGGGGTAAAATCTAGTAAAGCGGAATGGACAGGTCAAGGAAAGGACTACTTTGCCAAGTTATCAAATTAACCAGCAGTTTAAGATACAAAGGAAAATATTTAAAGTTATTGTCCTAAAACTATGTTATAGGCTAAATCCTGAGTAGCATCTTCTTACAAGGTGTGAGAATAAATTGCACAGTCCCTTCTTGAGCTCCTTCTGTATTGTTCATAAGTAATCAAAATCAAAGAGAACCAATTTCTTGCTACACTTAAAACAATTTACTTTAAAACAAACACTGTCATTCAAACAGCACATGTTGATGACCTGAACTTAACTTGCAAAATACTTTTGTATTAGTTTAGAAACTAATGGGTTCACCAATATTCCCTCTGTTATTATCTCTTTTTATCCAAGCCATATTTTCTATGCAATATAGAATCAAATTTTCAGTTTGACATTGTGCCATTAATCCCTTTAAGCCTCTTGAAGAGTATGTGTGGAATATTTCATAACAGAGCTATTATTAAAATAGTATTACTGAATAAGAGGTTGAAACTTAGTGGTAAAATAAAAGTAGCACATGTTCAGAAATTAGATCTGCACTAAATGTCAAAATAAAAGTTCAGTGGTATATTTGCATGGTCCACATGCCAAACATGACAGATTTTAGTAAAGGTTTTAATGTGGTACAGGTAGGTGCTGAGAAACTGCATTGAAGAGGTTGGTGGGAGAAGAACTTGAGTAGAACGGAACAGTGGTAGTGCTGGATTGTCTGGTGATTCACTCCACTGTGAATGGAGTCCATTCCTAGAATGGAGTGTACACTACCCAGAATATAAATTTTTTCTTGTATGGAGGTGGAACACCATTGCTACAGATCTAGAGGTAGAAATGTGAAACATAATGACAACTCTTGAGTATCTGGCCAAGATGCCACATAAGAGGTGTTAATATATAGTATTCTTCACCATTTCAGTAGGCACTAGTTCTCCTGCAGATATTGCTCCTCCTACTCATGATGTGTGCCTTTTGAGGGAGGTCAGTGAACAGGCATTTTTAAAGTATATTTTCCTTTCTTTGTTTTTAGTGCCACTACTACTGACTTCAGCTCCTTGATGCACCCAAAGGTATTGTCATAGGTAGTATCTTCTGAGCTATGCTGTCTTCTAATGTAGGAACTATCAGAGCAGTGTCCACACAGCTCTGCAATGAACTACTGCTTCCTTTATTTCGAAAAAAGTAGTGATTGTTGGCAGAGAGTGTGTATCACAGAATGTCCTGCTTTGTGTTTAACCTGTCAGTCCAAATCAGATTGGGGAACATTAACTCTGTAGTGTTTGTTATACTTATTGCTGGAGATCCTGAAATCCAGTCAGCAAATTAACAATTACATATGGTTTCTAGCAAGTTCAGATATGATCTTTTATTGTCCAGGTATTGCTAACTTCTTCAAGCTGAGGCACCTCAGTTACTAGAACAATCTACATATATCACAAAGTCATAGCTTCTATCAAGTGATCTACTAGACTCTGTTACATGGCAGAGGGACAAGACCTAAACTTATTATAATATGACTTTTAAGACCACTTTAAAATAAAATCAGGTTGTTGGTTTTTTGGTTTGTTTTGTTTTGTTTTCCTCCCAGTGTAAAGTTTACAGCTAAAATTTTAGTGTTTGGGTTTTTGTTTATTTGAGGTTTTCTTGTGTTGTGGTGGGTTTTGTTGTTGGTTTGGTGGCTGGGTTTTTTTGTTTGTTTGTTTGGGGTTTTTTTTGTTGTTTGAGGTTTTTTTTCCTTTTTTTGTTGTTGTTGTTTCGGTTTTGTTTGTTTGGTTTTGGATTTTTTTTGATCCCCAAATCCTATGACCAAACATCATCAATTCTAATCTAAGTGCTCCTACTAACACAAGAAAGGCTAATCTCAAGGCATTTGCCTTCTTACAGAGTATGAATGGTGTACACATGATAGCCAACCCTATTGGAACAATGAATTCTAAGAGCAATGGGCAGCACCTACCTCAGGTAAGAAGATATTAGACCCAGTGTTTGAGGGAAAAGACAGATGTGAACATCACCTGCTTCCCACTGGTTCATGTTTGTTCCTTGTAAGCTGTGTTACAGGGAATCGTGCTCCATCATCTTACAGCAGTCATGGTTTGGCCCTTTGCTAGTTCTTACTCCCATTTAGATGATCCCAGCACATATATTTTCAGAAGATCCTCCCCCAAAGGCTAGTACTATTCATTTGGCTTTGCATTCAGGAATATGATCATGTTTCCCTTCTTATTTGGCAGTTCTACCTTCTTTGTTTTTGCAAAGCCTCCTTGGAAAATAGTCCAACCCCAAAATAACAACCTCTGACACACAATATCCTACTCAGAACTAAATTAGCATCAGGCATGGACCACGTAATTGTTCAGCCAGTTCATTAGGTAGTCTTAGTATCCACCTCCTTTCTGTTTTCCCAAAAGTTCACACTCAAAATCCTCCATTACATCAGTCCATTCTAGTATTTCTACTTGTCTTAAGTGGACCCAAGAATGTGATTTCTATTTGGACTACAATGACATAGTATCTTAATGATATAAATTGATGTCCAGGAAAGATTAGACTAAAATCAATACACAAGAATTTGCATTTGCAGTTCAAAAGAATCTGAGTGTATCGTTTCAAAAAAGGCTGCTCCCAATGCTTATTTTCCTCTTATACCTATTCTCCGTAGGCATTCAGTGGTTATTTTTTAACAAATGTACTCACTTCACTTTTAACCTACAGGGATTTTAGCCAAGGTACCCTCAGGATGATGATGAACATATAGCATTTCTCATTTTACTACATAAACCCAAATCCAAATTAACAAATTCAACAAATCTGAACCTCTTGCTGTCTTTTTCTTGATTCTAACATGGAGACTTTCCTGTCACTACTAAGAAACTGCTTTTGGCGAAATATTTTCCTGCAGCTTTTTCTTCCATATTCCCATTGCACAGACTTTTTCAAGCTGTTTCTGAGATCCCTAGCACTCTATTCCTAGTTAGAAGCCCTGACCCAGTATACATGCAAAAAAATTCCACCAAGTATTTGTCTGGTGGCTGCTCATAAGCCTCAAAGATTATGGATTCCTACTGCTGCAGTGCTGGCATCCTGCCCGGCAGCCCACAAAGGCTTTCAGTACGCCACTGAGATTCCAGTCAAAACTGGAGCCGGCCCAAACCATACCCAGAAGTCCTATTACTGTTTGTCCTACATTTCTGCCACAGTCCAGGCAATTTCAGGCCCCTGGACAGATTTCTCATTCTGATGCCAGTTAACCCTGTGAGGAAAAAACTGCCCCCTCTTACAAAAACTTCTTGTTTCTCTGGGACCAGTATCATCATGGCATTAGAACAAGGTGGGCTGCTGTTCTGATCACCTGCTTTCTTTGATTCAATGTATCCCCTCATAGACTCAGATACTGGTCCTGCCTCCTAAGCCCTCAGAACTGGAACTGAGCACTAAATACCGGTATCAGACCAGACATGACCACATGGTCTGTAAATGCCTCTCACTGAGTATCTCCTACGCTGCAACCATTGGGGGACTGACAACCATCATAGGGACCTCCACAAGCCTCATATTCTTAGAGCACTTCAACAAGTAAGTGATATTGTGGTTGTGTGAGAATGGCGGTGGGGTCATTATCATGTCTGTGGCTTTCCCCATGGGATATTTACTACCTCAAGGAACTCTTGTAAGACAGTATCTCTGAGGGCAATTTTTTCTCCTCCTCTAACGTTATTACTAATCATTAATGGTTGAAAGGGGGAGCTTAAGTCAATACGTATCTGTGTCTTTCTCCCATGCAAACCAAAAATTCCTCATCATTTAAGTTTCTTCAGCAACTTCTTTTGGTTTTACAAACTTATTATCAGGCAGCAGGCACCCTGGAAAAGTAAAAATCAAAGTGATAAAGATAGAACAAAGAAGACAAGGAGAAATGCTCACAAAAGAAGAAATCTCATAAAATCATCTTTAAGTTGTTTTATGGGTTCTTAGAAAGCAACTTCTTATGGTGAACCTGGAGATATCACTAGAGGTATTTGGGCTGCTCAATGTGCAATGCAAAAATAAACAAACTTGGTTACACAGCCTTACATTTTTGCTTCAGAGAAGATGGGAAGCAACTCTCTGATCGGCTAAGTGTTTATTATATATGCCCAGAGCTCTCAAAGACATGAATGTTACCTCTGTCAAAAGACTGATGGTACTTCTCATGCACCGATATGTCCAAGGTCAAATCTGATTCTGATTAGCTGCTGCTGCCACTGCTGCCATGGTATCCTTCATTTCTCTCTCTGAAATTATGGTAGGAAAGAAAACTAATTTCAGAAACCATCCTTTACTCAAAAATTTGGATTTTACAGAATTTCCAAAGATCTTGCTTTTATGACAGTTCCATCAAATGCACGTATCAGACATCTTTGCCAGAGCCCAGCAAACTAATAGCAATTATTTGTGTGGTCCACAATAAGGCATGCAAAGAGATTCTGGGTGAAACCATTCTTAAGTCTGCCGATGCTAGAAAGAGCTTTAAGAAAAACAACAGGTAGGGCCAAAATTTCCCTCCTGGTAACTCTAAGGGTTTTTGAAGCAGGCTAGACAATCCAGACAATCTGGTCTTATAGGCATAAGGTGCTATATGGCTCATCTGTTCATCAGATGTGGTCAGTGACTGGCCTTTGGGAGCTGGTTTCACTATGCACACATAATGCAACTGTTGCAAATAAGTACTGATGTATTTTTTTCTGTCATGCTATGGCAAATATATGTACATATACATATGTGTGGGTCTGTGTGTATCAGAGGTGTCTGTGTTTGCCCTTTTACTGTTCTAATTTCTTATGCATTTTTTTTTTATTATTATTATTATTTTTCTCCCCTTTACAGCCACTACCCAGATGCTGAAGTGGTGAATTTTGGAACCTGGTTTTTGTTCAGTTTCCCTGTCTCCCTCATCATGTTGATCCTGACTTGGTTCTGGATGCACTGGCTGTTCTTGGGCTGCAAGTGAGTGCAGGTTGTTCAAGACACATGAATTACAAAAGTAGGGTATCTGTGGCTTGTCAAGAACATGTCTCATAAAGATGTTTCAAGTTGCAAATGACAAAAACTAAGGCACAATCTCCTTCTTCTTGCCAGAACAGTTATCGGGGGAAATCTTACTGCTTAGCTGCATGGCATAGGCAGACAGTGGTGTACAGTATTGCTGCCTGAGAGTGAAGTGCCTAGGTATTGCTGATGGAAAGCCTCACTGTGCATCCAGTTGTTTTACACTCATGACCATGAGGATCCTGTTGTGGACCAAAAGTCTTGTTAAAAATTCTTTTGGGAAAGTATAGCTTAATAGATGAAAAAAAAAATAACTGCAAGTGAACGAGTTACTTTTCAGATCCGCTCCCAGCTCAATGAAATTAATGTAAGACCAGTTAAAATTGAAGGTAAACAGACTCCCTATGTATTTCTATTTAAAGTGGAAAGGACTCTCAGCCTAAGAGACAAATACCTTTTGATACCCGTAAGTCTCTTAGCCCCAAACTAAGAACAAGGCTCAGCCTTCTAGTTCATTTGTACTACATATTCTTTTTGCAGAGGCACTCAGCAAAGTTAATGAAAATTGACTAAATGTGTGCATTTAGAGCAGATTAGTTAATCTGCATTAAATTGTGGTGCAGACACATTTACTCAGAATTAAGGCGGCCTTAATTCGATTTAGTTTACTCCTAAAAGTAAGGTGAACTGACATCACTGATTTATTTCACCTAAGACAATGAATAAAATGATAATGACTTTTGCTTGCTGCTGACCTTGACTAGATGTGAAGAGGTAATTTAGAGGTGAATGGATCCATGTTCTTCCCTCAGTCAGTCTCCTGAGCCTTGCAGCCTTTTAGTTCCAAATAAAAAGGCTAAAATAAGTCTATTTTTTTTTTTAATCTTGAGAGAAAACAGGCCCTAACATGACCCTCAATTGCTTTTTTTTTTTTTTTTTTTTGTAATAAATGAAATTCCACATTGCATCCAAGACCTCATGCTGTTTATTGTTGTTCTAAGTAATACCAGAGACTGAAGCATTATCAGCTTTTTGAGAAGTACTGGTTGATTCCAAGTCTCCTTAATCTCTGATTCCTGTTCACTGTAGTTCATTAAAGAACATATTATGTTAGGAGCTTGGCTACAATACTCTGCCTTCACATCCTCTTAAGCCTAAAAACACTTGTAACATGTTGAAACAGCTGCTGAATGCCTGTACATAAATGTTTACTGAATTCCCGTAATGTTCATGTTCTTTTCTTAGGGAACCGAGTGTTGTCAATCTGTTCTTACTTGATCCAGTTGGAATAACACACCAGACTTGCTTTTGAGGATCTAAACTAAGTCAAAAGGGAAGGATAATGGACCCACCAAGCAATTTTGCCAACAAAGCAGAGCTAAGATTAGAATTGTTGCTACAGAACTGGCCATTATAAACCAAATAGCTCTTCTCTTCTAGCAGCTACATTAGTGCTGCTGGATTTTACTGGAGTCTAACAGCAAGCTTTGCAAGGAAATTTAAGTACTGATCAGTGCAAAGCAGTGCTATGTATGCTCAAAAAGTGTCATATAGATGCAGATTTACAAGTGAAATGAAAAGCCTGTTTAAGAATTTTTGTTAAGCAGACAGGGACTGACTGCATCTTGAGCTAAGCAAATTCCTTTGATAAACTGGCCTTAAGCAGAGGAAGAGAAAGAAGAGATTGTAGTCCATGGTTTGGCCAGGACTATGGTATAGATATCTAACCAGGGTACGAAATGAGGTATTAAAATAGCAGGAACTATAAAAGCAGGCCATTGTGCTCTCATGATACTTCAGTCACTGAAGTGCCTGCTGCTGCGGCCTGTTTTATGCTGGCTTAGCTGCAGAGCTTTCTCAATCCACTCCACGTATCTCTGTGGGACAGCTGGAGTAGAAAAGCAGAAATCTGTGGCTCAAAGTTCAGCAAAGCAGTGCTACTGGAAAGAAGAAAAGGAAAAGGTTAAAGTGAATTGCACATATCTTAATTTCAATGAGGACTCTCCAGGCTGTTTTTAGTACGAAGGCAATCTGAATAAAGCAAGAACTTCACCTAATTTTCATATAAATGTATATCAGGTTTAAATGTATTCAGCTATGAAATGTGCTTGTGGATACGTGTCCGCAGCAGAAATACAGGCATTTTTCACCAGGACAAAACACTAGGCTGATTGCCTTGGCCTCTGTGGCAGAGGCAATTTGGTGCCACACTGATTGTGCCTGGTTTAGAAACAGCTGTTGTTACTAGTAGTAGACAGGTCATGAAAGTTATTGGGATCCTCAGCAGAGCTTTCGTCTGTTACTTACAGTGAACCCTGAATATTCAAGTCAAACATGGGCTCAAAAGTCAGATTGGTTCACTTATGTGTTAGATACTCCTGATGTGACTGAAAAGCATACAGTTCCCCCATGAAAAAAATCTGTTGATAGCTGGCCTCTGTCACAGAAAAATCTGGCCAGTGCCAGCTGTTTGAGGAAGCCTACATGAAGGGAGCCAAGCCACAGCTTGGGATGGCTCTGTGGTGCCAGTCAGGAATAGTCAGAGCACCCTGGGGACCTTCCTACTGTGTCTAGAATTGGTTCTCAGAAGACCTGAAAATTAGACTATGCAAAGATCACATGCAATAATTTCCTTTCGCATTGCATCGGGTCTTGACCTAGTCACATCTTCTCCCAGCATCCACTGGCAACAGGAATTTTCAGTTTGCCTCATTGTTTTTATTTTTATGATTTTTTTTTTTTCCCACTTGGTGTCTTCATCTAATTTTACTGCATTATCTGCCTCAGTTTTAAGGAGACCTGTTCTGTGAGCAAGAAGAAGAAGACCAAACGTGAAGAAATGTCAGAGAGAAGAATTCAAGAAGAATATAAGAAACTGGGAAATGTTAGGTAAAGAGAACCTGCTTTCCTCGGTAATATGCCTCTCTAGGCTGGACCATCCTCTCATATTGCCTTCCATGTTGCCTTTGGCTCATTTTTCTTAACCTGTCAGCTTTTTGTCTTCTTTTCCAGGATAGGGGTAGAACTAAATGCAAAAATGAACTAAAATCAAAGACTTTGTTACTAGCATGCATTTATTTACTCGATTATTTATTTTTAAGGAAAATGAAATAAAAGGAAAGATTCATATTTATACCAGGGTCCAAAGGTCATCTGAGTCAAAGTTTATGTCTACCTTTGGGCTAAATCGTTAAAGGACCCCCCTTCCTAATTCAGGCATATGCTTATTTTGGTGGATAGTTCACTGTTGGCAAAGGCTTTGCAGCAATCTCCCATGTCATGAGATGTCCAGCCCTCTCAGTTGCCCATGATATTTTTTTTTATGATGGCAAGAAATCTCTCTTCAAAAGAAGATTTTGCAAGATTTTCATCTCTCAAAAGGGATGACACCTCATAAAATCCATTCTTCCCACAACATTTTTGTGTTCAAGTGAAATTTTCACAGATCAACTTGCTAATTATGATCAACTCTGAATCTAGACTGTTCAGACTATGTCTAAATATGAAAGCGTACTTAATTTAAATATATCGTAAATTAACACTCTGAATCCTCAGGTCACCTTTAAACTTATATTTACTTCATGTGCTTAAAATATTTGTGCTTATCTAAACTGCAATTTGCTCTTATGCTTTCTGCATTTTTAAAAAATGCATTATAAAGTGTTTACAGTGGAATAGTAACATGAACTTTACCTTGTTACCACACTTAATCAGATAATGATGTAAATACAAAACAAGTATTTATAAATATTTTCCTTCAGGTCTTTCTCAGGAATGACTGAATTGCAAATACAGACTGATATTTTTAGACTGTTCTTTACTGGGTTTAGATGGTTCTCAGCTGGTAGCTAAATGTAGAATTCTTTAATTCAAACTAATCTTCCTTTCTGTTTTCTGTCTGCTTTTTATTCTTTTAGTTGGAGGAAATTTCTACTTTCTTACTTCAGAAATGTACTCTTGGGTTTTCAGACACACCTTGGATTGAATTCCTATTTTATTTTATTTTATTTTATTTTATTTTATTTTATTTTTCTAGCTATCCTGAGATGGTGACTGGATTTTTCTTCATTCTGATGACCTTGCTTTGGTTTACTCGAGAGCCTGGCTTTGTACCAGGATGGTCTTCTTTTTTTGAGAAGTAAGTAAGTGAAATTCCCTAAACAACTGCAGAGAAATATGGCCTTGTATCTTCTGACTTTTGGTAATAATTTTGGCCATAAAACCTCACTGGCCACTTTTTAAAAGGTGGTGAAAAATGAAGCCTTTATTAAAAAATTAGGATTTCTTGCTTTTTAAATCATATCTATTCACATGGTGGCAAATTGTATTCTTTCTCAGTAAGCAGAGTGAATTAACTAGAGAAAGTAAAATAAACATATTTCAAATGCAAAAAAAAAGGAGGGTCAGATTTTGAAGTGAAAACATTTTAATGCATTCATAGAGAAGCTACTACTGGAACAGATTGCAATTACAATTCAAATTAAAATTTAAAAAATTCTTTTGAAAGAATAATTTTTAACAAGAAAATGTATTTTTGTGAAGATAAACTTTAACCAAAAATGTCTATTTCAAGCAAATATTACACAGAATGGTGACTGAAGCAAATAAATTTTCTTTTAAAGAATGTTGAAACAGATTATATTAAAAGTAACTGTGACGCATAGTGTACAAGTGATTCAAACTTAATTTTTTTTTAAGTTTCTGCTGCATAAAATTATTTTATTTTTTCCTCCTAATTTTGACAGAAAAACGATTTCTAACACTGGGATTTCCTGAGGATCTCCGAGTTTCAGACTGAGTTTTAAATATTTAATTTGAAATCAATCTACAGTTCATTTCTAAAAGACCACTTGGGTTTGCCTTTCTCCAGTATGTGTTTACTGTTTCTTGCTTCTAGTAAATAAACATTTTTTCTGTACCTCTGAGTTAATAGATTTGTAAACCAAAAGGGATTGCTTTTTTTCACTGGAATGTTTACAATTGTTGAGCAGTGATTGAAGTTGGTTTAATAAATGGGAAAAAATCAAACGGTATCCTTGATATGCAAACATTTCTCTGGTGGATTGTTAGTAAGATTTCAGATGTGGAAATACAACTTCAGCTACAATAATTTGCTTGAATCTATAAACCTTAACACTCACTCTATTTCTTTCCTAGGAAAGGTTACCGGACTGATGCCACTGTCTCTGTATTTCTTGGTTTTCTCCTTTTCCTCATTCCAGCAAAAAAGCCATGTTTTGGAAAAAGGGAAAAAGGCAAGGAGGATGCAGCAAGAAAGAGATCTGGTATGTTTTCCAGTGCCTTTAATGACACTTTTCTGTTGTCTGTAAAGCTTTCCAAGAATAAATTTTTACTGTGGAAGGTCAGGGTTCAGTTGCTTCTCTGATACCAGCCCTTCCTACATCATACCCTTGGTTTTTTTTTTGTTGATTTAACTTGTATTGTCTCATCTAGCAGATTACAAACAGATTTTGTATCTGAGGCCACCATTTCCTCTGTGTTTACAGAGTTATCAAAATTTAAGATTGAGCTTTAGGAAAGATTGAGATGCAGTTGCATATGGAGAAGTATAATGCAGATGTTTGCAAAATCACTTGACGATAAGCTCTAGTAAATAATTTGGTCGTCACTTATACAGCAGAAATCACTGGTCAAGTAAACATAAAAGAGGTCAGTAAAGGTCAGACAAAGTTCCAATTTTGGGCAATGCTTCTTTCACAGTCTTCCTGATAATAACAATTATTGTCATTTCACATTCACTTTTGGCTAGCACTGAGAGGTATTGATCAGTTTGCTGTGCCAGGCTTTCAGCTGTCACATATGAAAATACAATTGCCTGCACAGGGTCTTACGTAGCAACTACAAACGTATATAGTTACCGAGGTTTTTTTAATACTGATGTAAAGCAACATTTAGGAAAAATGCTGCTCTGTAACTCCTGCTTCAAGAAAATATTCAGGTATTTAAAAAAAATAATGACTGCATATAAAATCTAGGAACAAAAATGCACTTAATCAAGCTTCACAGTTTACTGGAGAAAGAAAATGTTCTTCTTTGAGGAAATAATCCAGTTGTAACTTCATTTTTGTAGTCTACAGATAATTTGCACATGCATATACACAACAGATCCCATGATCCCTCAAAAATCTATAGAACAAAACACAGATGTATATAACTATTCCCATCAATAGAGCAGCCAAGGGGAAATCAGAGAATTTGGGATTAATATGCTACATTCTCTGAGGCCAAGCTAACCAGCAAAATTGGCTACACACTTTTTCTTCACCTCTCTCACAGATGGTACTCACAATAACTCCCATGGATATTACATTGTTCCTATTAGTGTGGAAAACATGAAGATCTTTGCAAAAAGACCAGTGTGATATGGGTCACTAACTTGCTTTGTTTTGATATAGGAGATGATAATGAAAGGTCAACAGAAATTAACACACTGGATCCCATCATTACCTGGAAGGACTTCCAGAAGACCATGCCCTGGGAGATTGTAGTGTTGGTTGGAGGGGGTTATGCCTTAGCAGCTGGATGCAAGGTACTGATTTAGATTTTATCTTCCTTCCTAAATATATATATATATATATATACGCATATATATATATACATATATATATATAAACCTGGACTTTTATTCCTTTGTATGCTCCCCAGTTTGGAATTACAATGTTGATACTTTCAGGTTTGTATATATAACCTAGCCCTTACTCCCTACACTCAATGGAGAGCTATCTAGCTAACAAGAAGATAGTTAGGCCTCAAGTTAATTGTGTAAGGATAGGCATCTACTGCCATCTCAGATACTTTAGAATATCTAGTTATTCCCACAAACCTGTCAGACACAGGATCTGAGGGAGACCTCATACTTTCTCTACTAGCAGCTAACCAGACAGAGGGGGGACGACATAGCCGCCACTGGATTCTCCTATTTTGGCAACTGAGTCAAGCTCCTTGCACTGATTGGAAAAATCATGATCCAGGCTCTGCTGACTATATCCACACTCAGTATACTTTGTGAATACACATGTAGGTCTTCTATAGGCTCCTATATGTAGGCAGCTAAATTTGTGTATTTCAATTTCAAAATTAATTCTACCCAGTCTGCGCAATCCTTTATCACCAATTTGCAATACTACACGTGCTAAGGAAAAAGGGAATATCAGCCTTAGTAACTATTCATTTTATTAACTGCCAAATGTATCTCTTTGTTAGTATGGACAACTGTTTATTAGGCACTGCACTGAAATCCAATTTACCGAACAAAAGGAAATGCAATAAGCATTGACCTAAACTTTGTTTATTTGCTGGTGGGATTCTCACACTGCCCCAAAAAGAATGTGTTTTACGAACTAAGTGCTTAGTCACTCTTGTACTTCTGTCCTTTCCCCAGACCTCTGGCCTCTCTACATGGATTGGACGCCAAATGCTGTCCCTGAGCAGCCTTCCCTACTGGGCTGTAACTCTGCTGGCCTGCATTTTGGTGTCCCTGGTAACAGAGTTTGTTAGTAATCCGGCAACTATAACCATCTTTCTGCCTATTTTATGCAGCATGGTGAGTAAAAACAATGACACTTTTAGCCTTTTATTTCCTAACAGGCTCATGGGAATGTTTCAATATGTCAGCGTATTGGCATTCTGATCGCATGAAACCCAGCCTCGGTTCCCAAGCTACTGTTCTGCAGTCTTGGGTTTAGGAAAATTAATAAACTTGGGCAGCCAAAAGCATATTTTAGCACCAAGAAATTTATTCAATACCTCTTGAACAAAGTAAAAATACAGCTTCTGTGCTGAGGGATCCATAGTCCAAGAAAAAGTGATGGTGCAATCAAGAAGACAGGTGAAGTCCGCATAATGCTTGAGACACTCTTACAAATGTTATTTTAAATGTGTTAATTTGTTAGTAGTCACCCACTCATTATTTGTAAGAAAAGGCTGTAGTAGTGAATTTTACATCAGGTCAAAATCAGATCAGGGGCTGATCTGAAAAGTGTACTATCATCCAACAAGGAAAGCGGAGATATTAGTAAGGGACAGGAAAAAATCAAGAGATTGGTGACAAAGACAGAGGAAAGAGATACGGATTTCATTCTGTATTGGAATAGCAGTTACAGAGAACTGTAATTTCTTTTCTTTTAAATAATATGAAGCTTTTGCTACTAAGAATGCAGGTCATTAACCATGTTTCCCTATTATAACAATTCTATAGGATTGTCCCAAACTGCACTCTGTGAACAGCTCTGAAATAATACAAAGATATGGTCAGATGAAAATAAATAATTATGTTTGTATGGTTTATGAGTTCAAATTTACCTCTGCTCCATGTGGAAACAGACTCCCCTAAAGAGAAATTTAGAGCAGTAATCTACTTTAAGTAGTCTGTACTGCCATTTTAAGGCAGTTTTTCTTTTTTGACTCTAAAAGTAACCTGGAGACACTCCCATCTCCAAAAGGAACTTAGCTCTGTGAATCCTTCCCTTTCCCTCTAACATAAAACCAGACCATAGCAATGTAAACGAAAATGTGAAATTTCACCACCGCTGAAGGCTGCAGTGGAAGAACAATTCCTTAGACCACTGTAAAAAATATTCATCATTGCCTTCTTGCCACATGAGTTCGGATGACGAGAAACAAGTTTTCTTGACCACCATTCAGATGGACATTACACAATGGTCTCAGTATCTTCAGCAACAGGAAGAAGTGTTGTGACCTCTCTTGGCTGAAGACTATGTTGGCAATCAGTGTTAAGATCCAGAAGACACAACACAGAATGAGACGGAGAACAAGTGCGAGAAAGAGCAAAGGCGGCCTAATAGTAGCAATCTCCATCATCCCTCAGTGTGACATGTCTCAAGAGAAATCCATGGATTTCTAACTCCATGGATAACTAACTCCAAATTATAGCACTATTCTC
Source organism: Nesoenas mayeri (assembly GCF_963082525.1). NCBI lineage: Eukaryota > Metazoa > Chordata > Aves > Columbiformes > Columbidae > Nesoenas > Nesoenas mayeri. Next base: position 67,873,242 of record NC_137541.1, on the reverse strand, counting down.
CTAAAAAACCAACCAACCTGAAAACCACCATGACAAATAAAACAGAGAGGGCCCTTGCATCCTACTTGTAAGCAGTGGCTTTTATTGGTTAAGTGAAACATCTCTCTCCTTCTCTCATTCCAGTCAGAAACCCTGCTTATCAACCCTTTGTACACCCTGATTCCTGTCACCATGTGCATCTCATTTGCGGTGATGCTGCCAGTGGGTAACCCACCAAATGCCATTGTCTTCAGTTATGGGCACTGCCAGATTAAAGATATGGTGAGTCTTGAGAACAACTATATTCTCCCATGCTTCATGAGACTTCAATACCTTGTCCCCACATCCAGCAGCCAATAATAATAATAATTATGATACTGATGCAAAGATAAATTCATGCTGATCTGCACCGCTGTTATGCGACCGATCTATCAGGTTAAGAACACACACACATCTGCTGTAGGATACACACATTTCTCATCTTTAATTTTATGAATGTTACTGTCTAAAGAGGTATCAAAAGAACAGGACTACACAATCCTTTGCATTGACCTGTTAAGCACAGGAGAGCATGAGAAAGTAGATTTATCACATAGCTCCACAGTAAGTCATATAGTTATCACCCTGCTATATATGGTATAAGACCCCATTCTGATTATGTGATTGAGAAGTTTAAGTGACAAACTGAGCAACTTTCCAATGAGATACATCAGTTTCCAACTATCACTTCTGAGTATTTCTACAATGTATACTCTAATATACAATATTCTTTGTGCTTTTTTGGCTTTAGAAATCAGTATACATAATTTATCACTATATATGTAAGTCAGTATGTGTATATACACACACCCTATTTTCTTTTTTTTACCATGTTAACTACTTTTTATCAAGTTGTCATTGATCTTGCTCTGATGCATTTTGCTTTTGTAGGTAAAAGCTGGCCTTGGTGTAAACCTGATTGGCCTGGCTGTTGTCACGGTGGCAATCAACACTTGGGGAATTAGACTCTTCCAGCTGAACACTTTTCCAGAATGGGCAGCAGTTGGCAATGTCACTCGCCAAACATAATCTCCAATAAAAAATTAAAAATTAAAAAAAAAAAAAGAAAAAATGAGAAAAAAAAAGAAAATAAAAGAGAAAAAAAAAAAAAAGGAAAAAAAAAGTGCAAAACCAAAGCAAATTGGGACAAAATATTAAACCTACATTGCACATATGAAAGGAAGGAGAAAACTTGTGTATGCATAGAACCAGGATCCATAGCAAAATCATGAAGAAAATCCACAGGGAGGTCTTCTGTGTAAGCTTTTCAGTTCTGAAAATCAGCACGAGTTAAAAGGAGAGATTAGCTTTGCTCTATTGTTGCTTTCCCCGTTGGGCATGGCATACCTCTGAAAAAAACCTCTCTTCTAAATTCTCTGCCTATAACTTTTTCATGCCTTTGAACAGTTACGTAGGACTTGTGAAACAGGGGATATAGGACTCCAATGACAGAGGACAAGTATATATACATACAGTGGTTTACTCAGTAGTAGAATATTCAGTCCCACCATTCCCTCCTACAGTGAATGAAGGCTGAGTCTTACTCCCAAACCCAGAGTTTTATAAGCCTACTCCATTTAAAGGCAAATTCTTCTTTTGAGGTGACATCGCTGTTTTGGAAAAAAATACTTTCCCACCTAACCCATATGGTCTGAACAGAAATACAGCTACCAGCTACCAGCTATAGCACTTCACAGGAATAATAGAAACCACCAAAAAGATAGGAAGAAGAAGTCTTCTGGGAAGGAGAATGTTTTTTCCCACAGTGCTAGCATAGTTTCCAATATTGCAGTACTTGCAATCTCTGCTTTGGAAGGAAGAACTTCAGAAGCAGATAGATGGAAAGTTTTGTTCAACAACTGCTTTCCTTATCATTGCACTGCAGTGGGAGCTTTTTCAGCAGGGGAAGCTGCAACCAGCAAAACCTTACCAGGCCAACAGACTCATTGCTCTCCTCTCTCTTTGGCTGCTGTTTAGACAGTTACACAGTTGTGATTCCTCTGACAGAGAAAGGACAATCTCATCCGAGGTGGCACTCAGTGCTGCTCCATGAGCAAGAAGGGAGAGGGCTGAAGTGGAGTGGTGCTGGTGTGTCTCCTCATTGTGCACATTCACTTTAACATCATACCCACCTGCTCTCTTGCAGCCCAGAGAACGGGAACTTCAAATGTAGGAAACTGTGACACAGAGCAGATAACTACCAAACCAAAAGTTAATGCCCTGCTTTTCTGACTGGATCCCTGTAATACTCAGTAAACCTTCTCTTGTTTTATGTCCTGTTTTAAATAATTTCTTTGATGTTGATGCACTTAAACTGTATATTAGGATGATTTGATCCCATGTAATCCCTTAGATATCTATACTTCAGTGAATTTTTATGATTTCCACTTATAATTTAGGCTCTACAGATGTTACTGTTAATGTCTATTCTGCAAAAAATAAAATGTCAATAAAATAAAGTATTCATTACTGCATAATCTGGTGCTCTGTGAAACTATAAATAGGATATATTTTACCTCAGATCCCATCAAGCCCTCAGGGAAGCAGTGTTGAGTCAGCAGGTGATGCTTTTTTACTGCTTTTGTCAGAATAGAGTGATCCCACAGACTTGTCTTGGAAAAGCATGTCTCAGCCCTTGTACCAAAAGAAGGAGGCAGCATCCTTTAGCAAAACAATTGCTGTTCATAGTAGTTCCTGTAAACTTGGTTTTGAAGAAGAAGGTATTTCTGTGAATCAACAGCTCAGTCCATCCCCATGCACTCCCAGTCCATGACCTCAGCCTCACTTCTTCAACTCTTCTCACCTCCCCAGTTACTGTGTTCCCCCTATACTGAGCTTGCTGCTCTGTTGCACCCCAGAACACAAAACTCATGCCTACCTCTGGGATCCAAATCCTCCATACCACTCCTGCTCCCTTCCCTGGGTATCTTTGCTCCCCAGCAAGTGGCTGCTGCTGGGCACATACCCAAAATGGTTCTCAAAGCAGAGGCGCTTCAGCCTCCCTCCCCACGTGAGCTGTAACCCCCCAGCAAGCTGCACCTAGCACTGAAGCTGCTGAAGCAGAAGAGAGAGGCTGCAATGCCTGTCCACCAACACGGGCAACTTTCTCCAGGCACAAGCACTTCAGTGGGTGGGGGTGTCTGCGGTATCAAGGGTTCTGACCCCACACACAACAAGCAGGACATCTCTTTGTTTGCAATCTTCAAAATTACTTTTACTTGTTATCCCCTGCCAAAAAACTCTCTTTCCAGCTTGCTCTCTTCCCACGGCTTTAGTTGCTCTGGGCTTTTTACTGTGCGCTTTTCTTCTAATCCTTTTCCCATCAAACTTCATCCACCACTACTTTCAAATGGCCTGACTGCTTAGCAACAAATCACTCTCCACCCTCATAAAACTTATTTCTCAGCTCAACCCAGCTCCCATCAGGACTTGCTATCCCACACCTTTCCCATGGGATATGATCTTGGGGATATTCTCACTTGCAAGAGAGACAAGCACCTAGCAGACCAATTGGCTTTTGGGAGATGTAGGATTATTCACAAATCAAATAAGCACTCTTTAGTAATAACACCAATGGCACTAGGTAAATGGAAATTGCTTGGTGCTGTGTTGCACTTTTCAAGCAACTTTTACTCAGAAACGTTTCCATGAGTCTTTGGCATAGTTTGTGTCTCATGAGATTGGTATGGAGAAATTTGGATTGGACTCAGGCAAGAAGTTTCTCCAGTTACCTTCTTTCCTGTTTTGGTGCTCTCAGCACACTTACAAATCCACAGACGCTGTCACTTGTCACTGCCATGTCCCACCAAGCATTTGGAGAAGGGCAGGGCACTGTACTGGCCCTTTTCTATGTCAGATCAGTTGGTGCATGCACCAAAAGCAGATTCTGCCATTATACATACATGTATGATTCCCTTCATTTCACTGAAGACATAAGAAAGTACACGAGAAAGTATTTAGTGGCAGAATCTGAATATCACAAAGGAAAATGCCAGCAGATGAACAAGCTGCATGACTCATAGTGTGACAGCAGTGGGCACTGACTGCTGGTTGGTTTGTTTGTTTGCTTGCTTTAAAATAAATGGTAAATGGACAAAGAAGTGGGAAATTTTCACTGGTAATTTACTGTCACTTAGCTTCAGATTTGTCTCTACCAATAACCAAAGCTGAAGTGTTTTCTTTGGTGGGGAGATGATAACCTTGATTTCAAACTAAGTGGTCTCCAGATGCTTTCAATACTCACCACATACATCAAGTCTGGAAAACAAAATTTCTTGTTTCAGCCCAGAATTTAATATACTTATCCAAAAATTACAATCAGATTAACTAGTAGCAGTATACTATTTTATCTTAATTTTATATTACCTTTTACTAGAATCCTACTAAGGCTATATATATATTTTTTCACAGTGATATAAAAACCTGAATAATTGCAATGAAGTAAACTGAGGTGATTTACAGTGAGCAGTTCTTCATTCTGCAGCTAATAGAGCATAGTTTTATTTCTCAGGAAAAATGCAGAGCATGATAGCTGTACTTTAATACTTGCATACGGGTTGTTCGGTACTCTCTGGCTTGCTTAAAATGTGAATAATAGAATTTACAGCAGGCCTTTATATACATATATATACATTTTTTTTTCATGCATTGATTAGTATCTTACTACTGAAGTTGTATCTTTGAACCCAAAGGTGCAGTTGTCAGAGAAGGGTTCTAATCAGTCTGATGAAAGGTTGCAGAATCTCTGTTTTTACACTGAAAACCAACAGTATGTTCCACTCCAGCACTTAGGCTCACAGGGTAGGAAAGTTAGCAGTGTAGTCATGGTTTCAGCTGGCAATTTACGGGAATGGAGCATTTAGGTATTTTTCTTATATATTAAAGACTAAATCCAGAATCGACTTTGACGGGAACATCTATTCTGAAGGCAATTTATGAAAGCCGGGGTTTTTTGGTTTATTGTTTTTTTTCAAGAAACTAAATTTGAACATCTGTGATTAATGTGTGTTTCAGGTCACAAAGCAAATAACCTCCACAGCTATTTTATCTCACTACAAATTCAATAAAAATAACCTTGGCTTAGGACTTTGTAAAATAAAGGTTAGCATATACCACTGAGAAATGTGAAAAATAGAACTATGTATCTCTTTCCTGTCCCTCTGAGGTAAAAATTAAAAGACCTGTACAGGAAATTTCTCTATGGTGTTTACTGGCAATATCTGCACTCTGATATCCACCATCATTTCTTTATATTCAAAATAATTCTGCTTCACATCCAGCAGACACTGATTTTTATATACAAGTACCAATGCACAATCATGTTTCTGCAAACACGGATATAATCTAGGCTTATGAAATGAACCTGTTATTAATTTTGAAATTTCCAATTTCTTCCTTTGCAACATTTCAATTTCAACCTAATGGCCACCTGTAATCTGGGCTGACAGTAGTCTGGGTCCTTCAAAGCACATTTCCAGATGCTCAGTATATATAATAAATACCTCCAAGAAAGCACCCATAGAGGAGTTGTAACAGCTGTTCATGCACACAGCTGCAAGCACCACAAGACAAAGTAGAACCATGAAGGAAAAACCACAGTGGTAAAAGAAATAAATTTTCACAAAGGAAACAAATTTTTTGAGTGAAACCACAGCTCCCCACAGCATCACCATTGGGAAATGTCCTGTGCTGCCAGATCACTACTACATTACTTTAGTCATCAGAAAACAATGTGAAGCGTGATACTGTTCATTAACAGGAGTCACGTATCTTTACTTGAATTAATAATAAAAGTTTGTGATGTTGATGGTGCTACCTAATGTAAAAACATAAAGAAAAAGAGTTGGTTTCATTAAACTTTTCCCTGTCCTCAGTAATTCTTCTCCAGTATAACCCATTTTTACAGAGGATGGCTAGAAGTACTAGTGATTCAACTGAGTCAGATGGGGTTAGGAAAGCCAATGCCAGAGCCCTGAGTGCCTTAATGGCCCTAAACAGCCTCACTTGGGAGGCCTACAGAGGCCCTCCTTGTCACAAAATGAGGAGCCAAGGTCCACTATAAGCACATTAGCTGCAAAAGGAAATCTAAATAAATGTTGAGGGAGCTGGCTGATGTCATTGTGAGGCCACTCTCTATTGTCTTTGAAAGGTTATAGTGATCCAGGAAAGTTCCTGAGGACTGGAAGAAAGCAAATAACACTCCGATCTTCAAGAAGGAAGATTTGAGAAACTACTGGCTGGTCAGTCATGCATCAGTCCTTGGGAAGGTGATGAAGCAAATCCTCCTGGAGCCTGTTTCCAAACATAAGAAGGACAAGAAGGTGGTTGAGAGTAATCAGCATGAATTTATGAAAGGGAAATTATGCTTGAGCAGTCTGGCACTTGTACAACAAAATGACTGGTTTGGTAGATGAGAGAAGAGCCATAGTTGTTTGACAAGGCTTTTGACACAGCCTTTCACAACAATCTCACAGACAAGTTGAGGAAGCATGGACAAGATGAATGAATGGTAAGGTGGATCAAATACTGGCTGAAGTGCTGGGTTTAAATGGTTGTGATCAGCACCACAACGTTCAGCTGGAGGCCATTCTCTACTGGTATACCCCAGGGGAAAATATCAGGGCCAATACTGAATTATTGAACATTGGTATATTTACTAATGGCCTGAACAATAGAACAGAGTGCACCCTTGGCAAGTTTGTAGACACTACAAAATTGGGAGGAGTGATTGATGCACAAGATGGTGGTCCTCTCATTTAGAAGGACTTTCACAGGCCAGAGAAAGGGACCAGCGTGAATCCCATGAATTTCAACAAAGGGAAATGCAAAGTCCTGTATTAGAGGAGGAATAATCCCACACACCAGTACAAGCTGTAGCCAACTACCTGAAAAGCAACTTTGTAGAAAAGGACCTGGTGGTCCTGTTAGACAAGTTGAACCTGAGTCAGCTATGCACCCTTGAGGTTAAAGAGGGCCAAGAGCACTCTGAACTGCATTAGGCAAAGCACCCTCCACAGGCTGAGAGAAGAGGTGATCCTTTCCCTCTTAGCAGTTTGGATGTGTTTCATCAGTGCTACGTTCAGTTCTGGGCTCCCCGGTACTAGAGGCATGTAGGCATACTGAAGTGCATCATACCCAAGGGCCACAAAGATCAAGGGATGCAGCACACATCATAAGACAAGGGGTTGTGGTTCTGTGACATAAAACGACACCACTGAACATTCATGTTAGTGAAGTTCTGTGAGGTAAATCAACCATCTTTATTTGAGCTCTGGTGCCAAATAAACTAATAATTTGCTCTATTATATGGCATTCTGTGTATTTTCAGTATTAACTCTACTGTATTCAATGGAAGATGGCTTACAAGAGCATTAGGGTAGCATTTTCCATCACAAGATAGCAATCCACAGTAGATATTTTAGAAGTTTGTTAGTAGCTCATATATTCCTTTCCTTCTTTTTGCCTTGAGCCTTCAGCTCCTAGGACATCTTAAAGGAATCAATATATGAAAACTGATACAACTACATTTATCCTAAGAGCTCTTACCAAAGAAAGGAAAACTGCATATTTTAGCTGGCAATTACAGACATCCACCTAGGCATTCTGAACATGCAGAAATTCACAATACCCACGTTAAGTCGGAAACTTGCTCCAAGGTATCTTGAAGGTGCATTAATCTGGTTTCACCTGCCACAACACCACTGCATCCAAAGCTCCTCTAAGCCCTCAGATGCAAGATCTGCATCAAGCAGTCATTATCCATGTGGACTTTCGGCCCTCTGAAATACAAGGTTAACCTTTAGTATCCTATAGGATAGCATCAAGCTGAAACGGTTAGGCAAAATATGTTATACAGTAGTTGCAAAGTAAACAAGAACTGTGTTACAGTGTTACCCCTCTCTCCAGCTCATTGTGCAGGACAAAAAAAGACAGCTTGAGCTAAAATGGAAAGTGTTGCAAACAGTGTGACATATTTATGAAGTCCTGTCTTTAATATTAATGAGCATATATTGTTTCTAGAGCACTACAGCTGTAGGTGGTTCACTTCATAATCTGATAGAAAAAATTAAATCTTAACATCTGCTTGGAATGCTCAGCTGAAAGTTTCAGCTCCAAATTACATTGTTAAAGTAACACATGCCTGTTTGGCAAAAAATACATAAATGTTGAGTATTATTTCACTTCTCATGTCTCTGTAAAGAAAAGGAAGAATATAAAGCATGTTTGAGGAAAGAAATAATCTAATTTTAAACTCTAACATAATTTTATATGACAAGCAAAGAAATATGAATGGGTTAGAGCCAGTATTTTTCAATAGTCTGCTCAAGAATAGGAAAGAAAGAAGAGGAGGAGGAAAAAAAAGAGAGAGCTGGAGGAAACTGAGTTAGTCACATTCATGAAAGCATTAAAACAGCTGTGCAGTGCTGTCCTGGTCTATGGAAAATTGTTTGTGTGTGGAAGACAGTTCCTTCAGTCTGGTCTGAAGCCTGTGAAAGCTGATGAAACCCCTTTGAAAGACCAGACCATACACTACTGCTTCAGTATTAATTAAATGTGTCTCTATTTCTGAACTTCCTTCCCTGCAGTACTTTCTTGCATCATCGACACAGGCTGCTACCATAAGATGACAACTAATGTTAGGTAGGTGGTCAAAATTCTTTCTCCCTGTTTATATTTTTTGAGTGTTTACCATAGGAAGAGCTGGAAGTATAGCTACTAGGATTGTCTGACTTGATATGTCTTTTAAACTTGCCAAATATTTATCAGCAAAGACTAAAAGCTTTTATGTCAGTTAAACATTTCAGGGCAGATGGTGAAATGAAGGATGGGAAATTACAAGTGAAATATTTCTCATGTATATATAAATTCTTTAAGAAGAATCTTTAGATGAGAAATACTTTCCTCAGTTGCAGGAGTGCATTGTAGAAGAACTCTGCCATCATCAGACTTTGAAAAAGGAAGTAAAAGTTCCACATGTTATTCTGTAAATGTGTCTTTTCTGATTCAGTGAAAGCTCTTGAGCCTGGAATCCACCCAGATATGACCAAGTTAAAGGCTTTGGGGTATAGGGTGAAAATTACAGAAGATACATGGGGAGTCCTGTACTTAAAAGCTTTCAGGCTACATACATCTCAATCAGCACAGTTCACTGGGTCTACAAAGCAAATAGTTCATGCCTAAAGCTTGGGATATTTTCCCTCTAAATGTCTCCAGGCACCTAGTCTCATGGACTAGGCACCCATTAGAGATCAAAGCACATCTTCTGGTTTAGTTTATTCTAAAAGGAATCCAGTCCACGTGCCCTACAGTCTTCCTGTGATGAGAAGGAAAACATGGTAAAAGGACAATTCACTTGGAAGCCACAGTCCTTATCCTAACTAAAACACTGATGGAGAATGTTTCTAAGTATGCTTTAATCAGAGTCTGAAAGAGTGGAGGAGTTTGTTCCCTGTCCTTGTTCCTCCTACCTGTTTGTAACAGTCCATCACCAGGCATTGTTACTAAAAGCAAGGAGAATATCTTTCTGGTTCCTATCCTCGAAATTAGCAACGAGAAGAAGGAGAATAACCCAATTTCAGTAGATCAGATGAAAGCAGACAGTCCATAGCAATTTTACTGTGACTGATGTATTAAGTTGCAAAGACAAAATTTATCCTTCATGTTCTGCAAAAGGCTGTCAAGGGGACTCAGTGATTTAAGTCACCTTACAGAGTTCATAGGACTATTCCTATTTTACAGGAAAAAAAAATTATCTTAATTCACCAATCTAACAAATAAAACTTACATCTATTCAAATTACTGCAGGATTTTCTTCAGAATTTACAACAGAACTTGTGCAAAACAATAATTTCCAAATGCGGACTTTGCTTTCCATTCAAACAGAAGAGGACAGTGCTGCAGCATGATGTGGATTTTCTCATACACTGGGGTTTTTAGTGGCAGCAATGGTTGAAGAGGACTATACAAGACAGACAATAAGGGGGACAGCAGATAAATGGTTCTAAACCCAAGAAAATGCATGATAGACTACTGAACATGCAAAGGCAATGGGTTGAAGACCATGCACACGAATGAAGAAGCAATGGGAATACCAGACATATTTGATAGAAATACTGAGCTCTAGTCCTTGCTCCACACCAGGAGGTAGTAAATAAAAAGCATACTTACAATAATTACACAAACTGGATTACTAAGTACATAGATTGAATAGTTTGGATTCACAGCATAACTGCTGACCTCCACGTTACCACTTATGGAAGATAACTCTCCTCCCTCTCATCCTCCCCATCACTCCAGAGACATCCTCAAGAAACCAAGCAGAAGGGAAAGAAGAGGAAGAGACAATAACAGAAGAAACAATGAACTTGAAATGTAGGTTAAAGTCGATGGCCTTTTACACTTTTTGAAATCAGTGTAAAGCGTAATTTGTGCAAAGTCTACACTGCAGGAAGTGATCACTTAACATAATGGAAAAAGCAGGAACTCTGCCCTTCCCTCCTAGGTTCATAGTCTGACAAATGAACTTTCCCATCTCAAATAACAGAATGTGAATCTTAGGGACAGTGAAGCACCACTACTCACAACAAATGACAGGAAAACCTGAAAGTTACTTCTTGATGCGTTTAATTTATTTTGCGATGTTCTAAGATCCAGGGTATTACAAAGTGTGAGGTACACATAGTAACAGGACTAACAGGACTCCAGTTTGATCAGGTAAAAACGGGTTACAAAATATTAGGAAAAGCAGTAACAAAAAAATACAAACAATCTTATCCACTCACATATCAGCTGCAAATCCAAATTCTGAAACCCTTGAAAATCAGTCCCAGGAAAAGTTCACGGCTACTCTTTCAAAAGAAGGACATTCCAGTTCTAGGAGACTAGAAGTGGAGGAACCTCCCATTCCAACCCTCTGCTTGGTCTTTTCTGCCTGAAAGGTAAATTGCATCCTTGATGCATGCACAGAGGTGACCTGGGTAACACTGCTCTCTTAGGACTTGTCGCTGGGAGGTTTCTTCTTAGCTTCCACATCCTTCTTAAATTCTTCAAGCTTCTTTGCAATGTTAGGAATCTTTAAAGACAAAACCAAAAACTGAATAAAAATCACACAAATTAACAAAAAATCCTGAGCTACATGAGTCTCAGTAGGAAAAACAATATCATAAACACAGCAAGAAATCCTATGAAGTTTAAATCAGTTTCTAAAATATAATTGCTTCCAGGATGTGATATCTTACACAGAGGTTAAAAAAAAAAAAAGCAGTATCAAGTAAACAGCAGATGAAAGCATCTCATTTAGGGCTTAATGAAATATTTCACGTTGTTAAGATCAAAAGTCAGCCAGTGGTGATGGGAACAGGAGGGAGGAAAATAGATCACTTCACAAGAAATTTAGCAAGATCAGTCTGGCTTCCTCACTGAAAGAGGACAAACTGCCAAAGAATAAGTCAATTTAAACACTGACGCACAGACTTTAATAATGACTTTTGGAGCAGAAACTAGATTGTACTATACTGGTCATAAACCAAGAGAAAAGAAGTGTTCAAGAGCAGCAAATATGTTATCAAGAAATTTATGAAGAAATACCTCTCCTGGTCCATTTTGTGGGAATGAAAATTCCCCACTGGGGAATTCTATTGCATTGCAAATTGGCAAGCTTTTGTGGTTTCACACACGAATGAAAACCCAATTTACTGCTTATGGACTTCAAAACTTCAGCTTTCTCTGGCAAACAAAAGCATTTTGATGAAGTAATCAAACAGTAACTTTCGACAACTTTACAAAAAAAGTAACTTTTAAGGGCAAGGAATAGATTATCTCATGACTCTAGGTAAAACTGGAAATTGACAATGTAGGATTTCACAAACTAACTGATTAAAATAAAAGCAAAGTTCCCCATTGGTAGCTGTGAAAAAAATCTTGGGCTTTGACTTCATATATAACCTGACCATAGTGCAGAAGTTAATCCAAACAGACTGCAGTGCTCCTATTGGATGGCTTAAGGCTGATAGTATAGGTAATATCATATGTTTGTTTCTTTACTTTTCAGAGTTAAGTTCTATTTGAGCAAATGAAATAAGAGCCCAGCCTGTAACATACCTGACATTTAAATTAAACCAAGAGAACTCCATTGCCATCAGCAGAACCCTCCATGTGCTTATAACTAAGCAGATTTGTGTACAGCTGCAGAATTAGGACCTCATTATTACAAGTTTATTTTGGAAGTCATCTGAAACAAATCACCTTTAAAAACAGCAATAAAATTAGGATGTTCATCCTGCAACTCAGTGTTATATTGCCAGGGAACCATCTCCCACAAACCAAAAACAGAAGTCCACCTCTTGTGGCAATACCTTGTTAGGACTGCCAACAAAGCTCTATATCATACTTACAGTACATATTAATACACCTAAATATGTTTTGATGCTTACATTTTCATAACACTGTAAAACATATATTGGAAAGAAACACCAGCCTTTCATTACAACTCTTAGGAGGAACTACAACTCAACAGGACAACTCAATAGGACAACTACAACTCAACAGAACAGGAAGCATCACAAAAGTTTGCACATAAGCAAGCAGCAAAAATAAATAATTCAGCAAGTAGAATTACTTCCATACTGAAGATGAGAGGAAGGCAAAACATAAATGTCATTAGACATTTGAGCATCAACAGCTTTTTTTTTTTCTACTTTGACTCCCACAGTGAAAAACCTCCATCCACTGTGAGAACTGAGGAAAGAAAGTTCACTTCCTCACAGTCAGAAAAGAAGAAAAGGAAAGATTGCAGGTCAATACATTGTTTGAAGTAAGAGCAGGTGCTGAATTTTCCCCAAAAGCTGGCAATACTTATTTTCATTGTCGGTATAGACGACATAAATTTCAGATGCTCTGAAGAATTTTTAAGTAACAAACAGGTGTATTGAGTGGAGAACACTGTAGCAGACAGGCTATCATAGTCAGGAAAACAGTATTTTAGGGCTGACACAATCTATGAGGAGCTGCTAAGCCTTTTCTGTTTCTCCTCTCTATCTGTGTAGATGTCTGTTTACCATACCTGTGCTCTAGGGCCCACAACACCAGTTAAGGCTCTAAGCATTGACATAATCTTTATGATAGAGGTAGATGTTTTGGTTCCATTTACATTTGAGTTCATCTATAACTAAAGTCACTACAATCCACATTCTGTTTAAATAAAACAAACCATCAAAATAAAGATTGATTCAGTTCCAATTAAGTGAAAACAGCTCTTTATTTTCAGTTTAGAATAGGTTCAATTCTGAGAATACAAGGATACTTACATCATAGTTCTGAGCCAGATACATCCCAACCACATTGCCAAGAGTAAAACCAACCTAAAAAGAAAGGGAGAAAAGAATAGTTAACATCCTTCCATCAAAAGCATATTGGTTAAAATAAAATTTTAGAAAAAGTAATATTACAAGTCATGTGAAGTCTAAAGAGTTTCAATTCCACTCCTACTTAATTTCTCACCTTTCTTGCAGAGAGGTGCACCAGGAAAACCATACCATCTTTTCCAAAATACAGCAGAATCGCATTATCAATACACATCTCCAAGACTATTTGGATCAGACTATGATGATCTTTGTTAAATTCTTTGCACACTCTCAAAGGCAGTAACTCCTTAATATTGTGCCTTTATTCATTGTCAGTAGACAAATCACTCTATATGGCAGCTAAGGCCAGTTCTATTTAAGAAAATTGTTATTGCTTATGGACACTGTTGTCAAAATATTTTAAGAAAAATAAAACCACTGTCCACAGTAGCAACTTTGCCATCACATACTGACTTGACATCTTTTCCATGCCCAAAGCAGAACAGAGTACAGCTCATCTTTTCAGTGATTCAGATTGTCCATGGTGACAAGCTAGCTATAGAAAACAAAAATTGGCTGAAAACTGCCAAATGAACTATGACTGCAAGATAATTCAGTATTTTCTTAAACAGATTCTTCGTCTTATACTTTGTTTATTATTACTATGTAAGGAGCTTTGCTTTAACAATTTAAGAAAAAGTAGAGTTCCTTTGGTGGCTACTGCACTGGTTATCATTTGTTCTTGTGGTTTTAATTATCAGTTAAAGAAGTACTCTGCAAGATATTATGGTGCTATGACTGGTTGGGTAGACGAAGGAAGAGCAGTGGACATTGTCTACCTTTATTTCAGCAAGGCTTTTGACATGGTCTCTCACAACCTCCCCATAGGCAAGCTCAGGAAGTGCAGGCTGGATAAATGCATGGTGGTGAGATGGATCATGAACTGGCTGGATGGCAGAGCTCAAGAGGGTTCTGATGAACAGTGTACAGTCTGGCCTGTAGTTAGTGGAGTTCCTCAGGGGTCAGTACTGGGTTCAGTCTTGTTCAACCTGTTCATCAATGAACTGGATGAAGAGACTGAGCACACCCTCAGCAAGTTTGTTGATGATACCAAACTGGGAGGAAGGGCTGACACACCAGAAGGCTGTGCTGCCATTCAGCGAGACCTGGACAAGCTGGAGGTCCAGGCAGAGAAGAACCTGATGAAGTTCAGCAAGGGCAAGTGTAGGGTCCTGCACCTGGGGAGGAATAACCCCAGGTACCTGTACAGGTTGGGGGTTGACTTGCTAGAAAGCAGCATTGCAGAGAAACACCTGGGAGTTTTGGTCGACAACAGGTTGACCTTGAGTCAACAATGTGCCCTTGTGGCCAAGAAGGCCAATGGTATCCTGGGGTGCATTAAGAACAGTGTGACCAGGTTATTCTCCACCTCTACTCTGTCCAGGTGAGACCACATCTGGAGTACTCCATCCACTTCGGGGCTCCCGAGTTTAAGAAGGACAAGGAATTACTGGAGGGAGTTCAGCAGCATGCTACAAAGATGATGAGTGGCCTAGAGCACCTTTCTTATGAGAAGAGACTGAGAGAGCTGGGTCTGTTCAGCCTGGAGAAGAAAAGGCTGAGAAGAGATCTCAATGTTTATAAATATCTGAAGGGTGGATGTCGAGAGGATGGGACCTGAGTGCTTTCAGTGGTGCCCAACAATAGGATGAGGGGCAATGGGCAGAGACTGAAGGATGAGATGTTCCATCTGAATATAAGGAAAAACTTCTTTATTTTGAGGGTGCCAGAGCACAGGAACAGGCTGCCCAGAGAGGTTGTGGAGTCTCCTTCTCTGGAGACATTCAAAACCTGCCTGGACACATTCCTGTGAGATCTGCTCTGGGTGAACCTGCTTTAGCAGGTGGGCTGGACTAGGTGAGCTCCAGAGGTCCCTTCCAACTCTGTGATATTAACAAATAGCACACTGAGGTAAAGCAGACTTGTAACTCCTCTCAGTGCAGAACACCATTCCACCAGAGGAGAATTTCCTGTATCTTTAGCACTGTCTGAGAACTCACTTAAAAACATAAACCCAGTCCTTGCTTATTAGTGGTTTTCTAGGCTTTCACTCTAGAACATTTCCAAAGATGGGACAACTATCATATTCTGCTTTGTGATAAGACATATTTGGTACAGATAGTACTGAGATCAGTACTCTCTCTATGTGTACTCCTTTATTGAAAACTTTAGCCTTGCATTTTAGAGCAATACACCCAGTTACATTTACTTTTATAGCTGACAATTCAATCAGAGAAAAAAATATCACTATTTAGAATTCAATTATGTGGAAAACAAAACATATAGCAAATTAAAATGTGCATGTTAAGTAAGGAAAACAGGGCTGATGAGAGTTCAGGGTCTTCCAATTTATACCCAGCATTTCAAGTTGTATTTTAAACAAATGTTTATTCAACACTTAACTCTGGATAGCAAAATACAAGGTTTGTGAGATTATCCCTTTATCTCCCTGTTACAGCCCTAAGAAGAGTGAGCAAGAGCCCAACACCCAATCTACACCCCAAGAGGCAAGAAACCCGGAATTAGCATATCTTTTTTTTCAAACTTTCAGGCACTAACCAAGAATACGAAGTTTTCATCCAAAACAAACAAACAAAAAAATATTAGCAGCAAGCCTTAGTGTTGATAAACTAACTTTGAGAGTGTCTGAGTGTCTATAGTTTTACTGTCTTCAGCAGAGTGGAGAGACTAAACAGCTACAGAAATGACTGAGGCTTTTATACTTGTTATTTTGAAGCTGAGATAAGAAACAGGCCTTATTTATTCATTTCATAAAAACACATAAGACTCTCTTCCCTCAACAAAAGATGAAAGAATATCTCTTTTTGTCCACCCTTACTGGGACATATCTGAACATAACTAAAACCCTCGAGTATCCCTCACATCACTAGAATGAAAAACAAGAGACTGTTTCCATGCTTTGCTACCGCAGAAACCAGCATCATTTTGGTCAGACAGTTTATTTCCACACTTGGCAGTAAAAATGCCAGCATCTATTTAATTAAGAGTAGGTAGGCATCTAACTTTAGACAACCATAAGACTTTAGGGGAACACACAGAAAGGATTATTAAAATTAGAAGAGTACAAGAAGATCTAGTGCATTAATTCTGCTGTTGTTAAGGGGATTTAATGAAAGGCAGTAATGAAACATGATCCCTTGCCTTAACTTCTATATATAAAACTCCACATCTCCAGAGATAAATTTTTGAGGGTGCACAAAAGAGGAAGGACTGAAAACCCCTGCTCTCGCTAAAGGAGGCAGGTATGTCTGCCAATACAAAACTACTTGAGCAGCATCCCTGTGAGCAAGCAACATTTGCTGAACCTCCACAGCTAACTAAGGGCACACGTTGGAGAAAAAACAAACAAACCAGGAGCTTAATTTTCAGAGCAGTTTTAAGGCACCGGGGATCGAAAAGCGGGACGAGGCGACCCCACGGAGCCGGAGAAGGGAGAGAGACTGAAGCACAAGGATGCTGCGCTGCTACAGAGCCCAAATGGGGCGCAGCCGCCCCGCTTAAGCAGCTTCACAGCCATGGGGCCGTGTGACACGGCGGGGCAGGAGCACTGAGCACGGCAACGAGCGCTGCGCTGAGGGGCGAGGCCGTCGCCAGCCCCCCGGACAGAGGAAGAAAGGCCGCCCACCGCCCGGCCTCCCCGGAGCCGGACGCGGGTGCGGGCGGGGACCGCACACAGCGACTTTACTCCCCATCGCCGAGGAGCGGCCCCACCGTCCCCCCCGCCCCGCTCCGCCCCGCCCCGCCGCGAAATGGCGGCGCCGCCGCCCCGCGGAGCCTTACCAAGAACTGCAGCATGGCGCCCGCCTGCCTGCTCCCCTGCCTGCCTGCCTGCCTACCGGGGAAGTCAGGCGGGCGGCGGCGCCTTCTCTTCCGGGTGCCGACCCGCCCTCCCCACCGCCCCGGGGAGGGGTCCGCCCAGCGCCGCCCGCCCCCGGGCGGCCTCTGCCCTGCCAGGCCCCGGGCCCGGGACTCCCCGGAGGGCGACGGCTTTGGGGACCCCTCCTGCCCGCTCCCTGGCCCTTTTTGGGGTGAGGAACCGCGCAAAAGAGAGCGGCGGGCCGTCTGTTAAGGCTTCCCTCCCGGCTCCCCAGCGGCCGCAGGGGTTAAATAAGTGTCCGGATTTTTACACTACGGGTAATTTCAAGTTGTGGTCTTCAGGGAAGGTTCGGGGCAAATCGATACCTACCCTATTTCCCTGAAAATAAGACCTAACCCGAAAATAAGCCTTAGCAGGATTTTTCAGGATTTTTTGAGGATGCTTGAAATATAAGCCCTACTACAAAAAGAAGCCCTAGTTACAGTTCATTAAAAATAAATAAATAAACAAACAAATAAATAGTGTTCAGACAGCTATATATGTAAAAAAAAAAAAAAAAGCATTGTTTGGAGCAAAAATTGTATAAGACCCTGTCTTATTTTGGGGGAAACAGACTAGATGTGGGCAAATGAAATCCTGTGTGATTTGGGTGTTCCCTGCCTCTGTGCTTGGGGAAATCTGAGCCTCCCATGCCAGAGAGGGCTGAAAGAAAGGTGGTTTTGTTTGTTTGTTTGTTTTTCCTACTCCGCATTTGCCATGTCTATGGTACCCATGGCCAGTATGGGGCCTCAGTGTATAAAAGACGTGGACAAACTGGAGGAAGCTCAGCAGAGGGCCCAGGAACTGGTCAGGGCTGGAGACCTCCCTGCAAGGAGATGCTGAAAGAGCAGGGCTTGTGCAGCCATGTGGGGGATCTAACAGCAACCCCGCAGGGCCTACGAGGGGGTATTGGAATCACAGAATTATTTCAGTCGGAAGAGACCCTCAGGAGCATCGAGTCCAACCATAGCCTAACTCTAGCACTAAACCATGTCCCTAAGAACCTCGTCTAAACATCTTTTAAACACCTCCAGGGATGGTGAGTCCACCACTTCCCTGGGCAAGCCTGTTCCAGTGCCTGGTCAGGTGGAGGCAAGTTCTTCATAGTTGTGCAAGATGGGAGGGTGAGACAGCAGGGACATGATGAAATGAGAGGACTGGGCTGAATTTTAAGGACAGGCTGTTTTGTCACTTAAGGGAGGCAGGCAGGCAATGGCACAGATTTCCCAGACAGATTGTGCTTTCTCCACCTTTAGAAGTTTTCAAGACTTAGCTGGGTTAAACCCTGAGCAAACTGCTCTAAGCTCAGAGCTGATCCTTCCTGGGGTAGGAGGTTGGACTAGGGACTTACTGAGGCATCCTCCCACCTGAATCACCCTGTGATATCACAAGAGCTTTAAAAACCCTGGTTCCTATTTATTTATTTATTTATTTATTTATTTATTTATTTATTTATTTATTTTTCCTCCTAGCAAGATTAGAAAATGAAGAATAGTTGTCCTTTGTGAAATGCTCTGGGTTTACTTTCGTTTGATGGCTACACTTCATTGAGATTTGAGCAGCAAATATCAGGGAGTTTCCTGCAGAGACTCAGTAAGAGATTGGAGACTTTATTGTAACGTGTTACAAACCTCTTTTTCACATCCCAGTTCAGATTTAAAAACAAAACAAAAACACAAACCAAACCAACAAAAAAAAAGCCCACAAAAGCACAATCAATCAATCAAACAAACAAACCAAACCAAACCAAAACACATGGCTTCTGTGGAGCTATTGGGCAACTCTACTCTGAAATCAAGTTAACTCCAAATAAGCCTCTCTTCTCAGAGAACCAAAATGTTCCATCTAATAGAAAACATGTAGCTCCTGCCTTTCTAGAGTAGGAAGTATCTTTTACCCATTCTAGGAAGGGAACCACAGAAAGATACTAAGTAACTTATTTTTTGGTGAGGTGATTCTGTAGCAAGGAGCTCAACTTGAGACAACTTTGTCCTACCTTTCAGGCTATCCTGAAGCTGCTGTACTGTATGTGTTTCCATTCCTGAGCCATAGCTGACAAATGGAAATGACACTCAGCACTTCAGATGGATGTGACACAAGAGCCATGGTTGGGATTCCTTGTTTTCTGGAATGGCAGTCCCAGGATTCTTGGAAATGAGCTTGGTTCTGGAAACAGGAACAGATCACTTGGTAATAACGATTAATATTTTCCTGATGCTGACGCGTTATACACGTGTGCAGGATCAGAGCGCTGAGATAATATTACAGACTCCAGCCCAAGCACATATCAGAAATCAGAAGGAAAGAAGGCTGTTCGTAATGATAATGCTTCTGCCATGCCACCACAGGGAGTTAAGGCTTTTCCTGTATTCTGCTCATTAAAAATGTTGTTATTAGGTTTAGACTAGAATGAGTACAACATCTGTTAGACAGTCCTGGCTCAACAGTACTGTACACAGTTGTTTTCCTACATGCCATGAAATTCCTCTGTGACATTTAATGGGCAGCCAAAAGTAATTTTTTCCTTTAAAGTAAATCTATTCCATTTACATCAGCCAATGCTGAATCATTTTGAGGTAGAGACTGTAGAGGGTGGATATGGTGGGTGGCATGCATTATTGGAAGGAAGAGCTCAGTCTGACAGCTATAAATGCTTTTTTAACTGTGGGTGGGTGGCAGGGAAACAACAACAACAAAACCACTTTCTTTTTTTGAGAGCCTACAAATATGCCTTCACCTCAGACTAGAGAGTATCCTAAGCTGGCAGCACTTAATCTAGCCTGGACAATACATTAGCTGTAACTTAGTTGGAGTGCATGTGTTTAACCTTGGAGAAGAGAAGGAATTAGGAAGAGTTGCACCAGACTCTTCAACATCTCCAACACCACTGATGTGATTTTGGGCAATGTTCAGGGGGTGGAAGGAGTCCGTTGTGCTACATGGCACCGGTTTTGTTTTGCTTGCTTGGGGATGTATTGGTTACACAGCCTGCTTTCCATTTGCTTTGCTTTTTTCTTTCCCTGCTTGTCCTGCCAGAGGATGATACTAGTCATAATCTTTCTCAGGCCAGGGCCTCAAGGCTGTCTGGGTCTTTTTTAAGGCAGCCAGCTCTTGCAGCTTCTTCTCTTGTAGCTACCAGCTGTTGCCATAGAGATTACTAACAGTGTGTGGAGAAAAAAGATGGGATGAAGACCAGCAACAGTAGCTGCACTGAGCTTGTGTGATACCAAGCTGGCTGCACTCCACTGACTACCTCAGTAAAACCTGGGCTCAATGAGACTGACAACTGATTTGCAGCATCTGTGCTTTAGCTCCTTCTGCCTTGCCGTCACACACACATATTTTAGGAAACTGAGTTTTTTTATGTAGGAAAACAGCAGGTCTGAATCCTGAAGTGTGAATATCTGCAGTGTAAAGAAGAATGTAAAAGTTGTGGAGTACCAGTGAGATCCCAGGAGCTACTGCATGCATTCATTCATAAACAAAGGTGAAATGCTGAGTGTCAAGTCCAGTGAGTTCTTCAGTCTTGAAGCATACAGAGAGTCTGATAATTTTGAAAAATAAGTATGTGCAGTCAAGTTGTAAAGGCTACAGTAATGCCCATACATGTATTCAGCAACATCTTTGAAAACAGATTGTTTCTTGTAACTGAGAATCTTGAAGAGTAAGCTGCTTAAAATGAGTAAGGTTGAAAAAAATCTTTCTAATTGAGATAGAAACAAAAAGACATAATATAATTTTTAATACATTTGCTGCTGGTGAAAACTTTCTCATGTTATCTACTTTGCTCAGGTGCTCTCCCAGTATAGTCAAGCCCATGAGATATACAGAAATCTTGTTTGTCAGGAAGTACTGGCTATGCTACATTATTGTCAATTGCTAAATCATATTTGAAAATCCATTCATGATGATTCAATACTGGTTTCAACATGCATGTGCAGGTATATATATCTCTACACACTCTACTTTATGGAAAATAGGAATCCCTTTCTTAAAGGATAATATTTAATTTACCTTGTTTTTTACAATAAGTTTGCTGGAGTATGAACATAACAAGACAAGACAGTTTTGTATGTTAGGCCCAGTAGAAAAAGAAGGATGTTATGCCATTATATTATGTGACATGCTAACAAAGAAGAGCTTACTCTGCCATGCCCACATAACTCAATGGGCTCACATGGAATCCACCCTAGGGTGTTAAGTGGCTGACACTGTTGCAAGGCCACTATCTATAATACTTGAAAAGTCATTGAGATCAAGGGATATCCCTGATGCCTGGAAGAGGGCAAATGTCATAATCATCTACAAGAAGGGCTCAAAAGAGGCCCTAGGAAACTACAGTCTTACTTCAGTCCCTGGGAAAGTAGTGGAATGGGTCCTCCTAAAAACTATTACAAACCAAATGAAGCAGGTGATTGGAAAAGGCCAGCACAGATTTGCCAAAGGCAAATCATACCTGACAAACCTGATCACTTTCTACAACAAAATAACATTTTCTGTTGACATGAGGAGAGTAGTGGATGTTGTTTACCTGGACTTCACCAAAGCATTTGCTGCTGTTTCTCATAGACCTCATCTGGACAAACTGCCACAATGCAGACTGGATGGATAGTTTGTGAGATGAATAGGAAATTGACTCACCAGCTACCCTCAGAGGGTGCTAGTCAATGGGTTTTGCAGGGAAGACTGAAGGAGTTTTCTCCCTGGAGAAGAGAAGGCTCAGGAGAGACCTCATCATGGTATTCCAGCATTTAATGGGCAGCTACAAGGAGGATGAAGGGTCTCTCTTCACAAGGAGCCACATGGAAAAGACAAGGTGCAATGGGTACAGGTTGCATCAGAAGAGATTTCGTCTCAATATAAGAAAGACATTTTTTACATTGAGACCAGACACTGGAATAACGTTCCCAGAGAAAGGGTAGAGTCCACATCATCAGAGGTTTTCAAAATATGACTGGGTAGGTTACTAGATAATCTCACTGAGGCTCCCTTTCCCACAAAAGTTTGGACTAGATGATATTTTGAGGTGCCTTCCAGCCTGGGCTGTTCTATGATTCTATGATACTAAAAGTGATTTATGTCCCAAACTCTATAGGTACTTTCTCCACAAATATTTGACCCAATGTGCAGTACAAGTGATGACCTTCTCACTATTCCTTCCAGCTTGCTTTTTCTGTACAGTCAGTAAATATGTCATTATCTGACCTGAAAGCAACAATAATAAAAGTTTTGATGTGAATACTGTGTGTTGCAAGTGTTTGAGAGTCAATTTACACAAAGCAGTAGTATTGATGAGTTAGCCATGATGAGGATGTAAGCAAGGCAAGGTTGGTAGGGAGGAAGAGCATTTTAGCAGTCTTAACTGATATCATGAAGGGAAATGATAAATTGTTAGCCACAGAAGCCATTTCTCAGATCTGAATATGACAAGTCACAGTATATAAACACTGATTTAAAAAAATAATTATTCTTGTGCCTTCACGGTAGCTAATACAAATTTGAATATAACCTCTGAGGATGCATAGATTTAAGTGTCCTTTTAATACCACTCTTAATTTCCCATATAGATATCTGAAAAACAGAGTGAAAATCAGATTTCCATGAGCTAGAAATTCTGTAAAATGAACACCAGATGGAGCCAGAAAACCATATATTAAAATTTCTGTTCACCTTTCATTATGTTAAATCCTTAGATTTTTGTTCCAGTTCTGCCCAATTTCTTTTATTTGCTTTTACAAAATATCTTTTATATAATCTGTAATGTGGATGAACAGTTTCTGAGGAGCTGTAATTATCCAGGAGACATGCACCATTTTAGTACCCAGTAGATCCAGAATGTATTATACACATAATATATATAGAACAATATGAAATAAGAAATCAGAATTGCAGGACAATTAGCTCATCAAAAAAATACCAGAACTTAGCACCTTTAAATATACCAAATATAGTTGTCTACCTTAAAAAAAAGGTAAACAGCCTTTCAGCCTGAATCTCCCCAAATCTTTTCCCATGGAGGTGCAATTTATTGTTAATTTAAACTTGTTGAAAACACCTTTCTCAAACTAACCTCCACACCATTCTCTCTCCTCTAAGATGTTGTATCCCAAAGACCTTCTGGAGTTCTCAGATCAATAGTGTAGTATGTCATTCACAGAAAAGCAGAAGGCATGACTGAATCACTATGCGACTCTGTAGTTGTTTAAGGCCAAGTTTTCAAATGTAGTTACTGAGTAGAAGAGGTAGATGTTTTATGATGGTTCGTATTGGTTCTTTTAAAGTCTAATTTATACACAGAGTACTACGAGATTCAAAGATAATTCCTGACACTGCAAAACACAGACAGTTGGCCTAGTTCAATACAGAAAGAAAGTAAAAAGAGAAGAGAAGAGAAGAGAAGAGAAGAGAAGAGAAGAGAAGAGAAGAGAAGAGAAGAGAAGAGAAGAGAAGAGGAGAGGAGAGGAGAGGAGAGGAGAGGAGAGGAGAGGAGAGGAGAGGAGAGGAGAGGAGAGGAGAGGAGAGGAGAGGAGAGGAGAGGAGAGGAGAGGGGAGGGGAGGGGAGGGGAGGGGAGGGGAGGGGAGGAGAGGAGAGGAGAGGAGAGGAGAGGAGAGGGGAGGGGAGGGGAGGGGAGGGGGAGGGGAGGGGAGGAGGGGAGGGGAGGGGAGGAGAGGAGAGGGGAGGGGAGGGGAGGGGAGGGGAGGGGAGGGGAGGGGAGGGGAGGGGAGGAGAAGAAGAGAAGAGAAGAGAAGAGAAGAGAAGAGAGAAGAGAAGAGAAGAGAAGAGAAGAGAAGAGAAGAGAAAAAAAAAGAAAAGAAAGAAAAGAAAAGAAAAGAAAAGAAAAGAAAAGAAAAGAAAAGAAAAGAAAAGAAAAGAAAAGAAAAGAAAAGAAAAGAAGAAAAAAAGAAAAGAGAAAAAGGATTTTTAGAAAATTTTCCTCATAATTTATGTGAAAATATTAAAGTCTTCTTTATGTTAGCTGTACACTTGATTTTTCTCAGCTCTGTATGACTGATTTCTCGCGGCAGAGAGAGCAGCTTAGAAATTCCTGTCAGCCCACAGACAACCTGTAAGTGTTTGCTTCCCTCAGCAACAATGGGCCCTCATCAGAGCCACAGCTGGAACAGGGAGACTGTATCCGACATTCCATGTCCCAGGGATCTCCAGAGTGAACTCCAGAGCTCTCTCTTGCCCTAAGAGTTATCTTTTCCAGTAAAAGGGAAACTTTAGAGCATGGGAAGCATGAGCCCGAGGAGGAATACAGAAAATAAAACCTACAGAAGGTCCCTGAGCAGCAGAGCTGAAGGTCAGCATGACTCCCAATTCAGAACTGAGAAGTCAGTTGCAGTCCTGTGGTGACATACAGGAGCCTGGCCTAGCTTCATTGAAGATTGTTTCTGCATTTTCCAATAAAATGAGAAATTGCTCCTTATTCTGGTGGCATAGTGTGGATGGTGGATGTTGGATGTCATGATTCAGTCTATTAACCTAAAAATGTAAGACTTGTCCCTGCTTAAAATAACCCTAGAAGTTGCTGGGCACAAAGAGAGGGACTCAGAGGGATTTGAGAAATAGCTAGGAAACAAAACCATAATACCAGCTGGATGTTCTTTATGTGCAAAATAATAATAATGAGATGCTCCAAAGCCAAACCAACCACGTGAATTTCAAAGAAATACTATGGGGAAAAAAAAATCTACTCCTTTTTCTTTCTTGTAGATGTATGGAAATGCATTTCCTGACCAGTTCAGCCATTCATTCCACCCTAGCACTGGAATTTAATCTTGCATTTCCACAAAAGGATGTTTGCAATCTCTATCTATTAATAGATCATGTACCTTTGAATTATGTCACCAACTGATACAGCATTAGCATAGCCTACAGATAGTTCTAGCTTACCTGCTTAATATCTGTTTATATGCCCCAGTAGCTCTGGCTCCCCCCTTGTAAATGGCTATGCTTTATTCTTTTCTCTCCATTCCTTCAGTACTTTTATGTATGTATAGGCAGCTCATACTTTAACTTAACTTTCACCTGTTTCACCATGAGGTCAGCCAGGCAGTGGAGCAAGTTGTCCAGAGAGGCTATACCATCTCTTATAATGATTTCTAGACTCAATTACATAAAGCCCTGAGCAACCTGGTCTAAGCTCAAAGCTGCTTCTTGGAGATGAAGGTTGGACTAGAGACCTTCTGAGGTAATTTCCCACTTGAATTATCCTATCCTATGATTTTACTGTGCTTTCTGTCTATGCACAGTCATTCATTTCTTCTTCCTTTTAATGGAGGAGACAGATTATTCAGTGTTGCCAAGCCTTGCATCCAAAAATCATGAAATCATTTACCCTGCCAGTCAAAGTAGAAACCTGTCCAGTAAAAGTTGCAGTGTATAAAGAAAGAAAAACCCTAAACCCAAAAGACTGATAATTTTATATTTAGGCAGGGTGGTGGCACATTTTGAGTGCCAATGTGTCATGGTTTAAAGTTTTTCCCTGAAGCTACAAGATCTAGAATGTTCTCTAAGCAACTCCTACCTCAGCTGAGAGTTTCCCATGGTCACATGCCCCTGGGACAAGGAATTCAAGAACACTAAATGCTGAGTCAAGCAAGAAATTATGGAGGAATTATACTTTTCAGCTCTGTCTGCTGGGCTATGGCCTTACAAGGGCAGTAGCATGGGAGAGATCTTAATGCTCCTGTTGTCACAGAGAGGCATAATTAAAAGATGCGCTATGAATTCCTTTCTGTGCCAGACCTGAAGAGGGCACAAGTGCCAGTCATGGAGATTTAGCTGGCAGTTTCAAGCTGTAGCTGTGGAAGCTTCTGGTTCAGATCCTCACATTCTGGTTTAGAGACAAGCGTCACAATCACATCAGACCTGAGACATCAGAAAATAGCCCCATCACTCATAGGATGACAGCAATCACCAGCCCACCAATTTTCTGAAATTGCTTTTCAGAACAGCACTAGAGCTTTTTAAGAATTCAAGTTCTATCTAATGTGCAGGAAAATGAGTAAAGAAAAACCTGTTATTTATAGCTAAGCTTACTTGCTGCTGTTAGGGCCCTGAGTGCACCATCAGGCTCTGCAGTCTCTGCTGCCACTGCCAGGCTGTGAGACAGAGCTGGGAGGGAGAAACCTCCCCGAGGCACTCCGTGCCTTGGGTCAGGGACTATGCAGGTACTCCAGTCCTTGATTCTGTCCAGAGGAAGTGCTGAACTGTCATGGTCACTGTCACAGCCCAGCTGCCTAGTCAGCCAGATCTGTGCCCCACTAGGGCCCACTGGACCAGCACCCTCAGTGCCCAGCATCCTCCTGCCCACACCTACTGGGCAGCCTAAACCACTGGTCCTGGAACACTACTTCATTCTAACTAGCTGGAGTGCAATCACTTATCCTGACAGAAAAAAAAAAAAAAATGAGGAAAAGAACTTGCCCAAGCAACCTTTGTGGAGCAAAAGTCAGTGCCTTCAGAGAACCTATAAAAAGAAGACTTATGTGATATAATTAAAAGAATATAATTAGAATGTGTTTGGCAGAACACCTGAGTATTGACCTGAGATTTAAGTATAGCTACATCTTCTGGGTGTGAGTGGGGAGAGTATTTATGGCATTGGATGAGTCTTTCTCTCTCCAGTGACTATTCCTTGGTGTGACGTTCTTTGTCACAGCTGGTTCTCTGGCAGAAAAGCAAGCTCAAAAAAAGCTTTACAGGTGAACTCAAGAGCTCACTGTTCTCTTTAGTGCAGAAAAGCTGCACGTTTTTAAGGCAATATTAAATGATGTTGTAAATTGGCATAAATCTGTGCTGGGACTGGAAGGGTCAGTCCTTGTCCTCTAACTCTTGTGGCAGCTCAAAACCAGATCTTCCTTAAAAGAAACCAGCCTGTCCCCTGCTTAGGTTAGCTCTTCACATGACTAAAAAGTTACTTGTGCCAGCAAGAAGCAAGCATTTGTAATAAGAAACTGTTCTAGGAAAGCATTACCATCCTTTTAGTGATAATAGGGGTTTATCGATATCACCATAGATTCTGAAGTTCTTAAGCATGCTTTCTGTTGCCATAGTATTGCTGGCTGCTAATAAAAATGAAACATTATAATGATATTAGCTAGTAGCTGAAGATACATAAGCGTTCTTTCACACATATTCAAGAGTCATCCAGAGCTTCTGGAATGAAGATTATGATATTTACATAAGTAAAACCCATGTAAATGAAACATCTTACTGGAATTTCAGAGTGATGATCAGTAGATGGTGCTCTATTCCAGAGTAAGAATTTAAGAAATATTTTCAAATTATCAAAAATATTATCAACTTATTATGATATTTTTATCTCACCAATAATATTTATTAAAAATTAAGTTCCAAATACTTTATTCCTTCCAAAAGTCACTCAATATTTTCACTATATTTCATAACAGACAGAGAGATATTTGGTTTAAATAAAAAACACTTGCTATCTGGTGTTATTTTCTTAGACCTCATTTCTTCAGTTTATTAAAATAATCAATGAATATAGAGATCAGCTGTAGGGTCAGAATATTTTACCACCAATTCTTCTTGCACTAGTCATGTCAAGAAGACATTTTTTGGTGCTCTCAAAGTAAATCAAAACAGATTTCCACTGTGAGAAGTTTAGGTGTCTTTACGGGATGACTCATAGAAGTCATGCCTTTGCAGGACTGTGGCTCTAAATATTCAATTAATCTCTGATGCAAGAAAATCAACAGTGATGCTTTCTGCTGAGCCCTGTTTATATTTATTTTTAGTCTTCAATGGAAATGAAAAACCTCTGCACATCACATAGAATTGAGAAACCTCATTTACTTGATTACAGCTATTTGATATTCACTTTCTTTCTGTCTTTCTTTGATGACTGTCATACTCTCTGGCAAGCCATCAGAGTTCAAATGCTTCCAGTTATCAAGTTAGCAAGAATTTGGCACTTCACAAGTTTCCGTCACTGGACAAGACAATGCATTCAACTAAATCTGGAAGCAGAACTTGTATGAATGCTCTTTGGTGGCCCTACCCATGCCTGCTGCATCTTTGAGCCTCAGAGTCCTCGTGTTGAGGAATCACAATGCTGCAGCATCTCAAGCCTTCTCCTGGCATTGGGATTTGGGCTAAGAATTTTAAAGGAGCCCAAGGAGGATTTAGAGTTTCAATCACTGGTAAAATCCAAAAGACTTCAGATTCCGTGTTGAGGTGCTTGGGTATTTAGCATAAGGGCTAATCTCATTCTTATCACTATAATATCTGAGAAAGCCAACATATGAGGTTCGCAAAAATTACAAAAGTAAAAAATGCTTCAAGTGAAAAACTTAGACACTTCTTAAGTCCCTGTAAGAACTACCTTTCCCCCCATAGATTTTAATTTTTAATTTATAATGATTATTTTTATCCCATAGGATCTTCAAAAGCATTCTAACTATGAGGATATTTTGATCTCTTTTCCATAGTTGTCTAGGGTGTAGTAAGTCTTATGTGGCAGCTGCCTTTACAGAATGGAAAATTTACAATAGTTTATTAAAAAATAAAAAAAAGCCTGAAACTCATACTTTGTACAACATTTTTCCTACAATGATTGTGTTAATCCTTTGAATGATTCTTCTGTTTAAGCCAAAATGATGTTACATGGAGTATACAAATTACTGTGGTTTCAGATAGCTAAAGTCAAGGATATTGTGGGATATGAGATTCTAGCTTAAGAAAAATTTTTTTGCCAGATTGATCAATGTAATATCAACTCTGTGCTCTATACTTGTTTGCAATATGTTATGTAGAACAGGTGATTTGGTAAATGAGTGCTTCTGCATTCATAGACTAATTTAGATGTGAAGAATCAGATCCTTTACTTCAATAGCATCTTTTTTTTAAGATGGACTGATATGTCTCTGTTACTCTTGGGAGCACTGAAGCTGCATAGGTTGTAAACTCTGTGGATGAGGAAATATGGTAGCCTGAAAAACTTAATGCCAAATTATGAAAAGCACTGGGCATTTAGGACCAAATTAAAGGTTCCTGAAGTAACAAACCAAGACGATCCAGCTGACCCTAAATTCTCTCTAGTAGTGTTTCAGGAAACAGCAAGGCAAGCTCATGCTGTCCAGAAGCACACATTTTTAGTCACACTGTCACATTTGTCTACTATTAAAATGACACACCATGCTCATGTATAAGTGTCATGTAAGCTTCATATAATATTGTGTATGTTTTAACATGGTGTAAAAATCTAAAGGAAATTAAATAACATGCTCTGATGATTCTGAATGTGAAGAATTTTCACTCTCAAGAAATCACTGTAAATTTTTTTGCTTTGTTTCAGGCTGAAGCATCTATCACTGTTGATATTTAATTTCTGAATGGAAAAAGAATGAGTAAGCTCAGGGATGAATCGCTGTGTGTATTTGATTCTGTGTTCTTGTGGGAGGCTGTACAAAGGTGTCTTAAGAGCTTTGTGAAGTGTTATTGTGTTGTACAATGTGTACTAGTTCTTGCAACTCTTCATTATGTTCCTGGCCTCTGCAAACTATCATAAGCCAAAACTAGCATGTATTTTCTGAACATATTATTCTTATTTATCACAGAAGAAAAAAATAAGGAGACACATATGCTTCAACTTCACGTAAAACACTTCACATTGGTCATGATCTTCGAGTATTTTGGCCTGGCTTTTCTTGCTAGTTTTGTACTGCTTGTTTCAGGTGTTCGTAGTAGGTCCTGCTGAACTCTGTTCATAATTCTGTTTACAAATGCTTTTTTTTTTTTTTAATGTTTTATTATATGGAAGCAAAAGTTGTTTTTCAGATAAAAAGATCTATGCTTCTCGAGAGGCATCTTAATATATTGAGAGTTGTCATGAGTTCTTTTCACATTAATTCATGTCTTGCTACTTAGGTCAAAGCAAAGAGGCTGTGGCAATGTCCATTTTAGGGTGAATATAATAAACAATGTGATAGTTAATGAGCATGAGGATATAGACTTGAATAACAGGTATTGAATACATGCTCCTGTTGCCTTAGTAACTATTCGTTCCCTACTGAGGATTTAACTTAACCTGATATTCAATGCAAATTTAACCCTCAACTATTCAGGTATTTCCCTATCATAGTAAATGGAAATG
This sequence comes from Nesoenas mayeri, assembly GCF_963082525.1. Classification (NCBI taxonomy): domain Eukaryota; kingdom Metazoa; phylum Chordata; class Aves; order Columbiformes; family Columbidae; genus Nesoenas; species Nesoenas mayeri. The sequence continues at coordinate 67,842,823 of NC_137541.1, read as the reverse complement.
TTTCCTAGAACCTGAATTAAGTTGCTGGAAGAAATAGTAGCTAATTTGTAACATCATAGCAGATCTTTGGCTGACTTCACTGTTCACCTGTTCAATACCCTAAGAACAGGACACTTTCTCTTACCGTTTTTGTTTAAGAACCCTACATTAGGGTCAAAAGCCTCATTAAAAATCACTTTATATCTAAGGATAGGTTTCTGTGGAAACCCATAGTTAAATAAATATTGTTCTGAGCTTATCGATGTCTGTTTAGCAAAGTGGTTAGCAAAAAAATGATCATATTATTTTCCCATTCCTGTCCCTTATTTACATCATATAGCTACTTGCACACATAGTCCACTTAATCGTTAAGAAAGATGGCTAGATATATACCTCTTCCACTTTTTAACATCTTTCTTCAGTGGAACCTTCAGTACACACCAGCTCTCTGTAGAAGAACAGGAAACGGCAGGTAACAACTGGCAAAAAGCAAAGACAGTCTTAGTGTGAGAGTAAGTAACTCATGGATGTCTTTTTCCTTTCTGAAATTTCCAGATGGTGACTGTAGAACTAGGAACAATTTTCATTTTATACAACAGCCCCTCCTCTCATTCTCCTCTCAGATGGATTTCCAAGAAGAAGAAAATCCCGGCATTCAGGCCAAAAGGGGTCACATAAGGTCCGGGAGGCTGGGAGACAAGGAGCTGCAGTAGACACCATAGCACACACCAGCCTCTCAGTACAGGCACAGCCTTAGACAACTTAATGGTCCCTCTGTCCTCTCTCCATACACAGGATGCCCAGGCAATTATCCTCGATGCTCATTCCAAAAGCTAGCTCTAATTATTATGGTTCACATCCGCTGAAGCATGAAGAGAATTAAGCCAAAGCTTAAAGTAGGAAACAAAGAAAGAACCAATGTTATGCTGCAGTTGGAGCTTCTTCTGTACTTAGGGAATTTTTCACACTACCCTGTTACTCAAATCTTAAAGATATAAAGGGAGAAAGGGAATTAAACTGCTCTCCCTTCATGTCTTCTTGAAGTAGTCCCTGAAAGACCTGATATCAGATGAGCTCCACAGAAGTCAAATCTACACTACAGATTTGTGCTGGCATTGTTCAGGCTTATGAGGAAGTGTGATCCCTGAGCAACAGACCTGTGCTAGCAGAGAAACCCTGGTAAGAAGCAGTTATAAATAGGAAAGCTGCACTTCAATATGTCACAGGTTGCAGTGTACAAAGTGCATCTGCTGGAGCTGTATTACCAATCAGAGCACTTTGCATTAGTATACCCCAGAATCAGTGAAGCCTTACTAGATACTGTCCACTTATTTAGATTTTACCAGATCTGTATCTTTTTTCCTTTCAGAATCTTGTTTTGGGTTTTCCAAAGTTTCATTTTCCTTCTGTCTATAGCATTCAGAAGAGCACAGCTGTGTCATGCCACATGGCCCTGCTAAGGCTGTTGACGTGTAGCAACATACAAAACAAGTTCATTTTGAATGCTCTGTTGAGTTGATGGCCTGGACCCCTGGTAGGAACATTTAAACACATTCTTCAGAGAACCTTGACACTTCTTTATAGGAGAAGGGCACCTGCTGAGTAAAACAGTATGTAAGCATGAAATGAAAACTTATGTGGCTATGCAGGGGCAGAATTGCACAAAGGGAAGAAGCACAGTTGAAAAGACCACTTTAATCCTAGTAGTCTCTGATTTTTCAGTGAAATATATAATTATTTTGCATGTGGTATATTATTTATTATGTGAATGCCTCAGGACAAGGTAAACGATTTTCAAAGTCCCATTCTACCTCAAATAAAAAGACACGTAGAAACAGCAGAAAAATAAGAGAAATATGAGAATAAGTCTTATTTGGAGAAACTGTTTTGTTGCTATTGTTCATAATTTATCTTCGACTTTCATTCAAATTAAGCATTTTTCTCCCGTCATTATCTCCAGTCCCTCTGCCTGAGGGCCCCAGACAGTTTGCCCTGACCTTTCTACCTCACCATTTCCACCTCCTTTATTCCTTGACACAGGTTAAAGTCTAAAGCTCAGAAACCCTGGGAATAACCTTTGCTGCAAAACTCAGGCTGTAGACTAGGCAAAACAAGAATGTTCTTCCCTGGTATTTGAATATGTTTCTTCAAAGGAGACAGTAAACTAGACACAGGCAAAGTGCCATCACAAGGTTTTCTTCATAGAGATTGCAATAATGGCTATGATGTTTTTTATTCATTTTGTGGTCCTTCGTTTATTTTTTTTTTTCAAGCCAACCCCTGTAGCATTGTACTTCAAGAGAAAGCAGAAAATCCTGTTCTGAGGATTGCACACAGTTGCAGTCATGAGCTCTGTAATCTAGCAAAACTCTTCAAGACATTTGAGTCTAAGACATGAGCTCAAGAGCTTGTTGTAGTCAGAGGCCACTTCCCAGTAGCCTGTGACTTTACAGAGAGAGAGGAGCGGCAAGATTTGAATGTTTGGCTTTAGAAACAGGGTTCTTATGCTGTGGAAGTGTCACGGATCAGGGTGCTGAAGGGTGTTCAACTGCTTGTGTAGTCAGAAATGGCTTAGGTAATGAGGGTGCTGAAGGGGCACTATACCTTATCTTAGGTTTGTATTTGCACCATCTAACGTCACCACGCATTTGGTCCTGCAGTGACCTGGTTCAAAAATTAAACCAGGGAAATTCAGGCTTTTCTTCCAGGGCAAGTTTTCATTTGGTTTCTTTCCCCGAACCAGCTCATGGGATCAGAAAGGTACAAGCATGCAGCCAGGAGGAAGAGCAAGATGGTGCCACATTTAGAATGGCATAAAACTATCACGGAACTGCACGGTTAGGCACAGTTCCTCTCAACCTTAGCAGCAAATGAACCAATCTATGTCTTGTTTCTTTGATTCTCTGGTAAAATAATGAGATGGACGAAACGCAGAAGGTACAAAATCAGCCTGATTAGTTCCTTCACCCCCCAACCCCACAATTACAAGCTGTAGATGAGTAATGGATATAAAAGGCTCTTCATTTCTCAGAAAATTTGACTATTGAAAAGAAGGTCCATTTCATGCATGTGTTCTAACCTCTGTTTGCTTTGAATATCTTCCAACAAAGAGAAGTTATGCAGTTGTCAGGTTGTTAGTAGCAGAATTTCAAAACCATTTTGTGTCTGCAGACTGCACATCTGTTGGCTGTCAGGTATTATTCAGATTCCTTTTTGCTTTGAGAGAGATGTATGGTAACATTTTAAAAGATACCAAAGAGTCGTCCTGCAATAAAGCTTTTCATGAGCATCAAAATAATTAGGACAGACAGGCAGGTAGTTGTTCAGGAACTGCTAGAGTGAGAGTGTGAAAAGCAATTGGTGAATAGGCTCGTGGATCCAGAGGGAGAGTTTCTCTTCTCCCTTTTACTTTCCCCTCATATTTCTGAGCCTCAGAGGAAAAAACACTAACAGCAGGAAATTTAGCAATATTGGAAATGTTATGGAGAAAGCAATGCTGAAGGGTACAAACGCAACTGACATGAATGCATTGAAAACTCCTGTTACAGATCCCTGAGTTCTTTGGGGCAATGAAACCTTTCTGTGTTTTCTATGCGAGTGCTGTGACCTGATAAGACTTCTAAATTGTAACACAATGCCAATGGAAAGAAAAGATAAGTACAGCAAAAAGCAGCCTGCTGACTAAGAGGTAAAAACACTGCCACTGACACAGACTTTTATTTTCAAATCGAGCTCATGGCTGTTATTTTGACTAACTCATAGTTGTGAGAAATAGCTGTAAACAATTTACAGTCCATTAATACGAAATATTTTTCATCAGTAGATGTCAGTAGATTTCATGACATAGTCAGTATGATTGGCATCATTTTGCAAATGGGGAAACTGAGGCACAAAGAAGTAACAGAGTTTGATTCAAGGTTGCTCATCTCTCTGGCAGCACCACAGTGAATACAATCCAGGAATCTGGAGACTGAATCCAACACTTTCTGCAACATTATATTGTTTAAAGTGTGTGTGTCTGTTTGTACATATAGATGCACACACACACATACACAAACATATGTGCTAGCATATATTCTAGAAATATTTGGAAGTATAATTCCATAATATTCCATACTAGTAATCACCTTGTCAAGAAGGCATTGAGCACAATTTATCAAAGGAGGCTCAGAATAATCTTATCTCTAATCACTTTCACCTTTGTAATCCATTAAAAGACACATCTCTGTTGTTCCTTCCATCTAATTTTTTTTCAAGAGACCCTACTGATTTGACATTTATTGATCTGAGCTTGTCTTCCAAATTGCTAATTTGGTTATATGCTCCTAAATGGTTGTAACCAGGCTTCTGCCAGGATTCTGGTAGAATCTGAAGAGGGCTTTTTTTTTTTTTTTTTAATAAACAAACATGCAACTTTTATGGTTTTTATAATAATGTTTGAGCACTGCTCATCATTTTTACAAAATACTTTAAAATAGTAAAGGACAACACTAGCCCATGGGTACAATGGCTACTTTTGTAAATGCTGTAACGTATCCTCTTAGTGAACCCATTTAAGTAAACTGAAGTTAACCTGCCTCAAATTGTCCCAAGAGAATGATGTGATCAATTCTTTTTCTTATTCTTTAAAAACTACATTTCCATTGTCACAGACCCTGAAAATTAAAGCCATATTGGTTATTATAAAGAAATAATAATTTAGTGGGTATTGAATGCATGTCATTGAGTTAACTTTTTTTCCTTCAAGATGATTGCATCTGTTTCAGTCATACAGGAATACAGTCAAGTATGAAATGGTGGGCAGGAAGGATGATACAATGGGACCAAGTGTTTTGTTCCAGCACTGTAAACTTGCTTACTAATTTGGAGGGTAACAAATAACATTTGTTTAACTTTTCATGTTATACTTATTGTGATGCTTTTCCAATCCGTTGTTATTTTAAGAGCCAGAACTGATTATATATTTATTAGTAGTACTTCCATGTGAAATCACTTTTTTATCTACTTTCTTTGGATAGTTGTTTATGATTTCATTAGAAATGACAGTCTAATGGCTCCATGCTACTGTGGGAATCAGTTGCAGTGTAACTTTTCAGGAGCTTCTTTCTTCCTGAGAAGATCACTGTTAATCTTCAAGGGACTTGTCTAGATGACGTGTTACAAAAAGATGCACCAAAATGAAATGCTCAGAAGATAAATTTGATCCTAACATCTGCTGGGGATATTGCAAAGTCAGATCATCAGAAACTCATTTCTAAAGCCACCAGTGAGCTATCAGAGGCAGATTGAGGACTTTCAGTCAAGTAAAGTCTGCAGACTCCCGGCTGTGGAGGTGTTGGAGGTGGCACTCTTCCTTCTGCAGCAGGTGAACAAATGAGCCTGGGGCAGGCTATAGATGCAGGCCAGACAGTAAGAGGCTGAGTGCACTTAAAGCCACTCAGTTTGCCCTCCTTGGCAGCCTGTTTTCCTTGGGGATCTGCTAAATCCCATTTCAGTTCATTGCAGTGTGCCTGTCTGTACTTTCAAGACAAAACCACCTCTTCATTCTGAAGCATTAACTTTTGCACACTGACCACCTGTCTGGCTACAACTCATATTGATGGCCTTATTACTATCTAGTGGCCAACAGGAAAGAATTTGCATCTAAGTGTCATGTTTTAATGCAGAAAACCCAGGAGAAAATATCTGGCTCCAGAGACAGAGATTAGTGTATTACCAGCAACTTAAATGGACCAGAATTTCAGCTCTCATTCATGCCATCTTTGGATCTGATTGGTAGCCTTTCCATTTTCTCTCTTTGTAACACACTGTAATGTCACTCCCTGGTTTATGTTTTGAATGCTTAAAAAGCAGAGGGGAGAGATGGAAAACTTGTTAAGCATAGGAGTGAAATTCTTTTTTTTTTTTTTTTTTAGTAGGAGAACAGCAAGCTAGTCAAGAAAGCACTTGAGTAGCTAAAACACTGAGGAACAGAAATGTTCTCCTCTTTCATGCACAGAGTAAGAGCTGCACTTCTGAGAACTGAAGAAGAATGAAGTCTCTGCAGAACCTTTCCACAATAGGAAAGGTTCACAGGTGGCTATATCCTACAGCATCAGCTTTGTGGAATTAAATCACACAGTAGAAGTTGATATCTAAGAGGTACTGATGGCATTTATGAAATTATATTTATAAAATTATTTAAATACTTTCCCACTATAGTGTTGTAGTTATTAATTATGAACTAGAAAACTAATTCTGTAACTCCCTCAGCATGAAGAGAAATGTGGAAATGGGGGTACATCCATTAAGATTCTTCTTATTTGCTGATAACTCAGAATGCCCCCAGGAATTGTAACAATGCAAAGGACATCTCAGGCTCAGAGAAACAGAGGACATAAAGGTATCATCTCCTATGTACACAGGAGCCTTTGGGTGTGACAGACTGATATTTTACCGGATTTCTTTATGGTCAAAATTTATCTAGCCAATGCTTCATTTGTTCTTATGGATAATCTCAGTATTTACTGAGACTCCTGGGTGTCCGACTGAGTGTACACAAGCTTGCTTGCCTCCTGCCAGTAATAGTTCATCTATAAAACATACGCTACCAGTAAATGAATGAAAACAACTAGAGCCAAGAGACTTGATCACAGAAGACTTCTTCTCATTACAACAAACTTGCTAAAGGCCCAAATAATTTAATTCATTACAAGTTTCACCAATGCAGGCAGACCTTAAGTTTATTTTATAAGCCTTTGTTGATCCACCCAGAATAGGAGCTGTGGAGTTGTAGGTATCTTGCAGTTTTCATTTAGAGTTGTTTTTCTTCCATGTTTTTCCCCCAGCTTTTCTCTTAAGACAATGTTAAAAGGCACATTTCAATCAACCGGGTTGTCAAGCTCATGCACTGAATTCCCATAGGGGGAAAAACAACAAAACTTTCAACTGAAAAGTGAAAAACAAAACTCTCCGCTCCAATTATGTTAATCAGGAATCTGTCTGGAGGATGGGAGTAAAAGGCTTAGTAGAATTAATGGAGAAGAAAAAACCAATTTAATTATTTATATTTTAGTCAATGCATCTGATACCTTGTACTCTAGGGGTCCTGCTGTCAAATAACATTAAAGAAACTGTACAGCAGCATTTCCTCTTTCATAGGAGGCAGAAAAGATATTAAAGTATCTGTCAGAATTATACAGTCATAGAAAACAGGGCTGAAAGGGACCTCAGTCGTCAGGATCATGCTGGCACCTCATGCCTAAAATATTCCTGGCAAACATCTGGAAAACATTGAGCAGTGAACATCTCACAGCTTCTCTGGACTATCTGTTCATTGTCACTATTATTAGTCCCCTGTGAGAAAGCACACACTTTTACCTGAAGCCCTGTCCTAGTCTACCAAAACCCAACCTTTTACAGTGCAGCTGGAAGCCACTGTAGACCACTGGAGTTAGTCTTGTAGTCCTGTCAATATCTCTCTTTCATTTGTAGGTAATATTAACTTAGTCAGATATGCCTGCTGGCAGCTGTTGCTAAGCAGGACCTAAAGAATAAGATGTTTTCTCAGGTTTTTGTCTTAACTAGGTCTAGATTCTCCCTGTTCACAAGTGTGGGTGCAAAAAGGAGGAACGGAAAATGAGACTGAGAGAGGAGCAAAGATAACACCTGTAAGATGCTAATGTGACCTTGCATTTTCCACTTAAGTTCTGCCAGTTTTCCCCTGTGTTGCATGGCAGGACTAATGAGAAGTGATGCTAAATGGCATGAGGGTGAATATAGTTGATTGAGTGTGATAGGACATGAAGCTTTCATGCACTGCTAATCAGAAATTTGGTTAAATGCCTGTTTTCCCCTCGTCCTCAGTACAGCAGTTGCCACCATGTGCTCTTACCACTAGGAGGAGAGGGACAGGAATAGCACACTCCTAGGTGTACAGGGCTTCAGTTGTGCTCTCAGCAATTTATTTTCGAACACAATCAGAAATACCTGGAATAGTAAGGTTTACGTTTTTATGTGTTTATTTGGTTTTGTTGTTGTTGGTTTTTGTTTTGTTTTTTTTGGTTGGTTGATTTTTTTTTTTTTTGGAGGGGGGGACACACATTGTAGGGGCTTTTTTGTTTTGTTTTGTTTGGTTTTTGTTTGTGTATCTGTTTGTTTTTTTGTTTGTTTGTTTTTGTTATTCTGTTTTCCATTAGCTATGGATTACCCTGTCAAGTAGCAGCACATGCTTCATACCACACTGTTTCTTCCATTTCATCTGGTAACCAAGGCTTTGTAGCTGCATGCTGCACAAATTCAGACTCTCCATTCGATGCTTAGCATCACATCATGTTTAAAAACAACTTTGTTGAAACTGAATATCTAGCAGCCTCTGCTATTTGAGTATGATTTGCACAAACAATGGAATTACTTCTGTAATTGTGTTCTTGGCTCTTGGAAGTATATCTGCTGTGTATTTTTAGCACAAATTTACTGTCATCCAAAACCAGTTTAAAATATTTTACTGCTGAATTAGGATAATTATATGGTAGACTTTTTGCAGAAAAATAACCTATTTCAAATTTAAATGTTGTAGGCTTTTCAGAGAACTGATCTCTTTTCATAATGTTGGGAAAACCTGCCATTTTATGTAACTGAAAATTCAGCCACAACTGGTAAAATAATTAAGATTTCCATTTCTGTGGAGTGTGCAGTAAGAGAAAAGTGACTACAACCAGTTTGTTTGCTTGATTGAGTAGACAGTTTTTAAAATGACATTGGTGACTATGAGCACAGACTTGCATCCAGATCCAGTACCTTTCCAAACACAACCTCTTCTCAGCAAACATGACCTGTGATGAAGACCCATCTCATATCAAAATCACCAGGCAAGTCACAGTACACCCCTAGCATCATGATAAGGACTTTGTTTTGTTCTCTTTGTTTACGTAAAATTTCCAAGAGAGCAGAAGTGGTTTGTTTGTGAGTGCTTTCTGCTTCGCACAGTAGGTAGGTTTGCTGAGGGAGGTGAAGGGATTAAGCCTGAGAGCTGTTCTGTACAGGATAAAAAAAGCAGTGGTTTTGGCTATGCCCTTGTGCACCACCCCCCTGACTTCTGCCCCCACCTCTTACAGCCCAGCTGCAGCCAGCTTTATTATCTATGGAGACTCCTTGCCCAGGATGGTGGCTGCTAACGGTGTATAAATAAGGCAATAATAGGTGGAATCAGCAGGTTGAGATATGGAGAAAGTCCCCCTCCCTTTAAAGAGCATGACAGCTCTCACCTCATCCTCAGTCAGCAGGAAAACATCTCCCCTCCTGTTTCAATCTACTTTCAAACACACTGCATCGGCCAGGGGCAGTTTGGCCTCTTTAAGGGGCAGAGAATGGGCAGAGAAGTGCCCATTTCCAAATCAATCTTTCTCTGTTGGAGGGTGCAGGATGCAATCTGAGGCAAACTGGAAAGGCAGGAGGATGATTTTATACAGCAGGCTTGCTGGGGTACTATATTTAGCTATTTATCATTTTAGGCTTTGTTTATAAAGAAACATGCTGTCTATATCTGTAAATATTTTAAGTACTTCAGTTGGTGGTAGGCGTGGGAAATGGATCCAAACAGGGATTCTGGGCAGTTTTCTTGCTGTTCCTTCTGACATGTCAGTTCAGAGCAGTTGGTAACATAGCGACAGGCTGCAGCACTTCATTATCATCACAATCTGCTACCTTTTTAATATAGTGCCTGACATTTCAGTCAGACACAGAGCTTCATCCTTAAGCTGGCAGGAATTTTATGCTGTGCACGGGAGAACATCGCTTTGCTGGGTATGTGGACCAGGTAGGGCACATACTGTAAAGATGTGTTTATCTAAATATGTCAAAGCTTGGCATTCAGATGAAAGGCAAATATATATAAATACTTTCTCTATATGCACACTGTGTATATATATACACACATATATATATGTACAAAATGTATAAATACAAATGGAAAATAGCAGAGAAGAACCAAGCCACCCTTTGTGGTTTGGCAAAACCTTTTCCTTCTTATGCAGTTTCCAGCAAGGGGTCACACAAGTATCTTATTTAAGAGGAGAAAATCCAGAGCTCACCTGAACTTTTGCAGCAGAGCTGCTGCAGGTGCTTGTGTTGATTGCACCAGGAGGTTGTAGGGGAGGTGCTGACACCAAAAAACATAGAATGGTGCAGAGACAGAGACACAGGTCTGTGACTGTGCTGATGAGGCAAGAGAAACAGATGGGAATGTACACTTGGGATTGCAGTGCAGGGAAAAAGAGCTTGGGGAATTCTAATTTAAAGGAAGTATTATATCTCCAAGCCTAAGTCTTTTCATCAGGTATATTCGAGATTTATGGTTTCTGGCCTATCATCTTGGTGTGGCTTTATGTGTCTCTTCTTTTCCATTCTGTTGTGCTCTGCCTACTTGTGAGTATTGGGAACCGGTAATCAGAACACCTAACTAAATGGCAGAAATGGGAAACTCTAATAATATCTCATGTTTATTTGAATCTCTGCATCTCAGGTTCTCTGTTATCAAAACTAACAAAATCAGATCTGGAATGTAAAGGTTACTAATATGAATCTTCCAGATGGGTAAACTGAGGCAAAAGCACTTATTGGCCAAGTACAGACTTTCTTAGCAGTGTATCTCCCAGGAAGTCTGTGAAATTTGTGTATTATGTGAACAAGATTCTGTTCTTCCTGTATGAAAGTGATAGGATTTGGCTCCAAATAAGTAACTTAATTTCTAGATCAAACAGGTCTGAATTTGCTGGATCTTGTGTTCCTGCTTTAACACCACTGACAAGCCTGTTGTTTCCTGTTGCAGTCAGATGAATTTTCTGTCTGGGGTACCAGCATGACTGAGAAGTCGAACCTTTTCTAACTTAGATGCTGATGAGCAGAAGGGCTGCCGTGTTTACCTCAGAGCAGCTACACAGGAGTTATGTGTGAAATCCTCATTGTTTGTGACACCCTCTGCGTTATCCAGCTTGAAAGGCTAGATAGGCTTTTGTTAATATTTCGGCAAAAATTATATCTTAAAAGAAACAAATCTTTGATCAAAGACTAAAATCACCTTGTTTGATCTAAGCTGACTTAACAGATAGAAGTAGAATAAGAGGATGATTTTCAGTGCTTCTCTGATTTATCTTGGCTGGAATATTTTTCCTCAAAAATTCATGTACTACAACATCCATAATCTTTCTTTTATTAAGGCTAGACTATTTGCTTTAATGCTAGGTTTAAAATGCTGCAAAGGGTAACTCTAGGGGTTCTGTGAACTGAATTGTTGACAACATTTTTCTCCTTTATGATTCACTTAAGCCACAAGCAAATCGTGAGAATAAAAGCCTACAGCCTTTAAGTTATGCTGACACGTGGTATTTATAGCAGTGGAAAGAGAAAGGTAAAATCTTTTTCTTATCAAGGAGAAGCAAGCATGTAAAACATAATTCTGATCTGATTTATGTGCAGTATTTCACAACAGTGATTTAAGGAAAACTTTTCAAATGTGCTCCAGTAATTTAGGAACATTTGTCTTAATTTTTAAAAACCTCCAAGGCAAACGAGAGCATAATTTTCATTGCAAGTCAGTGGGACTTGGACTCCTAAGTCATTAAGGTCTTTTGAAAAACAGTTATTAAATTCTCAGGACCCTGTTTTTCCATCTAAGACTCTAAGTTGAAATTCAGGGTTTTTTTAAATGTGTGAAATAGGCCTAAAACCAATAAAAGCATTTATCATTTTTTTGAACTACTGAGTGGGTATGTGTGGGAAATATGTGGGATTCTCATTTATTACTGAAATACTTTAAATTTATTGGATCTTTGATATCCTTTAGAAATAAGACAGTGAAATTATCATTTGCTATTATAAAAAGGTCTGTGACATGCAGCAAAACTAATCTACCTGGATATATCTCCTATACTACACATAACTGCATCTATCTTCAGATGCGCAATACATGTAAGCGGCTTGTATGCTGTGTGCCATGTTGCAATTCTGGGCAGCTTGTCTGACAGGAACCAGTCAAGTCTTTGTAAAATGCAGAGTTACTCTCTAAGAACTCACATAAATTCTTCAAAATAGCCCAGAACAGTGACACAGGGAGTTAATCCCCTTCTTCCTTCGTCCGGATTCATTTCTGGAGCAGAGGACATGAAAAGTGGAGTTACAGAGGCAGGAATCAATATTCTTCTTGAAGCTGAAACTACAGGCTTTATGAGGAGATGACATATCCCTGAACAAAACTGTGTTGTAGTCCAACAGGATGTCTGATTACCACTTCAAAGAGTCACTATTTTTGAAACACAATTTAAGCAATAGCTGTGGTAATGAGTATTGGCTTTGTTCACTGTCCTTATGAAATACGCAGCATTGCAGGCATGTAGATGTTTGTGTTGCCAGCATTCTGACTGATCAGTGGAGTAAATAAAGTATGTGATGTAGGCCAAGGCTAAGCAGTACTGTGAAGGTTAGGGCTTACTTTTATCATAGCAGGATAGTTTTACTGGCTTAGGAAACAGTAAGTTTTATCACATCTGTGACCTCGTGCTGCTCTGGCTGCTAAACAAGGTCATTATGTATCGCATGGAAAAGACCTAACTTGCTCACTGAGGTTTTCTATTTGACTATGAATGAAGTAGTAACAAAATACTCAGAAAGGCAGCTGACCATGCATTAGTTGATCCAACATACTTCTTGGCTAGGGGATGACTAGCAAGCACCTATAGGCAGCAATTGTAGTCAAGAAGGACATCACACGGTGACAACATACCCGGGAATCATCCTAATAGTGTTTACGGATGTGTTGAACATGCTTCTCGTGGTGACTGGAAGTCAACGGTGTTCTGGTGGGCTGATGAAGCTAGCAGTCAGTTGGGAAACACGCAGGTGCAACAAGGTGGCAGGCAAATGAGGAGCCATTGCATTTACAGCTCCCAGTCACTTGAGCTGCAAGAGAGCTTGAGTCTGTTGTGCAAAACCAGGTTCCTACCACTTGTTACACTGCGTAACAGAAGCTGGCTGACAAATATCATCGAGGGATATGAAACAAACACTCAGTGTTTAAGAAGCTGAGTAGCTTCACTGCTAAGGCTGGTTTTGACAATTTTGCTTGTTTTGTATGAAGTGGCTTCTTCACCATCATAGATCTGCACTGTTTAATACTTTGCTAAGACCACTCTAGACTTTGCATCTCATTTTGTAACAGCTATTTCCCTTAAAATAATTGCTTGCTGAGGCAGTCAGAGTCTAAAAATAGTGCTGATCCTAATGGAGGAAAAGAATGGAATCTGAATGAAGAATTTGTTTTAATGCATTATATTGATGTCTCAACTAAAGAGAGATTTCTGACAGTACTTCTCTTGCTGTTCTGTAAAACAGTATTCCATTTTATTAACAATGACTGAAAGAAACAATTACCTACATTTTTTTCTGGGGCAGCAGTTTCTCCTGAATTCCTTATAATGAATCACTATTTCTCTTCCTCTCCCAAACCAATTTGTTCATAATCACTACCTTTGAAAAAATACATGTTTAAAGATTTCAATTTTCAACTTCCAGGCCAGGCCTTTAAAGTAGTGTGGTAAAACAATGAGCACAAGCTCAAAAGTTCTTCTAGCTTTATTTATTTAGTTATTTATTTTAAACAAGAATAAGAGCTAAAATAACAGAATAGGCCAATGGTCCATGAAAGTTTCAAACTTTGCAAAAAGAACTAGAAATTTCCCATCAGGAAACTGCCTAATTGTGAAACATTATACAGATTCATAAAAAAAGAATGTCTATGTAACTCCAAGTATTGTTAATTTCTGTTCCATAGGGGAGAAGACCTGTGCATCTCATCATTTTTTATCTGAGAAAATACAGCCTGTCATTTAAAGGAAAGGAAACTGCTATAGGTCATTTCAGGTACATTGCTGAGTCTATCATTGATTCACAGCACAGCACCGCGCAAGGAACTTGATCTCTTTGCAGTCCAGTTTATATAACTATTTAAAACGTGATGAAATCTACCTCACAAGGATTTTTTAAGCCTTGTTGTTTATAAGATACCAGGACAGGGTCTATCACTAAAGAGATTTCACAGTATAATTAGTATTCTAGGGATACTAGAGGGTTTAATGCTAAGGTGATACTTCAGGAATTAAATCTGCAGATTACTTCAAAGTACCTAAATCCACAAATTTCAGTCTATCAAACACTGCTGGGCAGTCACCATCCATGGTAACACATAAACCAGATAAATAAAGATCAAGAGATAAAGATAAAAGTAAAGCTAGAAAATGCAAACTTTCTTGTTTGGTTCTTCAAGCTATGTACTGAGCAGTGAGCAAATCCCATATCATCCAAATCAGAAGTGATGAATCTGTTTTTCCTCTTGACTGTATTGCTGAGATATTTCTTACTTCTTATACTCTTACCAAAACCCCTGCCATGGGCAGTGACACTGTCCACTAGACCAGGTTGCTCGAAACCCTGTCCAGCCTGACCTTGAACACTTCAGGGATGGGGCATCCACCACTTCTTTGGGCAACCTGTTCCAGTGCCTGACCACCCTCATGGTGAAGAATTTCTTCCTTATATCTAATCTAAATCTAACCTCCTTCTGTTTAAAGCTATTAACCCTTGTCCTATCACTGCATGCCCTTGTAAAAAGCCCCTCTCCAGCTTTCTTGTAGGTCCCCTGTAGGTACTGGAAGGTTGTTACAAGATGTCCTCGGAGCCTTCTCTTCTCCAGGCTGAACAATCCCGACTCTCTCAGCCTGTCCTCACAGGAGAGGTGCTTCAGCCCTCTGATCATCTTCATGGGCCTTCTCTGGACTTACTCCACCAGATTCATGTCCTTCTTATGTTAGGGACTCTAGAGCTGAACACAGTACTCTAGGTGTGGGGGGGTCTCAACAGAGTTGAGTAGAGGGACAGACTCACCTCCCTTCACCTACTGGTCACACTTCTTTTGATGCAGCCCAGGATATGGTTGGCTTTCTGGGCTGCAAGTGCACAGTGCCAGCTCATGCACATTCATCATTGCTGATAATTATTGACCTAAGTAAAGCCAATGGATAAACTAAATACTCTTCTTTTGGGGTAAACTGAAGGAGCTATTAAACATTTGGGTAGCCAGGGACAGACGCAACCTCACTCTACTGGGAGGCACTAAGTGATTCTACCATATGACTCAAGAGAGCACATACCAGAGCAGCTGTCACCAATGGATCCATCCAACCCCATTTAAATTTGAATTTGGTGGTTGAGCTGATGTGGTGGAAGCCACTGCCAGAAGCACCAAGAAGCATAAGGCTGAGCAGAAGGTAGACAACATAGATGAATGAGTTCTTGGGGGTCTGGCTGCCAAGACTGTCACTGGGGTACAAATGGATTATGGGAGGTTGTGTGCTTGTTTGTGCATGACAAAAATGAGAGCAGCAAGTGTTAGCAACACTTTGAGAAAATGCCAAGAGCCCTTATTTCATTTTGCAAAACTAGTTTTGCTTCTAAAAAAGGTATTTTTCACCCTTTCTTTCTCGAAAATTTGACTTAAGGCATGTTACAGGAGGCACGTGATAAACTTGGTTTTAACCAGTTTCTCCTTCTGTCAGTACCTACATCTCAAAGTTTTAAAACTCTGAAGATGTATCTTGATACAAAAGTTTCTGGCACATCCTGGGAAGATTTAAAAAAAAAAAAATCATTGGATGTAATTTAAAAACTTTTAATTGACTAGAGATGATGCTAACATTGATATGAGTAAGAGAGAAGCTGAACATTTATGCTGCCTTTTTTTTTTTTTTTTTCATTTGCAGTTCAGAAACTTTGTGACAAATTAAGTTTCTAGATAAAATGAAGCATGTCCTAATAGATTCAATGCACTCTGAATAATATATGCAGGGTTGTCTTGGAAATCTTTGGTTTTCAAAAGTACAAAATTTGTACTCTGCTTCAAATTCAGATTGTCTGTAAAATTAAGGCCATCCCTTAAGATGTTCTCACTACAAAGGCTCTAATACTGCTTTTAGAATGAAATTAACATATGGAGCAAGCATGATATTTGAATCATGGTTGAGACTCGTACTGCTTCCTCTTACAGCTCTCACTGAGAGGGCTAAGAGCAGAGGTATTTAGTAGGAGAAAAACACAGTTATACACTGGAAATCTGTAATTAAAAAAACCCAAAAAAGTGTACCTTGGCTCTTTTAAGGAAGTTACCCCCTGCATGAGCTCTTGTTTAATAGTCCAAAATACTGGCACATGAATGAAACCGAAAAGCCAGTCTGTGTTACTACATGTCTTAGGCTTCCTTTATATTCTTGTAGCCTCTTTTTTCCTCTTTTCCCCTTCTTAGGTGTATATATCTTTTTCTTGAAGTGTCACTGTTAGTATTTTATGCTAAAATCTATGTTCTGCAAAATAAACCTGTTTCAATGTATATTTGACTCTATTATGTTAGAAAAATAATCTTCATTTCCATGTTATTGATATTTAACAGCATCACTTGTGTTTATTCCCCTTAGATATCCAACTGTTCTTCTTCAGAAAGATGCAAATCTAATTACTTTTGCATTTTGTTAAAAACTCTACAGTGCCTGTATCACATGGATCACATGGATCACCTTTGGTACTTCCTCTTATGCGTAGGGCTGCTGGAAGTTTCTTTCTTTATTAAAGGTGTCTTCTTTTTTTTCCTTTTTTCTTGTTTTCCCCTCCTTCAGGGTTAACAGTGAGTAATCTGCATACAATGTCATTGTACTGCCAGGCAGCAGCAGTTTTAAGTCTTCTGAACCCCACTATTTGTTGTGGATTTAGGGCATTCAACAACTATGAGTCTGGATGAAGATTCAAGAACTAAGTTTATATGCCTCAGTTTACAAAACAGCCAATATTAGACCAAATGAGTAAACATGGAAAAGATAAATGCTCTAAACTAGTCACAGACCTTGCAGCTTCATCAGATAAGGTACTGCTGGGTGCAATCTCCTTGCTGAAATGAAATAATTGTATCTCTTTACAAAAGGGAAACAATTGTAAACTTCATCCCATACAGGAGCAACTATGGGAGGGAGCTTCTTTGGCCACAAAATGAAAATGCACCAGAGGGGAACTTGATTCCAACAGATGTCCTTCAAAGGGTCTGAATCTGTCAGCAGGTTCAGTCACTTGCAACACAGTTTACAAAACTTTTTCAGATGTTTCTTTAAATGTGAGAGCTATTATTTGAAAATACATTTGTCAGATATTGTAGAAAAAGCCAGAGCCCAGCTGTGCTACCAGAGGAATGTCTGATAATCTTTCTACACTCCCTGTTATCCTAATTGATCCTTCTTGATCACTTAATGTCATGCACAGGTCCCACACTGCCATATGGCATGGAATAAGGGGTAGGAATTGCACTGTTTTTTGCTGTGTTAGAGTTCATTTTCTTTATAGCAACTCACGTGATGCTGTGTTTTGGATTGGTGGCCAAAATGGTGTTAATAACACACATATATTTTAGCTATTGCTGAGCAGTGCTTACACAGCATCAACACCTTCTCTGTTTCTCATGTTGCTCTGACATCAAGTGGACTGAGGGTGGGTAAGAAACTGGGAGGAGACACAGATGGGACAGCTGACTCAAGCTGAGAAAAAGGATATCCCATGCCATGTGACATCACACTCAGCAATAAAGATGGAAGAAAGAGAGAGGGGACATTCAGGTTAGGGCATTTGTCTTCCTAAATGACCATTATTTGTGATGAAGCCCTACTTTCCTGGAAATGGCTGAACACCTGTTTGACAATGGGAAGTAGTGCATAAATTCCTGATTTTGCTTTGCTTGTGTGTACCACTGTGCCACTGTGTTTATCTCAACCCACAAGTTTTCTCACTCTTGCTCTTCTTATTCTCTCCCTCATCCCAGTGGGTGGAGGGCGTGAGTGAGCACCTGTGCGGTGCTGAGCTGCGTACAGAGTTAAACTACCACAGACTTCCTTTACTATTGTGATTGGTTTCTCAGACAGAGGAGCAGTTTTATAAATTACACCCTCCTCTGGACATTTCCCATGATGTATCCTAGATAACGGTAGTTCATCAGCTAGTAGAATATTTGGCCACATTAACAGTATGATCTGTGTTTTGCGGTGATTACACAGAACAGCCATCAATCTCTGCAGCTGGCATTTCCAGTCTTCATTGTAGATGGCTTGTATCATTTAAGTAGGCAGCTTTGTATTGAGTGTTATTCTCAGGAGGTGATCCATCAGCCTTGGAAAGGTGGCCATGACCTCATATGCTGCAATTTGCATCTACTTGAGAGAATGAGTATATGGGGAAGAAAATGAAGGTGTTTGTTACACAGGCTGTTTGTATGCATTTGCTTTGCAAATCCTGTTGAAAGAAAGAACACACATTTGAAGAGTTTTGTGTAATCTGGAGGAAAAAAAATGCATGTATCTGTTTTCTGGTTTTGAAATGGGGAAAAACCCAGTACAATAAAATAGTTATCACCTAGTGATCTAAAATGTCAAGTGCTTTGATTACAATCAATTTAGGCTTCTTACAAATGCAAGAAGAGTTAATTCCAAAAACACATCTCTGAAATGTGATCAGTATAGCAGATTAAAGAGCCTTACAGTGGCAAATTAGTTATGTCAACTGCGTAGCTGTGTTAGCAGAAGACAAAGCAGAAGTTGTTCCTAATGCGTTTTCAGTCTGTATTGCTGTCACTATGACTGCTGCATCAGCAATGGGTGGAAGGTCCAAAATCATACCTTGCTGAAGTAAAGACATTAGCACGAGCTACTATACAACTTCCTGAGATAAACCTAGAGTCTGTATTCCTGAGTGGAGGTCTCCTGTTCCCCTAGTCAGGACAACTACTGGCACTTGCCAAGAAAGCTGAAGAGTTGCTGAGGATCCTTTAAGAAACTTTTCCTTTTGCGGGGGATCAAGCTGGAATGTGTGATTGCAATGAGGGAGAGAGATCTACTGGAGGACAGCATTCCTATAGTGCCAGGTGACTCACTGGAAATGTGGCAGATCTAGTTTCAAACCCCAAAGAAATTTTGTGTATCTCTTGTAAATGCTCAGTTCCAGCCACCATCCCCACTTGCTTGCTTGCTTCACATGGAATACTTGTAAGGTCCTGTGTTTATCCTCATGCGTTGTAGGCCATCCTGCTGTGATCACTCGGAGTTTCTTTGTTTAGGATAACCATTTTACACTTACAACAATATATTTTATAAATTGACTAAAGTCCTTATAATTTTTTAGAAATATGAAGTGCTACGCTGGCATTTTGTTAGATATGGATATACATGATGTTGAAATCTGAGAAAAGAGTGAAATTTCATGCAGTCCTGAAGGTGGAAGACAGTATTTGCTTCTCACTTGTCTTTGGTCTCTGTTTTTGATACTTATCGTTGAGTATGAATGAGAAAGGTAAGACAAACTGAAAAGGAGAAGATGGGACAAGAGGTAATGTTTTTAAAATAAAAGATGGGAGATTCAGACTAGACATGAGGAAGAAATTTTTTACAATGAGTGTGGTAAAACATTGGGACAGGTTGCCCAGAGAAGAGGTGGATGCCTCGTCTCTGGAGACATTCAAGACTGGGCTGGATGGGGCTCTGAGCAACCTGATTTGGTTGAAGATGTTCCTGTTCATTGCAGGGGGATTGGTCTAGGTGAAGGACCCTTTCAACTGAAATTATTCTATTATTCTACGATTTTATGATTCTATGATAAGATTCAACAATGAAAAGTAAACTGAAAAGATGATCACCATATTGGACAGGGGCCAGGTATTGTCTGCTGCAATAAGTGTGAGGACGAAACTTTTTTCCTCTCTATTTAGGTCTGTTCCTTCTGATGATGCTGTGCCTAGCTGAAGTCAGTTCAGAGACTACTACCTCTTGACTAATTAATGCTTTCCCCAAAAATATCATCCACAAAAACCAGTTGTAATGAAAAACTAGGAAAAATAGTAACAAATATGACTGTTAGTTTAATGGAGAGTTTTCCATGCTCTCTTTTAAGATTCAGTTCTAATCTAGAACTTTTAGAAGGTGACATTTTAGGCAAATGTCACTCAGTAGCTCATATTTCATACAGTATTTAATATCTCTACTCAAAGGTTAAACTTACTGTTTGAAGCAAACTATATTTTCCAGTGTGTTGCAGTACCAGGAATGGTGTGGAGTTGTACTATTTTGGGGTGCCATATAATGCCAGGAAGCTAATTTCCCTTTAAAGGAACTCTGTCTCCCAAACCTCCCTACATTTTCTATAAAGAGATTTCCTCCAAGAGGCCAGTATAGTCCCTTCACCATACTGTCAGACAATAGTTGATGGTTCAGATGAAAAGTAAGTATTTGTGTTACCTCTGTTGTCCAAAGAGAAACGCAAAAAAGAACAGAAAACAACACATGACATGTAGAATGGCAATGACGTAAGTAAGCAATGTTCTTGATTTCGAAGACACTTGCTGAAGGCAGAAAAACTCAAAATAGGAATTTTTTTAAATGCATCAAAGCAGGGACTCAACCAGAGAGTGAGTCAGGAGTGGAAATGATCCATGTGTAAAAGGGAGAAGAAGAAAACAATCTATCAAACAAACAAACAAAAATGGTAAAAAAATTATGTTTTGTTGTTATGCCCCCATTTTTGCTGTGGAGAGATTTTAAAAAGTGTCTCATCTCAGGTACAAATCTGACCACCTTTTACAAAATGAGAGACTATCAGAAGAGTTATATAGAACAAACTTCTACCATACATCATAACTGCTGAAATTATTTACAAAAGCATAAAAGCATATATCTAACTTCTAAACTCAAGCTTTGTATCAGAAGATACAGAATGTTTAGTCAATTTTGAAGAGAGGTTTCAGAAAAATACAGTTCAGCAAATCTGATTTCTACAGTAGGAAAACTGACAGACTTTATGATAAAACAGGAATAGTAATAATAAGTATGAAATGTTGAAAAATATATATGGTTGTTATGTATTAGAGATCTGTTAGATCCTTTGGAGCAGTGAAAAAGCAAAGGATAAAAGGGAACTGTATATATAGCATTATTGGATTACAATTAAATTAATGAACTTCCAAAAAGTAATTGCAAAGGTAAAGGAATGGTCTATCATTTATATTTTCACCCAGGGAACTTTTCTAGAGCTTGCGCTACTCCACATATTCATAAATGATGGGAAAGAATGGGAAATTAATGTGGTGAAAAAATTTCCTGCTGACACAAAATTTGTCATCATATTAAAAACTAAATCTGCCTAAAGTTTTGCTGGACAATCTATGACACCAAGTTACAGAGGCATGAAATGAGAAATGAAATTCAGTGTTAATAAATGCAAGGTAATATACATGCACAGAGAAAACAAACACATAAATACCCACAGAAGAATAAATCTGGGAATAAAAAATTGTGATCAAACAGAATGCTTGGAAAATATCATAGTACTATGGTGTAAGATGTTAGCATTCCATATATTGAGTACTTACTGTTGTTACTCAAGAAGGATATAGCAGCCATAAAAAAGGTGCAGAGAAGGACAACATGTATGATGAGACATAAAAGAAAGGCTAAATAGATTCAGACTTTTCAACTTGGAAAGAAACAGCTGAGGGGAGATACAAAACTGAAAACAGAAGAGCTAGGGATGCTTTTTTCAGTCTCCAAATTTAAACATAAGGGAGACCTTTTTTAAATGGTGCAGTGGAAATTTTCAAACTTATTTCTCTAGAACATAATTGAAAAAAAATTATTCGGACTTCAAATGTTAGACAAATTAATCTAAATCCTGTAAGTACTAATTTCCCCAAACAAGGCAAATATCCAGGAAGAATTACTCTCTTCTTGTTTTGCTGCCATGTTCTTCCCCATGCATCTTCCAGCCACTGTCAGGAAGCTGGGAGAGAAGAGCTGAGTCTGGCTCTCATTCCTATCCTCACCCATTCCTGAATCCTCCTTGCAGGAACTGGTTTCTGAGGAGACTATGAAATTCTGCAGCGTTGTGGATTAGGTATTGTAATTTAGGGCAGACTCCCTGTGTCCCATGCAAGAAGTTAAGTGTGGATCTCAGTCCTCTTCTGTTGCTGCATGAGAGCACAAGTCTTAATGGAAACCTGGTAAGATCTTTCTGGATGTTGTTCACCACAGGACAGGTGAACTTTGGAAAACATGTCCTGAAAAAGAACCAACCAACCAATCTCCATCAAAGTTATTTCCCATGTTATAACAGAAAGAATAATTTTATTTTCAGTGTTGTATTACAAAGCGATACTTGTTACTCATAAGTTTATCAATGCCAAGATCAGGGAATTGTGGTGGAATATAAGTTTATTTCTCAGTTAAACTACTCATTTTTATTTATGAAAACAGTTTACTGGCTACGAAACCAGAACACCTCTTCCAAAAAATTTCCACGAAGAAAACCTTTGTTTCACAGCCTAACACCTTTGGAGGCTTACAATGATACTGAAGGTCTCCAATAATCCACAACAAATCTCATTTCTCTTTGTCACCTTTGTGCCCTTGATCCTATCATGCTGCAGCTACTTATAATTAAACCCGCCAGTCAAGCAAATACCCTGACATGTTCAGAGAGAGAGAAAAGGTAACAGACATCACACTGAGGTGTTGCTAATGTGGGAACTGTGGGCAACAAGTTCAATTTGTGACAAGCAGAGTAAAAAAGATGCCGAACTGTTAAGGGGACTGGCTAGTTAAGGGGACTGGCTAGTTAAGAGGACTGGCTAGACCTACAAACTGCTTTTTGCATTATTAGTTCGAATTGGTGTCAATATAGTGTTACCATTGCTTGTGTTAACTAAAATTGTTGCTAAGCATTTTAAGGACTGCATCAGGAATAAAATTAAGTTTAGACATATGGAGGTAGGGTTGATGAGCATGGGGCGGGCAGAAAAGGCTTAAAAAAGCTTGCCTTGCTACTTGTGTCATTTTTTTTTCTGCAGAGAAAGAGATGACAGCCTTCATTTGTTTCATTCTGGCATCTTTTCATTAGTGCCAAATTTCCTTTCTAAAATCAGACAGTAACACCAGGAATGTTGTCTTTGATTAGAGCAATTTTAAAGCTGAGCTCATTCTTAAGTAGCTTGCTGAATCAGTGCCCAAGTTTTCAGCTCCTATTCTTAGACTTCAAAAATATGTAGAAATGCACTGTTAGTTTGACAAACCAAACAGATTTCTTAGAGAAGCATGTAATTCTAGACTTGAGATTTCTCTCTTTCCCTTAAAAATACCTCAAAACCTGCATGTTATAAATTTATCTAGATCACTTCTCCCCACCACCCACCACTTCAAAACAGTTAAATAAATTTTAAGCCATAAGCATTATCTACTCTGCATTGCCACTTCTTCTGATACACTGAATTTCATCCAGTCATTTATGGTTTGAACCTAATAGCCTGTAAATGAACTAGAACATTTCTCCTGGGTAGACATGCAATCAAGCAAAACATTGATTTTAAATTTCTAGGGTATTGTTTTCAAAAAGTGTTTTCTCTGTACATCTCTATTTAAAAATCTGACCACAAAGAATCTTAAAGCAGTCTCAGGATATCACACTGTCTGGAGAAAGAAATTTCTATAAAATACTCATCTGATGATAAGGAGTGATGCAGAATATTATATTAGTAAAAAACTTTGCAATTTTATGTTCAGCTCTAGCACCAAAATCCCTAGAACCATTTCTAAAGGAAGCAAACTTCTTACATTATTCCAGATCTATGTTAAATTTCAAAAGTACGTAATAGTGTCTTCTTTGCAAGTGATATGAGGATGATGTTGATACCCATAGCCTCATGAAACAAATGAACTGTATTTCTTCACATACAAGGAACAGTTTCCTCATGTAATTCACTAGAGTTATTTTTATGAAAGAATAGAAAGATCCAAACCCAGGAATGGAACTAAGATGGAGTTCTCCATCTATTTATAAAAGGCCCATACTGCAGAAATTTTTGTGTTAAAGGACATAAGACCTATAGTGCTGTAGTCATGCAAAAAAAGCACAGTCTTTGCAGGACCAAATAGGCTTTTGTCACTGAAAAGCACAGAAGTCAGGAGGACTTTCACAATGGTCATGTAAAGCTCTTTTGTGACTGGGATGCTGTTTGTGAGGTTATGTTACCCTAACTACTAGACAGACCTAAAGTACTGAAATCACTCCAGGTCATCAGCCAAATAGAAAAGACTCCTTTAAGTCTTGTTGCACACTACCTGTAGACAGGTAAGATAGTGAAAAAAATGGGGCTACTGTGCTCTCTCCATGCTGCTGTGGGCTTTCTCTGAGTGAGGTGATTCTCCCATGCAATCTCTGACTCTGGATCCATATTTTATCCATTGCATACTCAATGTGATCATATCAGACCCCAGCATCCACCCTATAGCATGCCTTCTGCTGTGAGTTGAATGAAATCACAGTAGAGTTGAACCGTTAAGTATCTTTTTATCATGAAATTAAAAAAAAAAAATGCATTTGCTCTTCTGGCTAGCTCTAACACACACAGAGGTTTTGTGTTAGTTTGAAGTCAGAATTTGAAAGGCTCCTGGTCATGGAGGGGGCATGAAAGAGGAAACAAGAAGTGCTGAGGTGAGGTGTGAAATCCCTTATCAGAAGTAGGGAAGTTTCAACCATGCCTGGAGTATCAGAGGTGCTAAACTCAAAGATGTAACTGTCTTGTTTACAGTGTGAAAGCCCAAACATAGGAGAGCACAGTGCATTTCAGAACCGTTTAAAGGAAGCCTGCTTGTGTCAGCCCTTTCTCTGTCTAGGCTCTAGAGAAATCTTAGCAAAGGTCTCTGTTTCATGCCAGAAATGTTAAGAAGCTTGTCTTGATAGTTCGGCTCTACAGGAGAGCAATCTTTGTTAGTGTAGCTCCCAGTGTTGTGCAGCTGGTTCCTGCTAGTCTGGCTAGAAATGTCAAACCACATAAAGATCCGAGAAAAAAATTGCAGCAGACAGGTTTTCTCTCATCTAACTTTTTGAAGAGAAGCATTATTACATTTTATTTTTTCCATTTGCATTTCCTACACTCAAAGCACGTAGTATGCAATTTCATTCCACAGCACATCCTCTCCATCATATTTTCCACTACAGTAAACTGAAGAAAACACAATATGCTTTACTTTTTTACCTGAAGTAACATTTTCTGTTGTCTTCCACAACTTAGTCTAAGAATTTTCAAAGGTTCATCCAGACAAGATGATTTTTTTTTTTTTGTCTACCACTTCCATCTCCCACTGCCATTTTCTCTTTCCTGAGCAAAAATATAAATAAAACAAATGCTCTTCTAATGAAGAGTCTGAGTGTTAAATAAGTTCCTCAGAGTTTAGCAGCAATCATCCTGAAGGGCTTCTGGTGGTTAAGTAAGGTTTAGCTTTATCCCTCTCATGATTCCTTTAAGTACATCAAGATAGAAATCATGCTGAAAATAATTTTATTTTCTTTTACATTTCATGGGCTTTTCAAAGATAACCAGTAAAAATGAATAATTTGTATATTTCCCTTCATTGTCTGGAAGAACACCTTTGCAGGTGTCATTTCATTTATATTTCCCCTGTTTCCCCATGGAATACACATTTCCAAGTTAGAGTCTTTGTTCCTATCTGTGAACTCTATATAAAGTTTAATAGTTTTAGACCCAGATAAGAACAATGACGGATATGCCAGAAATATAGAAGGTTACAATTATGGTGGAAGAAGAGCTGCCAAATTTGGTTCTTTTGTCATGCTGTAGGAAATGATAAAAAATAAAAGACAATAGTGAAACCTTCTAGTGGACGGGGTCCATTCTTTTTTTCCTCGGTTGGTTTCTATTCCCATCTGACCTGTCAGAGGTTAGTATAGGAAACAGAAGCTAACAGTGATTTCCCAAATTGTGGTTACATGAATGGCTAAGCCCACTCCCTTGAAATGGAAAAAACAGACAAAATCCTGTAAATTACAAAATTTTTTTCAATACTGTTTTAACTTTCCCTGGATCATTTCGTTCAGGCAGCTTTTACCATGTGCTCAATTGCTTCATACACAGCCTAAAAGACCACAGAAGCAGTTTATTAGCTAATACATGCAATAAATAACTACGCTTATCAAGCTCTCAGTCTGAGCTTTCATGTGCTCATAAGCCCTAATAAGAAGCCCTGTGAGTGTTTGCAGGCCAGGCAGGGATCAGCAAGGGGGTAAAGGGTAGACCCACTGCTCTGTGGAAGAAGGTAGACCCTTGATATTGCTGTTTTACTGTCTTATCACTCCCTGTTTTTTCTTTTAGGATTTAAATCACCAGCTCTCCATCTTGATGTTTTCCTCTTAGATCCTCAAGTTGGTATGAGTTTGCAGTTTTAGCTTCTTTATCTTACATGACACTACACACTTCCTCACGTCTCTTTCTCACAATAAAACAATTTGCTCTGACATTTATCCCCAGGTTTTGTAGCTGGGCTTCATTGGAACTGAGCATTGGGCCACACAGAGCTGCATCCCTCAGCAGAGGAATATAGAAAAGGAGTTGTAGTTAACAATGTCTTTGTTTTGTCTATACTTATGTACATTTAAACAGAGATGAGCACCGTGGCTTATCCCACTCTGAGCCATGGTTTCAAGGTACCTGTAGATGCATGAAGCTACTACGTTGTTTTATATGTGGTGCAAATTACCAACCAACTTGAGTCCTGCTTCCTCACCAGATTCAATTTTGTTTGTATCTTTGGAGAACATGAGTTTTCCATTGAAACAGTGGGAGTACCAGTGATAACTGTATGTACATCCTCATTTTCCTTTTGTTGGCTCAGGGGTTTAGCTTCCTGCCCTACAGGGAATTTTGGATAACCCATTGTCAAGACTACTCTCAGCAGGATCAAGGCCTTGCATGAAAAAAGTGTGTTTGTCAGAATGAATGCTTAAAAACAAAGCACAAACCCAGCAGACAGTAGGTGGTAATTCAGGATGTTATCTGGTGCCAGAGCATTTCCAGAAAAAGAAGCTGAACCACAGTTACTGTTACTCTGTTCTGTGGGATTTTTTTTTCCCACTTGGTTTCCATCTCTTTGTAATTATATTGAAATAACTGATGTGAATTAAAAGACAAAGAAAATTAGAAAAACTAAGAGGGAAGAGCAATATACAGAACAAAACATACCAGTATCTTCTAAACAGATAAAGGGGTTTGAAGATGCTGAATAGAGCAAAAAGGAACCCCATGTCATAAATTATGTTAGCCAGTGATTTGGAACAGAGAGCATGCTTAATCCTGTGAGAGTACAATACCTTGCATGATGTAAAAGTGCCTCACAGACAGAAATTATTATCACCATTTTTAATATAAATGACCGTATCTGTGTAACAGGGTTCATTACTAGATAATACTTTATCTGGACTGAAAAATTAAATTGTACAACAATAACAGCATGATAGTTCCCTTGACAATAGAGCTACACAGCTGTAAAACTGAAACTAGTGTCTGCAAGGACATTTAGAGTATTCCAAAATGCAACATATCTTGTGCTCCCAAACCCACTAGTCTGTGGAATACACTGTTTATTATTTATGCATGTGAGAAATTAATTTTTCTCACTCAAGTTGTTGCAAATTTTCTTATATGTGGTTCAACTAGAAATCCACTTTGCTTCAAAAATTCTGGGCTTTTTGAGCAATGAAGCTGCCAGATGATTCATAAACACTTTTAGAAGGATGATGAACTAATATTGGATTTACCTATTAAAGACAAGAGCATCTGAGAAGCCACCGTCTTTGGTCACTTCAGACTCCTGAGAGTGCCCTGAGGGAGTTTTGTGAAGCTGTGCCGGCTCTTTCTCATGCTAAGCCTATAAGCTATATTCTATTAGCTGAAGCTTTTCCAATTTGTGAATGTCTTTGGCCATATTAAGAGGAATTTGAGAAAAGCTTATGGAGAATTAGAAATCCTTATTCAGAACCCAGTAGCTTAGCTGCTGGTTATTATTCTGTGTAGCTGTTTTTTCTAATGTCAATTTCAGTTATTTTCATTTTGGAAAAATCATCCCAGTAATGCATTGGGAGCAAGAATAATACATGGAAATGTTCGGAAGGATATTGTCTTAAGAAATATAATTTCTCTCCAGCCCATCTATTTTGCTAGATTTTTTAAACAACTATTCTTTCCTTCCTTCCTTCCTTCCTTCCTTCCTTCCTTCCTTCCTTCCTTCCTTCCTTCCTTCCTTCCTTCCTTCCTTCCTTCTTCCATCCCTTTTTCCCATCAAAATAAAAAATAAGTGAAGGTGAATATTACTTTCTGCTCAACAGAAGTTTTATCTTCCACTATGGGATTTAAGAATTCTTGCTACATAGTATTTCCTGATCTTGAAAATCTAACATGACACCACTTTTGTTATTCTAAGTATGTCTTAATTTCATTTGTGTTATACCATTTAGGAGATGGAGAATGACAACAATTGAGCTTCTAAAATGCCAGCAAGTTCAACTGAGATCACTCTTTAGTCCATAAACCTCTTCTTGATACCATTCTAAGTGACTGTTAGTGTTTGCATCTCTCCACAGATAGATTTATTTGGGGTGTTTGTTCAGTAAGCTATTTTAAAATAAACGTTATGTAAAAGAAGTTATTAAAATAAATGTCTATACCAAAGGCATATGTTTAAAATAACCTAATTTTCAGACACTATACTTTATCCCAATTTCCTTGTCATTAAACTTATGCATGACTTTAAATTCCTCCTCTATAGTCAACGCAAAGAGAGAGGTGCCTGCAAAATATTGATTCACTCCACCGAGGCCCTAAAGCTCTACACAGCTTTGAAGGGAACATTTAATGAGCAGAATCTTTGCATAAATGTCTAAAATTACATGAGGCTGAACCAAGACTTCATTGGTCATGTAGACTGCCCTGTCTAATAACATTCATATAGATTTTCTAGTTTCAAGATTGTTTAAAGTTGGGTAAGGAGGGGTGAGCTTAGCTTCACCAAAACTTTAATGGCCAGTGCAGCAGAGGCATAGCCGAAAGAGTTGGCAGAGTAACAATTTTTTCTTATGACTGAAGGTCCACATTACAGTAGAAAATTCAAAGTCTGTTTCCACAAATACCCTATGTCAAACTAGAAGCCCAGTCAGGGAGTAAAAAGTCAGGCAGAGGAAAGAGGTCTGCAAAGTTTCCATGGGAGGAAAACTGTTTCATGTGAAATGTTAGGATAAAAAACATGAGGTAAACATGCATATACTTAGAGTCATATTGTTAAGCTGGGAAGTACTAATGACTGCCATGACTCATGGACCTAATGAACAGCTAGAGAAGAACTGTTAAATACTGCAAAATTCATATAGAAATGTTAATCTCTAATTTCTAAGGAAATAATAGCTAAAATGTCCTATAGATTTTCTATTTTCTTGTGTAATAGGTACTTTTCATTTTTTTTTTTTTTTTTACTCCCAGTAGCCTACCAAGAACTATACTGGAAAAGTGAGGTACTTGAGTGCATCAGCCAAAGTAACTTTATGCCTTTATAGCATTTGTTTCTCTAAAAATATTATGTATGTCTGTCTGATGCACCAATTTTTTCTACCACAAATGGACTTTGGGAATCCAGAGATTTTATCTTGTAGTTTGACAAGTAGAAAGAAGTGAAATATGCTGAAAATTTTTCTTCTTTTTCTCCTTCCAGACTTCATGTGAAACAGAGGGTCTTCATCTTTTGCCTAAAACCTTTATTTCACAAATACTTTTAAATTTCTCCATCCATGTTCTCTCTCCTTTCCCAATCAAGAAACAATAAAAAGAAGGTTTTAGCCTTGTGCGTCTCAGTTTGGATCATTGTCACAAGCCTTGAACTGGGCCATGAGAGAGGGGAGGAAAATGTCGTAAATATTCCTTCCTCTTGTGCCATTTATAGAGTTAATCTTTCAGCTGTGCATTGATAGAATATACCGAATCCAAAAACTGGATGGGGGTGAAAAAATACTTCGATCTTCACCATGGGACAGAATTTCAGCTGCTATTGCCTTTTTCAGGTAATCTCCACTAAAAGTTTGTTATGGATAATTATCAGCTATTGTGTATAGAAATGCTTTGTTTTTACTCTCCCCTTTCTTTTGATGCTAAGTAACATTAAGTGTATTAACATATATTATAAAGCATCTGTTGATATTTACTGGATACAGAAAGGATTGACCAAGATCAGTGTAGATGATTGCTACTCCAAGGTTCTCATGGGTGTTTCTAGAAGGTACTCATACCTGAATCTCATCCTATTTGCTGACTACTTCAATTGCTTCTTTGTACTCTACTAAGCCATAGCTATGACCCCAGCTTATACAGCATTTAAAGATAAATTAATGAAGGAGAATATAACCAACATGTAATGAAATGAAGGAGTATTAAAGATACTAGTAGGATCAAGAGCCACTATATTGTGAAGATAGTATTGGAAAAGTTGGTACTCAGTGTAACAGGGACTCTGACTGTGGTAAGGGTACTGATGAACCTGGCCACTAACTTGACTAAATGTCGGATACAACTCAGAGACCCGGGAGCTGATCTTCTTGTAGGTGATGGATCAACTGCATTCTTTGGGAAGATGCTAACTTCGGAAGGAACCATTTCCTTTTAGCACTGAAATATACGAAGGATATATAACTGGGGTTTATTTTGAAAGCTTTCCTGTCTGCTTTCATATCCATGCTAAGAGGTTTTCCTGTCAGAGGAGGTTTCTGTTTCTTTTCCCAGACACAGGTCAAAACAGCAAATGCACCGAAGATTTTGCAGTTGCCTGAATTTCTATGGGAACATACAAGCCTTATGAGAAAGACTGAAAGGATAATGACTCAAACGTTGAGGCAAAACCAGTTCCACAACGCAGGAGATGGGACATCCCTAGGAGCAGGAAATGGGACATTCATTACACCTTCTGACCTATCTTCTGAGGTTCTACGATAAAATTATCTTTTTTGCTGTGCTTGTCAGAATCTTTCCTAACCAGTCTTCTGCCTGTGAAAAATAAATATCTAGTAAAATAATAGAAACCCATAAATGAAGAAGAAGAGTGTTCAAATTAAAGGCATATTTTCTATTGAGTAATCAGATTGGAAAAGCACTTTTGTCATTTATCCAGGTCATGTTTTTATTAATACTCCCACAGCTTTTAACCAGAATAAAAAAAGTATGCTACACAAGCAAGGAGAAGAGAACACTCTGTCCCTCCACCTGTTAATAAAATCCAGTCTGCAGCTTCCTGCACCACAAGAGAGTACTGGTGATTACTGTCCAGCTGCTTGCTCAACAGGACTCCCAAACCCTTTTCTCCATAGCTCCTATTTAGCGAGCCAGTCCTCTGTCTATTTTGTTGTATGGGGTTATTACAATCTTGGTGCATGACTTTGATTTGTCCTTGTTGAAATTAATGAAGTTCCTGTTGATCCATGTTTCCAGCCTATGAAGGTC
The DNA here is from genome assembly GCF_963082525.1 of Nesoenas mayeri. NCBI lineage: Eukaryota > Metazoa > Chordata > Aves > Columbiformes > Columbidae > Nesoenas > Nesoenas mayeri. Next base: position 67,811,421 of record NC_137541.1, on the reverse strand, counting down.
CCTCAGAATGACAGCCCTACATTCTGGCATATGAGCCACTCCTCCAATCTGCTCTTGTTTGACAGCCTGTTGGATGCATATTTGATTCTGCTGGTAATTAAGGAAGAATTTAAACAGTATCAACCACCAAGTAGTGCTACTGATACCCAGCTGCCAGTTGGACTTTGAACCTCTGACCACTAGCCCTTCAGGCCAACCATCCAGCAATTTTCCGTTCATCTTATACTCTTATCTATCCAAAATATATCTCTTCAACTTAGCAACATGGAGTACCATGATGAGAATCTTACTGGAGTCAAGGCAAACAACATCTGCTGCTCTGTCTCCTTGTCCATAGATCAAGTCAGCTCCTCATGGAAAACAAATAAAGTTGATTGGTTGTGCTTTCCATTGCTAAATCCATCCTGGCTGTTCTCAGTCATCTTCTTGTCCTTCAGTTGCCTGCAAACACTTTCCACAAAGATTTAGTCCAATGTCTTCCTCAAACTGAGGTTAGATTCATCAGCCTGTTGTCTCCAAATTCTCCTTCTTGCTTTCCTTCTGCATGTTTTCCTCCCTCAGAATGAGGAGAGATGCCTCAGACTCAATTACACACTTTCTCTATTCCTTTCCACCCCTTGGAATTGAATCAAACTCTCTTCATTCAACAGACCTGTGACTCACAGCCAGAAAAATGTTCATTCATGTGTACCTGTGTTCATAGCAGTGGATCTGTGACAACCTAGTGACAGAGAAGGCTAAAGTGATAAATAGCAGAGGGATATGAGAAATCTTTTATTCAGATACAGTAAGATTCACCCTTTCTCACACGCTTACAAGAGGACTGCCTCAAATTTCCATAGATTGTCATAGATCTACAAAGTTAATTCTGTGGTACCCTCTAATTTTGAGAGCATTAGGCATTTCAGTGAGTGCAGTTGGTCCTATTAAATGTGTTTGCACACATAGATGATAATTTCATTCTCTGAAATATCGTGTTACACAAGAGATCAATTAAGAAGACTGTGTCTGCTGGAAACTCAGGACTAATCAGTTTTATCCTACTGATCTCAGAAAGTAGTTTACTTGTACTGTCAATAGTAGGACCTAGACATATAATTTAAATCTCTTACCTGATTAAGAAGAGGTTTAATCTTCCTGTTTCCTTAGGTGTACCTTAAATATTTTGTTTTAATTACTTCCCATCTGGCTGTTCCTGGGATTAGCAGTCATTTAGTTAGAGATTCAAAGATTATTTCAATTTCACGTAAACGCTTCTAGTTTCAAGCAACTTGTTCTGCACCAAAGGAAACAGCAACAATGCAAGATATCTTCAGTTGTGCCTAAAAGTGATAATTCAGATCATCTTTCAGAACTTCCAAAACCAGGCCTTTTTTAGCTGCCATTCCATATCATATCTGAGTCTTCACCCAGGTAGTTCAGACTGCACTTGAAGAAGCAGAATCTCTCTTGTAGTTAGTCTGAAGAATATTTGATGCACAAATAGGAGCTTTAACAGTTTTTGGTTTTCAGGCTGTTTCCATGGAAATTGCTGCCAATCTAACCACAGCTGGTTGTGCTGCCCCAATGTTTGCTGAACCTGCCAGAGTAGCAGCTACTGCTTCTTTTCCACCTGTATGCAGAGAATATTCCATCAGAGGGTGACCATCCCTTTCTGCTGTCGGCAGGCTGGTCTTCTTGTCAGGCATCACTAGGTGGTCTGCTGGTCTCCTTGTCAGGCATCACTAGGTGGTCTGCATCCTCCCAAAACCTTCACTGGGTATTGTTCCCAGTATTTAGTGGGTGAACAAATTCCTTTCATGTCTGTGACCAAGGGGTAAGCTGGTGCGGAGAGCACTGAGTTCTATCAAAAAGGTATCCCAAACCAATGTCCCCTTTCTCTTCATAAAGAATCTTATCCTCTGTAGGTCACTGTGGCATGATGGCAGAGAAGGTCTCCTTTGTTTTAATTCCACCTCACCTGTGTAGGTGGGTTCTTGAAAACAGTCTCTCAGATGCCATAAAGATGGGATTTGGCTTTCATTGAAGTCAATGTTTATATAGCTTCCAGCTGATTAGTGGGATTCTTTAAAATGTGACAAATGAAATGAGAACACAGGAGCAAAGGTGAAGCCAAAAGAAAACAAACAAAACACCTTTAAAATGGTAGGAGTAGCAGAACAATTTGTAATCATCACTTTCTGAGAGAAATGGCAAATCACATGAAAAAGCCCTACACTGTTACTTCAAATAAATTAAATATTTCTCTGTGAAGGAAATTACAGGTATTTTCTATCTAATGTCAGCGCAGGTTATTGAAAACACATTGGTGCTTCTTTTACGTTTTGAGACCATGAAGTGTCAGGATGCTCTTTGTCTATTTGATTCACCTTTCCAAAGAAAGGAAAGAAGAAGGAATTGTTATATGTCTCACATTTTCACAGCTCAAATTATACTTTTCTGCAGTGAACAATACAAACTACAAATTATATGTGACCAAATTGATTTCTATGAATTAGTGAGGCCAGAGAGCAAAAAGAAGGACATCTCACAAATCAGATCTGCATGTAAAATTCCTAGTAAAAATGATAGTCTGTTATTCCTCTTGCAAAAGACACTCATGTAAAAAATTATAAATTATTATATGTCTTCATCATGAGAAATAAATAATGTCTCCACCTACCTACTCCTCCTGAACTACAGAGGGGATCCTGTAATGACAGTGTTCAACTAGACAAATGAGGTAAAAAAAAATTGACCCTTGCAATATAATGTGTGATGATAAGAGGAACTGAAGAACCCATTCTTAAGTGTTGTTCCTCCTGAAAAAGCTGCTGGACCATCAACTGGGACGGGAAGTCTTTTGGGAAAAACATAGCAGCACATTCATGAAGACTCTCAGCAACCAGAAATAATGTCTCTGTGTTTTAATAATATAAACTTCACTTGTTTTGTGGGTGGGGTGGTGGTGGTTGTTCTTTTATTTTTTTCATTTGTTGCAACTTGCCCATAAAGATTTGCTCTATTTACAAACAAAGGTGAAAAACTCTGTTTGGCATCCCAAGTGTCCTGAATCCTAAAATCAAATTTAATTTTAAAATTACAACCCTTTTTAAATTACATATTGTAAACCATACCATTCATGTCAAGGTAATTTTATTCCACTAAGGAAGGCTTTCAAAGAAACAAAGATGGCATTTTAAGCCTGATTCACACCATTTAAGGCACTTAGTTGAAGTGTCTAATTTTAGAGTTTAAGTTCTCTGTGTTCCCTGTAAAATAAGTGGAATGATAGAGACATTGCCAGAGTACATCAGGTCTGGACTGATTTGAGAGAACTTAGCATTACTAAGTTCCTAACTTAAGTTTCTCACGTAAATGCAATTAAGGCAGGGGAATTTGGCCTAGTTATAATTATACATATAAGAGTAAAACTGTAAGGTATTAATGAGTTTGCATCTCACACAAATGAGTTTACATAATGGAAGGAATCTATGTGAATCAGTATATGATGTTATACATTTGTCGCCTCTGCAATAAAATGTTATGTGCTGTGTATCAGCAGCTGGGAAGACAACCTGTAATGTACAGCTCTGTGTAGATCCCCCCAGTCTGGAAAGGACTACAAGGTATTCGAGGTACTGACGCACAATTGGTAGAGAGAACTTTAGTAGAAAATGTCTATTAAAAATAGCCACTCACAATTGAAATAAACAGAGAACAATTTATTCAGAGGATGAAAACATAAGTTGTCTTTTCAAGACCCTTCTGCCCTATGGATCAACTGTTTTAAATAGAAAGAATAGAAATTCAAATCACTAGTTCTCTGGGCATGATCCAAAGAACAATTGCTCACAAATGATACAGCTATATTAATGTTAAATGATTCTGAATGAAAATGCAATCCTTGCTATTAGAAATATAAGAGAGATCAAGAAGAAGCAGTCTATAACATAGTGGGGCATACTGTGGAAAAGCATGACGTATTCCATGTCTTTGGTATCATTGTTAGTATCAATCACATATGTCAATATGATATATTTGGCTTGAATTTTCTTTTGAACTATAAAGTGAAAAAATGTTAATTGTGGCTGATTTGCAGAAGTCTGGTTGTCTTGAAATACAAGCTCAGAGTAGTTGAAAAATGCACAGAAATGCTGTTGATGCAATTCTAATTGAGTTAGTTCTGAAGCTGCTTCTAATTAAACTGATATTCTTATTTGCTGTTTCTTCCCATTCTAGAAAACATGCAATCTAGTCCAAAACTACTGTGTCCTATGCAAACTGGTATGTCTTATTATGTCATGATTTAACTGAATAACTGTCATTATGCTTATGATATTCTATGTGTGGTCTAAGTGTAACAGACACCAAAAGAATCAGGGTTCACACAAATTTCTGGATTTGAAGACCAGAGTAAATAATTATCCTGGAGGCTACATCAGCCCTATAAACAGCTTATATTTTATAGGAAGCAAATTATACCTTCAGCTGAAAATATGAAGGTATTAAAACATTGCCCAAATTTGAAGCAGCTCCATTTACCAATCACTGTAAGAGCAGAGTTTAGCCCTTCATTCATGTATTTAGTTGCACAGTAGTAACACCTAGTCATATAAGTGAAGTGCCAGTGCTCTGTTCTACAAACACAAGGGAAAGAAAGGCCTTTGTTACAAAGAACTTAAAACGTGTTTGTGTGATGTAATATGTGGATGCCACGGCAGCTAGGAAGAGAGAAAGTGATAATAATGGGGTTTTATGTAGTTTGCTTATAATCTCTATATGTCTCTGTTGGCCAGCTATTACACAGCTGTAAGCTTTCAAGTAGAAGGAGATCTGGATTTAAACATAGAAACTACATTAAACTCCTCATTCATAAATATGAAATAAGAGGGGACATAGACTGTGTTTCCATATCAGCCTGTCAGCTGAGGCTGCTATGAGGGCATGAGAGCAGAATGCAGTTATTGGGGTAGTGATGAGGCTTTTAGCTTTGATTGTTAGGCAGCCAGAACTTCACTACTGACCATAGTCCTTCACTTAGGGACAGACCTGTGCAGAGGTCATGAAATAGAAAACCAGCAGAAAACTCTGCAGGGAAAAGTATATCCCAAAAACTGAGGGTTTATCCCCAGATAACAACAGAAATAATTCTACATCCAATATTTTATTAGTACATATCTTCAGCCTGTTCCTCACAGCTTCTGCACACCCTTGGATTGTTTCACAAGGGAAAAAGTGAGCATGGATGACAAGTGAACAGATCAGAGATCTGAATGAAGGACAGAGACAGGAACCTCTCCCAATTTAACACCTGCAAACAGCTATCTCCCATTTTAATTAATTTAACACAGCTGTGTTTTCTAATGTTCATTAATAGAATAAAATCCCTTAGTTTCAGTTGCTGCTTTTACAGCACCACAGGATCACTACCTTGGAAACTGCAGGGCATTACCATAAGTACAGTCAATGAAAAAAGCAGCTTTAGGTCCAACCACCAGCATTCAAAAGTAGGACTCAGGTCAAAGTCAGATCCCAGCGTAGCTTAGGAAAAAAGAATATCCCCAGTAGAGAGACAATTTTTTTGAAACCTGGCAAAGGAGCTCCCAAAGCCCAGTGCAAGTTTTTGAGCTATGCAGTTATGGAGAGCAATCACAGAGAATGTGTTGAGTCCTTCATGTTTCTCCTGCCTCTTTCAGTTCTGCTGCCCTTTAAGATCAGAGCTCCATGTTTTTGCTGTGCTTTGGGATTCATTATTGTCCACTATCTGGATTTAATGTCTTCTTTAATCCAGTCGGTGTCAGTAGTACCAGAGAAAGGATTATGGGCACCACATTTTATATGATTTATAAAAATATTTCCCTCATGCAATTAATATATATTCTTTGAAGTGTTAGTATTCACTTTTACCGTTAGAGGGCTGTATTGTTTGTTACTTTTTCATCTGTTGCCTGTTGTATACTCGTTTGTATCTATCAAAAGATACCCATAGTAACATAAACATGACACACCCAAATGTCTTTCCTTTCACCCAAAAAGTGATATCTTGTTCGCTATCAATATCAGGACTACAATAGAAAAAGCTAAAGCAGTAAGTGTTCCATAAAATTCCTTGGTTAACCTTAGAGGTTATTTCTGTTACTGCTGATGACTCAAGAGATGATTGTCCTACTTTCTTAAATCAAAACAGATAGAGCAGACTTTTATAGTGAAATCTGAGAGGAAGGTATCAGAGAGAAAATCTGCCCTCACGGAAGTCAGGGAGGAAATATACCGCTGAATTGGCTTCAGGATTTCTCTTGCTTCTGTCCTAATGTATTAAAAGTCAACAAAGAAAACTCCTACCACTAACTGAAGAGGTTAAGATGAAACTTTACACATAACCATATATATATCTGTAACTTCACAGTTTAAGGCTTATTATCACTTCCTCTAATACATTCGGGGTACTGACCGTCAGTGCCTGATACAGACACAGTCTGAATGGGGAGAGGGAAGAAGGAGTTCATACTTTCTGTCAAAAGCAAACTACACTTTCTACTTAGGAACTCTAAGGTCCAAAGATGCCTGCAATGAAGTAATACAAGAAAGAGAGATACTTTTTATAAATTAGGTGGGTTTTTTACTTTTTGTAATGCAAACCAGAAGTGGTCTGTCTGAGTAATCCCATCAGTTTTTTTTTTTATGGCAGTGGCTCTACTGTATTTTCTGACCATTAGGAAATGAAAGTGCTTAAACATTGTGATTAATTTATCACTGTCTGATACAGGGGAAATTTTTGCACAGTGGAGTTACCAGGGATGTTCATTAGTTAGAAACTTCATATATACATATACAAATCAAGGTGCAGCAAATAGCACTTTCCAAAATTATCTGAGTAATGCAGTACCAAACCCAACTCTGTAGAACACCTGGTTATATAAAAAGACAAAATTATTTGATATTTGCCATTATAGTGAGCCCACTGGGCGTTGTTAACTGACTTATCTCATGTTTTCAGATTAGAAAATGTCAAACCATTGACTCACTGTTCTTCTGAGCAGGTATCAAAACAGCTCCCTATTGCTGGGCTTCAGGGGACATTTTCAAAGATACAAATGCCACGCAGATAGTGGCTTTCATTAACTGGACTAGAAATTGTTTCAGAGGTTAGGGACATTAGGGGCTCTGATGTTATATATCAGGTGAAAATTCTGTCAAAATACCTCCTTGTTAACCAGGTCACACATGAAAGATTATCGTAACTCTACGTGAATAAAGCTGCATTCTCAATTCAGCAAACCTTTTAGAGACATGATTATGTCCCTTGATGTTCAGTAAGGCATTTTAGGAGAACATAGTAGCCATCTAGAGAGGTGGAAAAACTAGAAATTCAAACCTTGATATTCTATATAAAAATAAAATAAAATAAAATAAAATAAAATAAAATAAAATAAAATAAAATAAAATAATTTTAAAATAAAATGATGATAAAAACCAGAGTTGCTTAAAACACCAGTAAGTTTCATATAGCCAGTAGGAAATTTTGATCCTTAAAAGTGCTACTCTGCTGGTTTTATATTCTAGTTAGGGTTCCTAACACATCTCTGTCCCTGACATTTGAACAGGGAAAGCAACTGTGAGTAGAAGCGGCATAGTAGGCATATGGATCTCCATTGAAGGCCTTGAGAAAATGGCAGAAGAAAGGACACCAAGCTGCTTATTGTCTTCTCTGCTTCTTAATATTAGACTATGCAATAAAACAAAAACAAAATACAGCTTTCAGAAAAAGAATAAATTCCATTTACCTTCCCAACACATAGACCACAACATGCCTACCATGAGCCATGGTGTTAATTTTTATGCCCAATAGCCACACAAAGTCATGGGGGAGCACAACAGCCAAACAAACAAATCAAGGAATGTTTCTTTTTTTCTCTTTTATTTTTTGCCTAAAGGCAAATTTATTTTTTAATTCACTTTTGACTGACAGCATATCAACATGCGGGTTAACTCCCTCTTGTCGTTATTGGCAGGAATGCTAACATGTTCTTTTAACACTTGTTTTGTCACTGCATTACAGACTGTTTTAAAGAAAATGTTCATCAACAGTTGATGGAAAAATTCTGTCAGAATTCACGCACAAATTAATGTTGATTAGTTTGTTGTGACAAAAAAACCCAACACTAACACTTCTAAACTACTAGGACAAAGACAAGAAGAATTTTTTTAAGAAATCATGAATACTTTCATCATCAGGAAAATTAAAAAAACAAAAACAAACAAACAAAAACACAATAAAAAACCACAAAGCAACCAAACAAAAACAAAAAAAACCCCAACAAAACTAAATTATTAAAATATTAGCAAAATTCTTCTAATAATTACATCAATTTTATTTTACTTATTTGCATTATCCTATGGCTTTCAGCTTTGAATTTAAGCCACAGTTCAGGACTAACATTCTGTGATTTTGTGATTTCAGGGTGTCGAGTGATGTAGGTAGTGGTGCTGTGGATATATAAACCTGTTTCTGCTTAGAGAGACTAGAATTAAACTATATGGAAAAACAGATGGGCAAAGACAGATGGGAGGAGTAAAGGAAAACAATGAGGCAACATTTGTGGGTGTGCTTGGCTTCTGATCTCAGTACACCAAAAACCCAACAATCCCCACTTTTCTGAGCATCATGTCAAAGGAAAATGGTGGTTTATGTGGTAGTTTGAAAGGGAATAACACAAAGTTCTATGGAAGATTGTAGGAAATAAAAGATAGGTGTAGGTGTCACTTGATGCCTGAACGTATAAGAGCTCAGAATTTAACATGAGTGTGATGAAAGTTGGCCTCAAAGACCACCTGGAGGAGGGAAATGACAACTTGATACTGTGATAAGACCTGAAGGACTTGGAAAGTTAAAAAAGTACTTTCTTTGATGCAACACAGAAGGGAAGAGCAACTTCAGAGTGTGAAAGTCAAAGTGATGGACTGGGAAAATGACCTTAGCAACAGCCTTCTACATACACACTGGCAAAGCAAAACTGCCTTTGACAGGAACAGACAACGTGATGCCACAGCAACTGAATTGTAAGATGGCAAAGCTTTAAGAATTTAAAGGGACAATAAAACTGTATCTTTGCAGTGCTCTGAAAAAGAATCTGCCATGCTTAAAAATAGGTTTTACATGTCACTGTTAAAAAGTACTCTAAATTAAAGATTAAACCTAGATTACAAATGTGAAAGATAGATCGCTTGCACCTGCAATGATGCAGAAAAGGGATATCTCTGAGGTAAAAGACAAAGATGTAGTTGTGAGGGAAAACATGCCAGGAAGCACTTCTCTGTAGTGAAAGCAGTAAAAAGAGAAGATAAAAAGAGCATGACAAAGACAAGTAAAGGGGTTAGGGAAAAGGCAGTTAAGAAACGTCTGGTTTTAATAGTTAAATTTAACAGTTTAAGAAGAGCAAGACAAAAGCAATGCAAAAGCACTCTGGTCAGGTTTCTCTTGAGAGCCTGAGAGGACTATTTGTGGAACAAGAAAAATACTGGCTGCACTGGGGCGAGTCCTGAAAAGAGTGACATGGTGATTGATGATTGGGGTTAGAAAATCTACTAAAATGGGAGAAGAGTTGTTAACTGGGGAACAAACACAGAAAAGATTTAGTACATGTTCTGTGGTATTTCTTCCATAAATGCTCTGAGTGCAGAGACAAGACCCAGGGAAAAAGGCAATGGGGATGAAACCGGGTTTAATTCTAGCACAGGCTACAATGGGACAGAAAAGAAAAGGTTTAAGTATGAAAGAAAGCAAGATCCTGTCAACTATATTAACAGAGGAAGGAAAAGAAAAGGGAAATCATGAAGAAGAGCAAACCTATACATGGCTAAACTAAGAGTGGGGTGAAAGACAGATGATGACAGGACATCAGTAGACATCTACATGACCTTAGGTGAGCTACTTGCTGAAGAAGACTTAGTAAAAAGCACCGAATAAAAAGAAACATACCTAGTGATTACCAGCAACAAATGTCAAAGGGTCACTGAACAGAAGATAGACACCTTCTATACTAGAGGCCTTATGATCAAGACTCTTTCTGACAGGACAGTAGGCGCATACTATATAGAATGTTTTTGCCTATGGGACAAGACAAGAACTCAATACAGTATGAAAGCTATGAATCCAGAACTGCTGCAAAGGTCAAAAGTTAAGAAAAACAATGAAAAATTCATCAGGAGGCCAGTATTAAGAGAAATATGCATTGTCGAATGAAAGAAAAGATACTTTAGAAAAATGTAATTCCATTCTGTTCTATTACAGTCCACATAGCACCCAGGAAAGGAATATTTTAAGATTAAGTATCCAAGACTAATCTAGGCAGCATTAGCAAGTGTTTGTCATCTTAGTATTTCTGGATCTCACATTAATCGCTCGAGAGTTTATATTTAGAATGAAATGTGACTCAGAATGAATTAATGGTATCTGAGGTAGGTATAAAAGTGATTCAAAAGGGAAAAGACAGAGGAGGAAAACAATGGTGCTCATATTCCTTCAAGTGAGAATGTCTTCCTGTGTGTAATGACAGACTCTTACCTATTGTATATTGGAAGAGTTGGTAATCAGTATTTTCAGAAGTGAGTCCTACATCTTCCAAACTCTCGCTAATTTGGCCATTATCCTTCACTGCCTGAGTGTTTCTAAAGCAAATAGATGTCCACGGTTATTTCAAATTCTTCTAACATATTTTCCCTTGGTACTTGTTTGCATTCAGGGTCACTTGCCATTGTTGTCCCCCATCACTTCTTTTCTAGTCCTGCATAACAAATTTCACATCATTTTCTTGAAGCATCGTATGGGGTTTGTGCAGAGCTCATAAATACTGGAAGTGAGAGGAAAACAGATGTGGAACTAGGGCTAAAAGATCTCAGACTAACTTTTTCGACAATACCTCACAAATGGACATTTTCTTACAAGATCTTTAGACAGCAATCATAATGTCTAAATCATTAATTTTTGAGCATTTCCAAAGACAACGACCAGGAAAGTTTAATATTAATTTCTGAAATAATTTCTTCATCCATTTTGTCAAAATTCCAATGGCATCTGTTTCTCTAAGCTAGTATTATAACATTTGAAAAACCTCATTCTCAATACCAGTAGCAATTCTGCAGCCATACTTCACAGCCTATCACCTAGAAACATCTGTCTTACCCAACTTTAGCCACACACAGTTAAATGTTCAATGTTTAAACTGGTTTTCTAGAATCCATCTATAATTTCTGGAAATAGAAAGATACCTTCCACCCTCTGCTGTGGCACAGAAATTGTACCCATGGACTTCTAGAATATTAAGCTATTCTTGCATGTTTAGCTTGATAAAAGAATACCAAAAGTTTGTCTCTAGGACTTCTGTAATTTGTAGACAATCTAAGAGTAGTACAAAGAGAGCATAGATAGGGTTTGTTCTTATTTTTCATTGTAACAGTTGAAAGAATTTTATAAAAGCATGCAATTACTATTAACCACATTATAGTGATCTCTTGATTATATAAATAGTAACTTAAAAAACCCAACAAATGAGTCATAGTGTTGCAGTCTTCTTAAAATTTTAAAAATACTATAGAGATTGATCTAAAAGTCACTGTATAAATACTCACAAATGTTCTCAGAAAAGAACTTTGCTTTGGCCTTTCTGTCAGTTCTAGAGGAAGTAATTTGGCTTCTCATTCCTTATCACAAAAATACATGGAATAATGGTTCTCAGCCTTCAGAGCTACTGTACAAAGAAATTAATGAGTATTTATGAATCACTTGTATTCTAAAGTCATAAGGACTACACAAAACCAAATGAAATTTCTTGTAGGTAATGGAATATTTTCAGTGCAAACAGCTGTGCAAAAAAGAGGGAAAACTAGACAAAAGAGAAATTTAGATTTCATTAAATTCAAAGCTCCAAGCCCCAGAAAATGAAAGTTAATATTACTTAATACTTAGTTTATAACAAAAACTAGTTTATAACAAAAGATGTTGTTCCTCCAGGCTTGTGAACTGAAGTTTTGCTTTACATACAAATAGTATGAAAATCCATCTCAATTTACTGTATAATAGTGACTGATAACAAGAGAATCAAGGCTCAGATTTGTGTCTGAAGGGACATTTAAAGCAGCATTAGAAGCACTATATGACCATTCAGTACTGCTCTCTTCAGTAACTTTTCCCCTCTTAAAGGAACAAACAAGAAGCACTGCAATCAATAGAAAGAGAATGGAATACAAGTGTGTACTGGTCTAGCAATCTCAAGACCAAAAGCATAGAATATGAAGAGCAGTAAGGATCAGAAGTCAGCTGATATTCTGTAAGTTTTATCTCCAAGTCTAGAGTTTAAAAACTGGAAATGCAAAGTTAGCTTTTTGAAGTCTGTAGTAACATGCCTCCTTGATTTTTCAAAGGCTCAGAACCCATCAGCTGCTGCTCAGATGCATGCCTACAAAAGTAACAATTGTGTATTTGTTATCCGGACATTCCTCGTTCCAGTGCCAATTTCTTAGCTACACTTTGCAGCCCACGGTAGTGGTAGGCACTCAGAAATTTTGTAAATCAGATCAAAGCTTAAATATGGTCTTCAAAGTCAAAATTAAAGCTGCAGGTTCCAATGCATGCTGTGTGGCAACACAGGGAAAATGCTCAGTGTTGAAGAGATATGTATAGCCTGTAACGACTATACATATGCAGCCACAATACCAAACTGTGCAGTCCCTGCCACTGGATCCACAAATCCTGGATAGGAAGATAAGTGGAGATGTGACTAGGGAATAACTATAAGAAGAGTTTAGGAGGAAGGAAGTTTGGGGGAAGCAAACCCCAAAGAATTAAAAGAAGACACTAATACACCTTAAATACTTAATTAGATACTTTTCCAGCGCATAAGTAACAACAGGTCGGGGATAAAGACTATAAGCCTCTGTCAAATGTCAGAGGGAATTCATTGACTGAAGGAGTCATTGCTGAAATGTGAATGTCTAGAATCACATTTCCATGGAAAGAATAAGAGATAGATGCTATAAAAGATGGAAAAGATTTTTTTATTCTTTTAAGAAAAATTAAAATTAAGTGAATGCAAACATCTGGGAACACAGAACTAATAGAAAGTAGCAGAGAAGATGGGAAAATATTAGGTACATTGTGTAACTCTTCTGAAATTTGAGACTGCAGAACACAAATCCATTACATTAACTAGGGAAAAAACAGCTGAGAGAGAATGGAGAAAACACAGTGGGGTGTCAAAACTCTGTATTATATATACAAAACTGATGTTTAGTATACAGAATAATCAGTTTGAGCAATAATACTGTTTTAAGAGAAAGTTCATAAAGAGGTTTGTCTGAATGCCAGGTAATTTTTGCTGTTTAGTACTAATTTTGTTTAGAATTAAGTAGATATATTTCCAAGTATCTAACAGATAATTGACCTGCATGCATGAAGAGTTTGAGATTCAAATCGTAATTTGAAAATTGCAAATTTTATAGCCAGTAAGGAAATCCTTATTTACAGCAGGGGAGAAAAAGCCTCTCATTTAAACTCTGAAGTTTCACTTGTAGTCTCTGCAAGAAGTTCTGTAAATGACCTTTTAAATACTTCTAATTAAAGACTCAACAGTAAACCATTTTATTTTTACATAGAAAGTATTTTAAAATGCAACCAGTTCTCCTGAGACATGATGTAGTCTTCTGTCTGTTACATGAAACCAAAACCAAAGGTTGAATTCTGTACTTGTGGATTGAGCAAACTATTTGGCTGTTAGACTGTACACTTAATTAGGTAAGAAGTGCTATCTTTGCTTTTCTACTCTTTACCAAATGATAGAAGACAAAGTGTTAACTGGAAAACTCTTTTTTAAACTATAGAAGAGAGAGAGGACAGCTATTTACCGTCTTTTGAAAGATTTTTTTTTTTTTTTAATTTTTTAATCTCAGTACCTTAGAACACTACAAATTTACAAAGAATGCAAACGGTCAATTCCATATTGATTATGTTGTATGATGGGGACAATCTGAATGTAATGCTTTCTGATGTGCTATGCTGAAAGCACTGGTTCTATGAAGATAAATGCTCACTGTATTAATTTCATGTTGTTTTCCCACTTTTTCCCACTTCTTACTTCAAGCAGTTTTTGTCTGCAGGAGTGACATAGATCTCTATCCATTACTAACTTGAAAATCTGATCTAAAGCTCTGTGAACCTGGAGGCAGTACTCACTAAATTGGTATTAAAACCCATATGAGGAATTACATAATCCCTTAAAGAACATTTCATTTGCCAGTGACCTTTTCAGCACTGGAACTAGTTGTTTGTTGGGCAATGTTTTTTGCTAGAATAATCTTCAATACTTGCATCCACCTTTTATCTAAGAAGAACTCTGATTTTTTTTTTTTTTCCCACAGCCCTGTCAAATTATGCTATGCTATACCAGGTAGATGGCTTTAATATGACTGATATCACTAAGACATATTGGCTATATTGCTAGTCAACTATGAAAAGTCGTTTGTAGTTGCAGCTGATGATACACTGAGAGTGGTGTGCAGTGACAGTAAAATTATTTTCTTATTAAATTGTTCCAGAAGCAATCTATTGAGCAACAACTTCAAACTCTCAAAATTACACTGATATTGAGCCTGACTGAAAAAAAGAAGAGCAGATGCAATGTCTGGGTGAGTTTGTGAAACACTGACTTGTGCCAGAATGTTTTCAACGCTTTACTTGTGATTCTGCAGGTTTTTTTCTGCTAGCCATGCCAAGTAAGCAGTCCAAGGAAATTAAGTCTGCACTAGGCTAAGCAGAGATACTGAGCTGTGGCATCTTGATCTCATCCTCCACTGGTGGTTCCTCACCTTTATCAACAAAAGAATAAAAAGTGTATTAAAATAATTGCTGGTCTTTTTTGTTTGGTTGGTTTTGGGTTTTGTTTGGCTTGTTTTGTTTTGTTTTTACCTGAGATGTTACAACAAAAGCAAGGAATACTTTATTCCTTCTGAAATTGTCTGAAGGTCCCTGGCTGTAGGACTGTCATTGTTGTCAGAATGGATCAAAACTCCAGTTACACTCAAAGTTCAGGTCTTTTTAAATAGCCTTTTAAGGATAACGGAAGTTAAAGCAAAAGGTGAAAAAATGGATTCCAGTTATAGATTAATTTTTTTTTTTCTAACTTGGGATCTTTACAGCTGAAATTGATGACACACTGTAATGCGTTTACATACTGACAAAGACCCAGTAACACAGAGTTTTTCAGATGCTCTCATGAAAGACAGCAGATATTATTTTGCAGTTATACTAACAAAGTTAGTCTCTCCAAAGTTACAGGAATAATTGCTATGCAATTGCTATACAATTCTAGTAGTCAAGAAAGAGAACTAGTCTAATTATTGTCTCAGACATACTGTGAGATCCTTTGAAAAAGGGACATAGACACCCATTATCAACCCCTGTGAATAAATCTGTAAAACTGCATTCCAAGTGTGGAAGTCCAATTTATCTTGTTAAAATCTTCTTCTAGGTAATTTTATCAAGAGGTTTTCCTCAACAGAGTGTTAGAGAATGAACTAATTTTTGTGGTTGTTGTTGCTCTAATATGAATTTTTTGAGCTGAAGGTTGAAACAGAAGCTCCTTGGTTTTGAAGTCGTTATCTTATTATCTAATTAATTCTTTCGCTACTCTTTCTTGGAAAGCCAAAAAAGAAAGACTTCTCCACATGGGAAGATAATGTGTGAAGGAGTACAAGAGGTGAACCAGAAAAAGGCACTTTTGAAATACTTTTTCAGTGTAGCTCCAAGCCTATTTTGTTGCATCAGCCTTTCATTTAAAAGAGAATCAGTTTAATGAATAACACCTAGTCTATAGGTGGTGTGTCTGGCTTTAAATCCATTGATTTAACTAGGACTGTGATGTTACATATCTGTTGCAATCAAGTCTGTATTGCTCAAGTATTTACCAACTTACTCATCATAGACTTCAGTTCTAACAGAAATATCATACTTTCAGTGTTTATATGAGAAGCAATGAACTATGAAGATGAGCTTAAAAATAGCTATCATTATTAGATTGTAAAACCGCATGATAATGTTATCAGAACTGAATCTGAATATTCTGTCTTCATTTAATAATATTCAATTTGTTTTTAAGATTGTTGTTTTTTTCCCCCATTTTATAATCCATGTTTACATCTCACTTGAGAATTAGGTTAGAATTCACTTCAGAAAAAAACCCTTTTTCTTCTATCAAGGGATAGATCTGTATCTCGTTTCAATGTCAAAACCATATTGCACAGAAATTACAAATTCAGTTCCAATGGTTTAAAATAGTCTCCAAAGTGTAACCAGTTTCTGTAAAAATATACCTGAAGAAAGTGCATCAGTCAGGTGAAATAATGTCTTGACACATCACAGACATTACTAGTGGCTGCTGCAGAAACCCCATACTTGGAAGCTCTTTCTGTGGAAAAACCACAAGGATGTGTATTACTTATGGCAGTATTTTTTTGTTGTTGTTTTGAGAGGGGTTGGGCAAAGGATTATATACCTTGATATCTTCTCTATTTTAAGAGACCAAGTCAACCTTAAGGTCTCTTTGATACTTCCCTCAATGTCGTAAATCCTGCTGGTTCCTGCTCCGCACATCTGGAAACCTGACAAGGACCATTTACTGGGGCAAAAACACTCCCTATCCAGTTTCAGGGAAGAGCTGTCTCCTCAGTATCCAGACAAACATAGCAGGGAGGACCATGCTGAGAGAGAATTGCCAAGGGCTAGGCAATACCAGGAAGAGGTAACAAGTGGAATAGGAGGCCACAACATTATTGCAGCCCCAAGCCCTTTGAGAGCAAGCCAGTAAGAGATTGCTAAATACTGTTCTTGTTGTTAGACAGTTCAATGTGATAAAGATGTCTTGTTCTTTTTATTCAGCGATCCAAATAATTTGTATCAAGGAAATAATACGAGCTAGCAACGATATTTTAGCAATGCAGTAACAGAATTGGAAAATATGTGCAGTAGCAAAGCTCATTTTCATAACAGAAGAACAAGAAGCGGGCAAAAATAAAAGGAAGAGAATCCCTTCTTGTACAAATCAGTGTCTTTTAGCTATAGCTGATCTATATTTCAATGCAGCAACAGAAACTATGCTGTAACAATAAACTGAATAAAAGGGAACATAAGAGACAAGTCACTTAGAAAATTAATCCTCACCGATTCTAAAGTGTTTTTCATTCTACTTGGAATTCATAACATCCAACATCACATATTATTGCGTACTCCTTCGCTAGACAAAAACTCATTTATTTCCATGTTTATGAAATGTTATTTTAATTTATTCTATTGCTTTCTTACCAGCTTTTTATTTTCTTATGCCTGGAAAATTTCTTTTTCTCACTGATCTTTCTATTATCTATTTCACTCAGTATTCCTTTCTTCCAGGTTAAATAGAGGAATAAGATTTACCAGGAAACAGAGGTGAAGTAGACTTGCTGTTATAATTCTGTATATGTATAACTGGAACTGCAGGGCACAAGACAAAATGTTTTCTGTCAATATCTGATGTTTTCCTTAGTTGGTCTAATCCATTTCTGACTTCAGGACTTGATCTTGAAATAAGGTAACTGAACACATCTGGAAACTAGGTTGTTTTAATATCTACGATCTCTAGTGTATCAGCATAGTACACAGAGATAGAAAAATAAACTATTAGCACCACTTATTCATCTTGGACTTGAACACTATATTCTACCTGCAAACTTTATATTTGTTTTCTCCCTTCTTATAGTTCAATGACTTCAAGCTCTTTTTGCTATCCATTTTTACTGCAGTCACATGATCAGTCATTTTCATTTATATTTTCTTCTGACAATTTCCAATGTAAGTCTATGAATCTCCAGGGGCAGGTTTGTCTTAGCATTTGAATCAATAAACTGGAGATTTGATGAGAGATATGTGAGAAGAACAGGCAATAGGAGTATCTCACCAGGCTAAACAAATCTGATATTCTGTGAGTTATATTAGGCTTATTTCAAATTTAATAATTACCTGAAATTCTTAAATAATATGTAATTGCAGCTGTGCTGGATTAATCTCCAAGAGCCTATGGTGATTCTGTTTGTAAACAGTTGATGCAAATATATCTTCTTCACTCAATTTTTTCATACATTTCCGTTAAAAAAGCTTATGATAAATTAACCTCTGTTTAAAGAATAGTATTTCTAAATACCAGCACTGTAAGCCTGATCTGGGATGGGAAAGGCAAGAGAGTTCTTAACAAAACAGGCAGGGTCACCCCCAGAAAAGAAGATAGAGAAGATCGTGATGCTAAGCCACTTCATGTTGCTGCTTATGTTGGAGCTCTGGTTGAGCACAGCTCACTCCCCTGGGCATGTGCTGGCTCAGCAGGACTAAGCAGAAGTAAATAATTCCATTAGGCTTTTAGGAATTAGGAACGTAGTCACTATGTTCTGTAAGAAATGCCTGTATTTCTGGTTGATTTGCTAAGGTGCCCTCACTTCAAAGAACTATTTGTCCAACACCATGTACATGCATATCTTCTGTGTATCTTTGCCATCTGAGCCCAAACATGGGCTCTGGCTGAAAACACCAAGCTGTTCATGACACCTCTTCCATAGAGCTTGTAGAAGGCAAAAATTCTGTATAAGCCAGCCGCTTCATAAGAACACATATTCTTGTTAGGGTAGCCCTTCGGCTTGCTCTGGACTAAGGCCAAAATCTGAGATGATATATAGTGTGGCCAGAATAATATTTTTAGCCTGAATGAAAGCTTCAACTTATAAGCGAGCTATTAGTATAGACGTAGCCAGAAGTGGTAAACTCAGACGACTTACACAGAGAGACTTGTAAGTTTAGTAAGTAACTCCACTTACTGCATGGTGAGCAGCTTAGAAAAAATATGTTTGAGAGACACAATTCATATAACATGATAGTTTAAATTGTGACACAGTTAAATGCACAATGTAACTTTATAGAAACTTCAGAGGGAAAACCTCCAAATCTTGATAAGCCAAATTCATTAAATCAGTTTTGAAAAAAATGTTTTCCTAGTCATAAATACTTCCATTATCTCTTGCCCA
The DNA here is from genome assembly GCF_963082525.1 of Nesoenas mayeri. Lineage (NCBI taxonomy): Eukaryota > Metazoa > Chordata > Aves > Columbiformes > Columbidae > Nesoenas > Nesoenas mayeri. The sequence continues at coordinate 67,792,344 of NC_137541.1, read as the reverse complement.
AGATTAAATGCTTTGATACAGAAAAATCCTGAGCATGGTATAATTTAGTTCCTGTCCTTGATCAAAACTTAGTGCAGTTGTTTCAGCAATGTATTCCTTAGAAAGGGAGATGTCATCAAATGCCTCTCCAGTAACACTGGTTAAGTTGCCGGTAACTACAACCTTACAGTTACTTCTGCTATTAGGTGAACTTTCTCAAATTTTTGACTGCTCTGGTTTTTGATGTTATCTACTTCATAAGCTGCTGACAATCAGTTTCTACCAGATGTTCTTGGAACTGAAGCAGAAACATGATCTGCAACTGCAACACACTGTTGAGACAAAGAGTCTGGGATTTACTGTATATATTTTTTATTTTATATAAATTATATGCATGTGAATATATATAATTATTCAAAATCATAGTCTGACATCATGTGGTAGAAAACAATAGGCTAATCATTCATGCAGTAAATGGAAGACCTATTTACTTCATGATTTTGAAACTCATCACCAATACATGCCTTGAATTGAGCTTCTGTAAGGTTTTGTGAGCTTTACTGTTCCTGTTTGTCCTATATGAGTTTCCTACAGTCTGTTCTACTAAGCTTCCAAGGTCAGATTCCCATTCTTAGGCATTTGCCACTTCATCAGACCACAGATGGTCTGGACATGGCAACTTTTACATTCTACACCAATTATCCATTTCTAAATCTCAGGTGATTTTAGAGTACTAATGAGCCATAGGCTATTTATCTGGGGAGAGAAATGAGAAAGAAACAATCACAGAGTTAAAGAACTGTTTGGTTGGAAGGGATGTTAAAGATCATCTAGTTCCAACACCCCTGCCATGGGTAGAGACACGTACCACCGCACCAGGTTGCTCAAAGCCCCATCCAGCCTGGCCTTGATCACTTCCAGGGATGGGGCATCCACAAGTTCTCTGGGTAACCTGTTCCACTGTCTCACCATCCTTGCAATAAAGAATTTCTTCCTAGTATCTAATCTAAATCTACCTTCGTTCCATTTAAAACTGTTATCTGTCATCCTATCACTACACTGACAAAGAATTCCTCCTCATCTTTCCTATAGGCTCATTTTAAGTACTGAAAGGCTGCTATAAGGTCTCTCTGGAGCCTTCTCCATACTAAAAAACCCCAACTCTCTCAGCCTGTCCTCAATATGTAGAAATAGAAGACACAAGCATTAAAACTGTAGAGAGACAATTAAACTATAGATGGAGGATCAGTAGTGTTCATTAGTATTTGACAGCCACAAAAGGGTTAATACACAAATACTCAGTATCTCGGCTGCAATAGATTTAGTTAAACAGCTACAGCTGAGCTGAAGACTTTAGTATAAACAGGGTCAATTGGTAAGGGGGAGCTTTTCCTGTCGTAAGGTTACCAGTGAGGAACCTGTTAAGAATCTACTTTGGTCCAGGGATGGAAATCCTGGAGAAAAGAAATAAAAGTTGCATGGCCTGTACATAGTAGAGAGGCTGGACAGTGGGGCAGAGAAGCCAGCAGAGGCACCTGAGAGAAAGGAGATAACAGCATAGTACACTGAACAGTACATGGAAAGAGGAGGAAGAAGAAAAGGAAGCACTTGTGGTCCTTGCCACGTAAAATTTTGGAAATACAAAACAGGGAGCTTGACCATGGGAAGGCTGAGAGAACAGTCTGAAAAGGGATGAAGAGGGACAGGGAGGGGTTACAAGAGTCTGGAGATGCAGTAAATTAAACTAGAAGAAATGCCATGACCTAATATAAACTGGAACTGTGAGGAGGTACAGAGTATCTCTGGGAGTAAGCAATTGCAAATGGGAAACAGACTGTCTAGGCTGCCCTTAAATCTGAAAAGGTAAATAAAATTATCTTTGGGGGAGTCTGGGATACTTCAGACTGCTAGATAATCTTTAAAATTCTGGGCTAAAGCTCTGGGGGAGGCATTTTGCTGTTGAGAGCATGTTTATTGAGAATTGCAAGCATTCTTATAGGGCGAACACGAAAGATCCTTGAGTGATGTTTGCTTTATTAGGTTCCTATTGGCATCTTTCTAACAGCCAAAACACAAGAGATTGCAAAATGGCAAATCCTAGTAGAACAAAAGCCCAAGACAAACAAAAGGCATTAAAATTACGTTATCATTACTTGTTGTTCATGAGGTCCTTCTTACAGGAATGGGGCAAGCCAGAAAAAAAAAATTCCACAGACCATGAGAAAAATGTTACATTGTGTTTGGAAGGAGTATTCCTTATTAAAAAATGAAGTTTCTGGAAAGAATATTCATATTCTGAATGTTTTTGATTTAAAGCACCAGAATTATACTCAAGACAATAAAAGAATCAATATCTTTTATTGTATCAAAACTGTATGCTCATACTAAGCTAGGTCCATCTGCTTAGTAAGAGGGCAGACATCTGTGAAACAAGACAGGTAGATATAGCTGATTTCTTTCAGCCATGTTGAAGTTAAATGGTAATCCGACTTCAGGAATTACTGGAATAATGTTTAAAACTGGCACTAGTCTTTCAAGAGGAGGAGGTAAAGACAAGCATAGGGAATCTTTTTTTTTTTTCATGCCACTTACAGTTTTACCACAGTGAAATAGGTCCTAGTCCTCATAACTGAAGTGGTCATGATTTGCGAACTATTCACTATGTAAACAACAAAATGAGAACTTCAAGAAGTTTTGCTAATAAGTTATAGGTTATGATAATGTTTATAAAGGTGCATAATTCATTAACTAGATTGTTGGTAGAAAACAGTATTTTAAAGAGACCACCCAAGCAAACAGTGAACAAGGCAAAACTGCATTAAATGTAGCTTAAGAAAGGGGTGTCAAACTCAGTTTTACTGGGGGCTACCTCAGTCTCACGGTTGCCTTTGAAGGGCTGAATGTAATTTTGGGGCTGCGTATATGTATGTAAACTTACGTTCAGCCCTTTGAAAGCAACCCTGAGGCTGACGTAGCTCTCAGTGAAACTGAGTTTGACATGCCTAGCTTAAGAAGTCTGGAAACATGCCTAGATATTCATATTTTTCAGGTTAAAATGATTTTTATTCATATAATTACTAACACTGACTTTTTAGTATTATAGCACAGGAGGGGGAAAACATCAAACCATTCAGAATTATTGTCCTTACAGTACAAACTAAATGTCAAGATCTGCCTGAGATCAAAGTAAATGAATTTCTATGGTATCCTTGTTCTCCATGCTTTGCTAAGTGAATTTACTGCTTATTAAAGGTAACAGATTGACTGTCTCATGAACAGAGGACTTCTATTGATCTTCTGAACAAAAGTGACAGTGTGAGATGCCAGAGGTTGCCTCGCTAATGTACCATTTTCCTGACCAGAGGGAGCACAATGAGACATCAAACAGAAGTTCAGCTGCAGTCCCTAGTTTATCTGCCCAGGCACTCGACACTTTCAGAGCCACTGTGGGTGCTGACAAATTTCTCTCAGGAACATGAATTGAGACAATGCTTTAATTTCACCACAGGTTGCTGACCTGCCCTAAGACCTGAACCACTCCACAGAAATGGAAAGTATGTGTATAGATTCATGTTAGTACATATATGATTATTTCATGTCTAGATGTTCTTTTTCCTTTACCTCTACTTTTAAAAATGAGGAATGATGCAACTATAAAATATCCACCTTAATGAACACTGCATTTTTCAGGTTAAAATGAAACTGTGAAGACTCTAAATTACCATAAAAATAACTTTTCTAACATGAAATTTTGGAGAGTAAACCTGGTTGAATTCACAACAGAATTCCCTGATTTGTTTCAATTTTATTAGACAAATATTTTTCCTAGTGAGTGTTGTAGAGTTTGTGTCTTGCCTGAGTAATAAAGCTGCATAGAAATCAACTTTTATTGAGTTTAAAATGGAAGATGAGTTCTCAGCAATAAGCTGGCATTGTCCTGGAAGCTTATTCTGGCTCTTCACTGTTCAAACTGCTAAGAATTTGAAACAATCTTTAGAATTAGGACTTTCTGGATTTATCCCTGTGAGAACTACCAGGGAAAAACCTAGGCTCATTTGTCAAAGCAAGACTTAATCTCGCTTCTTTCTACATCACCTACAAGGGAATAAGTCACTTGGCTGAGATATACACTGAAGAACAGAGATGTTTCACTAGGGAATTGGTAGAGTTCCTCAATTTCAGAAAAAAATGTCTACCAATGTTGTGCACGAAAATATCTTTGTGAATTGTACAAAGAGGGACAAAATCGAGTTTATAATGAAACTTAGTTGCAAATGTTGCATCTTCTAAATTTATGTTCATGATCAGTAATCTTAATACATCAAGATAAGGAAAAGTTCTCAGTTTACGTAGGTTACTGCAAGAACATTAACAAATGTCTTCTGCAAACTGCTGTTCCTAGAAAGCCCTGTCCTGCTCTTACCAGGCACCTCTGTTCCTATCATTGCGTCCTTCTCAAGGAATCCTGCAGCTATAGAATAAAATTACAGGCTAAAGCAATATTGAAATGCATTACTATGCACAAAGTTCATTTAACTAAGTTGTTGCAAACTGTGTGTTACCTCCTTTAATGGAAAAAGATACTTTAAAGGAGAAAGAGTGGTTATCACAAAACCACAATATACACAGGGCAGCTTGATGTTGGACATCCATATAGCAAGAGAGTAATAAACAAAAATGTGGGACTCCTGTACTGTCACAGAAGACAAAGATCTATATTTTTTTCTCCTTCATTTAGTATTTACCAGCAAGTTACTGTTGCACCAAAGTGAAAACCCAGAGGAACTGATTAGTTGTGATGAATTAACATTAGACACTAATGGTTTCTACCTGTCTGGATGGCTTCAAAGACATCGATCCCTGAGCTTATCAAAAATGCTGTCTGCAAGGTTCTGGCCTTCCTGGTATTTCCATGATGCTAATTGCCATCATTAGTAAGTTACCTCCTCACCAGAGACGCTTATAAAGGACAAGGTTGTGGGATTGTTTTTTGGGTGATAAGTGTGCCATCTGCTCTCCTTTTACAGCCCCTAGTCAGACAGATTCATCAGTGATGCTTTAAAAAAAGTGCCGGAGAGGGGAAGGACGAGGAAAGTGTTCTTTACCAGATGTTGCCCAATATTTTATGACAGATGAAAAGCTAGATAAATTGATGGTAATTAGAAAATTGTCACATTCTCACTATTCTTCGGTAATAGCTACAGGCAACAAAAAGCAGACTGTCAGGCTAAACATGTCAACCTCATGTTGCAGCAAGGACAGATTTATGCATGTTTTAGCCATTTCAGCTTGAGGGGGGTTAGGAGTTTGCTTACCTATGTGGTGTCACTGTGTTGGGAAGGGCTCAGCAGAGTGGCCCAAATATCAGAGAAATAGCTGTGATTCAGTTGTGCTTCTTCTTTCAATCCCATTTCCTTTACACAGTTGTAATTCTTTTTATCTGCACTCTTCCAGCTACTCTGGGCCACAGGGGCAGTGGTTTCAGAGTGTTTCCCATTTCTCATTTCTTGTTCTCTCTCAGGTGGTTTCAAGGGAGAGTGACAGATAAACAGACTCCCCGCTCCCTGGCTGTGTTCTGAGCATGGATGACAAGGGTAGAAGAGGGAGAACTGTTGCTTCTAAACACTGTAATGCAACCCAGAATATTGTTTGAGTTTGTACCAGACAAACAGAACCTCAAACCACAAAGCAGACAAAATTTAAATTTGAAGTTCTGCTCAGGACTCAGGTTTATCTGAAACTAAATGTCAGGCCACTGCAAAATCTGTGACTCTGCAGGTACCAAAGCACCAGTATGGGAATTGGGTTTCACTCCTGAAAGCAAGTGCTATTAACTGCCTTGTATACAAAATCCTCAGAAAGTTAAGGGAAGGGCAGTGCAAACTGCTGTTCAGTTTTGTGATGAGGTACTTTGCTTATCACAAGAGACTGTCCATGGCAGTTCAGGTACATCTTTTAAAGGGAGTTATTGACACTCCAGAACACCAAGGGGAAAGTTCAGGGTTCTAAGTGTATTAGTTGAATATCAGCCGTTAAACTGATGTGATCAGGAGTAAAATGTCATCAGTGAGAGGGTTTTCTCACCCTTAACTTCTAACCCCTGCTGAGCAGTGAGAGGAGTAGAGAATATTGTCTATAAAAGCTGTGTTTCTGGTGGGTAAATTAAGGAGCAAGTATGGATTCAGACTCAACTTTCCCAACTGTTGAATTGTCATTTAACTGAATGTATGTAGGGTCAAATTTCTCATGTTATGAAGTTCACATCTGAGGTGTGCAGCTTAGACCTGAATTAAAATTTTCCTGACTTTGAAAGCTGCTTCAAATGCCCTGTTCAGTCATGAATCTGAGAGCTTCCCCTCATTCTGCCCATGGCCTAGGTCCCCATTTCAGCTCCCAGTGCTATCAACCCCCGCCCCTATGATGCCCACAGCAGGTTGGCCTCCAGCTTCCTACAGCCATGCCCTGACTGACATGGGACTGCCAAGACATCCCTCTCACCACAGTCCTAGCCAGCCATCCTACAGTCATGTCTGACCAAGGGTGCCACCAGGACACAGTGCAGTGTAACACATGTTCATTCACAGTAGTAAACTTCATCACTTCTTGCTGAGGATGGTGGAAAACCAGTTCTCCTGCAGGCAGTTTTCTGCTAGAGCAGAACACTGTAAGGACATGAAGACATTCATTAATTTCAGAGATCTGAATTGGTGCAGTCCTGTTGAAATTTTATAATGTTAAGTGTGTCTTTTCCAAGCACAAAAAAAAATGTGGAGACTGTACACAGAATGCAAGTCACATAAATATATGTGGATATGGCAAGAGGAATAATCGTGCTTCCTTGTTTAAAAGAAAACAAAAAGAAAAAAAAGGAAAAAAATGTTGTCTTTCTGATGGGTTATAAATTGTAGCATGACTCTTTCTCACAGAAAGTTGACACCTTTTGGAAGTGTTGTGTGTAATCTTTGACGCTCTATTAAAGGTGAATTAATCTTAAAGAAACTACTTATTATTAAATAGTTGCCCTAGCAACACAAAGAGGGTTACCATAGTAGCCTCTTCTATGCAAATTGAAATATAGCCAGTCTAAAGCTTCATAGAACTGAGGATTTTATAACCAAAGAAGAAAACATAAACTTCTTCCTTCACTTCAGGAGCTACTGCCATTACATAAAATCTAAGCTAGGTCAGTCCCTGAGATTCTTGACGATGTCTTATTCCAGCTGCTTTTCCACTTCACTGAAAGTTTGAGGAAGGAAATTAAAAACAGTTAAATTGCATGGTATCCATGTAATTCACAATTGCATCCCATTTTCTCTGTGACAGCAATGGGGGGATTCAGATATCTGGGAAGTAAGAAACATTCCTGAACTAAGTCTTTTTCCATGAGGCAATGTAGAAATCATACACCACTCTCTATCCCTGCATTATCCATCACACTGGGCCAGAGAAGAGAACATCCTCTATTTTCTTTGCCTTCTGATAGAACCTTATAATCAGTAGATTATTTAGATACAATTTGACAGCACTCATATGGAGCTTCAGAAGCCTCTCTGAATCAAGAAAGCATGTAGTATTTTTTGTGGTATCACTGTGAGGTCAGTAAGTAATTTTGTCACTGGCAAGAGATGACTAAACCACTAGGAGAAAATAGTGTGCCCAGTGGGTTACAAATCCCTGTTGGGTCCAAGTGTTGCTGTTTCTGTCACTGTATTTTATTAATGTCTCTTTCTCTGTTTTCCTTCAGCTGGAGTCTGTAACAGTGCGTGAACATTTGTGCCACTAGTCATGTTGCAAAGACTTACAAAACACAGCAAACCCATTTCCTAATGTCATGATAATGCCACTGTTGTCAGATCAGATTTTAAAACAATTCTTCAACATGTAATGTTTTCCATAAAGCCACAGTATCCCAACTCAAAGGCCTATGCCAGAATAACTGCTTATTTGAAAAGGTGAGATGTGTTTCTAGTCTATCAGTTTGTGCAGGAAAGTTTAAAAAACCCTTTCCGAAACCTACATGCTACATGCTTGACCCCTCCTCTCTCAGCCTGTGCTCCCTCAAGAAAACTACATTAATCCCAAATGCAATTGAAATAACACCAATAAGCTCCAACTTCATGTCTTCCTAAAGACAATGTCATGTTTCCAGACAGCCTGCATCATCATTTTGTAAGAGTCAATATGGAGAAGCTGGAATTCTTATTTTCACTATGATGTCACAAAGCATCACAATATTAACTTCAAAATGAATCTCTGTTTTCACATAAAATTTCACATAGAAGGCACTTCTGAACAATGGCTTTTTTATTAGCCTATCTCTAGCAAAACAGCAAAGTTGGCCATGGAGTACAAATCCTTATGACTTTTATCACTAAGGCTTCAAATGATGCCCATACTCACGCATCCATCCTCTCTCTCTGCTATTGTCCTGCACAGCTGCTCAGGAGCTCTGCTGTGGAAAGTGATGAAATCTCCACAGCCAGGAGAAGGCAGCTTCCTCCTTGTGAAACTCCTGCTCCAGCTCCTCGTGCTGTCCTGGCTGCTGCCCAGGTGAAGGGGTTTGTGTTCCCTTAAGGTAGGGGTGTCAAACTTGTTTTCACTGGGGGCCACATCAGCCTTGTGGTTGCCTTCAGAGAGCAGAATGTAATTTTAGGATTGTATGCAGTCTGAAAATTCGGCCCTTTGAAGGCAACCGCGAGGCTGATGTGGCCCCTGGTGGAAATGAGTTTGATGCCCCTGACTTAATGTCTTCAGGGGAGTTGAGCTGCTGCTATGACAAGAGTGAACCTGTCAGTTCCCACGAGCCACTCTGCATGGTCAGACAATAGCCACATCTGCAAGAACCTGTTAAACTCTTCTCTCTGGGTGCCTCTTGCTTTGGTCATAATTGAAGGCCTCTGATGATGTTTTCCCATAAGAAATGCGCTTCTAATGATATAGTTGTGAAGATAATGATGTCTTCTTTATGTAGCAATGCTGTGCTAACAAAGCTAAAATGACACTAGATAGATAAGTATAATATTTATGCAGGAGGTACTATCCATTTATATCTGCTGAAATTGGAAACTAAGCAAAAAGTGCCAAATTGTAATTAATTAACAGAAAGGTTTGCCCTTACTATTTTATACTGCATTTTAAGCTGACTGAACAACTCAGAATGAAGCAATTATAACTCATGTACCTTTTGGTTCCTGAAAAGAGCAGGAGTTTCCTTTAAACCCTGTCTTTTCTAAGAAAGACTTATATCCATGTAATTAGTTATTGGAAGATATACAGAAGTTGCAGAGATGATTTTTGCACAAGAAATACTACTCAATTAATGAATCCAGTTTGCATTAAAAGGAATTACTATGAATTAGGACAGAAGTTAAACATTAAGCTTTTATGCCACTGATGTATTTCAAAGAGATCTTGATATACTGAATATGATACAAAGTAAATTGATTCATTGAGGGACCTGTAAATTCTTCTTGATGTGAAACTAGAATATGGATATACGACAGAAAGATGGAATTACAAACATATTACTGCTATCTTTTTTCAGGTTTGTTTTGTTTTGCTTCACTTGTTTAAATTACAACTGATAATTTTTTTAACAGTAGCATGTGTTTTATGAAGACATCACAAGTCAGAAAAACCCCCACTGGAGAAAAAAACAACCCCAGGCTCCTGTGCTTCTGTTCTAGACTTTTATTCTCTTCAGTAGACACACACATGTCCTCTGGGAAAAAAAAAAAAAAAAAAAAGAAAAGAAGACGAGATAAAATTCTTCTCCATACTCAAGCAGAACGAGTGTGATCCTGAGACATGGCTCTTATAGTCCCCAGCACTGAGGTTGAGGTAGAATGGTGAAGATGATTTTCAGTCACTTTCATGCACTGCCACTTTTGTGTTGCTCCGGCAGCTGGAGAGTTTCCATCTCTTTTTTCCTCTTTACTCAGACATGGAAGCATGCCTGACTTTATTGCCATATCCATGAGCTCACCATGATGCCATTTAAATGGTGACAGCATCCTCAGCTAAGGCTGTGCCCCACTGCACACCTCCTACTCTGGCACAACAGCTGGAGCAGAGCTTGAGATGCGCTCCTCTGAGCTTATCTCCTACACTGCCTGTGCTACAGAAGTGACAGTCCTGAATAAATAATGTTTTTTGGAAGACTCTGCATGGTGCTTTAGCCTTTTTATGCATGCAAATAGGACGAGGATGCAGCTGAGGGCTTTACTCAATAAATCATCCTGGAAGACTGACACAGTTTCTAACTAGCGTAGCATGCACTTGAAATTGTTCATATACTCATACACCAGACACTCAGACATGCTTATATGCATCTGAAACAAAACTAAATTGTCCAGAATCTCTTTTCTCTTTGTAAGTCTGACCTAGAAATTCATACAAAAAGTGAAAGAGAGGTAGTTACACACTGTGTTTTAAACAAAAATTGAGAGGAGTTCTGCTCAGCACAAATATATTCTCTGAGTTTTTTGAGGAATGTAAGAATTGTCCTTGCAGAGTGCCAGGATACATTTAGTGCCACTGATTACTGCCCTCCACTTCGCTGCAACTCAGGGTCAACTTCAAATGTTCAAACCATGAGTCAAATATCCAAAGTTACAAGCAGTGATTTGTAGATCTAAGGTTGAAAAGACAATGAAGTCAATGTCTTTTCTGGTTTTATTCTGCTTGTGGGCACTTTATAATTCATGTATTCAAGCTTTTCCCTGTAACAAGGAGAGAAAAACCAAAATTTTAAAACAACAAAAGCTAGTTGTTTGGTGTAAAATGTCAGGTTCATTTATAAACCAAATGGGAGTAAATTTTAAGAAAAAAAAATATTCTGACAGTGAAGATGAAAATTAAAGGTCTTTTTGACAGCTGAATTTACCAACAAAACTTTTGAAGGAATTGGAAATAATTATAAAACTTCTCTGAGTTTGGAAGGCACTTCAGTTGACTATAAAAGGAAGAGTTCTTCTCAATTTCTTTTAAAGAATGATCAAAGTATTTTCTTGAAATATTAATTAAAATATTAATTATCAATATTTTAAAAATATTTTTTGTTGTTGTTTTGGAAATGTTGGCTAATCTATCACAGACTGACTTTTCTTCTTGAAATATCAGTGTTCATTTAAAAAGAAAAATTAGACTAAAACACTTATAAAAGGATTTCAGTATTATCAAACTGCTCTGGATTGACTCAACAGCTTTTTCTCTAATTTCTATACAATTATTAAATGATAAACTTCATTTAAACCCAAGATATTCTTATGTCTCAACCACTGAACCAAATATTCACTGTTTGTCAGTTCTGCCTGTGGTTAACTTGAAAAAATAGATAATGATGAGTTCTTCCATAAAGGCCATTATTGTAGATGTTGTCCAATGTTTTCTACTTTGATTAATCTGGAAAAGCAAAATTACATGTTTTCTGGCAGTGCTAGTTCAGGACAATATTTAAAAATAAAAGCATCTGAAAAAAATATGTTATAATAAAGGAGGATTTCTTTCTGGTCCTCAAAGAAGTATTGTCTCGGAGTTGGCTGACATGTTAAAGCTGCCACAGTTGGTTGTCCTTGAAGTACCAATATACATTTGTGAATGCACAGTGGTAGATCGTATTAAAATACTTTTGCTGCTGTTGAAGACCATGTTGTGATTTCAGTTATACACTCAGTTATTCAATACTGTTACTCACCATTAAGTAATTGAGATAAAAATCTGGACCAAAACATTCATTAAATTATCCCTTTGACTTATCTGATTCATTGAGAATAAACCCAATTCTTTCACATAGTTCATTCCTCTAAGGGTTTACAGAAATATATTTTAATTAGCTTCAAGTATGATAAATGAAAAGGAATAATGTGTGGATGAATTAATTATGAAATTTTGTGAGGAATTATATCTCAAATAGCTCAGGAATTAATGGTCTTTAAGTATCAGGGAGATTAGTAACTGTAAATGAATGACCTTGGTGAATGCTTAAAACAAGACAATTTTGCGTACATCCAAATCCCTTTAATCCGAAGAATGGTTTAGATAACTTTTAACTTTTTAACACTTTGTTTTATCAGAACTATTCATGGCATTCTTTTTTTGCCCCTGTGTTTACCGTCATGTTCAAATGATTTTTATCATCTCATAATATCACCTATATTGAATTTTCTGTCTGTAAAATGTGTGTAAAATCCAATCATGTAAACCTCAAAACAACAGTTAGGGAGGTAGGATGAAAAAGCTTTTAAATTCCATCTAGAATTAAGCTCTACCAATGCTTAATTTGTTTGGTTTCTGTCAATCCTGGAGGATTTCCCTGAGGCATGAGAATTAAAAAGAATTTCATTTTTTGGTGATAGGCAAGGTTAAAAAATAATCTGGGGGCAGGGAGAAGGTTTTGTACTGGATTTTAGTGTTCTTAAATATATCAAATATTTTAGAATAAAGCTGAAGGAAAGAAAACTGCAAGTCATAGTCATTTCTCTATAGAGAATAATTTTAAAACAACAAAATGAATTTTCAGTTAATGTTTTCTCTAAAACAATTTTTAAAAATTGAAATGACCCCTGGGTTCACAAACCTATCTTTAGTCCAACAGATTAATGACTGTCCTTTTTAGTGTCTCTAGGCAACCTTTACCATTTCAGAATGTGTGTGTGTAGATATACGTATACTAATATGTATACGTTTTTGTTTTTTTTTTTTCTCTAAAACATATAATGTGAAAATGTCAGCTGGTTCTATTAAGGATGAAACTTTCTTTCCTCAAAAAGAATAGAAAGAAATTTGACTAAATATTATACTCTTAAAAATGAATAAAGTAATCCAAACTGTAAAAATCCATAAAATCTTCATTTTTCATAGTGACTTGACTACTATCTCTTGTCGTTCTATACCTGGTCTAGGGAAACATTTTTTAAACACAGCTTTCATCTCCAGTATTTCAGAGGATGATGCACAGAGCTACCCCTCCCTCCTGAACCTCCTTCCTTTTATTCAAAAGAAAATGCCAGCCTGCCCTGCTAGGATGCTAATGCCCAGCTATCTGCATATTGTCACATGCCTGCGATCCATCACCCTGAGGATCAGGTGATGTCACACTTAGGGTGTGTGTCTGCCATTGCCTGCCATTGTCTTATGTGTCCTATGCACCCTTTAACCTTCCCAGTGGGCTCATTCTGGTTTGTACGGCTTTTTTGAAAAATATTTTTCTTAATACCTCTGGAGAGCAGCATCATTATCCCTGCTCCTGAAGTCCATAACCCACATTGAGTTTCTTCATCTGTCAGGATATAGGTCACATCTGGTTCATTAGGCATGATCAAACACCCTACTCCAGGCCAGCAGGCACAGCCTAAAGTCAAGTCTTGTCTGCTTGGTCCTGCACACAGCGTTAAAATGGAGAAAAAAGTCACAGCTTCATGACTTCCTCATTGTTTCTGTCTGTCCCATGGAGCAGTCAATGTCCTTGAGTGGCTACATCCATCCTCCTGCCACACAGGATGGGAAAGCTCATAGGGCCTGGAAGCTGCAGTTGCTTTTTCTTCCTTAGACAGGACATACAGGACAGTGATGCTTGACCTTTCTGGCTATATCGAGGAACGGTCATGCCATGGGAGACAGACACAAGACAATCACCCAGCCAAGAACTGCACACAGTTGGCCACTAATGCTCCAGATGAACCTGTTCTATACTCATCAGTTCCCTTTATCCCACTCAGTACAGGCTCCCATCCATACAATGTTCTTCTCTGTCTTGCTGCCCAAGATCCCTCTGCCCATGCTGGACCTTTCTCACTACCACATGCCTTGATGTCCTTCAACATTACAGATTTTTGCATGGTCTCTGTATACAACTGATATTTAATCTATAGTGGCATTACTTTCAGGGAAGTCAGGTCAACATGACTAAGTGTTATTTTACAGTGAAATAAGGTAGTTTCCCCAGAAGTTGCTTTTGACTCTAAAGCCCCCTACAGTCCTATTCCATATTTTAGTAGGGATTCTTTGTATGGATGTCAGACAAGATCCTGTAATTCACACAAACATCCACTTTATTATTTTCATTGCAGTTTAGTGTAGGGTACATATCGTGTGGACAGGCTTTCATAGTCTCCCATCAGGGTCCCGAAGGTACTGAAAGGCCATAACTGCAGACTCATCTGCCCTCCTTCCCCCAGCCCTTGGTCTCAGGGGCCATCTCAGTCCCTCCCTGAGCTCTGCCATGGAGTGGTCGTCTCCATCCATATTTCCTGGGATTTCCCTGGTCCTGGTTTCCCCCTGCTCTGTGTGAGGTTATTGATGGACCCCTCAGTGAGTGCCCACTCGGTGAGAGATTGTCCTTGATTGATCATCTCCTGAGACCTCCCCACATGCTGCTCTCTGGCACCTCCTATTTCTTAATTTTTTTAGAGGCAAAGTAAAATAAGGTACTTGACAAGGACATAACCTTGAGCAGTTTTAACTAGCATTCTATTTAATTGCTCATCCAGATGTTTGAAAGCATCAAACTAGACCTCCTGGGGACTGCCCAGAAAGCCTGTTATTATGTTTCTGCTGTTTACCAACTATACTCTCTTGACGTTGATGACAGCTGAAATTAGTTAGGCAGAAATGATAGAGACGTATTCTTAGAGACAACACAAAAAATTGTTTAAATGTATTACCTGAATGTTAGTCCAGAAAGAAAAGTCAGCTATAGAGACAGCTGTAGAATACATGTAACCTTCCTTTATTTTTCTGCATATACTGTCCTCATTTCAGGTTTCAGATTTTTCCCCAGAAGTAAACAACAGTTTTGATGGTAATTTCAAAGGTATTTCTATCTGGAGTCTTACTACTTAAAATCTTCATTATATCAGGAGAGACAATTTGTACAACATTGAGGCCTTATCTAATGATCACTGATAGTTGTCAAAAAAATTCAGATGATTTGACATCTTTTGGATCATTTATTCTATGAAAAATGCTCTCCAGAGATGACAGTGCAGATGAGATAGTCTAGTTTATCATATATTCTTTTTTTCTTACAATTTTTCCTGAACAAGGGACTGTGTTGTTTTGTTTTGTTGTGTTTTGTTTGCACATTTTATGTTTAATTATGCATACTGGTATTTTTTTCTGATTTTACATTTTATCTCACTCTTCGAAGGGATTTCACTCAAAGTCATTGCAATTATAATTTCACTGCAATTCAGTAAAACACTCTGGCAATACAAAGATCTAAATGCATTGGACAGGTCAAACAATCATACTTTCTGGTGGAGAAAACTTTTATGCTCCATCTTTCCACTAACCAACATAACTTTCCCAAAAGTAGGATGTGAAATTAGAAATGACCTTTTAATTTGACCTGTTCTTTAACAAAGCATTTTTGTTTCACATGTAATGGGGCTGCCCAGTGCTGGGATTACTCTTAGCTTTCTTTTGTAGAAGTAATTGTGTGACTAATCCAAGAAAATACTTCTGATTTCTTCTGAATATCTGGTGAGACCAAAACAGATATAGAAACAGGTAAGTAAATGACCTTCTGACAGCTAAACAAAACTCAAATGCAGTTTGAGAGACCCTAAAAATTACTTCATTGTTGCAATGGGTGACGATTTTTAACTTTCATCCAAAAAAAATAAACACAATACGGAGTCTAGATTAGCAAAGTAGAGTTATCTGAAGGAGCTGCAATGCTCAAACAGCATCAGGAAACACTCTTCAGTGATTAGATGTTAAGCCTTATCACACACATTCTCAGTTGTTGCTCCAGAAAGTAAGCACTATTGTTTTTGCTCTTTCTGAAGAAATTGCAGCATAACAGATGCTGGAAAGTAGTTATGGGCAGTGTCTGTAAAAATAGCAGTGTCTTAAATCAAAGCAGCTTTGCAGAATGTAATGCTGATCATTATGGACTCTAACAGGTAGTTGTGGACACCTAAACAATTGCAAAACTCAGGGAAGTCTGTCAGAGTGCTGAATTAGAGGAAAAACCATGAACATTATGTAGCACAAGTAGCTGTAGGGACACACACAAGAAACAGATCCTGTCATAGGTCACATTAAGCCAGGTAAATGACAGGTTTTGCTCATTCCAAACCTATCAGCTAAATAATTAGCTGTGAGGTGTGTGGATGCCGAAGGCACAGAACTGACAATGAACTTTTGACTTGCTCCATACAGGCTGTGGGGTGTGAGTGTAGAAAAGAAGCTGAAGGCAGCTCCTCCTTCTTTCCAAAATCTGCACTCCAGCAGTCTGGTGCTGTTGTGATATCTGGACATGGTAACTTGCAGTGTGCTACTACCATATTTCAATTAACAAGATGGTTTAAGACCAGACAGTACATGTATACCAAACTTGCCACATCTGTTTCTCATCTTAGTGATCCACTAGTGTGAGGTCTTATGAGTGATTAAATGGATAAGGAGTCAACCTTATCTTAAGACAGAGTAACAAATATATACTTCGTCGTCTTACCTAGTGACATATAAAGACTGAAAGCCTACAAGAATGAAAAATGTTCTTTTCTCATAACCTAAGTTGCTTCTACAAGAAATAGAATATTCTTAATCAAACAAAATCACCAGAATATTACTCTGTCACCCAGTGAGTCAATTTTGTTTGATTGCATGTTTGTAGTGTTTAAGAGATTTTTATCTCTCCTCAGAGAAAACACATTTTCTCTTGGGAATCTGGAAAGAAATACAAACAGATCTAATAAGCTGAACTAGATAACACCTGTTTTGAAACATAGGTGCAGATGTAATGTTTAGTTGCAGCTGTAGTACAGTATTGCTTCTCTCTCAAATGTATCATTTTGTGCCCAGATGTAGTCCTGAAGGGCTATCGTGGACCTCTCCCTCCCTGTGCAAATGCTGAAAGGTTTGGTGCCTAAAACACATGGTAACCCAACTGAAAAGAACTTACATATTTAGAAGACATTTTCCTCAAACTTCTTTTGTGTATGAGCTGTTCCATGAAGCAACTATTACCGAGAAGAAAGTAGTGGTGATGGTAGTTGTAGGTATAGAACCAACTGTATAAGACAAGGGAGGCTCCAAGTGAAGCTCAAAACATATTAGACGTGCACATGGCATCTGCTGGAGGTTGCTTTCCAGCTAGGAGGGGCAAAGAACTGACTGAGGAATTGGAGATACTAAGGGGGAACCAGAAGAAGAATTCACATGCTTTCTCCCCACTTTCAGTGTCATGGTTACTAAACCAGTACAAGAATAGTCATAGAACTGAGATTTTTAAATTGCATGTGTCTCTCTAACGAGAGACATTAAACATCAGACCACAGGGTTGGCCATGAAATAGGCTAGCACCCAGGCTAGATGGTACACAGTTTTCAGGAGGATCAATAAAGATAGGACTCATTAAAGAAATGCAAACCCAGAAAATAATAGGCTGCACTACCACTTTATTTTACTTTGAAATAGATGGAGAGTGGAAAAAGAGAAGGAAATGGAACTCACTTGTTTATAAGTGAGTAGTTTGTTATTAAAAGACTTTCTATATTGTTTGATCTAAATTACTTCAACATTTTGTCATATTTATTGTCCAAGGGAGACAGGAAATTTCAGACTTAAAATTATCACTGTACATTTCTGCCATTTATTCAATGGATAGTAGCACAGATCAAAGAGCAATTGCATTTACATTAGGTGTTTGTAGGTTTGTTAGACTTCTTATTAGGATAAAAAATGGTAGTGAAAACTCTGTTGGAGTGAAAGAAACAGAAGGATAAGAGCTAAAAGAAGTATAAGAATATCCCTCAATAATATAAACTGTCACAATACTAAAGAACTGGTTCCAGTTTATACCAGCTGTGATCTGAAACAGAAAATTCAAAAGTATTTACATACTAATCTTTTACTCTGCTAGTCAAGTTATTTTGCAAGTGGTGTAAATTTCATGATTGCCATGAATCTTTAGACTTCGTTGATATTGCTTAATGTATGATTTTGTTATAAAATGAGTGAAATGCTAAAGCTGTGCTGAGATCAACTACAGCTAAAATATGTCTCACACCACAATTTTTCTGTTACATTTTGATTACAACAATGCTGTAACTTAATGTAAAAAAAGCACTTTGCACATCAGCTGTTATGGGCTGAAGCCAATTCTGTGGTGCAGAGGCTGATATAAACACAAGGTGACAACAAGAGATAGAAGACTATGCATCAGCAGGGAAATGTCTGGAAATCTTCTGATTTATATAATACTAAAAGCCTTAGACTTTCAGGATAATACTGTACTATGACTGGATCCTCTTGAAACACTTTTTTTCCACTTACTTTATTACTTTTTAAAAATTAAAGTAAATTTTTAGATTCATTACTGAATAGGTGATTTTCTCTCCTTCATTTTTTTTATCTTCTGCCAGGCATTTAAATAGATCTGGCATAAATAATCCATAGTAATTTCAGTCCTGGAGTATCTGAGAGAAGCTTTTTCCCTGCCACAGTAGGCTCCAAACCCCTGCACTGCATTAAACAGCACCAGCAGTAGCTGCCCTCTGAGTGCAAGGAAGGCAGGGACCTCCATAGACCTGGCTACACTCTGAGGAAAGCAAGAGCTGTGATACTGCATGCTGCTCCCCATCTACTCACAAGCAAGTCATGAGGACAGCATAATCATTCTGCCTAATTTAGACACCTAATTTCAGTTTCCCTTAGGAAATTCCCTTAGGAATGCTTCAACTTCCCCTCCAGGGGATTTTAAGTTACATTCACGCACTTTGCTCCAGGGCAGCTTGAGGAGACCTAATTTAGATGGCTAAAGTTAGGCGATGTGGATGTTGCCTTAAAATTACTGGAAGGATTAGCCTAGTAATATTTAACTGGCACCAGCAAGCTGTTAATCACAATTAAAATTATTTCCCAAAATGGAATCTTTTGTCCACTAGAAGCTGCTATAATTCCTCCAGTTAATTTCTTTGTAAACTGATGGTATATCTCCAGTTTTAAGCATTTAGGACAGCAAAAGTTATTTGCCCAGGAAGTTCAGTCATTCAAAGAAAATGGATCAGGACCACTGTATGCTTTGGTTTCATGTGGAAGAAAAATCTCCACAGTGTCTTTGGGAAAAAAAAAAAAGAAAAAAAAAGAAAAAAAAATCTAGTTACTTAAACCAATTTATAAACAGTTAAAAGGTTTACTACAAACCTTCATTAGATTATATCCTTTGGAAAACACAAACCAGATCATCAGCTGCCAACACCACCTTCCCATTGCACATCGCTTATTAGAATGAGGAAAGACAAAAAAGATCTTTCTCAGGAATTACATACCTCTGGGGTAAGCAACAGGGACAGCTTTCATGTCAAACTGGCAAGCTACAGCAGGGAGAGAAGAAAACTGCTAGAAATCATGCCACAAGAGAGTGGTTCTTTACCATTGTTTTTACTTCAGCTTGTTTTCTTGTCTCTTCCTGATGATTTCCTTGTGTGCCTGATGTGGGAAAGATTTCTAAGCAGTCAGGCAATGAGAAAGAACAGATTGTGTTCTCTGAAACACCTGACTGTATTTTTATAAGAGTGACCTGTTCTGTCTCTCCTTAACCTGTTTTCATAGGTGTGAAATCTCAGGGCATTTTTAATCAGTTACTTTTAGTTGTCATTGGAAGAAGTCAAATATATCACTGTGCTGACAAGGGAGAAAGAGACTATTGAGATGTTAATACAAGC
This sequence comes from Nesoenas mayeri, assembly GCF_963082525.1. NCBI lineage: Eukaryota > Metazoa > Chordata > Aves > Columbiformes > Columbidae > Nesoenas > Nesoenas mayeri. Next base: position 67,772,689 of record NC_137541.1, on the reverse strand, counting down.
GTCCTCATCACAATTTGACATCTTGTTCTTTGTGACAAGAAGCTATTTTATCTATCATAAAAACTCACTGATCTTATCTATAAAAATGTATTTTATGTATATTCTTTAGCAACATTAACAGAGTAAGATAGTTAATGTTGGAGAAATGTTACATAAATTCAATTTGAGAAAGAGGTTTGGAATGAATTTTTATTTCATGAATGGCTACCACTCAAAACGATAAAACAGAGCAGTGGCTCATCCTCTCACCAGCTTCTTCTCAAAACATCACATCCTTACTGACTTTGATTCACTTGCACTGGTCTCCTGGATCAGGAAGGGAAAAATTATGCTTTCTGTAGCCTGAGGGAAGAACACCAAATCAACAGATGGCGTACCCACAGGAAGGCTGCATATGGGCTATAGGAAAGAAGAGTCTCGTAACTTAGATTAACTAGTTTGTTGTACCTCTAAATGGAGCCTGTATCTCATGTGACACAATAAGGTAAGATGTTTCTTCCAACAAGGAATGGTCCCACCCCGTATACCTTTAACTAAAGTGCTCTGAATGACAATGCTATCACGGTAGAGGTTAGATTATAAGAGTACAACCAAGGGAAGCCTTTGGAGCTCAACAGTTACGTGCTCCAGATCCTTCAGCTATGGAACACTCTGTTACCACAGTGAAAATATAACCCCTTTAAAAGAGGCTCTGTATATTTTCTAAATTATATTGAATTGCTAAAAAGCTTTTATCTTTCAGCTTTCTGCAGCACTGAGCAAATGGATTTGGCTACATGTTTCTTATATTAAAGTACTTTTCATGTCATGGCGTGGGTGAGTATTCTCCCTTGTGTCTCAATAGATTGTTTAGCTTTCACAACTCCATCAGAAGTCCTTTCTTTTTCTGTTTGTCACTTTGGTCTGTCTTCAGCTGGGTGGGAGTAGGAAAACACAAGGACAGCTCTGGGCTTAAATACTTGGAGATCAAAACATGTGAGAAAGCATTTCTGTAGCTGTCATTTTCACAAGACTTTTATCAGATGTGGGTAATAATGTAAAAAGAAATAGCCCTCTCTCCACCAGCTAAGTAGAAATGCTGGTATTGACAGAAAATCTAGCATTCAGAATCTGGTTAAGTGATGAAAATAATCCTCACTTCCCTAAGAATGGACAGACAGCTCTACCCTATTGCAGCAGCACAGTTCTTTAGTCATCCTTTATAGAGAAGGATTCCAGACTCATTTGCTTTCTAGTTTTCCTCTGATCTCTAATTGACTATAAAAGTCTCTGACCGTACTACCTTCTCATTCACTGGCCAGTTTCCAAACTAGAGTATATTATCGTCTCTGCTTGTATTTAGTATTTGTATCCTTTGAATTATACAGAGGAGGAAAAGTACGGCTATAAACGGTAGCAAAATTCTGATTTTATTCTACATAAGACTTTGTAGAAAACCCTGACTTTACTGCATGATTCCATTCCATAGACCTTCTGTTTCCATGACAGTAAACTAATGAAACACATTCAGTATTGCTAACACTTAAGTAATACACCTGCCGTGGATACTGAGTGTTTATAATTTATGCCAAATGCTCTTACCACATCCTGCAGCAGACTACTCCTACTTTTGTTAATGGGTTCCTTGCTTCTCTCAACATCCTGCTTTCACTAGCAAAACCTCATTAATTCTATTAGAGTGGAAGGACTTTTGCTGTTGTGAAACTAGTTTGCACGAAAACAGAATAAGCCACTCTGTTTTCACATGAAGGCTTTAGCCTTAAGTATAATATATTGAAGAACCTCAGATTACTTTTTGTGCATTGTTATGACTGCTCTGCATAGCCCTTATATAGAAAATTTTCTCCCTGTTTTTTCCAATAGAGGTCTTTCTGGCCTGCCATCTGTGAAATAAATTCATTGCTAAAGCTTCTGTCCATTCAGAAATCTTTCTTCCTTTGCTCTCTGTCTGATTGTGTGTCCATTCTTCTAATTCTTCTTTCAGCTATAAGTTATTTAGAACATAGAGCATTCTTCTACAATGGCTTAGGATGTACTAAAGACCACTCTATGGCAGGCAGACCTAATTAAGCAATGTTACCATTTTTGTTTTGCCAGGCGCACCACATATTTTATATCTTGTTAAATACTTTAATAATTAAGCCTTTTAGAAGTTCTTTTCAATTTAAAATTGTTAAAATATGAAGGGCTTTTATTTGTAATTTATTATTTGTTTCTCAGCAGTCTTGGACTGTCATGTGATGTTCTCCACAATTCAATAAATCAAAGTTTGGTCAAAGCCTTAAGGACCTTGGAGAAACTCGAAGGGGGAGAGAAAAGATATTACACTGACATCAAATTTTAATGAAAATAAGCAACAGACCCATCTCGACAATATGCATATACTAGCTGGCCCATCTGTGGTTACTGTATTGGGAATATAGCCACTGAATTTGGGAAATGTCAGTCCATTTAGGCTGCCTCAGAAAGTTTGGAAAAAAAAACTGATGGAATATGACCTTTGATGATCTAATTATACTCAGAACAACATATATCCCAATCACTGAGAAAAAGAGAAAAATAAAAACACACAGAAACAAACAACCTTTAAATAAACTTAAGATCTGAAGTTAACTGTGTGGGAGAAGGCTCTTCATAAAATAATAATAATAATAATAATAATAATAATAATAATAATAATAATAATAATAATAATAATAATAATAATTTTAAAATTGCAATAGTTGAAAGAGCATAATCTGGATTAGTGGGGCACAAAAAGTGTGAAAATCAAATGTCATTATTAAAAATGGATTATTATTAGACTCCTCAGACTCTATGTAGCAATGGCTCTGTGGACAAGCATAGACTTTATTCCTGAGAAATATTCCCCATGGCCATGCAAAGAGATATCCAGATGGCAGTGGACAGGATCAAGTCTAGGGAAAGTTTGCTCTTCTACTGTGGGACTCTCCTGTAGCTGATGAAGGCTCTGCTGTGCTTTAAATCCCAGACTGTCCCTTCTGTCCCACTCTTGAAGGCTCCTGAACTGGAGCTGTCTTTTCCATATATCAATATGGACCAAAAATTTTGTCAAAGCATTTTACAGAACACTTCCATAAAAGTTATGCCCTTGTGTTTCCCCATATGCAGAAAACCTCAAAACATACCAGAACGTGAGTTTTTCAGTTGCCAACACTAGCTTTTGTTTTTTTCACTAAGTAAAAGGAGGACTAATGGGCTTTTCACACCTTGTTTTATGCAGGTCATGCTACACCTGAGCTCTGTCCCACTTTGTACACTGCCTGGAGACTGAAAACAAAATGAGCTGTAGACTGAGTGTATTTCTAGTCCCCAAGGAATGTTATTTTATTGATTAGAAAGCAAAATCTCTTGTTATTAGGCTTCTCTGCTGGAAATGTAACATGTAATATCTTTATTTGTTATATGTCAATTTTACTGCTCTGGTTTTCTTTAGCAACACAACATTTTGTCAGCGATCACAGAAGGTATCACACACAACATCTGTGGGCATTTTTAGGAACAACTGTAGCAAGTTTTTTATAATTTACATCTATTACATGAAAGTATGTTCAAAAGAAATGCTTCTTGGGAATCATTTATTTTGGGAAAGTCATAGTTTCAGTTAAATTGTGGAAAGTGCTTGCTGTGACAGTATCTGATGTATAGTGCTGTGGGTACGCAGCTTCTTTCAGAGCACTTTGCTGAGCAGCTGTCTAGAAAATGCAGGCATTACATGGGTTAAAATCATACAAAAAAAAAAAATCACACAAAATAAGACTGAAAGAGAACACGTGTAATTCATCCTCTTGCCATAAATTGTACAACATCCATCTGTGTCCTTGTATGCCAACCTAGTCTGACAGGTTTCTGGTGATGGAGAATCCAATCATCCTGGGCAGTCTAGTCCACTGCATCACTCTCTTAACTGTTAACTTTTTTACTGATTTCTAAGTTCCTTCAGAGTTCTCTTTTTATTTTGAAAGAGTCTGAATATGAAGGCTCATCTTTATTTAACAAGTTTCTTATAGATGTTGAGTTTATGAACTACTTTGAACTGTTTTTGTTTTTGATATCTGGAAATTGGGAGGTTGCCAGAGCTCAGCTTGGGTGTCAAGTGCTGTATAATTTTTTTTTGCCTCTTCCTACCAGTAAGAGGTGAGACACATTTAAGTGAGACACGTGCATCTTTACCTTGAATTTTCATCAAGAGAAAGAGTTATCCATAAATCTTTTAGTGAGAGTGAAAGAGATTATTTATGAAAACTATTAAGGATGTTACAGATGCATAGTGAAGATCAGATCATTACTAGATGTCATTCCACACTGATGCTTCTCAACCAATTGTCTGGAAAACCTCAGAAGGTAGTCTACTAAGCACTGGAGCATGCCCAGCAAAAGAAAGCCCAAGTAGAAGTTGCCACATATCCTTTTTTAAAGCAGACTTCCTGTCATATTAGGGATCCTCTTCTATAAATTGTTTTAAGGTAATGTAAGAAGTCAGATCTAAGGTCTAAAAAAAAATGTATTTTAGGCATTAAAAACAACCATGGGAGATTCATGGCATAAATTCAGAAAGCATGCCATAATTCTGAAAAAGGCTGAGCAATCCAGGTGCTTAAAAACCTCTGTTCTAGGACTGGTGTGTAGATGCCTAAAAGAAGACTACTGGATGTGAAGATGTTTCCATTATTTAACAAAATTAATCTCCTGTTAATGCTTTCTTTTTTCCATTACTTTATGTAACTGAGTAGTAGTGTACATCTCCATAAGTGCTCTAGGGTTTCTGGTTGAAATCCACTGATAAAACACATGCACATACATACAAATTCTCACACACAATTTAAATACTTCAGATTACTGCAAGAATTTGGAAATATTCCTTCTTCATCATCATCATCATCATCAAACTTCTTTTTCCTTTTGAAAACTGGGATTTAGACTGGATCCCAAGCTTCAGAATCACAGAAGTTTAAAGTAAATGAAAACAAAGAATAAGAAGTCCCATGGACCAAGCAGAACACTCTACTGAGATCAGCTCAACAGAGAAAATTATATTGAAGCAGAATATAAATATTCATAACAAAAATACCCCTTTTGTCTTCAATGAAGATGTTGTTGTTATTCTTAGGAGGGGTTTGAAGACATTCTATGCCTGAATGAGAGTGTGGTTGTAGGTTACATGGATTTTAGCACATCCTTTTCTTTCTCTTTTCTTTTTTTTTAAGGCAAAATGGGCTGGTACAAATGAAGTTATTCCCTTAGAGTTTGTGCTGTGCAATATTTGCCAGAAAGCCCTCGGCAAAAGGACAAATTATACCTTTTTCCTCACAGATAATAGGTATGCTGTTCACAGAGCATAGTTCTTTCTATGATAAGGCCATGACTTCTTGAAACCTCTTCTGAATAACGGTAGAACGCTTTGTGAAGGGATAGGATAATTACTTTTAGCATTTAAGAGAAGGCATACAAAGGAGTTATTATATAATTTCCCACAGATATCAATGGGGTTGCTCTCTAATGAAGACTGGAAACAAACCATACAATATTTCCTTATATGAAAAATCACAGCTTCCTATTTCACACTTCGCTCTTCTTTTGGACAAGAAGTTGGCGCTTAAATACTTAATGGAAAGGCAGTATACTTAAATTCTGTTAGATTTCTCCTGTGACCCCTTCTCCTTACTTTTCACTGAAAAAGTAGAATGACCTTTAACACAAAACTTTTGATGGACAGACTACAATTCAGTGCATGACTAAATTACCTTTTTCTTCTTCAACTTTTGGATGTCTAACCCTTGCTACCTTAAAAAGGCTTAAATTTAAGCACCCAGTGTATGCTGATGTGTTCAGGATAATTATGCATTCTGACAGTCAGCAGTCTCTACATTAAAACCCTGAGTCACAACTGATATAAAGTGCTATACCTCCAAAGACTTCAATAGATTTCTGGCTCTGGGGAAGAATGAAATGAGAATTCACTGTCATGTAATATGTATTGAAAGAATTCTTCTTATCCCACTCATGCGACTGAGGATCCTGTGCAAAATTTCCTCTTTTTTCAGTTGCATCAAGCTAGCGAGTAAAGACCTCTGATATCGAAATGCAGTTACATTAAGCTCTGAAAAGTGAGAAAAAGTTACACAGAGATTTTTTTTTTTTAATCAACTATAGTGAACTGCTTTAACTGATCACCTTGTGTTTGATTACCGTGCAATAAAACATATTTTCAGTTTCTCTTTAACTAGACTATAATTTGCTATGGTGTTGAGGAATAATGATACAAAGTTCATTAAGTGAATGGGGTTTTAGACTGAGCTGTAAAAATTATGCAAAGTTGAGAAGATAATTATAAAAACAATAAGAACAACTCTGTATTTTGTTCTCCAGAAAATTTTGATACCAAAAAAGAATGCCACCTTTTATTTGATAAAACTCTAATGTAAAACTAACTTCAATTTGCAATTATCAAGCTAAATTCTAGTATGGAGGTATAGTTCTTCCCAGTGTTCTTATATTACCAGCCAGATATAAACTTGCACCTAACGTTTGTAATCTTAAATAAAAGGCAATATGGCAATTTATTCATTACAAAAAAATCTCTTTAAGGTCTTTTTTTTCATTATATGATATCACCAAAACATACTATTATATATATATTATATAATTACCATCAAAATAATCCTACAAGAAACCCCCAACAACTTATACATATCAACTACATAGTATGGTTAAAACTACAGATTTTTGAGGTACCTACTTCCCCCATGATACTACAATAACAAATAAAAACACACTTTACAGCACCAAATAGATGTCATCCTACTCCTAGTCATGAACGTACTTTCTGCCTCTCTGCCTATAGAACATTCACACTGAGAATTTATAGAACTCTGATGTAATTGCTTTTACTCTGGGTCTGGTTTGAGGGTTTTTTTTATTTTGGTTTGGTTTGGTTTGGATTTGGTTGGGTTTGATTTGTTTTTTTGTTTGTTTGGTGTGTGGTTTTTCTTGTTTGTTTGTTTTTCTGGGCCTTCTCCATATATTTAATAACAGTCTTTAAAGTCAGAATTATTCTGATAAAAGTTGTTTGCAGTTGCTGAACCAAATAAACGTGTGTGTATTGTGGATGATGAGTTTCTGAAAATTAATGTTTATAATGCTTGTTCCTCATTTTACATTTCCAGGC